>NC_081412.1:178366572-178999072 GCF_030272615.1 Cryptomeria japonica
CTTTAGGACCATAAAAGAACTTCATTTCCTTTGGTGTTTAAAAAGAACCACATTTTTTGCTTTTTGCAAAGGGTTTAACAAGAAAACAAATAAATTTTATTTTCTTGCAAAATAAAAAATGACCTCATATTTCACTTTGGTGCAAGCTAAAAAGAACTCAACATTTCATTATGGTGCAAGTAAAAAGAATCTCATTTTCATTTTGCAAAGGGTTTAAAAGAACAACAAACAAACTTTGTTTTTGCAAGGCTAAAAAGAACTTCATTTCCTTTGGTGCAATCTAAAAAGAACAAGACATTTTTTTCTTTTTTGCTATAAAGGGATTAAAAGAACATCTCACATTTCATTTGCAAGGTAAAAAGAACAAATCACGTTGCTATTTTCTACACAACTTTATTTTGTTGACCAAGTTTACTTTCCATTTTTTTCAAAAAAAAGTTCAAACATTGCAATTGTTGGTTAAAAAGAACAACTCATTTTGCTATCTTGGATTAAAAAAAAACCCATGTTTGTTGGATCAACATCTCCAAGTAGCATTTTAGACAATATTTCAATGATGGGATAAAAAGAACAATTGTCTACCATGCTTCGAAAGTGATAGGCATATGCTATCCCCTTAATTGGGTGATCAAAAAGCCAAACTCACTCTTTTTGCTTTCTTTTACTTTATTAGGATAACTCCTTTAGCAGACCTGCCCTCCCGAGAATCCCATAAGGTCACTAAGGGGGGAACAACCTAAGTGGGAAATGATTAACGCCAAGTAATCCAACCCACTATAATCAAATGTGTGAATGATGAAAATCATGTCCAACGGTAGTTTTGCATTGATAGCCTCCCCTAGTATCCTTGAGATACGTAAAGCCTTTGTTCTAAAGGTTGGGAAACCTCCTAAGAGAGTTTATCTTTGACACACCAAAAAGAACCATTTCTATGAACCTTAAGCATAGAAGCTCAACTGATTCAAATATCCAAATATTTATAATATCATAGTGCAAGGGTGGGGAAGAATTTGCCCCCAAGACACTCACCATACATCTCCTAAGAAAATGATCCAATTGAGTAGCAGTTCTCTTTAGTTCAATTTCTAGAAAAAGGCAAAAAAAAGGGCGCACCTTAGAGTGTGATGGGGTTGTTTGAGCTAAAGGAGTGTCAATATATGGGCTATGATATTATAAATGGTATTTTTGACCTTAAAAGAGTCTCTCTAATTTGTCTTCCAATTGTTCAAAAACCCATGAAAACAAAAGAGAATTTGATAATATCCTTGAGTGGATTTGAAAAGATCCTAAACATACACATTTCATCAAAGGTTATCAAAGGAAAATAAGTATTTATATATGCTTGTGTGCTTGTTGTGTCTTCTTGTCAAAGAGATCAAACATTTGAAACAAGTTACACCCCAACAACAATCTAAACAAACAAATCACCACACATTTTGCAAATGCGTCATATCATCAAATCCCTCAAGCATAACAAGAAATCCACATATCATCGTCTTGAGAAGAAGAAACCAAGCCAAAAAGAGATCTTAAATGAGATGAAATTTCTCTACATAAACCGCAAACTCTTGTTCAATCATCAAGACTTCCTTCACCATTTTCACAATTATCTACATGATCATGGACATGAGTTTGATGAGGAATCTTTCAAAACATGTGCCTTTCAACAAAGATCCTCCTTGTCCCAATATCTTAATAAAAGTGGTAAAATCTCATTGTCATATCTACCTCAACCGGAAATCACTTATTGAGTCACTCTCCATATAGGCTAGTCTTTCACCAATTCATCTTCTTAATATTTCCACAAATTCACAATCACACTTCAAATTTCACAAACTCTTTCATATCTCATCTTCCACATTTTCTTAAGCCATTCACTTCAAGTCTTTCCAAATATCAAACTCCATAATCATTTCCTATTCCACAAGTCATTTACTTAAAGTCTTTCTAAAAATCAAAATCTTCCACATTTTCTTAAGTCATTCACGTCAAGTCGTTCCAAAAATTAAACTTCATAATCATTTCCCCACATTTTCTTAAGTCATTCACTTCAATTTTTTCCAAAATAAAAACATAATAAGCCTATTCTAAAGTCATTTCCTCCATCCTCCTCACTTCAAAATCATTTCCACATCACTCATCAAAATTCACAATCACCTATTAGAAACCTCCATCTTCCATATTTCATCTTCTTAAGTCACTTTCAAATTCACACATCTTCCATATTTCATCTTCTTAAGTCATTTTCAAATTGATACATCTTTCATATTTCATGTTCTTCAAATTCACACAATCATCCAAAATTTACACTCATTCCAAAAATAGAAAAAATACATTCCACTCTCAACACACAAAGGTTTTTTTCCTTTGTTCCTTTGGGATATTGTTAATCACATCAATAAAAATACTCTCTAGTGTGTTTCTACATCTAGGATAAATCATCCTAAGGGACATTACTAAGCATCTAGATAGGTTAAAACTAGATCATGAGTGCATCCTCTCATAGCTAGGTAGCTTATGCTTATAAAGCCTTGCTACACCTCATCTCATAATTGTTGAAAACCAAGCAAATAAATCTTCAAAAAGACTTTGTTAAGATCCAACCCTTAGTAAAAGAGATCACTCATCCATAAAAAATTGATCACCATCATCAAACATTAGAACCATAAGAAGGGGATCAACCACCCACTTTTAACCCACCTCACTTTCACAAATACGAACTTCAAACATGACTAGGACTAAGTCTCAAAGTCAAAGACAACCGCAAAATGAAATATGGGAAGAGGAAGAGGATGTTAACACATTTAAAAGAAGAGAATATCCAAACACTCCTACACAAGCACAGATAGAAGAAACAACTAGTAATCCCAAATTTAACACTCCTTGAGGAAATTACCAGGGGGAATGTTGACACCCATTTCCTAAGACTTGTTCAAGAGGGAGAAAAACTCCCTCTAGACTTTGATGTACCGCAACTTAGGGACATACCAAAATAAGCCCAACATAGCCATCAGCAAGAAATAAAGGAGGGCAAGGAATATCCACAACTATGACGATAACTATCAAGAAGGGAACATCCTGCCTCCTCCCACGAAAATAGATATGTTGAGACAATAGATACAAGTCCTTGCCCAACAAGTAAATTTAGGAAGTTCACAAAAGCAATATGCTCTCAAAGATATCTATCCCTATCCATTTGATAGGAACATCATCATGCCTCCTTTCCCACGCACTTTCGAAACAACAAAATTTGATAAATACAAAGGAAAAGGAGATCCAAGGGACAATTTGAGATAATTTTACTCCACATGCTTAGAGATGACATATGATAAAACATATTTAATGCACCTTTTCCCTTAAATTTTAGGCGGGTCGGTCATGCAATGGTTTTCACACTTGCCTGATAGAATAAGAACATTTGAGGACCTAGTACAAAAATTTATCACTCATCATGTGCACAACATAGAACGCGATGTCTCCATGGCTAATCTATGCAATACAAATAAAAGAATGCAGAGTTATTCTCAACATTCTTGCAAACATGGAGACGTCCGTCTTGCAGATGTTCTTTTCCCATTCTTGAGGAACAGTTAGTGGAAATATTCATTTCAAACCTAAATGAAGAGATGGAATTTCACGTAGAGGTCAAATGTCCAGACTCTTTCAAGGATGTAATAGCTCAAGGACTCAAAATAAAGAAAGCCCTTATCAAAAAGGGACTTGTCAAAATATACAAAGATAACAAGGATGGTCCATGACCAGCCTACAATAGTGACAAACCCAAAATTTGGGCCAAGAACAAAAACATTGTTAATGATGGTGTTGTAGATGCAAGAACTATCAAAATCATCCAACCTATAGTCAAAATTGCAAGGCAACCAGATAATCGTAATAACCACAATATCAATCAAGGCAATCCCCTAATAAATTAGAGAAACCAAGCTCCCAACACGTAGTAAGAGGCACCTAAAAATAGGTACCCTACCTAAAAACCCAATCAAAAGTACACACCCTTGGGAGAACCTCTTGAAAATATATTACGACAACTTGTATCTTTCAATTTCATTACATTGCCCAAAACATCAAACTACGAACCACAGGTTAAAACTTCTTGGTGGAGAGACAATGAGTATTGTGAATTTCACAAGGGAAAAGGACATAAAACAAACAACTTCCATCAGTTAAAAGATATCATTCAAGACCTTGTTGATCGAGGTGACATAGGGGTCAATTGCTATACTGCAAAAACTTCCAATACAGATCATACCATGTTAAAAACTCCACTCCCATCATATGAGAAAGGAACTCCCTCCCATTAAGGTAAGAACCAAGATAACATGACGAACTATACACGGGCACCTATATTGTCAATAAAATTTATGATGCCCATGAACAAGTTGCGACCATTACAATCAAAGGAAAAGATCACGCATGAAATGTTGTTACTCGTCATAGAAAGATTACCATGCAAGGAGCACCATCAAGAGTGGCATACGTGCCCACACATTATAACTTTGTGGACCAATTGGATAAGACGCTAGCACACATTTCCATACTAGAGATTTTGCACCTATCATCCTCACATAAAACCATCTTAGACCAAGCTCTCCAAGAAGACTCAATTCCATCTAACCTGAACACAGATCAATTTCAAGCCATGATTGAAAGTCTCAAATCATCACCATGTCTCACTTTCACTAAGAATGATGATGCATCCTTTCAACAACTACATACCACCCCTCTCCACATTAAGGGATTCATACATAAACACAAAATCAAGCGAGTCTTGATTGACAATGGAGTTGGCCTTAACATTTGCATATTGTAGTTAATCACAACATTGGGATATGCACAATAAGCAATTGATATCAGAAAGAGGATCACCATCAAGGCCTATGATGATGTAGAATGCTCCTGTAAAGGGTGTGTTACTCTACCGATAAGGGTAGGACTTGTGGTGAAGAAAGTGGTTTGTCAAGTCCTAGTCCTCCCTCTTCCATATAATCTCCTATTGGGTAGACCATGGATTCATGTCATGCAAGCAGTACTATCCACCTACCATCAATGCATAACGTTTCCACATAACATAGTAGAGATTACCATCCTTGTGTTGGAATCAATGAACACTAAGAGGGCAGGGTCAATCAGTGTTATGTAATTTATAACTTTCTTGAACTAATTCTTAAACATCCAGCTACAAATGAATAAAAGTAAAGCGCAGAAACCAAACACAAACAAGTACACAACCTTAACACCGAAATTTTACGTGGAAACCCAAAAAGGGAAAAAAACATGGTGGGATTGAGACCCACTATATTAAGATACTGTGATCAGGAGTATAATGATATTACAAGGGGAATGCACGTGCATTTAGGCTTAGTGCTCAAATAAAATAGAGGGTTATAACCCCTAGAGGACTCACTATCCTACAAATGGTTACAAATAACAACTGAATGTCTAAACTGATGAATAGCATCTACAAATGCCAAATTGTAGTTCTGGTTAAGCACAAGTATCTTTCTTCCACTGTTCTGGCACACTGCTATGTTCTATTATTCTCTGTCATACACCATAGCATAAATCCAAAGATAGAGCACGTGAAACTGCACATAGATGCTTATACAATCTTTCTACACTCACTTAGATCACCAAAATTCTCATATAGATCGATCTTATATATCTACATCACTTGATTAGGTCTCCAACATGTCGACTCTAAAAACGTTTACAAAACATGAAACATGTAACAAGAAGTCTACTCAATCCGATTACAAATGCACATGCGAAGAAAGACAAATTGATTATACACTTCACATAAGTCGCCACAACAACCTCAAACATGGCACCAATCAACAAAATCATCCCAAAGATTCAACATAACATGCTACACCACAAATAACCCAAATAACCTTGTTCTTCCCTGAAATACTGGATACTGAATCATCAATCTTGCACGAGAATCAATACCAAAAGCTAGGATTATGGACTAAGCAATTTCAATCAACAAATCGAATACCTCTTCCACCGCAAACAAAAATGTGCAACCAAAATTGAGTTCTACTCAATGTATTCATACTATGTCGAACACTGTGTTCCACCTTCCATACTTAAGCAAAATAGACTTTGAACTTCTGGTAGAGAGGTTCTACATATTTTGGATGACACTTTTGATTCGAGTTTCCATCAATGACAACCCCTAAACAATCCTCGAGCACTTATCTCTTCTCAAACAGTGGCTCTTGCCAACACTCTTTCGCTTTGGTATTGATGACAACACTTAGTGAAAAATGACTGTGTCAAACCAAAAAAATGTCAAACACTGCAAAATTTCAAAATTTTCATTCTAACAAGCTCCCTCTGAGAATATACATCATTTTTAACTCCTCTCTCCCCCTTTGACATCAATGACAAAGGCAGGTATCCGCTCAAAAATCTATGTACAAGGGTATACACAACAACTTACACAAATTTGAAGATGTCTCCAAAAATGGTCTTCAAGGACTGCAAGTGATCATCCCAACCTTTTTTTAGGTTCTCCAAAATGTTGATTAGAGCACTAAATAGGTATGCATGCATTTTCGCTCCTTTAAGATCTGAAGGTGCACTCTAATTCAATGCATTCATAGCATCTTATTGACTGCTCAGTAGATTATCCAACTGAAGAGTGATCAGGTTCCTTAGCTCTCCCACTCTATGAATTATTCTATCTTTCTCTTGATTAAGGCTCTTGATTTTATCAAGTAGATACATCACCTGAGCCTCATAGTTACTATCAAAAATGGCCTAGGGGGCATAGGAATGAGATATATTGACCAACTATCCTTCATATTCCTTGATATTCTTATCAAGCTCTATATTGAACTTTGACAGTAGAATACATGACTTGTAGACCTTTCTGCCTTCATTCAATGCCTCCTGAATGCCCTTCATACTGGTAATTAGACCAACCCTATCACCTTCAACCATTCTCAAAACTGTCCTTAACCTCATTGCATTGAAATGATTCAGAACTTTTGCATCTACAACTTTCTCTGGGGATTCAAAATGAGAGTCCACTGCCTTAAGCATTCATCTTAGCTTACCGGAGGGCGAGTCAAGTGTGTCTTGCTTCAAAGATGGCAGAATATTCTCAAGAACACTTGTATCCAAAGATATAAGCTCTTTGTCCTCAGAGTGAGACTTCAATAAGTCTTCACTAGCTTTTGCTACAAACTTAAGTTCTTGCACAAGAGATAGGGAGTTGATATTGATAGGCCCTTGAATAAGATCTGTATCACTTATAATTTGTTTTCCCTTATCAGATTCCATAGTGTCACTTGCCACTAGAACCTGTTCAACCTTGCCCACATCCTTCTCCTTCTCTACCTTCTCTACATCTTCTCCCTTCTCATTATCAACCTCCTCAGCCTTCTTCTATGAATCAACTATCATCATCGAAGGATCTTGGAGTCTACAATGTGTTGAATGTCATTATATTATCTACTGCTGCAACTTGTTTAGTTGTTTGTTCATCCAATTTTGTACTTTTTAGTTCATCTCCCAAGGATGGCATCCCAAGGATTTTTGGAACATACTTTTGAACACTTTCCTGAGATATCTCAGGAACTATGTCATACTCATACCTCTTAATAATTTCTCTCAAAATTTCTCGAGTCTCCTTATGTACATTTGCATTCTTTCCAATCATTATCTTATTAACCCTAGTTTTGTTTCTAATTTTTTCTTTATTGTCCTTAAGAATTCTATCAACTTTTGTCTTTGCAATTATCAGATAGAGTTGCACTAACTCATACTCCCTTATTCTCTGTTCTTCTAATCTAGCAGTTTCTTTTCTCAAATCCAAAATATCATACAACCTTTTAGGAACTTCAAAAGAAATCTCTATAAGTGCCCTTCTATACTTATTCAAATAAACTGAAGAAGTTGAGAAAATACAACTTCAGAGATCCCAAGAACACTTGCAAGCAAAATACTTGTCACAAGAGAATGTTGGAGACAAAAACACAATAATGGCTCTGAAGAAAAAGATTATCATTCAGAGAGGGATTCATTTAAATGAAAAATTACAATACAATCCTTATAAAAGGATAATAGAAACCCTAAAGGTGTGCAACCCTAAAGAAACCCTAAAGGGATAAAGTGTATTTAATAATTAGAATAATTATTAAATACCTACAATATTACCTACAATATTATTAAATGCCTAAGTTTAGCTTAATCGTAGAGTATAATAGACTAATAATTAAATAAATAATTATTAGCTAATATAAAATAACTCTAACACCCCCCCTTAAGATGAACTTAGGGAGTAGCTAAAACACTAAATGCATGAAGCAAAAAATGCAACTACATGATGAAGGCAAAAATTTGGGTCCCGATAAAAAAGCCTGATGAGGCACCCAATCACAACCAAATCTCTATGAACTGAAGAAATTGAGAAAACCACATGGGAAAAAAACTCTACTCCAAGAAGAGATGTACAAAGCAAGTGAAGGACTAAAGAAGCCTCCAAACAAGAATGTTCCAAAAATATAGGAACAAGAGAAGAGTAGAAGAATCACTGAAGCATGAAGAACCTGCAAACATCGTCGAAGAATAACTATCGATTTGAAGAACCTCCATTGAAATAGAAGATGATTAGGTAGAGAAGATTGTAATCTACATGAGTGCCCTCAAATAACACTACTCGAATCAGATGGAAAACAAAGGCAAACAACTGAACTCGTAGATACAAATGACATAAAACACCAAAGCTTGAAGAGCTAATCCAATGGACCAAGGAATAATTAGAATTGATGCTTTGCAACATACAAAATGGTTAGACTAAAGCCTGAGGTCGTATAACACACAAAAACAACAAGAAACAATGATCAAAGGTTAGTGTTATTCAACCAAAAACTAATCTAAGCAGGCATATCAAAAGAGACACTAAAAACATGATAAAGGATTTAACTATGGAATTAAATACCACAAGACATTTCCAAATGCCTTTTAACATGCTCTTAGCTCCTTTTCCTTTGTTCCTCTCCTCTCCAAGTTCCAAACTAGTGTAGCTCTCAGTAGCCTTTTGCACTATGGATGCTTATGGAGGTTCGAGATTGAAATGTTTTAACTATGCTATGCAAGTGTAAAACAAACTAATTAGCCATATTATGAAATGAACTAAGATTTATTTTAGTCCAAAATGACAATATATGTGATTTATGCTAAATGCTCTCTCTAAAATTCACTATAGATTAAATGCATACAAGTTTTCAGGATTATGACTATGAATGTTAAATGCTTGAGGATCTGAAAATGAGGAATGAGAGCTCTATTTATAGTGAAAATAGGGCAATGGATGGTTGAGATTGAGTAATCTCAACAAGGGTCAGGATTGAATGATATCAAATCCATGTGAAGGCTTTCAACCCAATCCCAAGATGACAAGTGTCAAAATGAGATAGGTTGAGAGGAGAGGGAATAAGCATTAAATGCTTGACATGACCTGAGAGTTAACTTGGGAGTCAAGGTCAAGGTTGGGTTGAGTGAATAAATTCTTTATTCAAATAATAAAGCCTTTATCCAATGGATAAACTCTTGTGCAAAGGTAAAAGGGATAACCATGGTCAAAGCAATAAATGCTTGAGGAGACACATGAGTCACATGAGGGTTGAGTTAAGGGTTAACCATAAATGGTCATGTAAGAGCCATAAATGGTTTAGAAGACTTTGGAGGTTAAATTGTTGAACACACAAAGCATTAAATACTTTTCAAAGACTTTGAAGTCTTTGAGAAGTGACTCCAAGTTGCTTAGGAATGTGACAATAATTAGGGGATGGATTAGGCTAATTGATTAGGATTAGATAGGTTCTAGAAGAATTTAGGAAAGGGATTTAGGAGGCAAGTGGGAGATGTAGGAAAATGCAAGTGGGGGGGAATAAATGATTTAAATAAATGTTTTATTTAATTTATTTAAAAGAGGAAAGAGGATTAAATTGAATAAATAAGATTTATTCATTTAATTGAGTGTGAATTTGGTTTACTGAATTAATTAAAATAAATTGAATAATTTATTTAATTAATAGGAGAATGATTTGAAGGTGAATTAATTAAATATCAATTTAATTAACTGATGGCTAGTGGGGTTTTTAATCAAATAAATAACAAATATTCATTTAATTAAAATGGACAGATTTATGTGACTACAAGAACAACATGAGAAACCCCCCCATAATTCATACAAGGGTGAGGGACAGGTTCACTGAAAAGGACAGCCAACAAGAACTGCATGACAAAGAACCAGGAACATCGAAGGTGCAGAGAAAGTACATAGTGTCGTGGAAGGAACACTCACTTGACAAACATCATGAGGCTAATGTCATGGAAGGAACACTCATGTGACAAAGTTAGATGACAAACAAAGGCAAACATCAACCCCCTCATGACACTTTATAATGTAGTGCATGTACAATAAGGCACAAGATTTGCAAGATCCCAAGTATACAATGCATAGTGGCACTTTATCTCAATGTGTTTGCATAAAGAAAATACTTAGAAAAAATAGTCTACAATGATCATAAGAGACATAAAGATGGAAATATAGAAAGAACAACCAAAGACGAGTCATCCTAGTCAAAGAAAGAGATCCCAGGACTTGAAACATCCAAGATATTCACCAGAGTGCTGAAAAACAAAAACCTAAATAAAATGTACCTGGAGAAGAATATGGAAAGAAAACACATATGACTAGAAAGTACATAGAACAAACTTTCCAACAATATAAAGTTTTTAAAAACCGGAGTTCGGATGCTCAAGTTATGTCTCTTGGAGTGCAAAAAGAACCTCTAGTTTTGATAGCAAAAAACACCATTAAAAAAGAAAAATAAAAAATTCAAACCTCCAGATCTTGATAGAACTTGGAAAGAGATTTCCGATGATATAAGGTTTGTTGAAAAATGCCTCTATGAGCCCAAGATATGGCCAAAAGACTGAAGGTGCTCCGGATGGGCCTAGAAGGGGCCTGAAGACTACCTACACAATGCTGATGTCAATGGAATATTCCCAAAATATTCCCCTCTTGTCAGAAAAAATAGGTCGCCTAAAAAATGTACCCAAAAAATCTCCCTTCTAGGAAAAAGGTGCTTGAAAATGCCTTGCCGAAAAAAAATTCGTCAGAAAAAAAACTGGGCGGTGGCCGGCAAAAGGTAGGGACAGGCGACAATGGAAGACCGATGGGCAGTTGACCGGCAGGAAAGAGGCAGGCGGAGCTACAATGTGTCAACAGGAGGCGGGGTTGTGGGTGGTGGCGACACGAGAGGTCGGGAGTAGGGTGCTAGCTTGAGCGGTGGGTGGGCAACCTTGCTCGATGGATGGCCGGGGGCGGGGTCGTCGTCAGCAATGCTAGTAGTCGGAGTGGTAGGTGGAAGCACGGGGGCCGGAGGGCGGGTCCACGGCTTGCTGCGGGGTCGTACGGACCTACAGAGGCCATACAACCTTGTAGATGCCGCTAACCCCCCCTCTTTGGATGTGTCCTCTTTTTGAAAGGTTTTTTTTTCAAAAAATTGGGAATTTTGGCCTAGGTAAGCTATTAAACTACCCAAAAACATATATTTTTTTAAAAAATCATCTCAAAAAATGTGCCAAAGAAGGGCAAAAATAAAAAATAAAAATTTCCAATCACATTTGTCCAAATTGAACAAATTTTAGATGAAAATGGGGGTTTTTGGGTATTTTGAGCTCAACAGTTAGGTCCGTTTGAGCCCAAAAAGCTTAGAAACAAAAAAAAAATCCCTAGATGCAAATAAAAAAACTTTGATAAAGCTTGAATCCCTCCTCCAAAAAATCTTCTGAAAAATTAGTAACAAGCAGCAGCATATGTAGGCTCTGATACCATGAAGAAGTTGAGAAAATACAACTTCAGAGATCCCAAGAACACCTGCAAGCAAAATACCTGTCACAAGAGAAGATTGGAGATAAAAACATAATAATGGCTCTGAAGAAAAAAATATCATTCAGAGAGGGAATCAGTTAAATGAAAAAGTACAATACAATCCTTTCTAAAGGATAATAGCAACCCTAAAGGTGTGCAACCCTAAATATGTTCAACCCTAAAGAAAACCTAAAGGGATAAAGTGTATTTAATAATTAAAATAACTATTAAATACCCACAATATTATTAAATTCCTAAGTTTAGCTTAAGCGTAGAGTATAATAGACTAATAATTAAATAAATAATTATTAGCTAATACAAGATAACTCTAACATAAACAATTGTAACTTCTTTTAATGACCTCTTCCCCTTTTTCATCCAATCTATCATAGTATTGAGAAAGCAACTTAAGATTACCTTGTTCTATTATTGCTTCCTTCACTTGCCTAAAGGTTATACCGGATTGTTCAACTTCAACTTTGGGCTTCTTTCTAGGCTGACCTTCTCTAGAGGATTGCATCTTCACAACCCTAGAAACAGTAACACTCTTCTTTACTTCTCTCATTGCTTCATATGATTCAGTCTCTTCTTCCATAGTGGCTGCTACATAAACTCTTTTCGGTTTCCCTTTCTTCCTCTTCTTAGCTCCACTAGATGGTTTAGATTGCATCTTAGGTGGAGGGACATGCTTCTGAGCATCTATGGAAGGTATTGACTTCCTTGTTTGCCTTGGCTTAGGTGAAGAAGTTTCTGGCTTGATCTTCTTAGGTTTGACTATATCTTCTTCTTTTAGGATGTTCCTCTCCCTTGCTCTTCGAACTGCCTCCTTTGTGATTCTCATTTCCTCCGCCACCTACTCGACTTCCTTCCTCACTCTTCTTTGCATTCCAAGTTTAGTGAATTAGGAGTGCAGGCTCAAGCTTTTCCCCTTGTAAGTTCCAAATATTTCCTTTGTTGTATCTACCATTTTTCTTAAAAGGTGTTGAGCATATGCATTAAGAGTACCACCATCAACCTCATACCCCATGGGCATGATCCAAGCTATTCTGGGTTCAACAACCTCCATCAGACATTGATCAATGTCCACCATGAAGCATATGGAGTCTTCATACTTTCAACAATTTCCTTCAGGATCCTTTCCCTACTTTGCATCATGTTTTGGAATGTTTTGAAGTAGTCCCATAGAATAGCTCTATGAGCTTATGCATCTCCTAAACCATCTAGAGTCTCCTTTATTTGCATCGCCACCAGCCTGTCATAATCCCATTGAACTTTACCTACATCAGGGACCTCATTCATGAAATATAAATATAAGCAGATAATCAGGGTACCAAACTTAAATAAGTGCTTCTTGTCCTACTTTATCTTATTCAAGGTTGTTCAAGAGTTCACTTTGGAGAACCCCACATAGGTCATACAACCTGTCTTCTTTTAGAATTTGATAAGCAACATAAATAGCCATACCGATATAGAGTTGTCTCTATTGGAGTGATATACCTTGTAGTGCATTACCATGGATGCAAATCTTACGTCATATTCAATAATGTCATTGATTGTCATTGATCTCCCATCATGTTTGGAATTGGTTGCTTTCATCACGGTCTAATTCTTCACATTCCTTAGGCCAGGAACTTCACCCGTTGCATTCAAGAACATTATGGCTTTGATTGCTTGCTTTGTGATCTTGTGTGACTTGTCAAGCCATATGAATTCACCATGAACTCTTCTTAGAATGTATCTGGTCCATACAGGTTCGTCAACAACTCAAAAGTTCATGAATTGAATGAAACCCTTTTCCTAGAGAGATTTGAATTTGGGTTTAAGGTTCCCCATACCATATATCATGTGCTATGTGTAAAGTTTCTTCATTTCAGCGCTCTCGAGCTCTTCAAAATTGCAATGTATGTAAGCCCTAATATCTTCAACATGCAAAATACCATACAAAATAGACAAACATGCTTCTTGTGGATCATCTTCCATCGATTTATATGGGTGTTTCTTAAACTTAGGCTTTTCCCTATCAGCTATGTCAACAACCAATGGAGTCACCACACCAGATGATGCCATTATCAAATTTTAGGTTATAAACAAAAAAAGTTATCGAACTCTAAAAATACCTTTTAGTCTTCAACCAGATGCAAGAAATCTTTGCCGAATCTCTTCAAGGCTCAAGGTTCATTGCACAATCTTATTTGCCAAGCCCTCCTGCTCTTTTGCTTCGAACATAATGCAGGAAATGAAAGTTAAATCGCCTTTGTATCTTCCACATACCTAACTTTTAGGTATAATAAATTCTCAACCCTAACTCTTTTGGATGCACTGTATCTCATGAATATTATTCCAGAGTTTCAAATCGACATGAAGTCTTCTAGAGATCCTTCGGGATCTAATGGATAGTCACTCACAAGAATTTGCAACCTCCTGCAACAAGTTATAGATCTTAGACAAGGGATTTTTAATAATCTACATGAAAAGCTTCCTCTTAAGGCCAGGTGCCTTAGTTATCGGATGAGGTTCCAACACCAGAATTAGGTGTAGACTCATTCACTACAACTGAATCACCCTTTTTAACCCATTTCTTCTTGTACTTCTCTTTGATCTCTTCAACCTTCACTTTTCCCTTATCATCTGATTTGTTCTTGTTTGCTGAAGTATTCTTGTTCACATTCTTGCTTCTACAAAATTTTGTAATATGACCGGATTTGTTGCAAGCATAGCAAACAATGTTGTTTCTTTGATTGGGCCTAGAATTACCTTGATTCCCTCTTGTCATGCATTGATTAGCAATATGTCCAAATATTCCACAAGCATAACATCTTACATTTCTCCTGTTTACCATACTTCAGCATTCAATTGACTTATGACCATATTTATTGCAATTGAAACATTGTCTGGAGAATGGTGAATTATTTTGATTTGCCCTATTTCTGCATTGACTTTCCATATGACCAAATTTATTGCAAACAAAGAATTTACCATTGAATTTATAACCATTAGGTTGTCTTACCTGAGATCTCTTGTTCTTTTGATGATGAGTTTTAGCATTGCTTTGACCAGATCTAGAGCTTTCTCCTTTCTCATATCCAAGTCCTCCCATATCACCTTTATTCTTTCGACTTTGTAGAATCTCATCTAGCTTAGCTAAGCTAGCATTGAATTTTTCTTTGTACCCATTAGCAGTGGTAAGTTCATCTCTCAGAATTATGATCTGTCTTTCAAGCTATTTCTTATTATTCTTGGAATGTATCAATTCAAACTTTAGCAAGTCATTTTCATGATTTAGTCTGCAACATTCATAAGATCTATCCTTTAATGACCGATTCAAAATTTCCTCATTATTATTCATGTCTTCAATCTCCTTAGTCATCTTCATCAAAATGGATTGCATTTTATTCTTCAAGACTGCATTATCTCTAGCAAGTTTTTCACATTCATCTGTCTTGTCTTTTAAGGCTTGGTTATCAACGCTTTGGTCTTCTTTCTCCTTAAGTTTGTCCATAAGATCCTTTCTCTTTTCTCTGGATGTGCTCACTTTTTCCTTCAATGATTCAATGAAGTCTTCTGCGTCACTTAGATTTCTTCCCAGGTTATTTGCTTCTTTTCTTGTTGTATCAAGATCTTCAAGTGCTACAGTGAGTTGTTTTTGTAAACTGAAGTCCATCGATTCACTATCCTGAATCTTCCTCATTTTTTTAGGCTTCCTCAAAGGAACTAGGCTCTGATACAAATTTTTAAAATCAATGAACACTAAGAGGGGGGTGAATCAGTGTTCTGCAATTTATAAATTTCTTGAACTAATTCTAAAACCACTAGATGCAAATGAATAAAAGTAAAGTGCAGAAACTGAACACAAACAAGCACACAACCATAACACTAGAATTTTACGTGGAAATCTGGAAAGGGAAAAACCATGTTGGGATTGAGACCCACAATATTAATATATTGTGATCGGGAGTATAATAATATTACAAGGGGAATGCACATGCATTCAAGCACACTTCCTAGAGTTCACTGCTCAAATACAATAAAGGGATAAAACCTTAGATGAATCACTATCCTACAAATGGTTACAAATAAAAATTGAATGTCTTAACTGATGAATAGAATCTACAAATTCCAAATTGTAGTTCCGGTTAAGCACAAGTATCTTTCTTCCACTGTTCTGGCACAATGCTCTATTATGTTGTTCTCTATCACACACCAAAGCATAAATTCAAAGATAACGCATGTGAAATTGCACACAGACACTCATAAAATCTTCACACACTCACTTTGATCACCAAAATGCTCATAAATATTGGTCTTATATATCTACATCACTTGATTAGGTCTCCAACATGTCAACTCCAAAAATGTTTACAAAACATGAAACGTGTAACAAGAAGTCAACTCAATCCGATTATAAATGCACATGCGAAGAAAAAAATGATTATAGGCTTCACATAAGTTACACAACAACCTCGAACATGACACCAATCAACAAAATTATCCCAAAGATTCTGCATAACATGCTACACCACAAATAACCCAAATAACCCTGTTCTTCTTGAAATACTTTATACTAGATCATCAATCTTGCACGAGAATCAATACAAAAGGCTAGGAATGCATAATAATAAATTACAATAAAAAAATAGACTACCTATTCCAGCACAAACAAAAATGCACACCCAAAATTGAGTTCTACTCAATGTACTCATACTCTGCCAAACATTGTGTTCCACCTTCCTAACTGAAGAAAAATAGACTTTGAACTTCTAGTAGAGAGATTCTACATATTCTGGATGACACTTCTTATCCGATTTGCCATCAATGACAACCCCTAAATAATCCTCAAGTACTTATCTCTTCCAGAACAATGTCTCTTGCCAACACCTTGGTGATGCTAACCCATTTGCCTTTTACAACAATATAAGAGATCAACCAAATACCATAGTACCCAACAACATAGAAGCCACTGCCTCATCATCCTACATCCACCCAACTTCTCTCAGCAATACATTGATCCCTACACCCAAATAGGATAAGTTAAAAATGAAAGTAAATGATGAAGACCTAGGGGAGTATAATATTAGTCAACTTTTATGTGTTGGCCAACTACCCATCTCACCTAGGACTCATTGGATATTCACAAATGTCACTCAAACCACCTGTTACAGCCAATACTGACATACTTAATGGATTCATCCCAAGAACATCACAAGAACAAGAAACTATTGATGGAGACTTGGCAGGATGGATCTACATAGGTCCTTCCAACAAAGAAAAACAACAAATCAATATCCCTATAGAGAATTATGGTAAATATTTTACCATGATGCAAAAGATGGGCTACGATGGTCATAGTGCATTAGGAACCCACAAACAAGGTTTGCAAGAGCCATTGCAACCCTTGTTACAACCATGAAATAAAATGGGACTTGATGAATCACCTTTTTGGTCGTTCTATATGAACTTTATATTAAGTTAGATTTGTCATTTTATGACTTAGCCATTATGATTATGATAGATATAATCCTTTTTATGTTTAATCTATGAAATGTGTTATCTATTGAACAAGGTCTTATAAATGATATACTAAATCCATATTAATGATAAGAGAATGCTTAATTGAATGGTAATTAAAGGTGATACTATGCAAAGGTATGTTGTGCATGTTAACCTCTATGTATGCAACTGGAGGAGGGACTAAGTCAACAAAGGACATTTGTTGTTGTTTCAAAGAATTGCAATCATAATCAAATAGGACTGTTGAACCGGTTAAGCCAGTAGTTGATGACTGAGACAAAACTCCTAGTTGTGGTTGATGCAGTTATTTGTTTTTGAACATGTGTCAGATTGTCAAAGAAATCTACAAGGAACCTTGACCTATATTTTTGCATGAGACCGAGTCCTAAAATCATTCATCTTTCTATGCTTTTATTTTTAATAAAAGTTGTCCTCCTAGTTTATTGGGAGTGGATCAGCTATGTAGTAAGTTAGTTGTAGAATCTTATAAATCCATCGGTTAAGGATGGAGTATGCAATGTAATTTTATCTTTCTTAAGCATTAAGTGTGCTTTGTGTATGCTTAGAAGTGTGGAATGCTGCAAATGAGAAACAAATGAAGCATACCAATGAAACATTATATTATAGATTAGAATCATAAACAAGTTAGCGAAACAAAATCTCTAAAACCATCTCATTTTTCTTTGTCTCCAAGGATCCTTCAAATCAAGGTGGCTCTCAGCTTGGAAGACCACTTGATCTCTAGGATGACTACCTAAAGAACAAGGGATAATATGATAAAAGATCTAAATGTAAGTGCAACTAAGATCTTAATGATGATCTATTGATATGGAACTATGATATAGTGCAAGATAGCAAGATTAGTATGATCTTAAGCTAGCATGAGTATGATATTGATCTAGAATGGAAATGAAACTAACATGATAAGCTAAAACATGATAAAAATATATGATATGATACTATTCAAATGATCTAAAATGCTTATTCTAACAAAGAGAGGCAAAATGATTAGTGTTATGTGACTATAGTGTAGATGCATGAAAACTTGGATATGGATTATAAAGAAAGTGAGTCCTATTTATAGGGAAAATGGGGAAATGGATGTTTAAGATTCAATAATCTTAACAAAGGCTAGGATTGAAAGTTACTCAATCCATGTTTACAATTTTCACCAATTAAATGGTGAAAATTATCAACAACAGGTGGCTTGAGAGGAGATGTAAGTGACATTAAAGGCCTAAGAAGACATGAGGGTCACCCTAGGAGAGTGTGGTTAGGGTTAATTAGGATTAACTAGTGGATAAAACTTTTACCTCAAGGGTAAACTCTTGTGCAAGGGTTAATAGGATAACTAGGTTCAAAGCAATGAGTGCTTGATAAGACCCCTGGGATAGATGAAGGTTGAGTTGGAGAGAAAGTCTCTAATCATGTGGTAAGGTTGAGTTAACCATTAATGGTTTGGGAGACTTTAGAGACAAATTTGTAAAAGCCTTACAAATTTGGGGAACTCAACAAGTTAACTTGTTGAAGAGATAAAGTATTTAATGCATTTATAAGACTTTCTTCCAAATTTGGAGAAGTGACTTCCCCAATGTAAAGTGGAAAATTGGACCCTAGTGGCTCCCCACCTAGGAGAGAGAAAGGAAGCCACTAGGATGATTTTCGCTTGGAGTAAGTTTACATTCAAAAGAGGGGCTTAAATCCGCTAGATCCAAATCCAAGGAAGGCAAGAATGTGAATTCCATGTGGATTGCAAGGGTTGAAGTGTGTTTTCCCCTCTTTTGTAAATAGGAAAGTTGACTTGTTGTCTATGTGGAACAAAGAGAGAAATTGAGTGAAATGAGGAGCTACCGGTTCGGGATCATGCTGTAACTTTGGATCTAAGGTAATTAGACCAATATGGATCTGCCCTACAAATTTGGAGAAAATTCCTCAGGACCATGGCGATAGTGTACATGGTCCTCCACAAAATTCGTGAAATGAAAAGGGTTTTTTCACCTCTGCAAATGAAGCCCAAACCTGTAATTACAGTTGTGCAACTGCAACCTACACACAAAAAAGAAGGGGAGAAAGGTTGTGGATAGGGGTTTGCCTTAGTCAAACCCCAATTGAGGAATCAACCTTGAAAGAAAGTAATTGCAAATGTTGAAATGTAAATAATGGAATTGTGTATCTTGTAGATATGCAATTTGTCGATGATGATTGCTTTGATTCCTAAATGTAATCACAGTGCTGCATGTAACATGACAAAACCCTAACACACACACATGCTTGCAAACGAATGTTGTAATATTGCTCCAATGGATGAATGAAGAAGACTTGAATGCTTGAATGCTTGATGATGTATATTTTTGCTTATGTTTTCTTATGATAAACTTTGCTTATGCAAATGAGAAAACCAACTCCCTTTTATACATGCCTAGAGGATTAATTTTCATTCACTGAAGGCCAACAAAGAGGAGTGCAAACCCCAAAGATTAAATCATGCATAGGGGATTGGGCAGACTCATCTTAGGACCACCCTAAGAGGTGGGGACAGGGTCATCACACTCCTGTCCTAGGGGGATAGGGGTGCCACTCCCCTATTCTTCCCTATTTTGGGGCCCGAACAAGGTCTGAAGGCAGGAACAGGTCCTGAGCAACGAAGAACCCAAGGGTGAAGGTGTAGAAAGGGGTCTTGGCTAGGAAGGCGGATGTCGTCGCCAAGATGAGGACATCAAATGTGGTTAAAATTACTAGGGTCACAATTTTATGACACTACAATTAGCCCCCACTTTAGCGGGAGTACAACTTACCCCAATACTGCCGGTAAAGTAGAAGAAATAGAGATGAAGATGTGAGATGCATAGCAATACCACAAGGAGTATAAGACATCACTAATCTTGAGGAACAAAAGTCCCCAATCTTAGGATCTTAACTCACTCAAACATATGCAAGAGCACACAAAACAAAACTAGGGAACAAGATGCACAAAACAAAAACAAAGCGCAAAAGACACACGACAAGACACAAAATGACAAACCAACTAGCCGAAGAGACCTTGATACTCAGATGTCTCAACAACTAATTAGGACATAAAGATCAATGCCATCACATAAACACAAGTGATCACATAAAAGAGCAAAGCTGACATCATCCATGAACCATAAATAGAAAAACTATGGGTTCATGAGAGGAAGGAGAGAGATGATATGAATACACACTTTGGTGATCCATGAGAAGAAAGGCGAACAAGAGAGAAACCATGGACATCTTGCCCCTAAAACTAGGTGATCCATGGAGAGGAGGACACGAAAAACTAGCCCCCAGAGTTTGTCTAGGTGATCCATGTAAGGGAGGAGAGTGAGAACATTGTTAGTTCTCCTCAACCTCAAGCGCGTGTGTGCAAGTGAGGTTCGAAGCACCTCATAGAAGTCTATGCCTGAGTATGCTACAAACCTGTATAGAATGTATAGTACAACTGTCAAGAAAGGCATGATATCTCGCTCTAAGAGTTTGTGCTCTGGTTTCGAGAATAATCACCTTGCATAGGAGAAAAAGTGACGTCATCTCACTCTAAGAGTCTGTGCTTTGGTTTTGAGAATGACCCATTGTACAAGAAAAGAATAAGTGAAGACATCTTGCTCTAAGAGTTTGTGCTCTGGTTCCAAGAATGACCCACTGTACCAAGAAAAATTAGCGTTATATCGCTCTAAGAGTCTGTGCTCTGGTTCCGAGGATGACCTACTGTACAAGAGAAAAGTGACAACATCTTTCTCTAAGAGGCTTCCCTCTGGTTCCAAGAATGTTTCACTATACAATGCACAAGAAAAGTATAGTACAAAGGAGTAGTGTGGGTGCCCCCCCTTAAGATGCCAACATAGGTTGATGTTGATATCTTAAGGAAAGTAGAACAAGGATACCTACCTTCATCTCAAAGAAGATATTCATTATGCAACAATGTCATAAATCCAAGCAAGAGAGGGGAATACTCTTCAAGCAAGGATAAGATAGTTGAAAAGAGAGATCTTGTTGTAAGTGTAAAGGTGACCCTTGGAGGAGAAGAGATCCTTGTTCAAAAGACATCTACCCCCAAGAGGAGTTTGTCTTAGACAAATATAACATCTTCTAGAACAAAGCAAAGGAGAGAACAAGAATGCAATCCTTCCTCCTATTCCTAGGTGAAAGGGATTCTCAATGAGGGATGACTCACTTTTATCCCCCAGAGGGATGGGTGAATTTATCATAGATGTAATTTACCAAGGGTGAAAGAGGTTGTAGTCAAGGATCTACACCTCTTGTATAAGAGATAATCCTTGAGCGAACACCCAACAACTATGCACAAGGAATGACATCAAGTAATATAGCTCACACCATCCACAAAATAGGGTAAAGTGGATCCCTAGAGAAAGAGAGGGAGATATATCATTGCCCCCCAAGTGTAAGGACAATGAGAAGAACTTACACAATCTTTTAGAGATAGATTAACATAATCAAATGCATAATGTACTTGCATGCAAGAAAAGACATTAGTATATGTAAAATACATGTCTCAAGAAGTGGTAATCTTCAAAAACAAGAAAAAGTATCAGATATTCCCCAAGGGGGATTAAAAAAATGCAGCCCCTAAAGGAAATAGTGATACATGAGATAGAGAGAAAGGGATAGGAGCAAAAATCCTTTCCCCCCAAGTAAGAAGGACAAGGGGAAAATGGGGTACACATTTTCCAATGGTGTTTATTTTCAAGTGATATGCCCTCCTCATGGAACAAATTCTCTAAAGGGAGGGATATGCACTTATCAAGAGAACATTCCATGCAAGGAGGCATATCATGCTTGAGAATAATCACAACCATAGAAAAGATACATTTTCCAAGAGAATGAAAGAAAGAGAAGAGGTGCATTACTTATTAAAGAAACTCCTCTCTAAGAAAAGTTCAAAAACCAAAGAACAATTACCCGCTCACATAAGAATAACCCAATGCAAGAAAGGAGATCTAATAATGAATAATGCACAAAGACAAAGAAAAGTGTATAGAAAGAAGAAGGAGAATGGACTTCATGTTGCTGCCCCAAAGTATGTAAAATTGAAACAATACCACCACAAATGATAAAGAGCTCCCATTAAATGGGATAGTTATGTCATAGGGTAAAGAGCAACATGAAGCGAAAAGAAGTGGTAAGGCACTATGTTTTTACCAAGAAATACAACTAGATCTGTTGTGAGACAAATTTATGCAAGATCATATTGAAGTTGAACAAATTTCTCTAATGCATAAAATTTCCCAAGAGAATGTGAATGTGAATCATGAAAAATGCAATATTCAATATGTTTCACTTGCTTAAGATTCTTGCAGCTAATCTGTCAGGATGGTAAATATTGTTTTGACATAAAGGAGAGGATTTGTTAGGAGAAGAAGTTTCATTATCCACAATTCTATTTTTGCCACTATCTATGCCCTCTTGAATAGATTTTAGAAAATCAGGGCAATCATCAACATTATGATCATGGGTTTGATGAATGAACAAAAAAGACGTTTGGAAGAAGAAGCATTCTTACCAGCTATTTTGATTTGTTGTCTTTAATATAATCTTTAAAGTTTTGTAGCCTAGGGAATTCATCCATAGAAAGAGGGGTACCATTTCCTAATTCTCTTGTAGTAGTTTGTGTGGGAGGATTTATAGGGACACGAATTCTATGCTCAAATTTCCCAATTCCTTGTCCTTTAAAATCTTGTTTTGTAATTATATGAAAGCCACGACTATAAGAATGTTGCAATTGACTAGATGGAGGAACAAGATCATGAATTTATTTGAAATCTGATGTGTAAGGAGGAAGAAAAGGATTTGTAGATGAAGAAGGAGTATCATGTGAAATGACAATCTCTTTTCCTTTGTCAAGCTTATCCTTTGTGGAAGATTGTGGAGGAACATCTTCATCATCTAAAAGCTCATTTTTAGTTATTTCTATGCGAGGGGAAAGGTCACGAGTAAAATGCATGACATCATCCTCCCTACATAAACTTGGATGTTGAAGATAGGTCTTAGGAGAATAAGGAGAATATAAATATGTAAGAATGTTGATGTTTTGATTTTTCCCCCCTTGCTCAAGGGTATGTGTATGAGAAGAAGATAGATCCATGTTACTTTCCAATGCTTTCTCTTTTTTAGAGAGATCATTGGTTAAAGCATTAGGTCTCATCTCATCCACACAAGATACCCTAGGAGAGGTACAAAGGTTAGGATCTACAAAAGCTTTAAAGTGATTAACATATGAAATGCATTTTGTTAATAACATCACCAAGATGCAACATAAATGATACATGAAAGCTTTGAGATTAAGTGGAAAATAAAAGAATTTGGAAATCGTAATAACACAATATGACCAAGTGCTATGAATAAAGAGGAGCAATAGGAAATGAAAGAAACCCTTATCCGACACATGATTGTAGTAAATATATGCAAAAAGCAATGTAATCATATGCGAAAGAGCAAGTAAATCCAATTTATGAATTGCAATTGAAAGTCTCTTAATTAAAATCTGAATTTGCTGGAAAAGAAGATCTACAATTAGGACCTTTTATGAAAATCAATGTAAGATTTGAATGTGATAAATTTTGAATTTGTGTTTGACCTTAGAGAGTGTTAAAATTGATAAAGTAAGTTGATTTTCTGGATCTGAGTAGAAAAATATAGTCAATTCCATCTCCCAAAATTTTGAGAAAAAAGATGAGGACTGTGACGAAAGTGCATTCGCTCCAACCAAATTTTTTCAAAATTTCCAGGGATGATAGAAATTATGATTTTAATGTGGAATCCAAAAAAAAACCCTTTTGGAGATGTCGAGATCGGTCAAACTTGCAGTCAAAGGTCCAAAATAAAATAATCTTAAAAATTAGGGTTTTATTATTTAACCACAAAATTTTCAAAATAAAGAGATAGATTTGAATTTTAATTTTGAAATAGAAATCAGATCTAAAACAAGTAATTAAAATTTTACACTTCACAAGCTTAATTTTTTCAAAATGAAAAATTAGAGTTTTTATGCCATTAACCACTAAAATTTGCAAATAGATCAAACTCAGAAATGAAAATTTGAAATTCAAATTAATGAGATCTAATAATTAGAAGTTAGAATTAATGTGTAAGATGTCAGGTTCACTGAAATGTAAAGTGGAAAATTGGACCCTAGTGGCTCCCCACCTAGGAGAGAGAAAGGAAGCCACTAGGATGATTTTCGCTTGGAGGAATTTTACATTCAAAAGAGGGGCTTGAATCTGCTAGATTCGAATCCAAGGGAGGCAAGAATGTGAATTCCATGTGGATTGCAAGGGTTGAAGTGTGTTTTTCCCTCTTTTGTAAATAGGAAAGTTGACTTGTTGACTATGTGGAACAAAGAGAGAAATTGAGTGAAATGAGGAGCCATCGGTTTGGGATCACGCTGTAACTTCAGATCTGAGCTAATTAGACCGATATGGATCTGCCCTACAAATTTGGAGAAAATTCCTCAGGACCGTGGCGACAGTGTACATGGTCCTCCACAAAATCTGTGAAACGAAAAGGGTTCTTTCATCTCTACAAATGAAGCCCAAACCTGCAATTACAGCTGTGCAACTGCAACCTACACATGAAAAAGAAGGGGAGAAAGGTTGTGGATAGGGGTTTGCCTTAGTCAAACCCCGATTGAGGAATCAACCTTGAAAGAAAGTAATTGCAAATGTTGAAATGTAAATAATGGAATTGTATACCTTGTAGATTTGCAATTTGTCGATGATGATTGCTTTGATTCCTGAATGTAATCACAAGTGCTTCATGAAATGGCATGTAACATGATAAAACCCTAACATACACACATGTTTGCAAATGAATGTTGTAATATTGCTCCAATGGATGAATGAAAAAGACTTGAATGCTTGAATGCTTGATGATGTATATTTTTGCCTATCCTTGCTTATGATCAACTTTGCTTATGCAAATGAGAAAACCAACTCCATTTTATACATGCCTAGAGGATTAATTTTCATTTACCGAAGGTCGACAAAGAGGAGTGCAAACCCTTAAGATTAAATTATGCATAGGGGACCGAGAAAACCCATCTTAGGGCCACCCTAAGAGGTGGAGATAGGGGTGCCATGCCCCTATGCTAGGGAGGATAGAGGCGCCATGCCCCTGTCCTGCCTTATTTTGGGGCTCAAATAGGGTCTGGAGGCAGGAACAGGTCTTGAGCAAGGAAGAATCCAAGGGTGAAGGTGCGAAAAGGGTTCTTGGCTAGGAAGGAGGATGTCATCGCCAAGGTGAGGACCTCAAATGTGGTTAAAATTTCTAGGGTCGCAATTTTATGACACTACACCCAAATTTAGGGATGTGACATGATAGAAGGATTAAGGCTAGTTAAGTGGGATTAGAGGGGTTCTAGAAGAATGATTAGGATGCAAGTGCGAGATATTAGGATTCTAAAAATGGATGCAACTTGCATTTGTAGGAAAGTGCAAGTGGGGGGGGGGGGTTTATAAATAAATCTGATTTATTTATATACAAGGATGATAATTTTAATTAAAATGGTGAAAAAGGGATTCAATTAAATAAATAAAATTTATTTAATTAATGGATAGAAAGGGGAATTAATCAAGTATTTGAATTTGATTAATGGTTGGTCTAGGAGAAAATGGATATATTAAATAAACCTTAGTTTAATTAATAGGTGGATAAATGATAATTAAACAAATAAAATTTATTTAATTAGGTGCACAAGTTTTAGGCGTCTACACTTTGTTTCATAGTCTGAATAATAAAGAAATTTCAGTTCTGCCATTTTGTTGTCGAGAGTATCAATGTGTTTATGATGTTGTTGTAACTTTTAGATATGGTTAAGATTTTGGAAGCTCATCCAAGGGGGCCCACTTGGGGAGCATCCACATCCATTTACTTTCATGCTCTACTTAGTGAGTTCATTAGCAAGCTTATGTTTGTTGGTTAAAATCTTTCAGTTGACTGTCTTGTAGCCATAGAAACTCCATTCTGTGTCTATTCTTGTAGCCAAAGGAAAGCAGAGTTTAAGGTCACTAGTTGGCTAGTTTATTTTCTGCACAAATTTATAAGTTTCATATGTGGTAGGTTGAATTGATATCAATAGACATAACACTAGAATTAAATGTGTTCTATTAATTCCTTACTCAGTTGCTTCAAGCTAAAGTTAGTGTTCCTTATAAGTTTCTTAGTGCACATATAGTGTAGATCTGTTTCAAGTATATGTTCCTGGGTTGACAAGTGAATGAGCTTTTGTTATTGAAGTAGTAACCAAGCGATGTAGAGAATCGAACCATTAGGTCAAGGAAATGTGTCTTATTTACTAGGACATTATTAGGAACTACCATTTTTGGTGCCATTGTCGGGGATGGTTTCAAACTAAGAACTTATTGGGAATATAGGATTTAGAATTTTTAAGTTTCCATTTTGATGTAATTAGAGGTAGAGTCACCTTTGAATCATTTAAAAGTACAAGCACAAACCTATCACCCAACATTCTGTGTAGGCATATTGGTAATTGAGAGAAAATCTGCATGCATAGGGGAAGAAGGAGGGATTCATTAGGAAGATTTCTTCCCTCTCAGTATAATCTTGAAATAAATCCTTACCAAGCCCCATATATAAATCCTTTTCCTTAAATCTTTGTGGAAGTTGGAAACCGAGATGCTTTTGAACTATTGGAAGGAGACCTTAATTTCTTAAACGAATCTCCTGAAGAGAATATTTTACCTCTAGTCCCTTATCAAATTCCAATGGAAGTTCTCGATGGAGGGGGCAACCAACCTCCTAATCCCACTTTTGAATTCCCTATTCCTGACTAGCATGATAATGCAAACCTGAAGAATATTCTAGCCTCTTATCTTCCAAAATTCTATGGCCTGGTCACAGAAGACCCATATAATTTTACGTTTGAATTTGGTATCCTTTGCAGAAGCTATGATTACACCACCAATGCCCATAAACTCAAATTATTCCCTGCTACACTGAAATAAGCTTCTCTTAGGTGGTTTATGAGTTTAGGTAGGGATTCAATAACTACTTGGGATGAAATGAAGACAAATTTTTTGGAAAAATATAAGGACTATTGCAGAGGAATTGATCGACAAGGTGATTCTATCTTCTAAATGGCACAAAAGGAGGATGAAAGTATGGAAGATTATCTTGAAAGGTTTATGTTTAGTGTCAAAAAGTCCAAGCACAACACTTTAAGTAATGAATCCTTTGAATTGATTTTTCTAAGGGGAATCAATGAGGATTGTATTGAAGCACTTGACCTCATGGGAGGAGGAGACATTACTCAAGTTGAATGGGATGAAATCAGGAGCATTTGTTAGAAATATTCCAAGGCTTCTACCAAGAAGGGAAGACACTATAAGATTGGCTCTATAGTAGCAAAAGAACCTTCAATAGTTTACAGGATGGAGATAACTCATCTGCTGAAAGATTTCAAGGAAGATGTTATCAACAGTTTGACAACACAATTGGATACACTTCAAGCCAACAAGAAGCATGTTGAAATAGCATAATATTATCCTCATTGTAGGCAGAAGAAGAGAGATTGCAGATATAAAAACATTTCAAGCATTGAGAGAGAACCTGATTATCCATAATTTTGACAAGCCTTCTTTGTGGCACAAAGGAGACTATGGGCACCAAGAAAAGGTTGCCTCAAGATCCTCTTTCTTTCAACCTTCCTTATGCAAATTCCAATGCTAATAACAACAATTAGAAATCCCAAAATCCTCCCACTTGGTCAGATCTTGCACAAAATTATTGGGGAAACTAGCATCCTTCATGGCCAAATTATCAGTATATGCTACCTCAAGGTAATTGGAAACCTCCTCTGGGAAACTGGCAGTCATTACCTCAATGGAGAGGAGGACAACAATGACAAAACCAATTTGTTGGCTACATGAAGCCACCTATTCCTCCTCCTCAACAAGCCTTATTGCCTCAAGCTAGCCCAAATGCCAGTGCACCTAGACCCACTCAATTACCAGCACAACCTGCACCAAATCCTAATAGAAAAACACAACAACAAGCATTTACTACTGATCCTTTCCAATACCCTGCCTATGTTGTGAATATCAGTAATATGCAATTACGCTAAGGAAAAGACTTGAGGAACCCCCATTCTCCTGTTATTACTGAAATTTCCTCTAAACATGGGGATCAAATAGAAAATAAATATCCTCAAGTCACCAAGACTACACCATTAGGCCAACCTAAGCATACACAAACAATTGAGCAAGAACTTCCATTTCCTCAAAGGTTAGTAGTAAAAGATCATGTAGCAATGCCAATATTTGATTGTCTAGACCGGTAAAAACATGTTTGTGTCAAAATACCCTTATTTCGGGCCATCAAAGATATACCTATCTATAGTAAAGCCATAAGGGAAATATTCCTAAAGAAACTCGGCAGAAAAAGAAAAGATCCCCAAATAGTTCATGCCATGGGCCAATTAGTAGATATTATATTAGGGAAAGTTGTAATTCCTAAGTATTCTAATCCTAGCAGTCCAGTGGTAGAAGTGACCATTAATGGGGTTTTGGTTAAAAATATTCTTATAGACTTAGGGGTTGCTATAAATGTAATGACCAAAAGTTTGATGCAAAATTTAAACATCACAAATCTAAGGCATATACCCACTATGTTGCAACTAGCGGATAGTTCCATAGTTACACTAGATGGAGTTGTTGAAGATCTTATTGTTGCCCTAGATTCCTGGGAGTATCCAACAAATTTCATGATTATATCTCCTAAAGCTACTCTGGGGGATATCATGTTATATTAGGAAGACCATGGATAGCCACTGTAGATGCTTATATAGGATGCAGGTCTGGAGATATGACCATTTCAAATGGCAATAACACTAAAAAGCCCATCCTTTTTCCACCAGCTAAGCCTAATGAAGAGAATGATATTGTAGTTTGGATTGACTTGGGTGATGATGTTGAGGAGGTTATTTCTCTACAATCATTAATGATGATTGGTAGAAGTTATATCTTTCAAATGCAAGATGATGATGAAATTTTATCCCTAATTATCCAAAAAATAATTATGAGTTGGGAACTGAAACAGGGAATCATCTCTCATGTCCCTTGCAAATGTTATTGCCATTACTCTCTACCCCTGAATTTCAGAACTGGTCACACCTATTGCATACATTACTCCCACATAAAGTCAAGAGCCCCACTATTAGTACAATATCTATGATAGAACTGACTAAGCAATTAGAGGTTTCTCCAGGAAGATTCCTAAATATCAACAATAAATTGACTACGACCCAACATGAATATTTGACAACCCTTCTAAAATCCCACCAACATGCATTTTATTGGGATTATCATCACATGAAGGCATTGGATCCTATGCTTTGTACATATAGAATTTACATCAACAAAGATAGTAGACCAATCCAACCACCTCAGAGGAGAGTGAACCCTGCATTAAGAGAAATTGTTAAACAAGAATTACAAAAATTGTTAGATGTAGAATTCATCTATCCTATCTCTAATAGCCAGTGGGTATCTCCTTTGGTCATTGTATCAAATAAAGGAGGTAAGTGGAGAGTTTGTGTTGACTACAAAGAACTGTATGCAGTCACTAAGAAGGATCACTTCCCATTACCTTTTTATTGATTAGGTATTAGACAATCTAGTAGGGAAGCAATATTTCTCCTTTCTAGATGGGTTTAGTGCATATAACCAAATCAAAATTGCTCCTGAAGATCAAAAGAAAACTACATTCTCCTGCCCTTTGGGTACGTATTCTTATTTAGTTATTCCTTTCGACTTGTGCAATGCCCCTGCAATATTTCAAAGGGTAGTTATCAACATCTCTAATATTTCTCTCAACCGTTTGGAAATATACATGAATGATTTCACAGCCTATGGAGACACATTTGATGGAGCCATATCCAATTTGGAAAAGGTCTTATAAAGGTGTGAAGATCATCATTTATCCTTAAATAGTGAGATTTGTTTCATAACGATGACATAGGATATAGTTTTAGGCCATCACATATCTCAATCAGGCATCAAAGTGGACCCTGCTAAAATAGAAGTCATAAAAAATCTAGTAGTGCCTACAAAGCAAAAAGACGTAAGGAGATTCCTGGGGCATGTAGGCTATTACAAGAGATTTATCCAAGACTTCAACAAAATAGTTGGCCCACTGTATGGCTTATTAACAAGAGATGTTGAATTCAACTGGACAGATTCTTGTGATCAAGCATTCTCCACACTCAAGGATGCTTTGACTAAAACACCTATTCTCTGAGGACCTAATTGGGAACTTCCATTTCATGTCCATATAGATGCCTCTGACTATGCAGTTGGAATGGTCTTGGGTCAAAAAGAAGAAACCAGTGAATATGCCATATATTTTATCAGTAAGAACCTGCAAGTAGCTGAGTTGAACTACATAGTGACAAAAAAGAAAATGCTAGCAGTACTCTATGCCTTGAAAAAATTCAGCTATTATATCACTGACTATCTAGTGTTTTTCATGATGATCATACAACCATAAAGTATCTTATGAAGAAACCTTTGGTAGCAAGCAGGCCAGCTAGGTGGTTGTTACTACTGCAAGATTTTGATATCACAATAGTGGACAAGCCAAGGAAGGCTAATGTGGTAGCGGATTTCCTTTCAAGGATTACCACATCCAGCTCTAAGCCTATCATTGATGATTCATTCTTGGATGAGCACCTATTTTCCATTAGTACCTATACCACATGGTATGCAGACATAGAAAACTATCTATCTTCAAGAAAAGTTCCTTACTATTTTTCCCCAAAGGAGAAAAGGTTGCTGGTTGAACCATATTCTTGGATTGCAAGATGTTTATACTATACTGGACTAGACCATGTGATGCACAGATGTGTTGGAGAGGATGAAACATATGATATTTTGCATTCCTGTCATGATGAGTCATGTGGAGGACATTTTGTTAAAAAAAGGACAACAACGAAGATACTCAACACTGGTTACTACTAGCCATCACTTCACAAGGATGCCATCAAGTATACAAGAAAGTGTGGTAGATGTCAATGAATGGGGAGACTGACTAAATCTGATGAGATGCCTTTGCAATCCTAGGTATTTGTTGTAGACACCTAAAAATATCTCATTGATCATACACTAATTATTCATCTATTTAATTTCTATCTATTAATCAATTAATAAGTTAACCCCTTTCTCAAATATTAATTAAATATTATTTATTTAATTATTTGCAATTTATTCCTTAATTAAATAATCTTTATTATTTAATTAAATCCATTTCTAATGTTTAAATAATTTAATTTAAATTAATTAACTTATTCCTCCATTTCCCCAATTTTGAATTTCAACTAATTCAATCTAATTTCATTTCTCTCAAACTCATATTTCCCCAAATGTGAATTTTAGTTAATTCCATCTAATTCCAAATCATCAAATTCATATTTCCCCAAATCTAAATTTCATGTGCATTTCATCATTCGAAAATCCAAATTCAAATCCCAATTGAAAATGAAAATCAAATTCAATTTCAAAATCCTATAGCACATGTTGAAATCATAACCGATTGATCAAATTAGTTAACTCTGTTAACTCTTCAATCTCCCCTTTTCACTCCAAAACAACTTTTTCTGACTAGTCAATCAATCTACTTATCTCTCCAATCAATTTAGTCTTCTAATCCATCTATTTAGTCAACTAGCTAGTCTATTTAGTCTATTGGTTAATCAATTGAGTTCACTCTCCAATCAATCCTGTTAATAGACCAATCTATTAAGTTAACAAGTTAATCATGACTAGTTCACTGATCAATCAATCTCAGTTGACTATCAATCAAGACTTGAGATCAAATCCTCATCCCTTATGTGTTGAAAATCTATATAAACAACATCATTTTCACAAATTAGTCTAGAATCATAGTCTTCAAAATAATTGTCTATCTTATGTAGGAATTTCAGTGCAACACCTGAGAGCCAATCAACCAATTATGGAGAAGAGCAATGGAAGTTTTGTTACATCAATTGAGGGAGTTTAATTAGATTTAATTCATTATTTAATTAATTTAGCATTATTTCATTGTCATTTAGGACTTAATTTTAATTAGATTTAGAGTTGTGATTTGCTCTTTTACATCTGTTTATCTTGATGATTAATTTACCCCTAAGAAACATTGGTGAACCCGACATGAAACTAGCTTTTGGATCTATTTTTCTCGTAATTTTCAAGTTTGTACGAAACAAAAAAAATATGATGCGTAATTGTATTGACAAAAAATCACATTTGTTCATTTTGATGTGCAATTGTAATCATATTAGTTCACAATTATAGTCATTCTAATTTACAATTGTTAATTGATTCGCAATTGTAGGGATAGGTCAAAATTTCATTTTTGTTTGTTGTTTCTGCATTTATGGCATTTGCGTTGCTAACCCAAAAAAATCATACAGATATGGAAAAATAAAATTTTATGCATGAAATGTTCTTAACCCAATGGTAGGAAGGGTGACATTCAAAATTTCAGGTACCAAAAGAAGAAAAGAGAATAGAAAACAACAAAAAGCCTATCAAAGTCTTGTGAAGGTAGAAAGGAAGATCCAAGAAATCGAAGAAGAAGAAGCCATAGCCTGATACCACAAGAATATACATAGATTCCTTGCTAAATTCAATTTTTTTGACGATATTGAAGTAATGGCCCGAGTGGTCTGGAGTGATCTGCTTGCAAATTGATTTACCTCTTCTATCTTCAGTCTTTTTTATTCTATGCTAAAGTAATTCACAATTGTTCAAATTTCTGTTTGCACTTTTGCGGATAGAAATTTGCAATTGTGTTGTTAGAAATTCACATTTGTCTTGACAAGAGTTTGTATTTGTAATTAAATTAGTTTGCATTTGTAGTTAAATTAGTTCACAATTGTGTAGTAGGTGATATACAATTGTTAGGATTCAAAAAAGTATTACTATTTTGGTTTGTCATAAATATGTTCCGTATTCACAAGATAGAGAAGTCAAAGTTGTAATCAAAGAAAAGATTACGATGGAAATCCCACCATGTGATAACCATTCTCATGTTTTATTGCAGGAGGCTAGACTTAGATTAGCCAAATATTTCCTTTTGGTGCTTTTAGAAAAGAAAAAAACAGTCTACTTTCTTATCTTTTCTCATCATTGCAATATAAAAAGAACATCATGTCTTCTTGGAGCAATATCTCCATCTAGCTTAGAGAATTTTGGAATGAAGGTTTAAAAAGAATCCTTGTCTTTTGTGTTTGTGAGGTGATAGGTATATGCTCTCCCCTTTTTTGGGTGATCTAAAAGCTAGAACCATCTCTTCCTATGCTTTCTTTCAATTCTACATTAGGATAAAACCCTTAGAAGGCCTGCCTCCCAAGTACCCATAAGACCAAGTGAGAGGGAATGACCTAAAGTGGCATTTGCTAAAGTCAAGTAATCTGAGCCACTATAAAATAAATGTGTTTGCAATAAAAATTGTAATCAACGGGTGCTAGAATGGCATAGCGACGATTAAATTCACCGGATCTATGCCCAATCGAATGAAAGTCTGATTAAACACCTTAGAAATTAGAAGCCCAATTGAGTCAGTAACCAGACACTTTATTATCTCAGTCCAAGGGTGGGGAAGAATCCACCCCCAAGACACTCACCATATATCTCCCAGGATAATGAGCCAATTGAGGAGCAATCCACTTTGGTTTAATTTTCAGACAAAGGCAAAATAACAGGCACATCTTAGGGTGTGACAGGGTTGTTTGAGCTAAAAAAGTATCAAGATGTGGGTTGTGGTAATATTTGTGACCTTTTGACCTTAAGAGAGTCTAATTTTTGTGCAATTGATTGACCAATTACAATGAAAACAAAATGGGGTTTTGAAAAAGACTCCAACGTTCATGGGAATTTGAAAAAGTTCCTTAAACAAGTATGCTTTCTATGTTATCATTCTTTTTGATGTGTCTAGTGCATCCTTTGCTACACTTAACCAGGTTCAAAATTTCAGAAAATACCAAAATCAAAGTGAAATCTCAACCAAGTTTTGTCAAAACAATCAACAAGAATCTCAAAACTCAAAGAAAACTCCAAGTATCAACATCAACATCAACATCAACATCAACATCAACATCAACATCAACATCAACATCAACATCAACATCAACATCAACATCAACATCAACATCAACATCAACATCAACATCAACGTCAACATCAGCATCAAAATCAACATCAACATCAATATCAACATCAAAATAAAAATCAAACATTGCAACATTCAAGAAATGAAGAAAACATCTTACATGTTGTGATCTTAGGTCTAAACCAATCAAGAAAACATCATGGATTGGTGTTATAAATTTCGTAGGGAAGGTGAATAATTCATCCCTTCCATTCATATTCCATCGCCATCCATAGAAACCTTATCTCAATAGATCAAGACTTTACAACAACAAATGAGAGACATGACTAGTACTAACAACCATAGGGGCTGGTTAGGAAAAATGATGAGAGAAGTGATAACCATGAGGAAATCATTATCAGGCCAACCTTCTTCTTTTTGTGAGACCATTCAAACATGCCAACCTTTATTCTTAAACAAAATCATTCCTACCTCAATTCAACCAACATTAGAGTCATGTCAATTGTATTTTTATTTCAACACAACATATCAATCATACTAATCACATCAACCCAACATTCAAACCCCTTTCTATCAAAATCAAACCCCTTTCACTCAAAGTCCAAATCAACCGTATCTATCCATCATTTCATCATCCCTTAAAGTCACACAAGAGTAATCCACACCATCTCTATCCAATAACACAATCTCCCAAGGGCTATCCATAGTACAAATCCTATCTAATTCAAGTCATGATTCAGAGGATCTCATTCAAAATCCTTTCTCATTAGGCCAAAGTGTTGAAACCTTCCAAAAATCTCCCATGCAAACTCCTTCCCTGTGTTAGGAGGATGATCCAAAATCATAAGAAATCAATCATGAAACAAATCAAGATCAAGAAAAAACCCTTCCATCCTACCCAATTTTTTATCAAGATCCCACCTATCAAGAATCTTATGATGATCCCCTCATTCTTTTTTATTTCATTAATAATAACACCCTTTTATCTCAAGAGAAACATGTTCTTTCAAGTCCCATCCAACATCCGCCTCCTAAGCAAGATCAGGACATACCTTCCATCCTTCCTAATAATCCCTTTCCATGTCAAGATCAAAACATCCCTTCACCTTCATGTCCTAAACATGATCCCATTATTTCTCCAGATCCCGATCAAGATCCCTCCATTTCTCTCACAAGATTCCCTCTCAAATGAATCTACCATTTCTCCTAGTTTCTATTGTGATCCAAATGCCTCTACACAAGTTGTTCATGAACCCCACATCAATGAAATCATCAATCTAGATCATACTGCGGAGAATAATTTATCAACAATTGAATGTGCGCCATCATCAAATGCCAATGTAGTGACAGAAACAAGCATAACACTAGTTAATGAGATCAATACCTGGTTGGCTTCATCATCCTCTTCAAGTGCATCAATAGAAACAAACATAGCACTTGCTCATGTCACAACTTAAGAACTAGAATCTATTTGCCTCATACACCCACACTTGAAAGACAAGGGGCAAGAAGGTCTACCTTAGCTGGATTGGTTTAAAAATAAGGAGGCTATAGCATCAACTGTACATGAAATAAACCCAGTTGAATATCCTATTGAAAAGGATAGGTTTATCCGAACCTTTAAACACATACCAATGAATTATCTACACAAGGTTCATACCGACCCAATAACAACATGCACCTTAAAAGATATTACATCTAAGGGATGGGTTCATTTTTTAGTACTGCATTTAGCATATTTTTGTACTACATTGCATCACATATCTTTATTTCAGAGTGCATCAAAGTTGCTTGCATGTCACCATTGCACAACATATAGCTGCATATCATTATTTCTTTTTCATATAGTTACATGAATAAAACAAGGCAATCATCTGAGTCATTTACCTGTCTGCACTAAAAGGAGCGAAGATTGTCTAATTTCCTAGATACGTGTCCATGAAGTTCTTAGGAGGTCTTTACTAATTCATCTTCAATGTCACCTTGTAATTGAGATTTATCCATGGTTGTGTAGAGATTTCACTATCGAGTCTTGTTACCCAAAGTCTATCAATTTTTATATCTCACACATTAATCAATACCTCTAAGTCATTACAGATACCTAGTTGGTCATGTGGCTAGTGAAAAATCCTAAATTCTTCTTAACCGCCACTGGAATCATCATACCCAAGTAGGTTTCATTACTTACAAGTCAAGGCAAGAAAAACAAAGGAAAAAGTGCTATTCCAAAATCAATATCAAAATATCATGGCAAAAAGAACAAATATATATCATGCATACAAGTGCAACAAAAAGCTTGACTATGGGAACATGCGTAGAACTCCATAAGGGCTATGGACGCATGCTGGCAATGGAGAAATATTCGAGAGATTACGGTGTATAACCTCATTGGAGCCCTCAAAGCTTGTTGGCAACGAGGCTGTATCTAGGTTGCTTTTGAAGTCAGAATACCTCACGTAGCTAGTCACATAGGATTCTAAGGGTCTTTGATGGACATAAGAGTCAGAATAAATTCATTGCACACACATGGGAAAAAGAAGATCAAAGTTTAAAGAATTGGTGGAGAATTTTTTCATATTTCCATTCATAAATCTTGGTTATATAGTGTGTTAGGTTGGATGGTCTAAGGTTTTCTAAGAATGGATTGAACTACAATCCCTGAAAGGTTTTCCACCTGTAATCCAATTAGTGGATTTCAGAATGAAAAACACACACAATCATCCTTGTTCAAATGGGAACTAGATCTTCATCATGCATTTTGCATTAGCATAACTCATAAAAAATTCATTGCCTCAATATGCATCACCTAGATCATCATGTCATATAGGTCTGCATATTGGGGGCATAACTAAAAAAATCCTAAAAATCAGATAATGACTTGAAAAAATCCAAAAAATTAGAAAAAGTCTTGAGAAAAATCTAAAACATCGAAAAATATCTTGAAAAAATAAAAAATCATAAAATGTCTTGAAAAAGGCCATAAAAATAAAAAATAGAAAAAACAAATATAAAAATCAAAGGAAGAAAGCATAGACCATTCATCGAATCAAATGAACAACAGACAAACTCTTAAAGTCTGCAATCAAGTTGATCACGTCTTGTTAATCAATCTATCGATCAAACTCTATCAAACATTAACATGTCTTATACAGGGAAGGGTACACTCGAAACCATGCATATCAGTCTTATATGAGGTATTCACTCTTTGAAACTAGACATTCCTATCAATGATCACACAAATCAAAACAATGACATGAATTAGTATGGCTGTTGGATTTTGTCCTAATTAGTCTTATCTTTATCAATTGATGGCAGGTTATTTTTCATCAAATCCAAAACAACAAAATACCAAAAACATTCAAATCCGATCTTGAAAAATACCCAAAAAACATCGAAAAACAACAAAAATATCAAAAAACATCGAGAATCATCAAAATCCAAAAATATTAGAAAAGCTCTTTGAAAAAGAACTAAAAATAAAAAAACAATAAAAACCCCAAAAACAATCCATCAATCACAATTCACAATAAATTATCCTTTGCAAACAACAAAAAGCATTTCAACGGACACAAAACATAAAATAAATCAAAACATTGAGCTTAACAAATCATGTATCAACAAACAAACTACCAAGCTAGTCTACAACCTAACCGATCAATGCCTATTAGTTGTCAACATCCTTGTCAAACAATGTGCCTTTATGGATATATCATTCCTAAAACAGGCACCTATCAGATATCATGTCCTAATAGATACATCTTTCCTACAATGAGCATCCTATCAAACAATCATCTAACAACATTTATCCTTGGCAAGAAGATCAGTATGGTTGTTGTCTTGTATGGTCAAGTTTGTCTTATCTTTCATTGATTTATCTTTTATTGATTTATGTCGATCATGTCACTATGCTACTTAAGGATGTCCACAAGTGACTAGAGGAGTCATGATGGGCATGATCTTTTTATTTGTTTGTTGTTTGTGGTGTGAACCAATGAAATTATGGGGCAATTGCCCTAGTGGGTGTCTATGATAGGAGCATTCAGCCTATGAATGCCACACATACCTTGACCCTTAGCGTAATTCCCAGAATGGAGGGTTCATTCCTTGTCTGCTATGTGTTTGTTTCTTGCAATGAGATATCTATACATCCTAGTTCCTTATGCCTTGGTGTACTAAGCTTCATTGCTACATAATAAGGCTCAATGCTGATAATGTATTGCACTATGAATAAAGACAAAGAAGAGTATTCATCACCATCATTAACTATCATCATCAATCATCTCATCTCATCATGTTGATTCTATCTCAAAGATCATTTTCTCATCTAACATATTCTACTCTCAATGAGTTCATTTCAATTTCTATTCACATCTTTCTAATTCCATCTCAAATCATTTCCTCATATCAACTATTCTATCTATCAATCAATTATCACTCACCTTCATAATTTTTCATTATTCATCCAATTTTTATCTATCATTTGTCTTATACAGGATTAGTCCTTCCCGAAGCTAGACATGATCATCTATCTTTTGTCTTATACAAGATATATCCTTCCTGAAACCAAATTTTTTGACCATCTTTGTCTTATACAAGGTGTGTCCTTCCTGAAACCAAACTTTATCTTTATCAGATCAACCCTATCAATCAAATCAATCTGAGCATTTTGATTAATCCTATGAATCTTATCATTCAGTTAATCTTCAAAGCATTCCAACCATTCATTCTCTCCCATCAAACTCATTCATGTCATCAATTTAATCATTATTCATCTTTCATATAACATTTTTCTTCTTTTGAGAGATCATTCATGTCTTCATTGCAAAAACAATCTCTCGAGAGGGCATTATACCCTAATATCATCGGGACATACTGGGGCAATTTTTTTTCATTTTCTTTGAAACAATGTTGTTTTGATATTGTCTCAAAGAGGGGCAAATGTAGACACCTAAAAATGTCTCATTGATCATACACTAATTAATTGTCTATTTAATTAAGTAATTCTTTAATGATTTGATTAAACTAATTATTTCTTCTAATCATCACCCTTCAACATTACCAATTATTCAATTTCTATCTATGAATCAATTAATCAGTTAACCCCTTTCTCAAATATTAATTAAATATTATTTATTTAATTAATTACGATTTATTCCTTAATTAAATAATCTTTATTATTTAATTAAATCCATTTCTAATGTTTAAATAATTTAATTTAAATTAATTAACTTATTCCTCCATTTCCCAATTTTGAATTTTAACTAATTCCATCTAATTTCATTTGTCTCAAATTCATATTTCCCCAAATGTGAATTTCAGTTAATTTCATCTAATTCTAAATCATCAAATTCATATTTCCCCAAATTTGAATTTTATTGAATTTCATGTGCATTTCATCATTCGAAAATCCAAATTCAAATCCAAATTGAAAATGAAAATCAATTCATTTTCAAAATCCTACAACACATGTTGAATAACTGATTGATCAAATCAATTAACTAATTAGTTAACTTAGTTAACTCTTCAATCTCCCCTTTTCACTCAAAATTAACTTTTTTCTGACTAGTCAATCAATCCACTTCTCTCTCCAATCAATCCAGTCTTCTAATCCATCTATTCAGTCTATTGGTTAATAAATTGAGTTCACTCTCCAATCAATCCTGTTAACAGACCAATATATTAAGTTAACAAGTCAATCATGACTAGTTCACTGATCACTCAATCTCAGTTGACTATCAATCAGGACTTGAGATCAAATCCTCATCCCTTTTGTGTTGAAAATCTTTATAAACAACATCATTTTCACAAATTAGTCTAGAATCACAGTCTTCAAAATATTTGTCAATCTTATGCAGGAATTTCAGTGCAACACCTGAGCAAATAAACCATTTATGGAGAAGAGCAATGGAAGCTTTGTTACATCAATTAAGGGAGTTTAATTAGATTTCATTCATTATTCAATTGATTTAGCATTATTTCATTGTCATCTAGGAGTTAATTTTCATTAGATTTAGAGTTGTGATTTTCTCTTTTACATCTGATTATCTTGATGATTAATTTACCCCTAAGAAATAGTTGTCACTCCATTTGACAAATGGGGAATGGACTTTATTGGTCCTATTGATCCACCTTCTAATGGTAACTCATATATCCTTGTTTGTACTAATTATGTTACAAAATGGGTAAAGATTAGAGCTATGAAGCATGTTAGGGACAATAAAGTTGTAAAATTCCTTCATGAAGAAATTTTTACTAGGTATTGAGTCCCTAAGGAGTTAGTCACTGATTAGGGGCCACAATTTACTTCTACTTTAATAACCACCCTGATGAATGAATATAATATTCATCATAAAAAGTAAACTCCATACCATCCCCAAGCCAATGGCTAGGTAGAGGTCACCAACAGGGAGAATGAGACCATTCTCACAAAAAATGTAGATCTCCATAAGAAGGATTGGGTATCCCGATTACCTGAGGCACTCTGGGCTTACATGATTGCATGGAAGACAAACACAGGTTTCACACCATTTTGAGCTAATTTATGGCAAAACAATTGTTCTTACAATATAATTTAAATTCAAGACTCTATGGACAACCCTTGACCTAGATATAGATATGGCTAAAGCTCAACATGAACACATCATGCAACTTAATGCCCTTGATGAATATAGAAATAAATCTCTCCATCATACAGAGCTCATTCAGCAACAATATGTCAAATGGCATGATAAGCATATCAGAAATAATAAATTTGCCCCTCAAGATTGGGCACTGTTATGTGACTCCAGATCCAGGGCAAGTTGCAGACATGTTGGATGGGACTGTATGGGATTGTTGAGGTCTTTGACAACGGTGGTGTGTGAATCACCACAATAGATCCGATCTATTTTAGGTTGTTGGTAAACGGACATTGGCTTTGCCTTTATCACATACCTATTTCTAAACAAGAGTTCATGTAGAAATTTGCGGACAATCCAAATTTCTAATTTACTACAAAAATATTTGATGGGCTTCCTAGTTCACCACGTGCTGATTAAATTTTCATTTTCCATCTTCCAAATAAAGTTTTCATGTTTACATGAAAATGCTTTCTTTTGTCTTCTGCCATCATTCCACCTCATCTCTATCTTTCACTTTTCATCTGTACTCAATTTATTTGGATTAGTTGTTACATTGCATGCTTATTGGCAATCACATCAACACCGATACTTATTAATTGTTATGCATCCAAACATCAGGTAGGTGTGCACATATTTTTGTACTTATTACTATTAATCACATTTCATTTAAGTTATTTCCTTATTATTATTATTATTATCATTATCATTTATTTCTCAACCTGCTTTTATTGATATCCCTTGCCATGTGTGGACCCATGTGAAATTTTTGGTTGGTGGGGGGGGGTTATTTGATGTTTTTTTTGCAAAGTGTGAAAAGGAAGTTATAGGAACATGGAACATATGCAATATCACACATTTGTCACCTTGCAAATAGATTAATTTTGGCTATCCTAAGTCTTGAGTAATTTTACTTTCAAAATATCCTTCTTGTCACCCCGTTGTCTTCAGTTCATGTGTGTGATGAATAAAGTGTTATAATTAGTTCAAAAAAATGTGAAGGTTGTGGGTAGTAAGTTAGGAAATTGATAAGTTTCAGAAGGAAGTTGCTCTATGTTGAGAAAGTATCCAAATCTGCAGAGATGGGTGGACCACCTATTAGGCATGAGCTTGTGGACCATGATCTTCTTCTTAAAGATGTAGAATGTGAACCTGTGTTTCAAGCAAGTGGATGGTTATATATTTTCTAAAGCTCGACAGTCTTGAAAATTCCATTGCCTATGATTTGCATCTACATTCCATCATGGGGAAGCCATGGTACTAGGAATAAAGGTAGTATCTACACAAGAACAAATAACAGAGGTAATCGGGTTACCAGCAGTTGGAGAAAAGTGTTCAGACACTTTTGATGCAAGGTCAACAAGGGATGAATTCACACTCCTTGGAGATCCTCCATTGATGGTTACCAGACATGGCACAAGTAGGATGTCCCTTCCAGAAGAATGGGCTCCTAGAGTAGTATATATTATCAGATATCTTACTTGTGAGGGTCAACAATCTCTATCGCATGATGTACATTTTAAACTCCTCTCTCATCTCCATCATGACAGACACATGAATGTCTCAAGTGTTTTGTACCACATGCTGAAGAATATGGCCGCAGTTACAAAAAAGGTAGGGAAAATTTTGTGTCCCACCATTGTTTGATTAAGTTATTAGTAGAGAGAAGTGTGAAAGAAATGAATCCTGGGTTATCATGGGATAGTTTTCTCAGGGGTGAAAGAATTCATAATGTAGGGCTTGAGTCTCAACCCACTGCTTCTAGAAGGAAAAAGTTAAAAAAATCAGTAGTAGGAGCCTCCTCTTCAAGAACCCATGATCAAGAATCTTTTCCTAAGGAAGGAAGTACAAACCCTAAAAAATGCAGAAGAAACACAAACCCTAGCTCCTTCACCCCCTTCTAAAAAACATAAAAAGGAGTCTGTAAAAGACAAAGCACCATTAACGAAAATAGTTAGGGGACGAGAGTAAACTTCTAGGAAAAGGGTGTCTGATGTTGAAAATAATAGTCCACGAGAGCTTAAAGTAAAGAAAACAAAGCCCTCACCTACGAGTTCCTCTTGCAGCGACAACAAAAATAATGTTACCCAAAACCTTTGATTTTCCTTTAAGGCGTAATTAGAATTTAGTCAAAGATAAAGGAAAAGCAAAGTTAATTCCACAACGGGTGGTCATTGAAAGTGAAATCGAGTCAGATAATAACTCTATAGGAGAATTGGTAAAAATGATGTACAATAAATCGTCATCTAGAATTCAAACTCCTCCATCTTTTCTAGATAATTTTCCACCAGAAAATATAGGCATAAAGGAGGAAAAGGGGATAATTTTTTTAGTTGACCTAAAGGCACCAATACAAGGTATTAGTCAAGTAGGAAATTAAGGGATGGTTGGTTTAGTTAAGCTTGTAGAAGCTGTAGAGCAAATAGCTTTTGCAAGACAAGCGGAAATAAGGACGCACTTGCCAATCCCTCCATCATTCATGTGGTCAGAATTGTTGTTTCAAATGCACCAAACCATTCAAGAGGAACGAGAAGTTTGGAGAAGAGAAAAGGAAAAATTGCAGAATGAAATCAGTAAAAAGGATAAAGAAATTCTGAAACTAAAAACTAGTATGGGAGTGGTCATGGAATTAGTTCCCCAAATTGTGCAATGCTGACCTCTGCCCAAAGTGTATTCTCTATATCTAAAAGAATTATATCCTTCATATGAGTTATCAAGAGAATTTTCTAGTTTATCTTCTTCTCTGTTAACTCCAAAAGAATTTTTATGTTCATATAAGACTTTAGGTTCCGTTGACAAAAAATTGCTTTGTGAATTATATTTGCAAAATTATGTTGTTTCGATTGAAACCCATTAGAACCCTCTATTATACATTGGTGATGTTCAACTTAAGGCATTAATGTCTTACATTCAGAATCAGAACAGTTGTGGACAACAATTTAGACAATATAGAGATTTGGAGTTAACTGCCCCATTAAAATTAAGAGTTGAGACATTTGATTTAGATAATGTATTGTGCCTGTGGAATCAAATTTTAAGTGACAACAAAAATAGGGACATTGTTTTGGCAAAAAGGGAACAGGTTTACCAAGAATATGAAGCAATGGCTAATAGTTTCACATGCATGGTGTTTGGATACGTTGCTCAATGATGGAATGGGTTTCCAGATGAGTTAAAGCAACGAGAACCACACTCTTTTAAAAATTACTATGCAATGTTGAAAAGGGCAGTAAGGTATATTCAGTTGGGTAGGTCATTGTAGGAGAGGTGGTTTCCTCTTACATTTCACCCTCCAGTTTTATTGTACCCTATTCCAGATTGGAAAAATCTTTAGTCATTTGAAAAAAAGCTGAGCACTCCTGATGTAAAGAAATAGAAGAGAACCAATGTTTTTATTGGGATCCGTTTATTCAAGCTACAAGGGAGACAAAAGTAACAAATTTCAGAGCTGAGACATTCGAGGAGCATGTCAATGCTTGAGGAAAAGCATTAGTTAGGTTGGGGGGAAATGATGAGTCACCTTTTTGGTCATTCTATATGAACTTTATATTAAGTTAGATTTGTCATTTTATGACTCAGACATTACAGTTGTGATAGATATAAGCCTTTTTATATTTCATCTATGAACTTTGTTATCTATTGAACAACCTTATAAATGATATACTAAATCCATATTAATGATAAGGGAATGCTTGATTGAATGGTGATTAAAGGTGATATTATGTGAAGGTATGTCATGCATGTTAACCTCTGGGTATGCATCTGGAGGAAAAACCGGACGAGGGTCTTTCTTCTTGAATTCCACCCCTCTCTTGTTTGGAGAAGCTTTTGTCATTGATACAATAGTAACACCGAGAGAAAAAGACAATCATCAGTTTATATTGATACATTTCATTAACCATTTTGTTCATATGAGTTGAACAAATTCTGAAAATAGTTCAATTCAGCCATTAGGGTTTTCAAAACCCTCTTTGAAATCACTAAGATAGATCGATCACAAAAACTTAAATTTTGTGTGTGAAGTAAAATTTTGAGATTGTAATCTAAGAAATCTACTTATTAAAAAGTGTGGATGAAGGTGTGATTTGGGTCCATAAACCTAAATTACACTTTGGAAAAAAAGATTAGGTGTAATTTGGGTTAATGGACCCGAATTACACTTAACACAAAGTAAAAAATGCTAAGTGTCAAGCGGGTCCATAAACCCAAATAACACTGAAAGAACCAAGGAAAAAGGTGGTGGTTGGTGGGGTTGTGAACCTACCAAACACCAAACGTGGTGAATGAAGATTAAAATAAAAAAGGGAGTTTTAAAGAACCAAGTAAAATAATTCTATTAGAATTACTGAAATGAGTAATTAATAACTAAAGTATAATAAATTAGTGCAAATTAGGTTTATAAACCTGATTTACACCTGGATGGGAAAAACATGGAAAATAAGTGTAAGTTGGGTTCGTAGACCCAATTTAATGATAATTGGTTAAAAACTCCTAGTCCAACCATTGTCAGATGGCCCAAGACTATTCACTGAAGTGATTTCAAAGAAGAAGTGAATGGCCCAATCACTCTTCTTAGTAAGGTAAAGGGTTTGTCAACCTCAGATACATATTATGAATGGATGTATTAGTACATTCATGTCATAAGACAAAATAACAAGAGAATCTTTTGGGAAAGGCAAATAAGTGATGCAGTTTGTGATTATCTTACCAAGGTTCCTACCACTTTGAAGTTCTACATGACTTCATACTTGGTATATGTTGTAGCAACTATGAGGAATTTTCTAGGGTGCATCTACAGAAGGCAACAAAAGATATGTTCCTATTTGGAAGTACTATCCTTAATTGACTTTGAAGTAAAGTCAATATCATTTCAAAAGAATCAATGATGCCTTATTTGGTCACTTTTTCTATTTGTTTGACAAGAGTTTAGAAAATGAAAGAGTTTTAGATCAAGCTTGGGAAATGGTTAATAAATATGAATGCTTGATTGCTTTGATGACCAACCATTCATGCTTCCCAAGTATCCATCTTACAAGATTGTTTTGATGGAATTGGCATGACAACTGACAGATGCTCATGAGAAACAATCAAGTTCACATAAACCAAGTTTCAAGTTTTCTTTGTCCATTGGGAGATATTCAATTAATTTAGTTTCAAAACTAGAGCCATGGATGAAGAAATGAGAAGACTTACAATGAAATTTTTTAGAGCTCAAAAGGATCTTGATTGCATAGGTATGAAGAACAAGTTGAAAAGATTCTATACTCATGTCATAGGTTTAAAGATATTTGGATAGATTGTAGAATAGAGAATGATATCAGGAAACTTGACTATTGTCACCTCACCAAGAAACGAATAACTAATCTCAACTTGGCAAATGTACCTGAAGAGCTTCATGATGATGGTAATGTTCTTGAACATGTGTATTAGACTAAGAAAATTGATATTGCTCCCCTTTCTTTGATTCAATGGTCACAAAAGGAGGTTGTTTCTATAAAAAATCGGTTCCAAAGGATTCTTGCAAACACTAATGTGTGGCTCACTTCAAAAGGAACTCATATTAAGGAATTCACCATAAATTCAGAAGAAGATATTGCAGGACCTATTGGGAAGAGATCAGAGTTGAGAACAAAGAACATACGAGATCCTATTACCTTGATTGTTGCTCCTAGATTCAAATTTCTAGTGGGAAAAGGTAGGAAAGGAGAAAGCTAAATCATCTATTACAAGTGATCAAGATGAGAAGGAGCTAGAGGTACTAGGGGAACACTTGGAATATGAACCACCTAATTTATAAAATGAACTAGTAAATAATAAAGGCTAATAGGAGGATCAACCTACAGAGGGAGAGAATAAAGGAGGGAAATATGAAGAATTTGATGAGAAAAGCCTACCATAAACTTCAAAGGATGAAGAACCAAAGAAGATTCAAGAGCAAGTTTCTCAAGCACCTAATCTGGTAACAATCATTTCATCTTCACAGGTTTCTATTCCTACTTCTGTGCCATTTGGATCTACAGTTTCATATGTACCAACTAATTCTACTATTGAATCATTACCAATAGGAGTTATTATTTCTGATATTACTCCTAGTAATGTTACTCATGTGCCTTATATTATTGCTAATGAGTTTACATTAGAAACCCCTCTAGACACAATTGTTAATGTGTTCTCGTCTCTACCAGAAGTAACTTCCATCATGTTGGATGATTTTGAAAAATTCTTGGTAGAAATTGGTTCTAATCCTAATGAGTCATCCATTAAAAATCCTCCTGCTGATGTTATTACAACTTCAACTTCATCTATAGTGGCCACTATTGCTTAGAGTCAAGGGACAACTTCCCAAACACTAGTTTCTGGTTCTGAAAATGTTTTTGCACTCCCACCATGGTTAGTTTCAAATACTCCCAAATGAAATAAACATGCAATTTCTACTTATGATTTTGATTTTGGTCAATTAGTTCTTATCAAACCAAAGATTACCAAGGAAGCCAAAACTGTCTCAAGGGTAAAATTCGATTAGATGGTCAGAAATAAGTATATTGAAGTTGCAGAGCCTCCTTTGGATAAAAATCTAGATGAAGTTCACACGAAGGATTACACTATGAAAAGAATAGGTCTTGGAGAGAAAACCCATGATGACACCAAGCAAGATGCTTAAGAGGCTCTCCAATCCCTCATTGTTAGATATGATGAGAATAAAGTTAAAAAGTGTAGTATCATAAAATTGCAACCCTAGAAATTTTTGATCATATTAGGGTCTTCATGCACATGAGATCGAATCCCCTAGCTTGATTGGAGACCAAAGATTGCTCAACCCTCAAAATCTGCATCTTCCTTGGCCTCCGTACCACCCTGTCTACACTCTGCCCCTGGAGAAAGGGGTAGGACAGAGGCATGGTACCCCTTTCCTCCCAGGACAGGGGTGTGATGCCCCTATACCTTCCCTATTTTGGGGCAGGACCTTTCCTAAGAATGCATTGTAGGTTGTGCAGTGAGCGAGAAACTTCCTCGATGTCGGCCTGTGATGAAAATCGGTTTCATTAACTCTAATTGACAAGTATTTAAGTTCTATTTGTCCTCTCATTTGCATAAGTTGATGAGTGGGAAGTTTAAATGAGATCAAGCGTTCAAGAGAATTCAAGCATTCAAGCATTCCTTTCCAACATTAAGCATTCTCAAGTCTCCCTTCAAGACTTGGTGTTGCATTCAAGTCAAGGATTCAATCATTGAAGTGGAGATTGATTCCAACATTTAATTCCACACAAGAATTTCTATCAAAATTTCTATCACAACCTCCCTTGAGGTGATTTACATTTCAGTCTTTCATTTATATCTACTTGCAAGTACTTTCTTTCATTACTTGGTTAATTCCAAAACTAGGGTTTGACCTGAAGGCAAACCCCCAATCCCAACCCATTTCCCTCTCTTTTCTATGTGTAGGTTGCAAGTGCCTAGCTATACTTTTAGATTCGGGATCCATTTGTAGAGGCGAAAAAACCCTTTTCATTTCGCAGATTTTTCAAAGGACTGTGTACATTCCCGCCATGGTCAGGGCAACTTTTCCTCAAATTCACAGGGCAGCTTCATCTTGAAATATTACTACCAGATCTAGGTGCACAACTTCATCCCATACTTCGATCTCAAGTTATAATCAATTATTTATCACTTTTGTATTACATAATTCAATCAATTCCTTTCCATTTCAAATAGGAAGAGGGGATTAGCTTATCATTCCCATTTCACTCAAATTTCTCTCTTCTTCTTTGAAGGTTGAATCTAGTGAATTCTCCTCTCCTCTTCCAATGTAATTAGGTGAAAAGTTTTTGAAGGGAAATCCATAGTGAAACTCTCATCTCTTCTTGGAGGGAAAGGGTAGTTTTCCTCTTGATCTCTCATTCACACATTTTTCACTCACCAATACACATTGGCCACATTACAAAAAGGATAAGCTCAAAGCTCAAGTAGAATTGCTCACAAACGTTTTAATCAAAATCACTAACTCTACTGAGATAGTTGAGCTAGTGACCTCATCTATTGATGAAGGAGCCAGCCATCAAACAAGCTGAGAGTCTCACCTCAAGAGGCAAAGTAGTAGGTGAGTGGACGAACATAATGCAAAGTCAAGGGACACATCTTCTAAGTTCAGTGATCAAATTGATCGACAATATTCAAAGTGTTGAATCTCAAATTGATACAACACTCGATGATTTAAAACAAGGGATTGAAACACATGAAAATAACTTTGAAGCTTGGGTCAAGTTGAGGGATTTATCCTTAGATTTTCTGATTGACAATGGTGTTATTCTTTCAAGAAAATTCTATGTGAAACATAAGGAACTTCTAAAACATAGAATGAAAGTTTTGGAGGAATTAGTTGAAGACATGAAAAAGGCTAGAAAGAAAAGTGAGAGTACAATCAAAGAAATCTTGGCCAAGATCACATAATTTCCTTGCAAAATGTTTGATGAAGAACATAATTTATTTCCCCCAGACAGTTATCCAGGTATTGAGTTTATTCATCCAAGATGAAGTAGAACAAGGAGATTTCTCAATTTACTCACTTGATAAGTTGATAGGAATTTAATCCATTATGGATAATTTGGAGTCTATCTTGAAGAAGTCTAAGAAATCATTTACTTTATTAGAAAATTCAGTTACCAGGATACAAGTTATCTCCGACTATGAAGATGAACCTAATGATGCAGAGATCCAAGCTTCTCTCCAAAAGTATGATTAATTTCTAAATAAAGATGAATATTTCGATAAACAAGATGAAGCTCCACCAACTTAGTTAGTTTTATGCAATCTTAGTGTAGTGTCATTTTTTAATTTCAATTGACACTTCTAGTGTCATTTTGCATATATAGTTTTGCATTTAGGAGTGCATAAGTCCTAAATTTAAATCAAACTCTTTCTTTGACTTAGTCTTAAATTAGTTGCAACTTTCCTAATTTTGCTCATTGCACCTCAACTATATATATGAGGACACTCTTTGTAATTAGTATCTTTTATTTTATGCAACAAAACTCTGCCAAAGTGAAAAGTGAAGTGAGACTTTCTGTTCAAATTGTGATTTCACAAGCTCAATCAAATAAGAAGAAGACAAATTTTGGCTTTCAAACTTTGTGTCAGAATCATCTCTATTTATGATATAGATGTTCTTATGTCATTTATGTTATATAATCTTGAGAGATTAAGTGGGGTAGTGTGAATTGTAAGAAATAGAAGAGTTATTTAGATACTCTAAGTAAACTTGTGTTACTTTGAGAATTTGGAATTAAGAATTGGACGTGGATAATAGATTAAATCCTTTGAGTTTTATTTTATTAGATCTTTAGAAATTTTTTTGTTAATTGTATACAAGTAAAAACATAAAGACTTTGCGCTTTATTTGTTATTTTCAAAAATATTGGTTCAAAAAGAGTTATTTGTAAAAAGGTTGATAGGAGAGCGGTAAAGTGAAGAATTTGAACTTCATTGCTATTTTCCAGTCCCAGAGAAGCAACATAAGACTTTGTACTTTCATAGAGACTTCACTTCTTTTATCTATTTATTTTTTTAATGTACTTTTGAGTTGTTTCACAAGTTGCTCACGATTATAAATTCTTTCTAAAAAGAGAGAAAGAATAGCATTTATTTTGAAAAAAAAGAGAATGAAATGATGTATCACCGAAGTCTAGTTTAGGATCCATAATTAAAAATAGAGAACTTGAATATCATTTATTTTGAAAAAAAGAGAATGAAATGATTTATCACTGAAGTCTAGTTTAGGATCCATAATTCGAGTTTGTTATAGAATAGTAATAGTAAATAAAGGGGGAGCCTTCCCTTATAATTAGGAGAGATTTATCTCACACACTATGCTTGAAACCACAATTTTGTCAACCTCCCCGAGTTTACAAAAATTTCAACCAACAATTCCACTATTCACTTTGATAGCTCTAGTTTGTTTTAATTCTAATTTATCTATAATATGGTATTTGGATGTGGAGTCGAGCCTTGCTCCTCTAAATTTTGTCAATATCTATGTTTTAGAAACTTTGGAATTGAGCTCTACTCCTCCCATTTTATAGTAAGAAGTCTGAACTTGAAATCTGCTCCCCCAAAAGCATAGTAGTAGATATCTATAAAATATGTAATTACTATTTTTTTTTATCGATAATAGGAGTTTTTATTAATATTTAAATAGAAAGTTTACATCTTCAAAGGAAAGAAAATAGTTTTCCACCATGCAATCACCCAACAAAAAAACAACCAGCCAAACCACCTATACAAACCACCATCCCAAAAAATTCAACAGTATCATCGAGCACAAAAAAAGCTCGTTACATTAGATTGAACCTAGATGAATTTACTACACAAAATATATATGACATGACCCAAAAAACACAAAACAGGGAATAAACCCCCGCAAGCCAAAACATAACCATTTACTAAAAACAATTCAAAGAGAACTACTTGGGGATATTGCAAGGGTTTGTTCACCACCTTCCTTTCTCTTCCTTGGTTGCAAACACCTACATTTAATCACTCTCTCCTCCTCAATGGCTTGCTGTAGCATTGCCTTGACCTCCATTAATTGCACAAACACTTCCAGGGCTTCCCACCCACTTCTTGCCTCCTCTCTGTGTCATGCCTTTGTGCCATCTTGTTGCCATCTCACAAACGTGATGTAATTCCCTTAAATTACATGATGAAAGTTCTCATATCCTTCACACACATCAAAACCAGCACCAGGAATTGTCCATTCCATAATCGACTCCATACCCAAACGATATTCCTCAGGAACTATGGCTTCCATCACCTTAGTAACCGGTTCCACAAAACTCTCCAAGTCTCAACCCCATGCTAAAATGAGTGAGTATACATCCATATTGGTTCTGTATCTATGACTCACAACATCAGATTCCTCACCCAAAATCATCTATACACTCTTCACCAATCGTTCATCCTTAAACAAAAACATCCTCCTTAACCGCTTTTCAGATACATGACCCAGAAACAGGCACAATTATTTCTTTATATTCAATGTAAATTTTGCCTCCATTACACCCTATTACAAAAGTATTACCACCTTCCACCAACCTTCACCAGAGACCAACTCCACACTAATTTGTCAAAATTTCGAGAGAAAACTGTAATGGAAGCCACTCACAAAATTAAACACTAAGATCAAAACCAAACATTCCACATAAATGCACTGTCCCATCACCATCTACTGCCCTTTCAAGTTAGGTTGGCAGAAATATGCAAGCTTCTAATGCAATGAATTAATGCATGCTCATTAATGTCTCGTACCTGCAAGGGATAACTTAAACACCTCATCCAATAATACAAAAACCTGAAGCCCTCATACTACGCTGACCAAAGTACTTCCTCATTAGCACTACCCCAACATCTGGTTACAAAAGGGTCCAACTAACATGTCACATTGGACAAATATGTAATTACTATTATTAATAAAAAATATATACACTTAATGCATTTTACAGAAGAAAAAAATATTGATTATTGATTAAAACATATTTAATAATATATATTCATATCTATACTTTAAAATTTATATTATTTTCAATAACATTAAAAATCTACATCATTATTATTATATTCTATTTTAAAAGTTTTCTTTAAAATATCGATTTACAAAAATTAAAATAATTTAAGTAATATTTTACATTAAAAACATGAAACATACATGGTATCAAAAGATGATAATAATAAAAAAAATTACATGATCAAAATCTAAAAATATTTTACCTTTTTAATAGCTTTCATTCTATTTTTAATCCTTTAAGTTTGGTTTTACATGTAGTTTTTAATATAAAAGATAAAATTGTAGTTTTAACAATTTTAATATAGTTTAATCTTATTATAAATATTTTATTTGAAGTATTGTTTCAATATTTTATTTTTAAAGAGTTTATCTATTTTTGTGTTCAATTTTATAATAATTTGTTATTTGTTAATATTGAGTTTATATGATCTATGCACGTTTTTCAATTGACGTTTCATATCATATTCAATGATCCAATATTGGAAAGCGGAAAAACAACGATGGATCACTAAATATGATCCAAAATGTTGATTTCTAGCACACATGGTTTAATCCAATAAACTTACTACAAATATTGAGTTTAGCCTCACTCTCTTTCTCCATCTTTCCCTATCACTTCCTCTTTTATATCTCTTTACTTCCCCCCCCCCCCCCCCCTCTCTCTCTCTCTCTATCTATCTATCTATCTTTTCCTATTCTTATATAACTTTATCTCCCTCTTTCTCTCTCCCCCTCTTGTTGGCCTTTTTGTCATTGTTGTCATTGATGCCATTTTCTATTTGACATGTATGTATGTGATTTGATATGGAAAGTTTGCTTCATTTATGCAATATTGGTTTATCATGTATGCACAGTTTTGCAGTTTGGTATTCAATGTTACCAGAAGCTAGCTTTGGGTTCTGTCTTATTCAGACATGGTGATAGCACATGATTCAAGATGTGTTAAGATTTAGTTCTATCCAGATGTGCTAAAATGCATACTTGTTACTGGAAGTCGACACTGTATGAAGACACTCGATTGTTGTAGCCAATGGATAAGTCTGGTCTCATCCTTTCTAGTTGATCTGACTTGTCAATTAATATCATGTGGGTATATATTGCCAAGAATATTAAGCGTTGGATGTATGGTTTTTAAAAGCAACTATTTTGTGTACTATATGCGAAAGACTATGATTGTGTATTATATGCAAATCGGGTATAGTGAATTTATGAGACAACTTATGCACTTCAAGGAAACTGCATTCTATGCATATGTCAGTTGCAACTACAACAATTTAATTTTGTATACTTTGTAATCTGGTTGTAAGCTCTCATTAGTACATGGAACAATGATTCCAAGCCAACAATGAGCCATCCCCTTATACTATGTAACCGGTTACATATTACACTATTCTTGAGAGTATCATCTCTTCGTGGTTTTTTCAATATTGGGTTTTCCACGTACAAAATATGGTGTTATGCATTATGCCTTAATTTTGTTTATTGCATTAGAATTATGTTATGTGATTGGTTAATTAGAAGTTTAAATAAGTTCAAGGGAATACTGATTCACCCCTCCCCTCTAAGTATTCTAGTTATTCAACAACTAGTATCAGAGCGAAGTCCTTTAGAAGAGCCTAACCACTCAAAGGAGATCTGAAAAGTTTAACTTATGGATTTGAATGATGATTTAAGAAAATCCCTTGAAGAACTTGAGGCAACAGAATCTGAAAACAAAGATCTGAAGGAGAATGTTCAACTAGCTAATGAATGCATTAAGAAACTAAGAGAGTAGATCCCAAAATTTAAGATAAGACACAAAGAAGTCAATGAGAAGTGATGAGTTGAGACATTGGCATATTTTTATCCTTAGAACTCTTAATCTTTTTTCATATTTTGATTTACATAATAGTAATGATGTATCAAAAGTTTACTATATGTATTTTGGATGTTAGCCTGAACCTATTAAAACATGTTTTGTCTTTACCAGTTTATTCTTGCAGCCATGTTATTCATTCCAGTTGCCATGCATATTGTTTAAGGCAATATCATGTGTGAAATTAATAGATGTCCTGATTAATTAAAATATGTACGTATGTTCTTGTATGTTATTTCTTTTGAAGTGCAGGGAATAAATGATGCTGCAGTGGAAGCTCTCCTATCACGCTAGTTGCAAGAAGAGATATTCAAGGAGATGACTGAAAGATCGAACAACAGAGATGTTGAAGAGTGTAAGGAATGACATAGGAGAAGTAATCATGTGATACTACTAATGTCTAACTCAAGTGGATATTAGTGTTGTAAATACCACCACAATATGTTATGACTGTGGTTCGGTTTAGATCCGCATTTTCTGTAGCTTAATTCCAGCTATCTCCTTTCTCGATTAGTTATCTGCCTCTTCTCTTCAGCGTGATCTATGTTGTTTAAAGTAGATGCTTTCTTTTAAAATAAGATCTTCATCTCTTCTCAGAGGTTAGAAAGAAAAGAGAGAAAGCAGAGAAGAGGATTTTGGAAATAAAGTTACAAGTGTTTTTGAGTTTCTTTTTATGTTGAATCATGTAATGACTTTCAAAGAATAATGAATAAAAATATGTTATTCTGAGCACTTAGAGTTGTTTTTGGGAAGCCTGGAATCACTCATCCAAGGGGGTCCACTTGGTGAGAGTTCCTATGCCTTTGTTAAGATTAGTTTTCTTTTTTAGTTGCAGTATACGTTCTTGCATTGATTGTTCCTACAACCATTGGAAACAAATCCATGGACTATTCCTGCAGCCAAACTAAAACAGAATAATTTCTGTTTATCAGCATTGAACTTAGCCAGTATTGCTTGAATGAATTTATGTTAATGCAGAATTTTTCCTGTAGCCTTTCAATAGTTTCAATTCTTGCTTATCATTTCCACATAATGTTAGTTGCTACAGTAATGCAGAGTAGCTGTTGCAGGAACTTAGTTCATATATAGTGCAGACCCATTTCAAGTATTACATCCCTGGGTTGACAATCAAATGAACACTAGCTATAGAAATAGTGACTTTACCAAGTGAATGTCAAAACTTCAGGTTGAGACTTCAACTAGAGTTATTATTCTTATTGTTGGGTTGAACATTTTTGGCACCGCTACCAGGGATGGTGTCAAAGTAAGAACTTGTTATGGTTATTGTATTTTCAGTTTTCAGTTAATTTTTTTTCTGGCATACATGATTGTTCAAAAAAAAAATTATGAACCTGCATGCATAGGCGAAGAAGAGATGTTATAGGTAGATTTCTACCAGTCATCCTAATCATGCAGAAATTAATTCCCCAAATATAAATCCTTTTGTTGAACTTTATCAAACCCTAGAGAATTTGAACCACCCTGAGTCTAAATTTCTAGAAGGTAGTCTTCAGTTCCTCTTTGGACCCCTAGAAGAAGAATTTCATATAGTAACTCCCCCCACAAGTCCAATGCAAGGAAACCCACCTCCTGTTGGAAATAATCCACCACCACCACCTTTGGACCCAATGTTTGAGTTCCCCATATCTGATCAACATGATAATGCTAATCTCAAGAACATTACAGCTTCTTCCCTCCCTAAATTCTATGGATTAGTGACAGAGGATCCAGACACATTTCTATTTGAGTTTGATGTTCTCTATAGGAGTTTTGATTATACTACAGATTCCCATAGACTCAAAATATTTCCTGCCACTTTGAAAGAATCATCTTTAAGATGGTTTATGATTTTGGGCAGTAGCACAATCAATACATGGGATGAGATGAAATGATTGTTTCTTGCAAAGTATAAATATTATTATAGAGGCACTGATTGTCATGGGGATGATATTTTTAGAATGACATAGAAAGAAGATGAGAGTCTTGAAGATTATCTAGAAAGGTTTCTATTTAGTGTCAAAAATTCCAATCATATTACTCTAAATGAAGATTCCCTCAAGTTGATATTTTTGAGGGGAATAAGTGATGAATGCATTGATGCTTTGGATCTTATGGGAGGAGGTGACATTACATAGTCTACGTGGAATGAAATAGGACAAATTTGTAAGAAGCATTTCATATCTACTTCTAAAAAGAATAGGCATTTCAAGCCAGGAGTGCCTTCATCAACATCTAGTACTGGAGTTTCTAGAATGGAACTTAGCCATTTGTTGAAGTAATTTATGGAGGACATCATAAATAATATGGCTACTTAGTTGGATATACTCTCAGCTAAGAAGAAGCATGAAGAAGTTGATGCATTTCTTGCCGAATTTTGCCCTCATTGTAGGCAAAGAAAAAAGGACTGCAGATGTAAAATGGTTGCAAATCTTGAGGTTCTTGACTTCAAGCCAATACAAGGTGAGGATGAAATTTTTTTCTATGTTGCTCAAAGAAGGCCAAATTTCAAAGATAAGGTATGCCTTCTAATCCACTTTCTTTTTCTAGTTATAGTGGAAATTCTTATGTACCAAATAATCAATGGAAATCACCATATGCTCAAAATTTTGGTAATTATCCAAACTTGTATGGTTCTCAAGGCCAAGGGCAGTATTTTGCTAATCAAATGCCATAGTGGCAACAACCACAGGGAAATTGGTATCCACCTCAGGGCCAAGGGAGCCAGTTTCAAGGGAATTGGCAACCTACTCCTCAATGGAGGGGGAGTCAACCATGGACTACCCAATCTTCTAGATATCAACAACCTATTCAACAACCACAACCGCCTGCAATAATACCTCCCCCTGCAACCAGTATTGTTCCACCTAAACCAACGCAGTTGCCCACTTAGACAATGCCAAAACCTAATATTAAATATCAACAACAACAACAACAAGCTTATTCAGCTGACCCTAATCAATACCCAACCTATTCTCTATCTATAAGTGATATTCACCTCAGATCTGGGACAGCTCTTTTTAATCCATCTCCTCCAGTTATCACTGAGGTGCAAGAAGAACAAGAAATCTCTAATCCAAAAACCACAATACCTCAAAAGTAGAGATTACCACCATTTCCCTAGAGATTGCAAGAAAAGGAAGTTCTTATAGAACAAGAGCAAGGTTTTGATATTATAGATCAACTGAAACATGTATGTGTTAAAATTACATTGTTGCAAGCAATAAAAGATGTTCCTATATACAATAAGGCACTTAGGGAGGCATGTCTAAAAAAACCTGGTAGGGAGAAGAAGGATCCGCCAACAATGCATGTGATGAGTCAACTGACAAATATTATGCTAGGAATGGTTTCAATTCCTAAATATTCTGATCCTGGTAGTCTTGTTGTGAATATAGTCATTAATGGCACCCAGATAGGGAATTTTTTAGTTGATTTAGGGGCAACCATTAATGTGATGACAATAGAAGTAATGCAACAACTTGAAATTAATAGTCTCAGGCCTACACCTACAATCCTATTTTCTTGCTGACAGCTCAATAATGTGACCTGATGGTATAATTGAAGATGTGGTTGTTATTTTGGATTCTTGGGAATACCCTGTAGACTTTATGATTCTGTCTCCAAAGGCGAGATTGGGAGGATATCCGGTGATTTTGGGAAGACCTTGGCTTGCCATGGTTGATGCATATATTGGATGTAGATCAGGGGATATGACTATTTTAGATGGGAACTCTACAAAAGCATTAGCTTTGTATTCTCCTGCTCAACCCTAGTTTGATCAACAACAAGCTGTTTGGCCTACTTTGGGAGAATAATTTGAGGGAGTTGACTCTATTAATTGAGGGCCATTCATGCAATTATAGGATGAAGACTCAATTCTTTATAAAATTCTGACAAATGAGTTAAAACAAGAACAACAATTGCAGGAGTTGGTACCAAATATTACAGATTTAGACTTTCTTGCGACCACTGATATATTGCATACTCTTTTACCACAGGAAGTCTGTACTTCTCATTTTTATGATATATCCTAGATTGATCTTACTATCAAAATAGAAGTTGATTTGAATAAATATTTAAATATCAATAGTGATCTTGCAGATACTCAAAAAGTAGCACTCACGGACTTGCTTAAATGTCATAAACATGCCTTTGCATGGGATTACAAGGACATGCATGGAATAGATCCAACAGTTTGTATGCACTGTATCTATATAAAAGAAGAATGTTGCCCACTCAGACAACCACAAAGAGGAATCAATCCTGCATGAAAAGAAATAGTTAAAGAGGAATTACAGAAGCTGTTAAAGGCTGGGTTTATCTATCCTATCTCTGATAGCCAATGGGTATCACCTTTGGTATAACTTCCTAAGAAAGGAGGAAAATGGAGGGTATGTGTTGATTATAGAGATTTGAACCTAGCAACAAGAAAATAACATTTTCTATTGCCATTTATGGATCAGGTATTAGACTCTTTGGCTGGGAAGAGATACTTTTCATTTCTTGATGGATTCAGTGGTTACAATCAGATTAAGATAGCCCCAGAGGACCAAGAGAAGACCACATTTACTTGTCCTTGGGGAACATATGCATATTATGTTCTTCCTTTTGGATTGTGTAATGCTCTAGCCACTTTTCAAAGAGCAGTGATCAATATATTTTCAGATATTTCTCAAGACATCATGAAAATTTATATGGATGACTTTACAACTTATGGTTCTAAATTTGAAGAAGCATTAGGGAACTTGAAGAAAGTTTTGCAATGATGTGACGAATATAGTTTGTCATTAAACAATGAGAAGTGCTTCATAATGATGTAGGAAGGATTAGTCCTTGGTCATCATATCTCTATAAAAGGAATACAGGTTGACCCAACAAAAATTGAAGTCATTCAAAATATCAATGCACTAGTAAAGAAAAAAGATGTTAGAAGTTTCCTTGGTCATGTTGGATACTATAGAAGGTTTATCAAAGATTTCAGCAAAATTGCAAGTCCCTTATATTCTCTACTTACCAAGGATTTGGAATTTAAATGGACTTCTTCATGCAATGAAGCTTTCTTGAAGCTTAAGCATGTTTTGACCCAAGCACCAGTTCTTAAAGGTCTGAATTGGTCTTTACCATTTCAAATTCATATAGATGCATATGATTATGCAATAGGAGCAGTCTCAGGACAAAAAAATTGATAACTTGGAAAGTGCAATATATTATTTTAGCAAGAACTTGCAAGGGCCTGATTTAAATTACACAGTCATTGAAAAGGAAATGTTAGCAGTTATATATGCACTCAACAAATTCAGGCTCTATATAACAGGGTATCCCATATTTGTGCATACTGATCATACTGCAATCAGATATCTCATGAATAAGCCTTCAATTACTGGTTATTGTTGATGCAGGAATTTGATATCACAATTATTGATAAACCAGGAAAGTCCAATGTGGTTGCAGATTATCTTTCAAGACTTCAATTACAGGAAGATCCTACAGCCATAGATTATGCTTTTCTAGATGAACATCTATTCCTTATACAAGCCCACACTCCTTGGTATGCTGATATTACCAACTATTTAGCTGCTGCTAAAATGTCACTTCATTTCTCTCCTAAGGAAAGAAGGTTGTTAGTGGAGAAAATATTTAAATTCTCATGGATTGCTAATTGTTTGTTTTATACTAGACCTGACCAAGTCATGAGAAGATGTGTAAGAGAAGATAAAACATATGATATCCTGCATGCATGTCATGATGAGCCATGTGGAGGACATTTTGCTACTAAAAGAACAACACTCAAAATACTGAATAGAGGATACTATTGGCCCACATTATATAAGGATGCAACATGGTATGCAAGAAAATGTGATAGATGCCAGCGCATGGGGAGACCTACTAAATGTAATGAGATGCCATTGTATCCACAAATATTGGTTGCACCGTTTGATAAATGGGGATTAGATTTTGTTGGCCCAATTGATCCCCCTTCTAATGGAAAATCCTACATTTTAGTATGTACAAATTATGTAACCAAATGGGTGAAGGCTTGTGCCATGACACATGCAAGAGATAATAAGGTGGCCAAGTTCCTTTATGAGGATATCTTTACAAGATATGGAGTACCAAGGGAAATTGTATCAGACCAAGGCCCACAATTTACTTCAACATTGATTGCAGCCTTGGTCAATGAATACAATATAAGGCATAAAAAATCTACCCCATATCATCCACAAGCTAATGGACAAGTAGAGGTTACAAATAGGGAGCTTGAGGCTATTCTTACCAAGACAGTAGTTGTTCATAAAAAAGACTAGTCTCATAGACTTTCAGAAGCAATTTGGGCATACAAGACAACTTGGAAGACACCAATTGGTTTTACACCTTTTGAGATGGTGTATGGAAAAGAAGCAATGATGCTTATTGAGTTTGAGCATAAAACTATGAGGACAACTTTGCAATTAAATATGACACTTTCTGTAGCACAAAAGGAATGTATTCAACAATTGAATGCTTTGGATGAATGGAGAAAAATGGTTGTCCAACAGACAAAAATGATACAAAATCAGAGAGCAAAGTGGCATGATAAATACATCAAAGAGAAAAAGTTCAAAGCAGGTGACTGAGCAATATTGTATGACTCCAGATATAAAGATACTATGGGAAAGCTGCAAACTAGATGGTTAGGTCCATATGAGATAGAGGAAGTTTTCAACAATGGAGTTGTTCATTTGACCACAATTGACCCGGTTCGGTTCAATCTTTTGGTAAATGGTCACAGATTGTGTATTTATCATAAGCTAGCCAACAAAGAGGAGTTCCTGCAACAATTTGCTAAAAAAGATCAAACATAAGTTCCTGTAGCCACTGATCAAGTTCCTGTAGCCACTGATCAAGTTCCTTCTACAATTGAGCAAAGTATTGGAGGTAAGGTTACTACAACCACTGCAGTGAACATGCTTGCCACTTCATAATTCTCCTTGCGTCATTTCACAAAAATATTTCCATATCTTATGGAAACATTATTCTTCATAAATAAAATTTTCCATCCACGTCATCCCATCTCATTTCCTTATCTGTCATTTCATTTCGCCATTCTTTTCGCGCGACTGCAGGTATGTACATATTTTATTTTATTTTATTTTAATTAGGCATTTATGATTTCATTATGATTATTGCCTTTGCTAACTCCACATACACTTCCCTAAATCCTTTCAGCTTATGTGGACATGTACCAAAGTAAGTGGGGGGGGGGTGTTTTATGGTTCGATTTCCAAAATTAGTTATTACTCATCCTTTTCGGTACCTTGATTTGATTGCTTGCCATCATTTCTAAGATATTATTTGGCATAAGAAAGTAATGAACTCTGCTGCCAAATCTGGAAATAGGTAAGGAAGTTTTAGTCTGTAGAATATTTTGGTTCTTCGTTTCTCAGTTGCAGAGTTTGCTACATTAACATATTAAGAAATGGGTGGAGATCCAATCCACCATGAACCAATAGTCCATGATGCATTGCTACAGGATGCTCTTTGTGAGCATTATTTTAGGCAACATGGCTGGACTGTCTACTTTATGAAAATAAGAGATTATAATGAAGAAATTGCCTAAGATTTTATGCATTCATTCAACGATGGAGAAGCTACTGTTAAAGGATTAAGGGTCATTGCTACAGAGCAGTGGATAGCTGAAGTTTCAGGGTTGCCGCAGGAAGGAGAATTGTTTCTAGAATCAAAAGATGCCATAAGCGCCAGAGAAGAGTTTACACTTTCCATAGATGGACCTCTAACAGTGGACAAGCAAGGAACCATGAGGGTTTCTCTTGTAGCAGAGTGTCCCTAGGTGGCTTTATATGTAATGAATTACATTACTTGTGAAGGGAGGTATTCAAATTTACATTCACCCCATTTCAAATTGCTTAGTCATTTATGACATGGCTAGAGAGTGAATGTTCCTAATTTTCTACACCAGCTCATTTCCATAAGTGCCAAAGAAACACAAAAGAATGGAAATTGTTCTGTCAGCCATCATGGTCTGATTAAATTGTTGGAAGAACATTCTCTTAGGGATGTTTCACAGATGGAATGGGGGGTATTTGAAGACATATTGCAGTTTAGGGTTGAAGATGCTCTTGTTGTAGATGAGCCAACAATTGAAAATGAAAATATTAAAGAACCCTCTTCTCCTACAATTTATGTAGAGAATGAATCTCCTACTGCTAAAGGAGTTGTTACTGTTATAGAGAAAGAGATGGCTGAGACAAGCATTGAGCAGTCCTCCACTTTTTTTCATAAAGAAGTGACATCTTCTAAAAGAAAAGGGAAAGAATTGGAAATAATTGATGCAGTTGATAAACCTATGGTTCAGCCGTAGGCAACTCAAGTTTCTCCTGTAGCCAAGAGGCATAGGTCAAAAAGAAATACTCCTGTAGCAAAGCCATAGGTAGAAACCATTCCTGCAGCCACTCCAAAGGTTTATGTGAGGACTCAGAGAAAAACATAGAAGGCCCGTCCAACAGGTGATCCGTCAGAGGTTATTTCAGTGAAAGCATCAGAAGAAGGGAGCCCTGCAGATGTTGAAACTCAGAAGGAAGATGATGTTGATAGACTCAAATCTGACATATATGGCAGAGCATCTTGAGGAACCTGTTGAAGAGATTCCATGGCCTAAGGTAACAACTATTAGACCTCCATCATCCCTAAGCAGTTTATCTATTGCATTAACATTTTATAAGCAATGGGAAATAGAGAGGGCTAGATTACAGGGGATTATTGACAAACAACAAAGGGAAATTGAAAACAGGGATAATAAAATTGGAGAATTAGAGGCTAAAGTTGATACAATCACTAGTATAGTCCCCGAATTGATGCAATGTAGGGCACTGCCAAAAGTTTATGCTCTGTATTTAAGGGAGCAATATTTAAATTTTAAATTGAACCGCATTATCAGGGACCTTAGCCCCTCTTTAGAAACCCCTGAGGAATTTTATGATGCTTACCAGACTTCCCCAATAGTTATGAAAAATTTGTTGTGTGAACTTTATTTGCATAAATATGCTGTAGCTTCTAATAGTGAGTGGAATCCCTTATTATACATTGGTGATATCCACATAAAAGCTTTAATGCCATGGATTCATAATGAGATCAATATGGGGGCACAAGCCAGAGCACACAAGGATTTTGAATTTGATTGTCCATTTTCATTGAGGAAGGAAGTAAAAGAGCCAAGAGTTCTTTATTATGAATGATAGAAGCTACTGGTAAGGAAAGATGTTAGGAATCTAGTGCTTCCGATGAGGGAAGAAATATTCCAAGCATATGAGCATTTAGTTCAAAATGAAAGTGCAACTGTAATTGATGGCTTAACTCAACATTATAATAATTTGCCAGAAGAATTGAAACATGGAGAACCTCATTCATTGCCAAATTTCCATGCAGCTATGCAAAGAGCCCCTAAATATATATAACTGGGTAGAGTGAAAACCAATAACTAGTTACCTTTGATCTTTTAGCCTCCTATTCTTATGTGGCCATTATTGGGATGTAAGACTACAAATAAGCCCTATGAAGTAGTTACAAAAGAGGCCAGATGGTCTAGGTTGGAAAAGATGAAAGGGTTTTACTAAAATTTAGCTTTAGGAGGAATAGGTCAAGGAACCATTGGTGACCTAAGAGTTAGTGCAAGAATTATAAATTTTCCTCATGTTGGAGGATCAACAAGACCTTAATGCTGGGGGGCATGATGAGTTGAGACATTGGCATAGTTTTATCCTTATAACTCTTAAGCTTTTGTCATATTTTAATTTACATAATAGTAATGATGTATCAAAAGTTTACTATATGTATTTCAGATGTTAGCCTGAACCTAGAACTCTTAAGCTTTTGTCATATTTTGATTTACATAATAGTAATGATGTATCAGAAGTTTACTATATGTATTTCAGATGTTAGCCTGAACCTATTAAAACATGTTTTGTCTTTGCCAATTTATTCCTGCAGCCATGTTATTCATTTCTGTTGCCATGCGGATTATTTAAGGCAATATCATGTGTGAAATTAATATATGTCCTGATTAATTAAAATATGTATGTATGTTCTTTCTTTTGAAGTGCAGGGAATAAATGATGTTGCGGTGGAATCTCTCCTATCATGCCAGTTGCAGGAAGAGATATTCAAGGAGATGACTGAAAGATCGAACAATAAAGATGCTGAAGAGCGTAAGGAACGGAAAAGGAGAAGTAATCACGCAATACTACTCATGTCTAACCCAAGTGGACATTAGTGTTGTAAATACCACCACAATATGTTATGACTGTGGTTTGGTTTAGATCCACATTTTCTATAGCTTAACTCCAACTATCTCCTTTCTTGATTAGTTATCCGCCTCTTCTCTTTGGCCTCATATGTGTTGTTTAAAGTAGATGTTTTATTTTAAAATAAGCTCTTCATATCTTCTTAGAGGTTAGAAAGAAAAGAAAGAAATTAGAGTAGAGGATTTTGGAAATAAAGTTACAAGTGTTTTTGAGTTTCTTTTTATGTTGAATCATGTAATGACTTCCGAAGAACAATGAAAAAAATATGTTATTCTGAGCACTTAGAGTTGTTTTTGGGAAGCCTGGAATCACTCATCCAAGGGGGCCCACTTGGTGAGTGTTCCTATGCCTTTGTTAAGATTAGTTTTCTTCTTTAGCTGCAATAGACATTCTTGCATTGACTGCTCCTCTAGCCATTGGAAATAGATCCATTGACTGTTCCTACAGCTAAACCAAAATAGAGTAATTTCTATTTATCAGCATTGAACTTAGCTAGTATTGTTTGAATGAATTTATGTTAATGCAAATTTTTTCCATTAGCCTTTCAATAGTTTCAATTCTTGCTTATCTTTTCCACATAATGTTAGTTGTTGCAGTAATGTAAAGTAGCTGTTGCAGAAACTTAGTGCATATATAGTGCAGACCCATTTCAAGTATTACGTTCCTGGGTTGACAATCAAATGAACACTAGCTCTAGAAATAGTGATTTTACCAAGTGAATGTCCAAACTTTGGGTTGAGACTTCAACTAGAGTTATTATTCTTATTGTTGGGTTGAACAAGGAGCTTAAGCAAGAAAAGAACACTATTTCAGATCTAAGGATCAAAGATGAAGATAATCAAAAGACTAAAGAACACCTGACCCAAATGGTGAAATGCAAAACAAAAGAATGCGAGAAGCTCAAGCAAGAAGTAACAGTTCTCAAAGTAGATCTCAAGAAAACAAAAAAATAATAGAGCAATACTGAATCTGGTAAACTTGACACAATAACGAACAATAAGGAAGCTTCAAAAACTGAGAAGGAAGCAAAATCCGGTGAAGAAGAATCATCTCTGATAAAAACAACAATCACCAAGGAGGAAGAAGGTAAGTCTCCATCTAAGAAACAAGTAAGTATGAAAAACACCTCTTTTAATAGTTTTTGCTACAAATGTAATAGAATAGGACATAAGGCAGTAGAATGTAGAAGTAGTTTAAATAAAATCTTTAATCCATTTTTTGTAGGTGTTACATATGCAATAATTATGGTCATAAAGCTAATCAATGTAGGAATCTGGTTGTAAATAAGAATAGACAAAATTACTTTAGAGGAAGATGTTATACATGCAATATTTTGGACATAAATCTAACCAGTGCAAGTCAAGACAAAATTCAACAAACATCAAATGTCACAACTACAATAAACTCAAACATATGGAAACATAGTGCAAAAGAAATAAGGTTCAAAATCAAATTGAACCAGTTAAGAAAGTCAATGTGGAAGATGTCAAAGTTGAAATGAAGAAAATTTGGAGATCGCAGAAACATCAGCATCCAACTTTGGTGTAGGCACTTCATCTAGAAATTAGATATCTTGTGGATTTGGCCAAGGGGGAGAAATAATAAAAGAATGTTCTTATCCCCAACCAATGTTGTATAGGGCTGTATACCAATAAGAGAAGAGATCTGGTAGTCAATGTCACAACTCATCACAAGATCTAGCAAGTTGTTGTGAAAGTTGAGAATATGGAAGATAGATAATGTACATTTAATGTGAAGTTCTTGTTGGAAGAATATAAGGATAGTGCCTCACTTAAATGTTATTTACCTCAAATTAAAAGAACTCAAGAGTTGTGAAGGAAATTAAGGCGACCAAGTAAACTCAATGTTTTTCCAACAAGTTTTGATCAGGGTTGGCAGTTTGTAGAATCAGGGATCATGGATGCTCTCATAGTTGTTAATGTTGCTTCTAAGCCTTGACCTATATTCATGAAGATACCTTACATAGAAATTCAGACTGATCCTAGTGGAGCATTTTCCAAAATATCGATTGGGGTTGTTCTGGCAGAAGATATAAGTTCTTGCATCCATGTCAATATGGAAGAATTTGATCGTCATGGAAAGATGCTAGATCTCTAGATCGAGCAGTTGGTTGATAAGTGTGGTTAGGTAAACTAGAATTTGTTAACCTAGTTTAGAAAAAATTGAATACATGGAATAGTTTTCCCAATTTTTTCCATGATGACAAGTGGGTCAAGTTAGAGATGAGCAGGTTTCATGATGGATTTCTTTGGTTAGACCAAACCCACATGATAACCAAGGATGTAATGAAGACCATCATAGGTCTGCATGACTTCGATAGAATTCTTGGACAAAAATCTGCCAAAAATAAGGTTGTTACAAAATTGATTGGTGCTACATTCGATAAGAATTCTATAGAAATTGACAATGTCAAAAATCTGACAGTTAAGTACCTATCCATGATGGTTGGAAACAAAATTTATTTCACAAACATAGAAAATTCTATTTCAGCTATTGTTGTACACATGGCTTATGAGATGGTGGAACTAAATAAGGATTTGACCTCTGCAAAATTTTGCGTCAACAATTCTTGGATAATTTTGTTCAATGTAAAGAGAAGAAACAATCATTCAAATTTGGAACCCCAACTCTATGTATTTTGTTCTACTTCATGGAAGCTTTACCTAGTTGTGGTAGGGTTCTCTGGTCATCAAACACATTGATAGCCCATCAAATCATAGATAAGCTCCAAAGTTTTATTAATGAAAAGACAAGAGAAGAAGAGTTTGTGTCTTTCTTTGCCACCTTTCACATGAATATGCAAAATAGAGACAAAATTCCAAAGGAAATTGTAGTCAAGTACAAAAATGACATTAATTTTATAATTATGACTGATAAATTCTACACGGAAGCAATGATGCCCAAAAAAGCCTAGGTTCCCCCATTTGGGTATGAATTACCTTCTGATACACCTAAAGGCACAACCAAAGTTCTCTTAGAAAGTCCGGTAGATGAATCCCAAGAACATTTTGGGACTATAGATAAAAAATCCTTGCAGATCTGGATGGAACTCACCAAGAAGGATTGAGAAAAGGTAGTGAAAAAGCTCATTCAAGAATCCCTAGACAAAGGCAATATGACTGAAGAAGATATCTCAAAATTTAGGTGATCCAGAAGGCTTGGCGCATCTGGATCAACTAAGGTTTCTTAGACTGAGCTTCCCTCTTCAAGCTCTCCAAAGAAGAATATTGAGATCAAGAGGAAAACCATTGTCTTGGAATCTAAGGAAGAGGAAGAAACTGAGCAGTACCAGATACATGTTTGGAAATCCAAGCAATTGCTCGATGGAGAAAGTTTGTGTGAATCCCTCAATCAAGGCACAAGTCCAAGAGAGGCAGGTAATCTATTTACCAAGGCCAATGCTAAAGATTAGAATACTATAATTAAATCTTTTATAATGTATTGTATAAAGTATGAAGCTGCAATTGATGAGTATAGAAACAATGTTCCAAATGAATTATATGAGGATTTCATTAGAGTTAGACAAATTTATAGAGAAGAGGAACAAACCATTAAAGATCATATACTTGAGGTTGTTGATTCAAACCTCCCTTTGGATATTAAGGCCACCTTAATGGAAGTATGTAAAACTAAGTTAAGAACCAAGAAAAATTTAGATGATCTCATGCTTGGTGTGTCCAACACCAAAGAAAAACTTCAGAAAGAGATCATGGACATAGTTATGACAATTGCAAAGAATCATTGTCTTTTCCCCTTTGATTTCAGCATCACTACCAACATATATGAGGATGTACATGTCACTATTCTTGAAGATAGAAATGATCTCTCAAATATTCCTGTTAATGATCCAGTGAATGTGAATGATGTGTCCACTATGGAGAATACTATGGACAATGTTATGAGTAGCAGTATGGATGTTCCTGAAACTTCTAAAGTCCCTCTGGTCAATTCTGGGTCCAACAAGAGCAAATAAATTGAAGGTTCTACTGATAACCAAACATCTAATAAGGATGAAAGGAATACTGAATGCAATATCCAATAAGAAGCGAAGGCAAATATCTTGACAAAAGTCTAGCGTGTAGGTATCAATAATTGGGATCAATCCTAGTTCATCTGAAGATGTCTGGAAGAAAATATTCTCTTCTCCCTTAATTCTCCCACTGATCACATCTTCTATGTAATATGTTGACTTCTCTAATGTTGATCTGATGCAAAAAATTGAGATTGGAGAAGCATTCATTTCCTCTGCTAGGCAAGATCTCTGAAAGAGTTACAAGATTATTAAAGATCTTCTGGCAACACTGAATGTTGTTGTTCTTATCTCTAAAGGCCAGTCTTATTTAGAAAATGGTGATATATTGTTTTCTTTTAGTCTTCAGTGGCTAGATGCCACCCAAAGTATCAAAGACAAGATGAACATCACCGAAGACAAGATCCAATAGGTTCAAGTGAATTTCAAGTTATCTAAGGATTTATTTGGCTCCAGAAGGTCAAAGATTGAGGAACTCAATGACAAGTATTATGAGCTGCAACAAAAAAGAGACAATATCATCATTCGCTTAGGCAAGCTAAGAGATTTGAGCAATGAAAGTATTTAATTTACAAATAGATACCTTTCTCATGCCTCTTAGTTATCTTATTCAGTTCCCGGTTCCATTCCCAAAGCAGAACAATTGCATGCATCCCTATTGGCACATATAGAGTTTCTAACAGAAGAAATCTCTCATTAGGACTTGCACAAGGACACTTGGATTGCTCACACCTAGAATATCAAACAGTCCTCCAGAAGACAGTGATTTCTCTTGTTAGGGGGAGTCTCCATTTTTTTTACACTCCTTACACTTTGTCATTGTTGTCGAAGGGGGAGTAGTAGGAATAACAGGAGTAGTTAGAATAGTAGTTAATTACTCTTTTATTTTATGCATGAAGACTATTGATATTTCTATTATTATTTCAACAAATTTACTCTGTATAACTTATATTGCCATCAATGACAAAGGGGGAGATTGTTGGCCTATATGTCATTGTTTCCATTGATGCCATTTTCTATCCAACATGTATGCATGTGATCTGATCTGGTAAGTCTGCTTCATTTATGCAATATTAGTTTATCATGTATGCATAGTTTTGAGGTGTAGTATTCAACATTATCGAAAGCTATCTTTGGATCCAGTCTTATTCGGACATGGTGATAGCACATGATTCAAGATGCGTTAAGATCCGGTCCTATCTGGATGTGTTGGAATCTGTACTTTTTGCTAGAAGTTGACATCACATGAAGACACCTGGTTGTTCTAGCATGTGGATAAGTCTGATCTCATCCTTTTCGATTGAGCTGACTTGTTAATTAATATGATGTGGGTATATATTGCCAAGAATATTATGTGTTAGAGATATGGTTGTTAAAAACAACTATTTTGTGTACTATATGCGAAAGACTGTTGTTGTGTATTATATGCAAATTGGGTATAGCAAATTTATGAGACAACTTATGCACTTCAAGGGAAATACATTCTATGCATATGTTAGATGCAACTACAATAGTTCAATTTTGTATACTTTGTAATCTAGTTGTAGCTCCTATTTTGTATATCAGATAGTGAGTCCAAACCAACATTGAGCCAAACCTGTAGTGAACCGTCTGTTGTATTGTGTAACTGGTTACATATTACACTATTCCTGAGAGTATCATCTCTTTGTGGTTTTTCCCATATTGGGTTTTCCACGTACAAAATCTGGTGTTATGCATTATGCCTCCATTTTGTTTATTGCATTAAAATTATGTTATGTGATTGGTTAATTAGAAGTTTAAATAAGTTCAAGGGAATACTAATTCACCCCTCCCCTCTTAGTATTTCAGTTATTCAACACCTCTTTCTCTCTCCCTCTCTCCATCTCTATTTGTCTTTCTCTACTTCTCTCTAATTGCCTATCACTCTATTTCTTTGTCCCACTTTCCCTCTCTATATCCGCTTATATATATCTCTCTCTGACCCCATCTTGTCATCTATATTTGTACTCATATTTTCCTTCTTCCTCCTCCTATATAGCTCTATCTTTGCCCATGTATCTCCCTATCTCTGACCAACTTTATCTCTCCCTATCCCTCTCTGTCTATTTATTTATCTCGATCTTCCTCTATCCCGCTTTGTCCCTCTCCTTCTTCCGAGTAGATCTATATATCTATATCTTTTTGCTTCTCCACCTCTCTATATTTATTATTCCACCTCTCCTTCTATATCTATCTTGTTATCTCTCCATGTTCTCTATCCATATATCTCTCCCTCTTTCTACCTCTCTATATATATCACTTCCTATCTCTATCTTTATCTTTCTATATCTCACTCCCATTCTCTCTCTCTCTCTCTCTCTCTCTCTCTCTCTCTCTCTCTCTCTCTCTCTCTCTCTCTCTCTCCCATATTTATCTCTTCCATCTCCATCTATCCCTCTCTCCTCTTCTTTATCTCCCCCTCTCATATCCATATCCATCTCTATCTATAGCTTCCTCTTTCTAACCCTATCTCTATCTCTCACTATTGTAAAAAAATGATTTTATTGGTAATGGAGCCTAATTATCTTTATGATTTAGAGGTTTTATTTCAATCATGGTTAAATCCTTGTAAGTAGATGCATACTTGAATTGAAGTTATCACTTTTCTATTTAGACCTTTGTTACACAAACAATACCATTTGTTAAATGGCCTACCAATTAACCCCACATATTGCACAAATGTATGCAACTAATAGAAAATGTTTCTCATGGCAGAGCAGAGGAGAGAGCTAGGGTTTTATAGACCCCAGGATCAATGGATGGGTAGAGGAAATGGAGCTTGGAATCTCAATAGGAGGGCTAATAATCAAGTGCAGAATAGGGCTTGGCGGCCTCCCCATCAAGCATGGAAGTCTCTGGTAAAGACTTTCAATAATACTGCAACAAATGGCTCAAAAAACATCTCTCGACAGGAAACACTAAAGAGGAATAGATGGGGTTTTGTGAACTTACAATTGAAAGGGCCATTTGATTTCAGAAGAATAGAGAAAAAGTTTTGGAGGAAAAATTTGTTGGGTGAGGAGCAGAGACAGGAGAAGGTAAGCCCTAACTTTGAACACACGACTGTAGTCTCTTTATCTATAGCTGGTAAAGCTTGGAATGAGTCGGTGAATAACCTAAAAGAAAAATATTTTTTCATGAAATGGAGTGACCCTTGGCTGACCTTCAGATGGGTTAGAGATCAGTGTAATGATCACTAGGGGAAGATGGTTTTGAAAATGTTACCGAATGAATTTTACCTGGTAATATGTCTGAGATCAAAAGATAAGGAGTGGTTTTTTAACAACATACCTTATATGATGGGGGGGAAGGGTTTTTATCTTAAGGATTAGACTCCAAATTTTAACCCAAAATAAGAAGTCATTACAAAGACACCAATGTGGATTAGGTTGTATAACCTGCCACATGGGTATTGGAATATGGAAACCCTAACCTAGATCAAACATAAGTTGGGTACATTTGTAAAAGCAGATGAGGCTATAACATTTAAGGATTATAGCATGTATGCACACATATGCATTCTATGGCAAGTTGAGCACCCACTTCCACAAACGGTAGAGCTAAGAATTGGAAAGGGCATCTGGAAATAGTTGGTGAAGGTAGGGGGAGCATATAGAAATGTGTAAGGTTTGTAAAGGGATGGGACATCTAGACAATGAGTGTTTGGCCCAGACTAAAGGAAAGGGACTGGAATAGGAGAAGCTTACTGAGATGCTACTCAATAAGGAGAATTCATTTATTGTCGAAGATCCAGACTTTATGGAAGTGATGCTACAGAGGAAAGATTAGTATAGCAAGTATGAACATGGGATAGATGATTTTTTTTATAACTTAGATACCTGGTCTTTGGTAAGGGATGGGAAAGGATCTACAATTCAAAGGTTGGGTAGGATGGAGCGAGAACAGAGGGAGATTGATAGTATTCAGGACACAACGGATTCGCATGGATGTTTTTGGAGTCCAATGGTGGAGGAATTGAAAAGCCCCTCAAAGGGTATAACTTTTGAGGGAGAGACAAACCAGAAAGGTGGTATACTAAATTCCAAAGATAGTGAAGGAAAGGAGTCAAATGGGTCTCCCTCAAGGGATAAATCATTGGAATCGGCTTTGAGGGGGGAGAAACTTGGAGAAACTAATATGGACAATTAGGTATACATAGGGAATCCGGGTTTAGAACTAGCCCCTACAATTGAAGCTGTTGAGGATGACTCAGAACTTCTTTTTAAAGACATACAAATTTCCCCAATAATTTTTTTTGAGAGTTCTCTTGAAGAAGCGAAGGAAGATGACAATTATTTTGAGGAGTTAGAATCAGATTCTCATTCTAGGGATGAAGCAAAAGATGGGGATGAGCTAGGAATTTCAGCAATTATGGGCATTACAAAAAATAGATCTTTGGTTTAAACTATAATAAAAAAATTGAAACCATCATAGGGGTAAAGAATAAGAGGGGTACAAAATCTATTAGAGTAAAGTTGGAAATGGCAAGGAGTGCAACAAGCCAAAAAAAATTGAGATCGGGTAAAGGATATGCCTTTTCTCGGAAGCCATGAGGGTCCTATCGTGGAATGTCAGGGGCTATAATACCCTTGACAAGATTTGTTTGATCAAGCATTGTTTTGATCGAACGAGAACTGGAATAGTTATTTTACAAGAGCTAAAGTTAGATGGTGAAGATGTAGAGAGATTTACTAGAAGTTTTAAAGGTTGGAAGTGCATGATTGTTGAATCTGCTAGAGCTTCAGGTGGTTTGGGTATTCTATGGAAGGATACAGTGGTAGACATTCAAAGGATTACATCTAAGAGATCTTGGAAATGGGTAGAAGTGTCGTCAAAATAGCTGCATTTTAGTTTCTACTTGATAAATGTGTATGGGCCCAATAATATTTGAGAGTTGAGACTTGTGTGGGAGGCTCTCTCTGAGGTTTTGGTTAGTCAAGGTGACAAACTCTTACTTTAATGGGGAGATTTCAATGCTATTTTGTAGCCTTCGGATAAAAGTGGTGGTATAGGTTGGAACAATCAAAAGCAAAGAGACTTTAGTGACTCTGTATGTAACAATGGATTGATGGATATTCCCTTCAAAAGTGGAGAATTCACTTGGAACAATAGGCAAAGTGGATTCTCTTATATTGCGTAAAAATTGAACAGATTTTTGCTAGGGGGGATTTAAAGGAATACCAATGGATCTTGCAAGTGAAAATTCTCCCTATAATAGGGTCGGATCATTACCCAATATGTGTAAGGATCCAAGAGGATGAGGTTCTAGAAAGATATCCCTTTAAATTTGAAAAGATGTGGTTGAGATAAGAGGGTTTCCTGGATCGAGTGGTTGAGTGGTGGTCTGAAGCCCCAGAAAGGTATGGTAAGAAAGCCTTTAATTTCTTTAAAAAGCTACAGTACATAAAAGAGAAATTAGAGCAATGGAATAGGGAAGTTTTTAAAAATATTTTTATGGAGAAGTTTAGATTTGAAAAGGAACTAGGAGATTTACATCAGAAAGTGATTGAAGGGGGAATGGGAGAGGATGATTTCAAGCTAGAGAAAGAACTAAATAAAGAGTACTCAGATGTGTTAGCGAGAGAGGAAGTCTTTTGGAGGCAAAAATCTAGGGAAACATGGTTGAAGGAAGGGGATCGCAATACAAAGTTCTTTCACAGTTTAGTCAAGGCAAGGAGAGCAAGCAACAATTTTTTTTTCATTCAAAATGCTAATGGTGTTGTCCTCACGAAGAAGGAGGATATATATTTTGAAGTTGTTTGCTTCTTTTCTAGTCCCTCTGCCAATTCTTTTTAGAATCCTCAAAGTGTTGATATCTTAAATGTGATCCCATCCACCATTACAGAGCCTCACAATGCTTCTCTTATGAGAAAAGTTTCACTAGAAGAAGTGAAAGTAGCTTTGTTTAGCATGGGAGCTGAGAAAGCTCCAGAGCCAGATCGTATTCTGGCTCTCTTTTATCAGTGAATGTGGGAGGTTCTTGCAAATGACCTCATAGAGGTAGTGGAAGAATCTAGGACAAGAGGTTTTGTGTTGAAAGACTTCAACAATACCTTCATTGCACTCATACCTAAGAAGGAAGATGTACAGTCTTTTAATGATTTTAGACCTATTTCACTTTGTAATACAATATATAAGATTATTTCTAAAGTTATGGTGAATAGGCTGAAAGCGGTCCTGGATTCAGTTATTTCTGTGGAGCAGAGTGACTTCTCACCCAATCGCTCTATTTATGAAGGAGTGATAGTAGCTCATGAGGCAATTCATTGGATCAGAACCTCAAGAATGAAAAAAATGCTGGTAAAATTAGATATTATAAAGGCTTGTGATGAAGCAAAGACAGACTTCCTCCTTGATGTACTTAGAAAATTTGGGTTTTACTCAGAGTGGGTGAATTGGGTGGAGAGATGCATAAATAACCCTCAATTCTCGGTCCTAGTTAATGGCAGCCCACAAGGTTTCTTTGAGACAGAGAAAGGTTTAAGATAGGGGGATCCCATATCTCCATTCCTCTTTATTATAATGGCTAAGGTTCTTGGAAGATTGATCATAAGAAAGAGGAGAGATGGAAGTTGGAGGGGTGTTAAGGTGGCAGAAGGTCTATAGAGTATTTCACATTTGCAGTTTACGAATGACACTTTATTGTTGGGAGAAGCTTCTTTTAGGGAGGCAAGATTAATGAAGGATGTGTTGGACAAATATAGTTGAGCTTTAGGTCAATGCATAAATTGGAGAAAATATGAAATTTTCTTTTTTAATATCAGTATCCAAAAACAAAGGGAAATTTTCTCTATTCTAGGTATGAAATATGACACTTTACCTAGAAAGTATTTAGGTATCCCTCTTTTTGGGGGTGCTAGTAAATTTGCTGTGTGAAAGGATTTAGTCAAGAGCTGTCTTTGAAGAATGGATGGCTAGAAGAGAAAATGGCTAACCTCGATAGGAAGGATTCTGATTCTAAAATTAGTGGTATCAAAATTCTGATTTTTTCAATGATGTGCCTTAAAATTCCTAAGAAGATTGTTAAGACTATAGGGCAAAGGATGTGAAATTTTTTATAGAATGGGGCGAATGATCAAGATAAAATTCCTTTGCTGGCATGGGACAAAACATTTTTGGTGAAGAATAAAGTGGGTACGGGTCTTAGGGATGGGAACTTAATGAATGAAGTATTAGGGGCAAAACTTATCTGGAGGAATTATTCTCAACCATCTCAATTGTGGGTAAAGATCCTAAAAGAAAAATATTTAGACTCTATGGATAGTACCAAGATTGTTACTATTATTAATCCACCAATAGGCACTGCAATTTGGAACTTTATCATTTCATGTTGAAAATTCATTGTTGAACATATTACTTGGCAGGTTGGTTTTGTTAGGAAAGCCAAGTTTTGGGATGACTCCTAGAATAGTCACCCAGTCTTAAAGGATAATCTTGATTATGAGGAATTAAGGGAGTGGTTTCTACAACATTGGGGGGACAAGCTCTGTGATTACCTTTCTTTTGAGGGTGGACCCTTGGGTGTTCATTGACAATGAAAATCTGTGCAAGATCTAAAGATTTCAGATCGTTTGAAAGATCTTATGCATGGGATTTTTAGTTCCAGAAATATTCAGAGGGGGAATTACGATGAAAAAGTAGTGTGGTGTGGGGCTATCAATGGAAAATACTCAGTGAAGTTGGGTTATCAATTTCTGGAAATAGATGTTGTTGGGGATAATTGCCCAGTAGATCTATTCTAGGGGAAGGAAGTTCTACCTAAAGCAAGAACGTTTGCATGGTTGGCATATAGAGGGCGTATTCTTATAGGTGACAAGAGAAAGTATTTGGGTTTCTGTGGACCATCGAAGTGTGTTATGTGTGGTGAAGCTGAAGAAACATTAGACCACCTATTAGTAAATTGCAAAATGGCTAGCTCTTGTTGGGAAATGTTAAGGGACCTATTGGGGTGGCAAATCCCTATGCCAGCATTACTGAAATAGGTTTTATGAGAGTTGGTTGTGGAGGAGGAGGAAATTGACCTTTTCTTGTATCTAGAAGGTTAGTCCTTCTTTAGTCATTTGGGAGGTGTGGAAAGAGAAGAATAGGTGTATTTTCATGGATAAGCCAGAGTCTTTGGAAAGGTTAAAAAGGAGAATCAACAAATGCTATTGAGGAAATGGTAGGTGCAATAATATCCCAATTTTTTAATCCAAGGGTCTCCTTGACTATAGCAGATTGATGGGTTCAATCCCAGTGGTCGGGTATTCACTTTAGGCCCGTTAAGGGGCATAGCTAGGTTCAAACTAGCAATGTATGTTTATCTAGTGAGGAGTGGGAGAGACCCAACAAGGGGTGGTGGATATTTAATTTTGATGGTTCCCCTAATGGCAATCCTGGACCATTTGGGGCAGGGGTTATTGTCTGAGATTGGAAGGGTGAGGTGTTAGCTTTAGGTTCTCAAAAGCTTGATGAAGGCACAAATAATATAGCAGAAGCGTCAACAACATTGTTAGCGATTAGAATTGGTAAGATGTTGGGTATTAGGAAACTACATCTAAAGGAGGATTCCTTGATTGTCATTCAAGCTATTATCAAGGGTAGTATAGAGGCGTGACACTTGCAGAATTAGATTTATAGTATAATTGAAGAAATTAGATGTTTTGATAATTACCAAGTTAGTCATGTAAGGCAAACAGGGAATGTGTGCAAGCGGACATTCTTTCTAAATGGGCGTTGTCTTTTAATGCAAATAGAGATTTAAAAATTGAAGACTTTCGACAAAATTTGTTCGACGAGGAGTAAGGACTTTGTATTTAATGATGGTGCACGTAGGATAAGTACGAAGAACAGAGTTGAGGTGGTTAAAGGCAGCGGGTAATTAAAACAAGGAGATGCATTTATTTCGGTTGCGGAGAGGATATAATATGTTATTAAGTGAATGTCCCATTATTCATCAAAGCTTGAGGATGAAGAATGTTGAGCCTTTGATAGAGATTTTTAGTAGGATAGTTTTGAGCATAATTGAGTGTGGTGGTGGAGTGGTGCAGGGTGCAAAATGGAAGCTAGTTTCACTTTGAAGAGTAGGAAACAACTCTATCCTTTTTATGGGGACTTAACAATCAAAAGGATCAGCAAAATGTTCAATTTTTCAGATGAATTATTACCACAATGTGTGGCTATCATTGTTGGAGATGCATTCAACCTGGTTAAGCATATGTATAAAACCCGGACGATGAGGCAGGTTATGCAAATGATAATCCATGAAGATTTCTTAGTCGGTATGGAAATATTTTTGGAGTGAGCTATGTCAGGTGTGGGGTTTGATGTACGAGAAGGATTAATGGAGGAGGAGCATGGTCGACAGATAGGTTTGATTCCTTTTCTAAGGTGGCAGAGAGGTTTGTGCAAGGTGCACCGCAAGTTAGAGGCGAGGCGTGGATGGGATGCATTAAAATTGGTGGTGGAAATCAAAGAAATGGATGTTGTAATTGAGATTGCGAAAGTTGAAGCAGAGGGTTCTACAAGGAGAGTGCTTCATCCGAGGAAGTGCAGGTAGACAAAAGATAGAAAATCCAAGGAGGATTCTAGCCTGAAATGAAGACGAAGATAATGAGTTGGTGACACTATTGTTAATTGGGTTTTTTTTTTGTTTGTAGTGAGTTGTCTTTTTTTTGTTAAATGTCTAGATTGGCAGGTTTGAGAGGGATTCAGGTAGTTGCTTTTGATAGCATAGCTGTCGTTTCAATATGGAAGCTTTTTGAATTAGGGGTTGTCTTTTCTGGATTATTTGTGAACTTTGAAGGAAGACTTTATGATGTTATTGTAAGACTTTTAATGATTAATAATAAAATATAAATTATTATCGACCAAAAAAAAAATAGAAAACTTTTATCATAATTGACCTTCCACACCTCTTCAACATACCCATTCCACACCAAGATGCGATTGCTAGTTATTATTTTTTAAGGAAACATAAACTAGAAGAAAATTGTAGTTTGCATGTATTCATTTGTTTTTACCCTTAAAGTAAATCATGTCATTTCTCTCCACTTAAAATTTAATTTTATATTAAAAGAAAGTTAAGAAAGAAATTGGTTTTCAAATTAATAAAACAATTCACTTATACCAAATGAACATGCCATTTCCCACAGTTTGGGGGAGTTTAATACAATATAAAGAAGCTATTTTTATTTAAAAAGAAACTTTAAGTAGAATAAAGTATATTTCTATTTTAAAAACAATTAGTTTAAATAAATATATATTTTTATAAACAAAACTTACTCTAAAATAATTAAAATAATTAATAATCAATAAAAAAAATATTTTTAAATCAAAAGTATATATTTAAATATATTTCTATATAAAGAACATTTGATTTTAGTAGAAATATAATATTTAGGACTATATATATATGTGTGTGTGTAACATACAATTTATATTTTAAAATAAAATGAATAAATTAAAATATTATTTTATTTGAAGAATAAACAAAAGACATTTTATTATTATTATTTTCTTTCTAATTGATCAAATTAAAAGCAACACTTAAACTAAACAAGAGTCCACTTTTTATGTTTTTCATCTATTATGTTAATTATGGTTGGTTGTTGTAAAGTTTTTCTAGACCTTATATACATAGCTCCATAATGTATTGCATTGATTCCAAACAAGTTGTCTTGCTTAATAGTAATAATTGGTGCATTTTGTTTGTTATTTTTAGGATTGGGAACTATTTGGGTTGTAATTAGAGGGTGTGTTGCTTGGTCAAGTTGCTACATATTTTGTGGAGGTAGAAGAAGTGGTTATTGTTGTGTTGGCATGTAATGAGGTCCTTGGAAAAAAAATTTGGTGTAGGATTGCATTCTGGTGCGATATTTTGAGGGAACCATTAGTTTTGATTAGTCTAATGAGAAGTTGACCATTGATGATTGATCCAATCTAGAGGTCCCCAAGGATATGGTCCCCAATTGTTTTTACCTTGGATGTTGCATTCAAGATGTATTCCACTTGTTATTGTTATATGTAGGTACAATACATCATGAAGAATTAATTTTTAGCCATAGGAAAAAAAATTCAATTGTCATTGCCCCATGCGATTAATTTCTTTTTCAATTGGAGTAGACTTTTGTTTTCATTTTTTTAATTATCTATAATAATTCACATTGATCAATCTTATGATTCTTATCACGCAGTTTACAAACCTCTACTTTATCAAACAAAATTCTTTCAAAAGATTTTTCTTTTTAAGTTCACAATTTCTTCTCTTAATTGACCTATTTCATTTGTTTCCCTCATCAAACTAGATTTCTTGATTCTTACCCTAATTCTGGAATAGTTATTGTTGGCATTATGTGAACTAGTATGGGGACATGATGACATTGTATGTTGTCATTGATGTCAATATCCTGAAGAAGAGAGAACTGGTATGTTACCAAGAACCGGTATGTGTGAGAACCGATATAACATTGTGAATCGGTATATGTGCCAAAGTGAAGTGGTGTGTTTGTTCAAGGTGAACCGGCATGTGGTTATGGGAACCGGTACATGGAAGCTTTGTATGACTACTGGTTGGTAGTATCAACTTCAGGGTTTCCAGTTGAAGTGCCTCAAGCTTGTGTGACTCAATCTGTGACTTTGTGTGATGAGTTAGCATTGTAACGAAGAATAGATCATGTTGCCATGACAACCTTGTGCATGTGAAGGATCTTGCATGAAGGAGATTGTCCCTATCTACCTCGAGAATGTGCGAAGTTTGTAAACGGTGATAACGCGTGATGGGTTATCAGCCGCCATGAAATCAGTGGAAAATAAACGATGGAGAACATCTTGAGATTGGTTCAAGACTATTGCATTTAATGCAATGTGCTCAACGGTTAGGATTGAACCATTTGAATTGCTCAACCTAACAGGTTTAGGGTTTAGGGTTTATGCTACCGACCTATCTCTTTCCTATAAGGTCGTTGTTGTGTTTCTTTCTGAAGTTGCTGGCAAAAGTTGTGTGTGAGTATCCAAGTGAAGAGATACGTGATTCTTGCCAGACCAAAAGAGAGAAGTGATACCTACAAAGTGTAAGTGCAGAAGGTGAAGAGGAGCTAAAGCGGATCTACATTGGCATTGAGGGTTGTTACCAGATCATTGTAATACCTATTGACCTCTAACCACTTCAACAGTTGGGAAATCACTTAACAGGGTAGCTTTAATCAACTTACTATAAATCCTTTAACAGGGTGACTCAAAACCATTGAGTTCTTGAAATCCTCTAACAAGGTAACCTTTAACAGGGTTTGACCCTTAACTGGGTATTCTAGCCATCCCTTGACCGGGTGATCCCTAACAGGATCGATTCCTATCAGAACCTATTGTATCAGTCTTTAACCGGACAAGGCTCCTAACAGAGCGGACTTCTAAAGAGTTCAAAAATAGCTTGTGGGTATTCATCCCCACCGTGGTTTTTCCCAGTTGGGTTTCCACGTGAAAAATCTGTGTGTCATGTGTGGTGTTATTCATGTGATGGTTTAAGTGATTTGTGTCTGAAGGTAAATCATGTTAATCTAGCTGTTTATATATCCTTGATGATAGATTATCTATTCATGCACTAGGGTGTAATGGAAATGAAGTATTAGATTGTATGAAAAGATAAGTGTAAACTAGTTTATGCTTGTCTCAGTTATTCTAGGTTTTGCCAGTTGTACTCTGTTTAAGACCGATGTTACTGTTTGTCTGTCAAAGCACAGTGTCTGCTGATAAACCGGTTTAGGATTGTGTTTTTATCTGTACTGATTCACCCCCCCCTCTCAGTACCGGTTTGGTACTATCCATTCATCATTGAGTTATCAGTTATTACATAGTACAATAATTTCATCTATTTCAAATTGTCCACATCTCTTTTTTCCCATTAAATTAAGGGCTCATCTTGAATATTCTTCCAATCCTTTCATAAAAGTAGTATTGACTAATTTGACAAGCATCACATTTTCACAACCACGACATTTTAAGAATTTTCCAACCTTTATTCCTCTTTTTATTTTGGACGGAATAATTCCTCCTTCCTATCACTAACTATGCAATAATCTTGATATGTATCTAAAAATAATGTTTCCATTGATTTGTGTCTTCTAATGATAAGCCTCTAAAAGTAGGAATATTGATAGGAGAGATATTTTCATAGGTGCATCCTCATCTATATTGGGAGAAATAGGATAGGTGAATGTTCTTTCTAATCTCATTGGTTCCTCTTTATTGATGTTATTTTCTTCATTTATGGTGGCAATTGGGTCAATTCTTCTTTAGTTTGGTTTTCTTCAATATTTTGATTTGAAATCTTTGGTGGGTCTTGAGAAGGTTATGATTGACAAATATTCTCAACTAAGGCTTATATTTCTTTATGACTATTACTTTCATTTCTTGACGGTGAGGGATTTTGGAAATGGATCATCTGTGAATTTCCTCTCTTCTTGACCATGCAAGAAAAGAAAAGATTTTCTTTTTAAATTGATTATATTCCAAATAATACTCGAGGTAAGACACAAGGTATTGTACTTAAGTTCCTCATCAATGGTGCCAAAAAGTGACAAGTGGCCGTCATGTACATCACACTATCTAAATTGAAATGAGAAATGCTTATGTTGAAAGAGAAATACTATCTAGAAAGCATTAGAAAATACTCTAATGAAAACATTAGAAATGTGATTTTTTACAAACATATTAAAATGTGAATTAAAGATAATTACTTTGAATTGATAAACTGAATTATTGTTGTCAATGAATTTTAAAAGATTTGATTCTTTCAACAATAATTGGATTCAAAATGAAATAGATAAATAACTAGAACAATATTAAATTTCTAAAATGGTAGAATTCACACATACAATTTTTGAAATGAACAACATTATAGTTTAATAAGATTAATAGAAAAAAAAAAAAGAGTAATAAAATAAAGAACACATAGCATAATGATAATACACAACACAATGATTCTATAGAACAAGTTTACCACAACACAATTATTAACTCATAAGTTCAATGTGGGAAAAAATAATTTATCTCTTATTTTATGCTCCAAATTTCTTTATTGAGTGGCTACATGTTAGAACATAATATTATTAGGGGTCAAACTCTTATAAAATATAATGTTTTATCATAATGCTTGAAAAGCATTCAACATTTCTTGTGAATAATTAATAAATTAAAGAACTATTAAAAGTTATTTATTTATTAATTGTAAACAAGATTGTTATTGAAAAGGTATGGTAACTACCCTTTCTAATATTTTACCAACCTTTCTCCTTATATTTAAGGGAGGATTCCTCACCATTTTGGGTGGTGTGAAATATTATAGAATTGATGTAATTATTGGAGAGGCTTGTGGAAGTTTGAAGAGAAGTCTCCCCAGGTTGTGTTCTTATAATATAGATGTATTTGTGAGTTTTTTTTACATTCTTAAAATCATTTAATTTAATTATTTCATTATCATAGTTTAAATCATTTACATGTTCAAACATGGTATCAAAGTGTGATAATTTTTTTTAAAGAATAATCTAATATTTGATCATTGTGCAGGAAAAGAGATAAATGATAATTTAATATTGATGATTATTAAGGAAAAAGATATAAAAGAGAATTTAACATTTGATAATTGTTGCAGGAAAAGATATAATGATTACTATTAAAATTTAATCAACTATTTATATCTAACCTACATTTTAGAATTCTTTCTATTTATTTTTTTTAGAATTCTTTCTATGTGACTTAAATAAAACATCTAAAAATAAATATATAACCCAAAAATTAGATTCAAACTATTTTGTAAGGTTATTAAAACTATAGAAATTCATAGTTTGGAGATAATAAATAACAAAAACATAAAATACAATTTACTCACTGTAAAATTAAATGTCATTTTTCATCTATTTTACTCTAGATTTTCACTATAAAGTTAAAGACTATTTTTTTTTTTTCACTACAAAATTAAACTTTTTTATTTTGCTTATTATTTATTCAGCATGAAGTTAAAAACCTTCCTTTTACTCAAAGAAATTTATTTCTTCTCTTATTAAAAAGGTTAAAATTCACATATATAGTATTAAAATTGTTATCTTTTATTTTTTTAAATTATTTTCATATATACTTTATTCATTTATCTCATAAATATTTCTAATATCACACAATTATCACACAAAAAAGAAGGGGGTAAGTTTTTTAAAATAAGGCACTAATATATTTTTTATCAAAACTTCTCCCAAGTTATTTTATTACAAATTCTTCAAATGGGCTCACATATCTTCACAATAGATAAAGCTCACATGTTGTGTGGAGATAATTACTCCGTATGGAAGATTCAAATAAAAGGAGAATTCATGACCAGGAAGTTATGGGACATTGTGGACGGTAAGGAAAAATAACCTACAGGTAGAAATATTAACCCTGATCTTGTAAGTTCTTTTAATAATCAATTTTATTAAGAAGTGTAGGAGATGATTTTTTATTACACATTGGAAACATAGAATCACCTTCTGAATCTTGGAAATTATTAGAATATATGCATGAAGGATCTAGGCTTTCAAAAATAATTAAATTAATTTTAGAATTATTTACAACTCCCATGAAAAGGGATGAAAAAGTAATAAACTATCTTGCCAAGATAAAAAAATATTAAATCTCAATTGGATGGATGCAAATGCGATCTAATAAAAGATAAAATTTTGTACTTTATAATACAAATCAACATCCATGAAAGATTTAGAAATTTTATTTCCATTTTAAACTCTTACCTATCAAAATGAAGATGATCTTCCTGATTTATCAACACTCTCTTCTCTTCTTATTCAAGAAGAACATGTAATGTTAAAAACTCTTTTATGTCAAGAAAAAAGTAATAACAAATCATATACACATGGTAATAAAAATAAAGATATCATCTCCAAATCATTTCACCATTCTAAAAATTCTCAGATAATTAGCAAAACCAACCAATTAAAGTGTTTTCATTGTGGTAAACCATGCCACTCTGAATTTTTTTGTTTTTTAAATAAAAATAGATTTCATAACAATAAAAATAAAAATAGATTTCATAACAATCAAAACAAGTGCCACATAGTGGCCAGTACTTGCCTTGTTAATTTGTAGTTGAAATAGTAATTTATTAATTTTAATTATGCCGAGAGGCATACCACTACAACCACAGGCATCCGTCATAAACTTTTATTTGTCGTTGCTTTAAATCTCGCCACTAAGTTTAATCACCATTGCTCACTTACAATATTGTGGTATCTTCCTCCACGTTACATGTTTGATGTGTCTTTGTCTAGATTGAATTAGTTATTTGGAAACAAATGAATTTTGCAACAAAACATGGTTACCATCCAACTTCGCATTTATTTTCTACCAATAATGATGCCAGTTTCCACATGTCTTCTTTGTAATGCAAGGAGAGATAGTTATGATACTAGTGGAATCTTCGAATTTGCATGCCAACCTTCCAATTTGCATGATATCGATTTCAAAGGCTTCCACACTCTACATTTGAAAACATTTTATCACGTCGCTCTGTGAATTTCAGATTGAATCTCTTCAGTATATGTATGTTATAGGCAATTTTACTGTTATAGGCATGTTTTCGTATTAGTGTATTGCTTATACTGACAAATATTATCACAGTTTCAGCTTCCACTGAATTTTTTACCTTGAATTCAATGTTGCAATGACAGATAGTTATTGTAACAACAAAAGCTTCCAAATTGCATGATAAGCTTCGTGTGTAATGTGAAGATTTTGCAGTCTATCAACTACTTTGTGCAGTGAGCTTGACATTGAATCTCTTCATACAGGTATTTTGCATTCCTTACACTGACAAATATTACCTTGCAGTGAATTTTGGAAGGCTCGCATTCTGTTTAGATGATTTGTATTTCGTAATTCACTATTTATGCATTGCAGAGAATCAACGTTGCACTTCGGCTTCTTCTCCTTTTCTTCATACTTTTTAGATTAAGAACTGCTCAAACAAACAGGTATGCATCATAACAGTATTATTTATTCCCGCACTTGTATTTTTCTTCTCATCCTCTTATAAACTGACATATCTTTCTGAACATACAATGGCTTTCCTCTCTTTCCTCCGTGTGCATTTATTTAGAAGGTACATAGTCAACATAAGTACTCAAGCCAAAATGGGTTCTACAGCTGCTCCTCATTTTTCCTTGAGGACTACCATCGCGCACTAAGATAATCTCATGTAGTTTTATGAATGTCAAAAACTGTGTATTGATATCGACTACCCTTAGACTCATCGCTTTTATAGGAAGTTTTAAAAACATATTCAACTAATAGTTGCTCTGCAAGTCTTGTAATACTTGCTCTACAAGTCTCAGATGTATTCTAATATAATATATTTATGACTCTCTGTGTTAATGATGTAATACAAACGAGTCTTGATGCCCAAGGCCATTGCATGGAAATTTGCAAGGGTTGAAAATCAAAACATAATCCTACCGATTGGAGCTGCAATTTTCATACATTTGCTCTATAAACCCTAAATCCTTTCTCATTTCCCATGATGGGTCATGCTTGCTACTGCACCGTCCTACAACAATACACGTATCAGCTTAAACTCATTATGTTTTACTGTATGAGAAACTAATATAATTATACTATTTAAATTTAAAATATTTAACACTAAATATTTAAATTTATACTATTGAATATATAAAAAAATAGTGAAATTAATTATTGACAGTGGACATCTATACTTAGTGGTATTGTTCTTTATACGCCAACTGCATTCGTTTATACTGATAAATATTATTATACTTTTCAGTTTGCAGTAAATTTGGAAGGTTAAAATTCTGTTTACCAACTTCCTCGCCCAGCTAAACAGGTACATAATGTCTTCACCAACCCATTAATTTCTACGACATGCATCTCATTTTTAATTTATCGTCATTGAAAATTTCAACCTTCAATATAAAATTATGCATTTTTAAAAATATAGAATATTGTTTTATCAATACTGAAGAATTAATATTTCATATTTTTTGAATTATTTTCTTTTTAAAATAAATTTGAAATTATTGAAATGGTGTTATTATTATAAGTATTGAATTATCATTAACTTTGCCAATAGATTAATTATTTTTAAAAATAGATTTAAATTATTGAATGTGATGAACAAAGATTGTAGGAGATTATAAATAGCCATTGTTTGTATGACATCATGAACACACAGACTCATAAATATATTATATTAAACTAAAGTAATAATAATCCAATAGTAATAATTTCCATCTTGCATGTTTGTTTACTATTTTAGATTGTACATAAATAATGATATTATTTATTTTTTAGGTTTTGTCTTTGAAAGTTCATATTTATACATAGCTTTTAAATTGATATATAGTTATCATTTGTTGAAAATAATTTTTTATTCAATTTATGTTTTTTTTTAAATAGATGGATGGACATTGTTACAATGAAGAGTTTTATAATGACAAAGTGGAAAGTCAAAAATTTGTGAATTCTCCTCCAACCTCGACTGAGTCAAGTTCAAACATATTCACCCCTTCATTTATGGATACAACATTCCATGGAATCGAACGTCATATCCATGGTATTCTTGATCATTTAGAAAATATTGCTATTGAGATAGCAACAATTAATGATCAAGACATACAGCAAGTCCGTGACATTCAAGAAATGATGCACTTTTTAAATTTCAAGGTTCAACCACTGGACCAGTTTTTCAAAGAGATCACACATGACGAAATGCAATTTCAAGGAGAACATTGTAGGGAAATCAAAGAAGGCTTTGTTCTTTTCCTCAATCAATAGATAATGCAAAAAGGATCATCCTTCACAGTATATATGTACATAACATATGCATAGTGTCTCTTCAGAGTTTTAAGTCTTTAGAGTTTAGTTTTTGTTTTCAGTGAGTTGAGTTTGGCTTTAGAGTTTAGTTTATCCTCTTAATTGTTGAGTTTGTTTTGATGTATATGTATGTGGAAAGGTAATTTCACATTTTGTAAAAAGCAATTGTACATGGTTTTCTAAAATATGAAATACATGGATAATAAATTTTCCACAAAAATTCTTTCTTTCATTTCTTGCACTTGCACATTCTTTTTCAAAATATATTGAATTCAATTATATTTAATTGTCAACTAATAATATAAAACTATAATTTATTTACAAGTCTCTTTGTTAATGATATAATACAAACAATGGCTATCTACCTCACTACAAAAGTTTGAATTCAATTTTGTATACAAGGACTAAATAATTTGAATTAGGAAAAGAACGTGTCACAATTCAATTAAACATTAACTACAAAAATATTGAATTCAATTATATTTAAAAATCAACTAATAATATTCTACTATAATATATTTATGAGTCTTTGTATAATGATATAATACAAACAATGGCTATCAACCTCACTACAAAAGTTTGAATTTAATTTTGTATACAAGGAATAAATAAATTGTATTACACAAAGAAAGTGTCAAAATTCAATTAAACATTATATAGATCAATGTATATCACTCACATATTTTTAATTTGTTTAACAAATTTGTAGAAATGGGTCGATCAAAGAAATATTTTGAATATGAAGAACAAAGAAAGGAATATAAAAGAGAATATCAAAGAGAATATCAGAGACAATATAGGAAATGAAAAAATGAACAAAAGTCAGATGCCCAAAAGGAAGAGCAAAAGAGGCGAAGGAATGAAACAGAAAGAGCTACATATGCATCTAGAAGATTACAAATTTCAACCCAAGAATTACCGGCACAACATAGTGAATTTGAAATTTTACATTTCATTACATGTCAACAACTAGTTCGAGATGCACAACCACAAGAAATCGGTTTTCAGGAGGAAACTATCCAAACAACATTGAATCCAAATAACACACAAAACATTGGAAATATTCGAGAAGGGGAATCCCAACCGCCAATGGATTTCAATACAGAAAACACTCCAAATCCAAATAGATTACTTTGGATTGAATTTAAAAAGGTGCAAATGACATTTCATAATCATTTAGATGCCTACCAATCACCTTGCATGTGTCATATTTGCCAAGAATCTTATATTGGAATGAAAGTATATCAAAATCTAGAAGGACCTATTTGCAACAGATGCAAGCAAGAGAGAGGAATAAACAGATTATCAGCTATCAATAATATGGATCCTGGACCCCAACCACCTGAATTAGCATGCTTGACGCAAGTAGAAGAAATGCTTATCGCACATGTAAATCCAATATTACAAGTTACACATGCCATAGGTGGTCAATTCAAATATAAAGGACACACAATTAGCTTTCCACAACACATTGAAAAAATAGCAAAAAAATTGCCACATTCTATTACAAGCTTGCCAATAATTATAGTGTGAAGGAAAGATCAACGTAGGACGAGTTACAATTTTATAGTAAACAAAGACCGTGTGTATAGAGCACTACAATACAAAATTTAGAATGACAAATTTTATGCAGACGTTGCGATTGATACATGTGCACTAGAAAATTTATCAGAAGGATGTGATCAAAATATATTTGAACAGCTGAAAACTGTAAACATGGAATTAGATTTTGACACAAATGAAATTCAGTTTGTCGGACCGCTCTTGGAAACTAAGGAAGAAAACATTATTGATCACACCACATCGATGGCATCAAAACCACCAAATGCACAAAGAGAGATGGAGTTGATTCGTGCATGGATTAACAACAATAACACACATCCATCATCATTGATCGAGTGGCCATCAATTGGTGGATCTCCAATCAATGAATATACTACATTGGGACTACTAGATATGGCATTCCTCACATTGTTTCCCGATGGGAAATGTGACTGGTTGGAGCCTCGAATAAAACAAGTACATCTCCATGAATATGCAAAGCATCTAATTTGATATAGAGATAACCATTTTGGGAAGCATCCCAGGTTCTGATATTACTTTACAAATATGATTATGAGGCATCGAGCACAAACGTCAACTTCTATTTTCATCAAAAGAAATCTAGGTGAATTGCCAATCACTATAATGGAACTACGTGAGCACATGGAGAATATTCCAAACTCACATTTGGTTGACAGGTTGATGTGATTTGGTACAACTCTAAGAGGTACAAGATCTTACTGGATAAAATGTCGAGCATAACTAATAGACATGCTACATCAGATTGGAATGCCGACTATATTTTTCACTTTAAGTGCCGCAGATTTGTATTGGCCAGACTTACATGCACTCATGCCAAGTATAACACCATCAAATCCATGTGAAGCTCAGCTATGGCGAAAAAAAAATGTCATTGATTATCCACATATTGTTGCACAATACATGCATCTATGAAACTCCAATTTTAGAAAACATGTCCTTGAGAAAGGATTAGATGTTAGAGATTATTAGTATCGATATGAATGGCAACATAGAGGATCTCCACATGTACATGGATTTCTCTAGATACATGGATCGCCAGACATGGATAACATTGATTGGTCTAATGATGTACAACGAAAAAATGCAAAAAAATATTTTGACAACATTGTTCAGAACCCTAGAGAAGATAGACATCAACGAAATCTCCAGGTATGTTTACAACTATTCATTGATCTTTGAAAGACCTTCAGTATCAACATACTTATAAAATCATAAATTAATCATTTCAAAATTTATTTGCAGCCATTTCAAGATTTCTCCTTCCATCCATGTCTCAAAAACACAAGACAGCTTGCAGAAGCTAATTTTGACAATGACTACGAAGAAATACTCAACACAGTTGAAAGACATACGATGTGCAAAGAAGGAGCATGTCTACATAAGAAAAAAGGAAGAATTGTTTGCAAGTAATGTTTTTGGTAAGAAATTTAATTTGACAACAATTTTCATAATAAAATACATTGAAATATTATACAACCAACTGATAGTTTTAACCAACAGATACAATGCTCCTTGGCCAATTAATTTACATGGTTCAAAAATGTACAATGATCCACAAATGGGTGACAAGAAGTTTGAACCCGCATGAAATGATGATAGAGTAAATACACACAATAGGTACATACTACAACTTTGGAGAGCAAACATTGATTGGCAACCCGTTCTCTCTAGACATGCAGTAATTAAATACATCGCAAAGTATGCAGCAAAATTAGAGAAAAGTTTTGAAATATACCAACAGATGTTACTATGGTTGGCAAATATTGAAAACCCAGATGATTCTGCAACAAAGGCTTATCGAAAACAATAATTGAGAGAGACATTGGAGCACAAGAAACGAGCCACATGCTATTGGAATTGCCATTGGTAGAAAGTAGTAGAAAATTTATTAATTTGAATGTCTCCACTAAAGTTTTCAAGCGTGTGGTAGAAGATGTTGAAAAAAATGATGATGAACAGACAATCTCATTCATAGATGTATATCGAAAAAGGCCATTTTCTATGGAAGCAATATCATTGATTGATGTAGCAAAATCATGGATATACAATCTGGAAAGAAAAAGTGAGAACAAATGGAATGCAAGGAAATGAGAAACTATTGTCAGAGTATTCCCTAGGTTCGTGTCCATTCCCACATGTGGATCGGAGAAATGGTTCACATTTTGTTTTTCAGAATTGCTACTATAAAAACCTTTTCGCAACATTGAAAGGGACATTGGGAATAATAATGATACAATACAAACAAATTGGGATAACTTCAATTACAATCAATGGCACATGCAACGGACAATAGAAACCAAGAATGATGACAACATTGAACTTTCTGAAACTGAAGAAAATGATACTAGGCAAGAAGAAACAACAAAAAATGAGTGGGAGATAATATCTAGGCTTCATTGTGGCCAATTAATGCAAACTTCAGAGTTTGAAATGCTTGACAGGAGGGACTTAGATAAAGAGACAAATTGGTCCACTGATTATGAAGGTGAAGAATATATTGACAAGGCCATGAATTTCATTGCCACCATCAAAAGTATTGGTTCTCTCATCCATGATGATATACCACAGACTGTCAACTATCACAACCTCAACAATCAATAGGAACAGGCACTCAATATTATCATTTCACACTACCTCACTAATGGAACAAAGCCTCCTTTATTCATGATAATTCAAGGTATAGCTGGAATAGGAAAATCACATTTAATAGGTGCTATAAATGAAGCACTAAAAAATGCTTCCATGCCAAATCGATCTCCTCTACTTGTGATTGTACCAACCAGAGTTGCTGCCTTCAATATAGGAGCATCAACCATTCATTCAAGACTAAGAATACCCATAAGAGATTTTACAGATCTTCAGGGAACAAGACTAACTACCTTCCAAGAAGAGATGGCACATGTCACATATATCTTGATCGATGAAATGAGTTTTATTGGCGAAAGGTTATTGGAGAACATAGATGCACGTCTACGCCAAGCTTTTCCTTCTAATGCTAATGAAAATTTCGTAGGTATGTCTTCTATGAAATTTTTAAAAATTATAATTATTCCATTCCATTGCAACTATTGTACTATAGAAATGTTTAAATGTGAATATCATGATACAAACAAAGTAAGGTAGTTAAGAATTCTAAAAAATGTTCAGGAATATCCATTATTCTGGTTGGCAATCTTGGACAATTGCCTCCGGTCAATGATAGGCCACCATATAATAGTAGAAGATGGGCAAAACTTTTGTGGGAACAATTTACAACTATTATTACTTTGGATCATATCTATCGACAAGAAGGCCAAGGTAGTGACCAAGAACGGTTTCGACAACTGTTAATGAACATAAGAGATGCAAAACCAACATTGGATGATTGGATATTACTAATGACAAGGTCTTCTATGACAATTGATGCAACAACCAACCAGGAATTTGATAGCTGTGTGCATTTATTTTCAACAAACGACAATGTTCACAACCACAACAAGAAAAAATTACAATCATTAAAAAATCCAATTGCACACAGCATTGCATCAAAAGTACAAAATGTTACTACTAACCAAAGTGGAATGGATGATGAACTTGATGTACAATTATTATTATCCAAAAATGCTAGAGTAATGTTGACATCAAATCTATGGATAGAAGTAGGACTTGTCAACGGAGCTTTAGGAAATATTAGAAAAATTGTTTATAAACCAGGAAGTGCACCACCTCAACCACTAGCATACGTGTTAGTTGAATTTGACAATTACTCTGAACTACCATTTGATGATCGTCATCCATCCTCAATTCCAGTTCCGGCAATTGAAAGAGGTGGTTCTTCTCAAATACCATTGCGCTTGGCATGGGCACTAACGATACACAAATCTCAAGGGCTCACTCTTCAAAAGGCTACCATCGATATAGGGCCAACTAAAAGAATCGGTCTCATGTTCATGGCAATCTCTCATGTGAAAAGCTTACAGGGCCTACAAATCATGCCACCATTCAGCTATGATAGGTATGAGAAATTAAACAAAGGCAAATAAGTCATTAGCAAGAAAAGAGAAGAAGAAAGGCTTCAATCCATCCAGAACAATTCACGTAAGTTTTGCTTTCATGAAGTACATCTATTTTCCACTTACTTGAATGCTACTATATTATGAAAATTAAAACCTGTTAATGACAATAACTATTTTCAATAATAAAAATGACAAACTTAATCATAGTTTGATTTCTTCTCACAGGGCCCTAACATAAAATTGACAACATGGAAAACACAATGAAATCTCTATGACATCAATATTGCTTTGTACAAATGAAAATGTACATTACTCCACCTCCATATTATAGAATAAGGTTTTCAATTTTTCCAACCATTAATTATTAACAATTTTACCTCTAAATTGGCATATTTTAAAATGTCAATATTAATGTCAATTGCTTTTGTTTTTAACAAGTGCTTCACATAAACCCAAAGACGTGGACACAACATTTACAGTCATAAGTACCAATGGTAAAATGTATTGCACTGGTTATTACTGCAAAATATAATTGTATTGCCCTTCCAATTTATATTTCTCTACTTGTATAGATTTTGAATGAATTTGTACACATGTTGGAACAAACCACACTTCATTCAGTGTTCTTAAATTTGATCATCACGTGCTACAATTTTTCCGATTCATGTCGAAATTGGAGTTTGTTTTAGAAATGTATTTTATTAATATATGAAAGTTGTTCAAAATATTTCAATAATGCTCACTCAATTAGTTTAATTGATTATTAATTAAATTAACATTAACAACTAATTAATTATTTAAATATAATCAAAATTCTATTGGCAATTTTTAACGAATATTTTCAAATTCACATATTTATTATACAGATGAGATATGAAAAATGTATTTAAATAATGTATTAAACTAAATTTATTTTACTCAAAATGTCTAAAATATTCTAATACCTAAATGAACACCGTCACCCCTATGACCATAAATCCTAAGCATAATTCCTATGCATGAATATCATTAATCGTAACTCTCATCGTAACCCTAAATCTACACATAAACCAAAAAAATTAAGCCAAAACCTAATCATACAAAAACCAATTTATATATTATCTACTTATTTAATTTCTTCTACCTTGTGTGGCCACTGCTACTAGCATATATATATTCCTATTATATATAAAATATGCCGACTCATATCCTTTATCGAGGTGCCTATTTGACATTAGGATATAAAATTGATTAAAAATAGGCGCCTCGATAAAGGATATGAGTCAACGTATTTTATATATAATAGAAATATATATATGCTATTTAATATTGTTGACACCTAAAATTGTCATGTCTAATTAAATAAATATTTTATTTATTTAACTATCTAAGCTTTATTCTTCTATTAATTAAATAAATCTTTATTTATTTAATTAATTCATTTATCTTCTTCTAGCCTTATTTCTCATTTAAATAAATACATTTATTTATTTAAATTATCCTTTTCCTAAATTAAATAAATATCTTATTTATTTAATTGATCCCATTTCTTCTATTAATTAAATAAATCTTTATTTATTTAATTAATTCATTAACCTTTTCTACACATGACACATGTCATTCATCTCTTAATTCCTACACTACCTACCTCTTTTATTATTTTATTATTTCTTCTACCTACCCTCTAATCCTAGCTGACCTCTTTTTTACACCTCTCAATCTTATCCCTCCATTTCATATAGTGTCTTCTATTTAAGGAGATGCTTTCTTCATTATCTAACCCTAATCGCTAATCTTAAGGACTTGACTATACTACAATCCTACTTGCAACCACATTCCGTTCTTTGTTGAGCTCTTGTGCACATAAAATCTAAGAGCAAATATATCAAGCAAGATCAATGGAGATAGGAAAAATGGAGATCAAAACCCTATTGGACATGTGATGGTATAATCTTTGTGATTTCATTTGATTTGCATTGTCTTAGGTAATCTTCATATGTTATGGTGGATCTTTGTTGTTGTTAGGCTAGGGTTTGGTGGTTGAATTCATTCAGCCTTCCAATCTTGTTATTTTTGTTATCCATTTTCACCATATACATTTTGGCACGCCCGGTGGGACTCTTGTCCCTTTGTATTTAACTTTCTTGTTGCAGATCTCATGTTTTTGAAGTTGCAGATCGGACGTTTTCGACAACATTTTTTGTTTTTCCGCATCTGCGTACATTCGGATCATGTTCTTGACTTTCTGGCGCGTTTGTGACAACTTGAATCGCATCTGTGCTATCGGCAACATTTTATTTTGCAGGTTTTCAAAAATCACGTTTATGTCATAAAGCCACGTCTGTGAAGTTTCTAGCCGCGTCTGTGTTCGAAAACCGCGTCTGTGTTCTAGAGACATGTCTGTGTCTCTCGAAACCACGTCTAGGTCACAGAACCGCGTCTGTGAAAAAGGTAACCGCATCTGTGTTTGGCAGTTTCAAATTTCAGGATTTTTGATTTGATTCAATTTTTGGACTTTCCGTTTAGGGTTTCAGATCTGGTTTATTTTGAGCTAACATTTTCAGATTTAGCTAATGAAATTGGTGCAACTTGTCTTGAAAGCAAAATTATTTGGTTGAAGGCCCCTATTTCACAAAGTCTTTTGGGTTTTAAAATTTACCTAACTTGTGTGCTTGCAGGAAGGGGTGATTATTTGAAACAAACCCAAACTACTAACAACTTTTTGTTGCAGGTCCTTGGCAAGGGTTTTGGATTTTTATTGTGTGCCTTGTTTTCATAAAATAGCAAACACTTCCATTGGTGTACTAAAATTGAATCATTGTCTTTTGTGTCTTGAGCAATAGGCTCTTTTTGTTTAATCTTTAGAGGGCCTGTCTTCCCGTGTGGTCATTAGGACTACTAGTGAGAAGAGAATGACCCAAGTGGTAGTGAGGAAAACCCACCTCTTCCGAACCACTATAAACAAATGTATTCATGGTGAAAATTATGAATAACGTGTGCTGATTAGTTCATACCGACACTATGTCTCCCCATAAACCCATTTGATCAAATTTATTTGATCATTTGTAGGGCGTAACCCCTACCGGATGGGAGCCTTCTGTATTTACAGAGCTGAAAGTGCCACATGTATGGCCACACGAGCAGATGCCCTTACTAGCACCTTTTTGTTTTAGAAGTCCAAATCCTTCTAGTTGTTGGGGCAGGAGGTCGGACCTCTGGTAGCAGCCCACACACATACGGTTCTTAGTAGAGATACAAAGTTCACCATGGGGAGTTTTCATGGGGATTGATGCTTGGCTAACTCGAGAAGAGAGTGTCGAGGGTGGAGCCAGTGAGGTCAAGAATCTAAGTATCCGCTCTGAATAGCGTAGCCTCGGGGGTAAAACCCTATGTGGGATCAACAACTATTGTCTTGGCCAGCCATAAGAATTGTGATTGACTTATTTTAAACATTCAAACATTCAAGACCAAACAACAAAACATTGTGTCTTTTGTGTCTTCAAGTGTATGCAAAACAATTTTACATCAAACAAAACACTTTTCTTGGAGTCATTTTGAGTCTAAACAATTGCAAAAATTGAGTCCTCATCAACATTGTGTCCTCTTGTCACGAAAAAACAGTCAAACAGTCAAATTTGGTCACAACAAAACGACTTCACAGATTGGAAAAAATTGCACAAATTTTACAGAAACACGTTTGTGTCTGTTCCAATCGCGTCTGTGTCATCTAAGCGCGTCTGTGAAGGGCAAAATTGCGTCTGTGTGTCTAATAGCATCTGTGTTGAATAAAGACATGTCTGTGTCGGGGAACCGTGTCTGTGAAGTATACAGGCGCGTCTGTGTCCAGAATTGAAAATTTTTTACAGTCCAGCAAGCAAACACAGTCAGTTTCAGAATTCTTGAGCTTCCTAGGTTGTTTCTCCAGGTTTCATCTAGCATTCAATCTGTTTTGGGGTCTCACACATCCCATCATTGCTTCACATCTTGCATCACATTCACACTTGTCTAAACTTGAGTCAAAAGGTCACTTGCTTGTCCTCATCATACTTTGTCAACACACTACATACAACAACACTTTGCTAAGTGGTCCCTCATCAAGGTTTCTTACCTTTGGGTCTCATTTGGTCTTACTTAGAGTCAAGGTCAACTTACCTCATCAAGAGAAACTATCCTCTCTTTGGAAGTCACACCTACTCTACTACATACATACTTGGTCTTACACTTTGGACATTGCAAGTACACCTCAGATTCATTTACACTCCATCCAACTCTTGGTCTTCCATACTTTTTCCATTTTCATCTAGTCTCACACATCTTGGTCAATACCTAGTTCATGGTTGAAACTCGTCTTCAAAAATCTAGGAGAGAAACTAAAGAGGCTCAAGAGTCCACAAACATCAGTTCTTATGAATATGACAACGATATATTTTTCAATACTGATCACACTACGTTGCCTGACATGGATGTCTATAGAAACATTCCAAATGTTGAGAACACGGACACTACAAACAACAATGCTACACACAATGACAATATGGACAATTTTTCAATACATTCAGCAGATGTGGAAGAATCCATTATGAATCCCCATTTCAATCGGTTGGTTGAGGAAATAGTGAGGAGGGATATACAATACTTCTTACAAATGATGGCACAAAGTGGAGCCAAGATACCTCATGATTTTGACATGTCTCAAATAATGGAAAATTGACCTTTGCAACAAAATCACTCCAACATGGATCAAAGGAGGCCTAATAGTGGAGGAAATAGAGGACCATATATAGTACCTGAATCACCATCATCTTTGCTTCAAAAACCAAAGGTCCCACATACACATGGTCAAGCATATGATACTCACCTTCACCAACCATTATGGAAGTCTTACGCAGACAGATATGCTCAATCACATACTCAAGCTACAGATCAACCAAAGCAATTGGATATTCAAAGGCATGCTCAAAATTTGGACACAAGGAAACCCCGTGTCAAATTTGGGGGCAACACATTAGAACATGACATGCCTGTAGAGTATGGTATACATGCACAAAATAGATATGGTGTTCCTCAACATGAATCTATACCAAGTGGTCCATATATGCAGCATCACTATAGACCTCCTCCATATGAACATGTGTATGATCAATATCATCCATATATGCAACATGCTCCTCCTCAAATTGGTGCCTCAAACATGGGGTATGGTCCAAGAAGTTGATCTCCACCTAAGAGCAATTTCGAGCAACAAATCAGGGACTTACAAAAGAAAATGGAGGACATAAATACACCGAAGCTAACATACACAATGAGAGACATATGTCCTTATCCATTCGACAAGAGCATTCCAATGCCTCCATTTCCTACACACTTTGTGACGCCTAAATTTGATAAGTATAGAGGAAAAGGGGATCCTAAGGCACACATAAGACAGTTTTTCACAGCTTGCATTGAAGTAGCAGCAGAAGAGACATATTTGATGAGATTATTCCCACAAAGCTTAGGTGATCAAGCTATGGAATGGTTCTCCCAACTCCCACCTGGTATTAAGTCATGGGGTGACTTAGCAGAGGCATTTATTCAACATTTCTCCTACAATATAGAGATAGACATATCAGTCACTACTTGATGCAACACCAAGCAAAAAGAGGGAGAGTCTTTCGCATCATTTTTACAAAGATGGAAAAATCTAGCCAGCAGATGCTCTTGTGAAATTCCACAAAAACAAATGGTAGAAATGTTCACCCAGAACGTTAACAAAGACATTGGCTATGATCTAAGGAAAGCTTGTTTGTCCACCTTCAGGGACGTTATTGAAAAAGGCTTAGCAACAGAGAACGTCCTAATTGAACAAGGAGTCATTAAGATATTCAAGGAAAACAAAGATGATTTTAAAGGAAAAGACAAGCCAAGATTTTGGAATAAAAACAAGAACACAGTCAATGATGGTGTTGTTGATGCCAATACAGTGCGACCCAGATTCATCTTTTCGGGATCAAGTTCTACAAACAATCAAGTGAATACTCAAACAACTTCTAGATCACGAAGGAAGTACACTCCATTGGGAGAACCACTTGAGTCAATCTTCAAAAAGCTTGTGGCAAACAAGGTGATCACAGTTCCAGATTTTCCTCCATATGAACCAAAGGTTAAACCAAATTGGTGGAATGATGATGAGTATTGTGAGTTTCATAAGAGCAAGGGTCATAAAATAGGAAATTGTCATCGACTGAAGAATATCATGCAAGATCTCATTGATAGAGGTGACATTGAGATTGAGGGACACTCATCCAACCAAGAACATGAGATGTTTAAGGAACCATTCCCAAAGCATGATAAGGGAAAAGCTAAAGTCATAGATGATCAAGCCAACTATACTAGAGCACCTTACAACTATGATTCAACTATCAATCACATCTCGATGGACAATCAGGTCTCTACTATTATCATCAAGGACAAAACTCCTAAGAGTTCTACCCAGCGACCCAAGATTGTCCTAAGAGGTGTTGGATCTTCTTCCGAACCTACCTCTGAATGTCATGTTACAACTCGTCGAGGTAAAATTACTTTACCAGGTGCCTCCACTAAAAACACCGCTTCTTCATCAACCAAACTTGAGTATGACCTTGTAGAACAGTTAGGGAAGACACCCGTGCTCATCTCCATACTTGAGCTCTTACGCATATCCCCCACTCATAAAGCTATTCTTGACAAAATCTTGGGAGACACCGCCATTCTACCGATTTGAATGTGGACCAGTTTCAGGCCATGGTGGGATACCTTTCCATTCCACACTCCCTTACATTCATAAAAGCCGATGACGCCTCCGTAAGTCAGCCACATAATGCACCATTACACATTGAAGCCTTCATACACAAACATAGAATCAAACGAGTCCTGATAGATGGAGGAGCTGGTCTAAACATTTGTACATTGAGCACCATTAAACAATTGGGATATTCTGATAAAGCTATGAATTCAACAAATAAAATCACCATCAAGGCATATGATGATGAAGAGCGCTCATCCAAAGGCACAGTCACCTTACCTCTAAGAATTGGGCCAGTCACAAAGGATGTGGTTTGTCAAGTCCTAGATCTAGACCTCACTTATAATATATTGCTAGGACGTCCTTGGATTCATGAAATGAGGGCAGTCCCATCGACATATCACCAATGCATTAAGTTTCCTCACAATGGAGTCGACGTAACAGTTAACGGTGATCCTAATCCATTCATATATTGCAATAACCTAAGATCACATACCGAGACCATCATTCCCAGTAATCGTGAAGTTGTTCCTTCTTCGGCATAAATTGATCCTGAGTCATTGAAACCTTCGACATCAAAACAAGGTGAGCTTAAAGGAAAATTTCAGGACAAAGGCATGGGAGAATACACTTTAAATCAGACCATGTACTTACGACAAGTCATGAGCTCTCCAAAAGAATATGGAAGACCACATCCTAACAAGCAAATAACCATCATGGTATTCAAATGGGACCCTACTACCTTTCAAAGATTGGGCGAACTGGAAGAGGAAGGTTTATACAAAATGCTATACAAAGACATTGAAGATGACACACAAGGTCACATCAATATACCCTATGAGAAATATGGCAAAGGCTTCAAGATTCTACAAAAATTTGGGTATGATGGAAAAAACCCTCTTGGGTTACGAAAGGAAGGCATCATGGAACCTTTACAACCTGAATTGACTTTCAAAAAGGAACGCTCGAAGGGACTTGGTTTTCTAACTTCCAAAGTCCACACTAAAAGCACAGAAGAAGCATCACAAATCAAAGTTGCCAAAATCCAACAAGAGGATCACTATTCCACAGACTCCAACGAATGGGAATGGGGTTCAGACAAATCCTCTAGTGACTATGAGCTCACCGAGACATTCAGAGAGCCAGATGAACCCACAAAAGAAGAGGAATTTTATAAAAAGTTCAGAGTTGGTCAAGAAACAACCCATGAGGAGGCCACACAGTCTTTGTCTCAAGGTTCTAGGTTGAAATCACATAGGATGAGAACACCTATCCCAGAAGGCACTACTAGTGATGACAATTTGGATTCGCTCGCGATTGAAACTGACAAGGAGAGTGCCATCGATGACCTCGATGATTACCTTGATATACCCGAATACAACCACATCTTCACTCTTAGCCCTGCTAACTCCGAAGATATTAAAGGCCTTCCCCTTGTCCACCATCAACTTATTGACTAGGATCATGAAGGACCAGCACAATTTGACACATTCCAAAATGATGAAGCTATTATTGACTATCTTGGCATACGAGATGATCTTCCCCCCGGGGACCATAAAGCAGGATACACTATAGAACTCAACAACATGGCATATTTTAGTGAGGGTGTCGGACCTTCCAATCACAAAAATGTGAAAATAAGAACAAACCAAGGGTATTATGGCTAAAACCACACTGTCGCACTGTCTGACCCCAAAAAAGTAAAAAGAAAGGACGTATATGAGGGCGAAAATCTCTCTGAGGCACCCGAAGATGGAAGGCTCGACATTCTCCCAGCATCATATGAGGAAAAGCCATCCATGTTGTTAGAGGAGACTATCAAGACAAACATTGGTACAGAAGAGGTTCCACACAACATATTCCTAGCTCAACCTTTGACAGAGTCCGAAAGGTCAAAATTCATAAGTTTCTTCAAAGAACGACAAATCAACTTTGCATGGTCATACGCTAATATGCCTGGACTAGATCTGGATTTGGTAATACATCATTTGACAGTCAAACCAGGGGCAAAGCCAGTGAAACAGAAATTAAGAAAAATGCATCCACAAGTGGCATTACTAGTCAAAGCAGAGCTGGAAAAATTATTGGATGTCAGATTCATATGCCCAATTGATTATCCTGAATGGATCTCCAATTTAGTACCTATCAGTAAATTGGATCGCAACATCAGAATATGTACACATTTCAGAGACATCAACAAAGCTTGTCCAAAAGATGACTTCCCATCACCAAATATTGACTTGATTGTTGATCTCACAGCAGGTCATGAAATGTTATCATTGATGGATGGATTTTCTGGTTATAATCAAATAAGGATCGCACCCGAGGATCAACACAAAACATCATTCACTTGCCCTTGGGGAACTTTTTGCTGGAATGTCATGCCCTTCGGGCTAAAAAATGCAGGTGCTACATATCAAAGAGCCATGACTACTATCTTTCATGATCTCATGCATGTAACAATGGAAGATTATGTTGATGATCTCTTGTGTAAATTAGTAGACAGAGATACACATTTGGACATATTTCAGTCGTCTTTGATCGGTTGGAAAAATATAAAGATTAAACCCGAAGAAATGTGTCTTTGGAGTAACCTCCAGGAAGCTCCTAGGATTCATTGTGTCCAAAAGAGGAATCGAAGCTGATGCAGCAAAAGTCAAGGCCATCTTGGAGATGCAACCACCTAGAAATATCAGTCAACTTCGATCCTTACAAGGCAGACTTCAGTCCATACAGAGATTCATAGCACAACTTGCAGATAAATGTAATCCTTTTCAGCACCTGCTATATAAAAACATCAAATTCAAATGGGATGATAACTGTCAATAGGCTTTTCAAATGCTCAAATATTATCTTTTGAACCTGCCAGTTTTGATGCCACCAGTTCTAGATCAGCCTCTGTTACTATACATATCAACTACACCAACAGCACTGGGGGTACTCCTAGCACAACAAATTGTTGAGGGCAAGGAAAAGGCAGTATACTATATCAGTCGCACATTGGTGGGATATGAGCTAAACTACACACCAATCTAATGTGCATGTCTCACCGTGGTCTTTGCTTCACAGAAATTATGACTTTATATGCTCACTCATAAGACTAAGTTGGTTGCAAGAATTGATCCATTAAAATACCTTCTCAATAAAGCAACACTTACTGGGCAACTAGCCAAGTGGGTAATGATCCTAAGTGAATTTGACATCAAGTATGTGGACAGAAAAGAAATAAAAGGACAAGCAATCCCAGATCAATTAGTAGATGCCCCCATGATTGATGATGTTCCTCTAAATTCAGAATTTCTAGATGAATCCATTTTAACAATATCACATGTAAAGCCATGGCAACTATACTTTGACGGCTCATACACACAGCATGGGGCAGGAGCTGGCATCCTCTTTATAACTCCTCAACGAGATTCTATACCAAAATCATACCGCTTATCATTTCCTTGCACTAACAATATAGCGAAATATGAGGCATTAACAACTGGATTACGTATTGCAGTTCAGTGGAAGATCCAGGAACTTCATGTTTTTGGGGACTCTCAACTTGTCATCCATCAAGCAACTGATGATTACCAAACAAAAGATGAAAAATTAATGCCTTACAAACAAATGGTGGATGACTTGAAACTGTAGCGTCCTAAAATTGCGACATTTGCAATCTCGACTACATTTCGGTCTTCACGATGGCGACGCAACACAGAACCTGAATGGAGACCCCGAAACTTGTCCAGGACACCAAAAACTGCATTTTTCCAGCACCCTGGCCTGATCCTCCTAGCACCCTGCTGTCTCGGGAGGTGGGACCAAAGCGCCCAGCGCCCTGGTCCCCCAGGACCATGGCGCTCAACACCCTGGTCCCTGGCCCTATTTTGGGCCCGGTCTCCTATGGGACTTTGGGTCTTTTTGTTTGCAATTTGGAAAATATCATTTCCTGGTCGGCCTAAGGTCGGGAAAATTAGTCTATTAACCCTAATTGACAAGTATATAAACTACATTTTCCTCTCTCATTTGAAAAGATGGAAAAAAGGCAGAAACGACATTCAAGCATTCAAGCATTCAAGCATTCAAGCATTCAAGCATTCTTTCAAGCAATTGATCATTCTAAGTCTCCATTCAAGGCTAAGTGTTGCATTCAAGACAAGGATTCAACCATTGAAGAGGAGATCACATACTACAACATACAACATACAACATACAACAAACAACAACATCTATACCTTCGCACATAAGGATACAAACATCCTTACAACAAGGTATTAGTACTTGTTTTACATTACAATCATTTACATTTACAGCATTTCTCATTTCTTGGTTAATTCCAAAACCGAGGTTTGACCTAAAGGCAAACCCCTAATCCCTAACCCCCCAATCGTCTTCGCTTTTCTGTGTGTAGGTTGCAGGTACGCGGCTGAAATTGAAGATCTGGAATCCTTGTGCAGAGACGAACAGATCCCCCTTCGTTTCGCGGATTTTTCGGAGGATCGTGTGCACGCCGGGCGCCATCGTCCCGTCAACTTTTGCTCAAATTTGCAGGACAGCGCCGTATCGACATTTTACTGCTAATTCCAGGTCTGCAACTTCATCCTATATCCCTATCTCAGTTTATAAGCGAATCTTTCTCACTTTCTATGTATTCCTAGCTTGATCATTCTATGCACATTCTTTACAAAAGAGGGTAGTCTTGTTGTCTTAACCCTTGAAACTCATTTAGAATCCAATCTTGCATTGTGTGGGATTGGATCTTGTGGGTTTCAACCCCTCTTTTGAATGCAAAGTCTCCCTAAGTGAAAAAAACCGTCAACCCTAGTAACCTCCCTTCTCTCTCCTTGGAGTTGGAAGAGGGGAGAGCAACTAGGGTTCGATCGATTTTCCACTTTACAGAAACAACACTTCACAAAGATAGATTTTGAGCAGATACCAAGAGAGCAGAATCATGCCGTAGATGCCATGGCTACAATTGCTTCACTAATCGATCTACCTCCAAATGAGACCCACTATGAGTTCTTGGTGGACAACCTTTTGGTTCCTTCATATGAGATCACTCCTACTAAAATGATATGTGTTGTTGGTCCCGAATCCCAGTTATATGGTTCCATCTTCACATACCTTCGCGACAATACCCTACCTCCTGATCTATCAAATAACCAACGTCGCACCTTCATACGCCAATCCTCTCGATATGTCATTTTAGCTGATATCCTATATCGGCGAGGTCTAGATGGCACTCTTTTTAGATGTTTAGAAAACGATGAAGCTCAGATTGCATTACATGAAGTACATGAAGGGATATGTGGTCCACATGCTAGTGGTCCTACCTTGGCCAAGAAACTCATCAGGATTGGATATTACTGGCCCAATATGGAAAAAGACTCATATCAGTTTGTCAAGAAATGTAAGCAATGTCAAATTCATGGAGACCTCATACATGCACCAGCACAAGAACTACAACCACTTGCGTCTCCTTGGCCCTTTTGTCAGTGGGGACTCGATCTCATAGGCAAGATTCACCCTCCTTCTTCTAATGGTCATAAATTCATTATCACTGCCACAGAGTATTTCACAAAATGGATTGAAGCCATGCCTCTCACACAAGTCACTGGAAAACAGATTGCTACATTCATGCTTAACTATATTATTTGCCGATATGGTATCCCTGTTTCCATTATCACTGATAACGGGTGTCCCTTCAAAAATCAGGATGTTCATAAACTCTGTGACTGCTTCCATATTTCTCATCGTTTCTCCACACCATATTACCCCCAAGGTAATGGCCAAGATGAGGCGTCTAATAAAACAATCCTTAAAATCCTTAAGAAGACAGTCGACGATGCTGGCCGTAATTGGCATATCCAACTTAATCCTGCACTTTGGGCCTATCGCACAAGTGTTCGCACACCTACAGGAGCTACACCATATTCACTTGTCTACGACATTGAAGCCATCTTGCCTATTGAGGTCGAGTTACCTTCTTTACGAGTCTCTTTGCAAAACATCATCAGTGATGAAGACTATAAGGTCTCTCGCTTACAAGAACTTGAACTACTAGAGGAACAGAGACAAACTGCTTTTAATCATCTCAAGGCTTACCAACAATGAATGAGTCGCAGCTACAATCATAAAGTCAAGCCTCGCACATTTGAGGTAGGTGACTTGGTTCTTAGAGAAAACCCCAAGAATCAGCAAGACAGAGAGAAGAAGGGCAAGTTTGAACCAAACTGGCTTGGTCCTTACATCATCACAACAGTATATGGATCTGGGGCCTATCAGCTCTCAACTATAGAAGGTGAACCTTTGGAGGATCCTATCAGCAGCATGCACCTTTGTAGGTTCTACACATAGCTCTTCGGAGTATCCTAATGCAAAATACAAAAAAATGAAAAAATTCAAAAATACAAAAAAAATTAAAAAACAAAAAAAAATCGTTACTTGGTGAAAACCTAGCAAACAGGCTCCTTGTGACACAAAAAAAATCAAAAAATCAAAAAAAGTAAAGAGAAATAATTTCGTCCAATGGTGAAAACCACTTCGGTGGCACCCTGGGCAAGTACCATGGTGAAAACTGGGTCACCAGCACCATGCGTAGAGACATTGCTCCTCCCTCCTTCAGGATTCACTTTCATCCTTTCACTTTGCACACACTCACGACCAATTTATCCATAATAAACTTACCCATTCCCATCATGGCTTGTTATTGATCTACCCAAGATTGGTTAGCCATTCATAATAAACCTCCCTTTCCATCCATAATAAATCAGATCCTATCTGTGGCTAAGAAAATTCCTACGTCTAGTGATGGGTGTGGAACTGAGAACATCACATGTTTCGAGGAGTACAGTTTATTCCAGCTTCCTTCAGTCTATCCACGCACAATCCGCAATAAATCAGCATTTGCATCACAGATCCGCAATAAAGTTTCATCTTCTCCGCAATAAAGTATCAGCTTCATGGATTCAGTCAGTTTCAGATGAGACAACAACAACAATAAGCTTCAACAAATCAAATCTTTCAACAAACTCAGACAACATATGGTTCAGTGCTATCTATCCTTTTTGTGAAAGTAAACATTGTGACCACAATCAAATAAGACTTATACAAGTGACAAGAGACACTAAACTTGAGGACTACAGTGGATGTTGGTGTCGAGTCTTGGTTTTCTTTTGATTTTATCTTTTGGTGACATGTCTTTTAGCTTTTCCAGGATGTCTCTGACTAGAGATTCTATCTCCAGGATGTCTTTGACTAGAAAGGCGAGGATGGGGTATCGTCACCTATTTGCATTTGCTGTCTGTGGATTGTCTTTTAGTAATGCTATGACTTGTCCAAGGATATGAGGACACTGTGAGTCTAGTATGAACTGGGGCATTCCTTGTTTGTGACTGTCTTATCTCCATGCAAATAGGTACAATGACTTTCTAGATCGAACATATGCCTTGATTGTCATAACCTACTTGCCATAATAAAGCTCAATGATGATAATGCACAAGAAGCTCTTTCATGTTCACATCTTCTATCTTTCATCCCCCTTTCTTGATTGACTTCCATCATCCTTCTTGAGTCTGTGTAGCCTGCTATCACATGATTGAGTATAATGACACACCAAAAACATTTGCATTTCATGTAGTTGCACCTACATTACCACACATAAGCATTTCATACATACATATAGATATCACAACTACATCACATCCTGCACACAATACCTGTTAGCACAATTTACATTTACATTATTATATTCATCTGCATTACATACATTCACATTTGCATCCTGCATCACATATACAACATAAAAGAACAAAAATATTGCATTTCATTATATACATATTTGCATCCATATTATAAGCATCACACAAAACATACATCATAAGAACATCTCATCACATAGGTACACATGCATATAGCTACCGCAAAGATGAATCATCTCATATATATAATCAAAAAGTGTCATGATACAATGATGTCAAAATCATATGGCTACAAAAGCACTCGTAGGTGTCTACATCATCATACAAAAAAATGGTACAAAACTGATACAAAGGGAGCCCTCTGTGGCTATGATGAACTCCCTCCCTCGGAGCCACCTGGCTTCGCTAGAATCTGAGCCCTTGAAGGACCCACCCCAGGATCATCCTGCCTATCCCCTCTATCTGGTGGTGGTGGAGGGCCCATAACCCCACCACTCGATGCCTGTCTCCTTCGGCTCCCTCCCGTAGCTGTCGCTGTACATGACGGTCTATGGAAGCTCCTCGCCCACTGATCTGCTGGTACTACACCATAGTAGAGGTCCCTCTAGTAGGCTATCTCCTCTCCTACCCATAGGACATAAGCATATCCTGCCCCTGCATCCTCAGCTGCCTGTCTCCTTGCCCTCAGTGCTGTCTCAGCCTCTGTATAACGCTGGATAGCCTGATCCCGCTCTCACTCAGTATCTCTGAGCCTCATCTTGAGTCGATCCCTCTCCCTCTCCAACTCTTGGATCTCATCTGCCTAGCCCTGACATATCTCCCTCAGATCTAGTAGCTCCTCCTCCACTAGGTCAGCCCCCTCTGCCTCTGCCTATGGCTCCCCCTCTGCGGCTGCCTGCCCCTATGCCTGTACCTGTACCTATACTAGTGCCTGTATGGGTACCTGTCTCCGTCCCTACCCCTATGCTTGTACCTACCCCTGTGCCTGTACTGGCACCGGTCCCTGTACCTGTCCCTATCTTTGTACTTGTCAAGGACCCTGTGCTACTGACACCTGTACTGGCAATCCACCGCGACCCCTCACCACCTGAGCCGGTCTCTCCTCTCCTCCCTCCCTCCGAGGTGCAACCCTCCTCTCTCCAACTACCCCCCTCCTCCTCCGTCGGCCCCTGCCCCCATCACCTCCACCATCATCATCATCATCCCCACCCCCATCTCCATCCAATAGCTCTCCCGGATCTGTCAAGCGTGGGAAGGGATGCTCTGCCCAGTATGCTGTATACTCGACATCCATGTTGGCATCGTCAATCTCTGGCCACATATCCCAGGGTAGGGGCACCATCTCTGCCAGCTGTGTAAGTGCTTGGTCATATGACAGCAATGGCCCAAACTGTGCCTGATCCCTGACAGTGCATGCATACATGCCTGAGCCCCGTGGCATCCTCTGGATCCTGCCATACTGCCTACAGACCCTGTCCACAAGTTGTCTCTCTAACACATAGGGCATCTGCCCAATCAGATACCTGCTCTGGAAGGTGTAGGGCAGCTCCACTGTGTCATCCTCCCACTCCTCACAGCCCAGGTATGGTCTCCAGATGACTACATCAATCTCGTCTATCACTCGCCGCTAATGCTCTAACCTGTCAATCCGCGGCTATGATGTGATCATATCATACAAATGTACAAAGCTGCGTCCATGACCTCTGCCCCTGAAGTGTATCAGTCAGGTAACCGACAGATGCTCGTAGGCCCATACCTGCAACAGTGTCACTCCACAGCCCAATCCCACTGATCCATGATAAACAAACTGATGAAGCTCATAATACAAATGGGCCAGTACACACAGTCCCTAGGCGTATCTGGTGTGCTGCGTCACCAGTGTCTCCAGTGCTCCTCCGCAGCCCATAGCCAAACCCCGTGTCACCCTATCCAGACACAAGAACCCACTGATAGCTCCTCCTATCACTGCTGGTAGCGCTAGTCCTGTGGCTGTCATGGTGTCCCATGCCACATGTCCTGCCTCATCTCCAGTCTAGGGTCCTAAAACACCCGTCTCAGGGCCTCTCTGTCACCGTCTTGATCATATGGGATTAGATCTCCATCGATCGGTATCCTCAATATCCTGTAGACATCCTCCAAGGTGACTATCATCTCACCCATCGGTAAATGGAACGTGCACGTCTCAGATTGCCATCTCTCAGCCAGTGCAGTTAGCAAACCCATGTTCGCCCGAAACTCAGGCACATACAGTATATGTCTGAAACCCATCTCCTTGATGGCAACTCGATCCCCAAGTGTCAACTCAGGTCAGAATCTTTGCATCGATGGGAATCTCTCTCGTGACTCTAGCATAGACAAATACTCCTGCAGTCAAACAAATCAATCATGTCAGTTATAGTGGCATTCACTGTTTATCACAAAATGTTACTTTTTATCTAAATGCACATGGCTATCTATCCTAGTGACACTCACTGTTCATCACAAAGTGTTGCTATCTATCCTAGTGGTACTCCCTATTCATCACAAAGTACTACGTGTGTGACACTCACTATTCATCACAAAGTGTTACTCACATTTGCACTCCCTTTTCATCACAAAGTGCTGCTCACATTTTGGGTACTCCCTGTTCATCACAAAGTACTCTATCCTGGTACTCACTGTTCATCACAAAGTGCCTTGATCTATCCTAGTCTTCCCTAGAGGACCTGCTTGAGTGTATCCTCTCAACAGCTTATCCAATCGACAACGTATGTTCATCACAGAACTGTCGATTTGACCTGGAAGATGAAAATTTGCATTTTTTAGACAAAAACGCACTTACAGATTGCACAGACGTGTCTGAACAACACAGACGCGCCTGTATGACACAGACGTGCCTATGATGTGCACATATGTGCCTGTATGACACAGACGCCTTTACATGACGCAAACGCTCGTGCATTCGACACAAACGCGGTTTTAAATGCAGAAGTGCCTGGCACCAACGCAGACACGCCTAAACGACTTTTGACATTTTTGAACTCTACTTCTATGCGCATGTATTGCCCTACCTAGCATGCATTAATGACAAAATTAAATGCGTCAAAGTACGAAGAGGTTTGGTGGTACTTACCAGCTCTCCTGCCTCTGCTGGCCTCTGGAATCGGCGAACGCGGCTGAATCTATGAACGAAAGCCATCGCTGCTGACTGCTACTGCTTTTTTCTCGCTCTGCACTCTGATTTTGTGGATGTATGGATGCCAATGAGGATGTCTTTCCCCCGTGGTCTATCTTATAGCCTACCCTAGCCCTCGCCCTCGTTTCCCGAGTCAGTCTTCTTTATCCCGTGACTTTGTCACTTTATCCGATCAGTCCATTCTATCTCGTCTTTCTTATCGAGAGATTGTCTGCAATCTTTTTAGACATTTTCATCCAATCTCTCGAGGGGGCATATCATTCCCATCTTGGGGCAACTTTGTATCAGTTCATCTTATCTTCTTTGAAACAACACGACAAGCCGCATTGTCTCAAAGAGGGGCAAAATGTAGACACCTAAAATTGTCATGTCTAATTAAATAAATATTTTATTTATTTAACTATCTAAGCTTTATTCTTCTATTAATTAAATAAATCTTTATTTATTTAATTAATTCATTTATCCTCTTCTAGCCTTATTTCTCATTTAAATAAATACATTTATTTATTTAAATTATCCTTTTCCTAAATTAAATAAATATCTTATTTATTTAATTGATCCCATTTCTTCTATTAATTAAATAAATCTTTATTTATTTAATTAATTCATTAACCTTTTCTACACATGACACATGTCATTCATCTCTTAATTCCTACACTACCTACCTCTTTTATTATTTTATTATTTCTTCTACCTACCCTCTAATCCTAGCCGACCTCTTTTTTACACCTCTCAATCTTATCCCTCCATTTCATATAGTGTCTTCTATTTAAGGAGATGCTTTCTTCATTATCTAACCCTAATCGCTAATCTTAAGGACTTGACTATACTACGATCCTACTTGCAACCACATTTCGTTCTTTGTTGAGCTCTTGTGCACATAAAATCTGAGAGCAAATATATCAAGCAAGATCAATGGAGATAGGAAAAATGGAGATCAAAACCCTATTGGACATGTGATGGTATAATCTTTGTGATTTCATTTGATTTGCATTGTCTTAGGTAATCTTCATATGTTATGGTGGATCTTTGTTGTTGTTAGGCTAGGGTTTGATGGTTGAATTCATTTAGCCTTCCAATCTTCTTATTTTTGTTATCCATTTTCACCATATACAAATATATTATTTAATTTAATTTAATTTATTTTATATTATTTATCTTTCTTGTTAATTTGTAGTTGAAATAGTAATTTATTAATTGTAACTAATATATTATTTAATTTAATTTAATTTATTTTATATTATTTATTTTTCTACAATTGTGTTGTCTTAAATGTCTAATTATAAAATATTTTGTGAATAACACATTAATAGCTATATTTTAATTATGGTATGTGAAGGTTTTGTTGATCAAGAAAATATGTAATTACATCTTAACCACATTAACTCTAATCATAATATTAACCATAACCTTAATACTAATTAAACTCTAACCCTATAATCCCATTTTAAATCTTAGGAACACCAACTCCAATCCTAATTGAACCCTATTATTAACTCTAACCCTAATATTTTTAATTAAACATTTTTAATTATTATAATAGAAAAACAAGAACATTAATTTACAATAAAAATAATATAAGATAGTATATCATAAAAGATAATATAATAAACAATTTTCTATTGTAATAATTAAAATTACATTGTTATTAATATACTATTTTATATTATTATTAAATTATTATTAGTATATTATCATTTTTATATTATTAAATTATAGTTAGTATATTGTTACTTTAACTTGTATTATTATATTATTATGAAAATATAAATATTAAAGTTTTTTTTTCTTCATAATTTTCTCTTAAATATACATGTTGAAGATAAATTAAAAAATTTGTCAAAATATATTATAGTGTAAAAATTTAATGTTATTTACAATGTCAAATATAGATTAAAAATAAGACCTTTTAATGAATAATAATAATAATAGCCATATAGTTGCCACTAAATCCATTTATTTTGGATTTCCTAAAAATTCACTCTATAACAGCTAAATTGTATTTAGCTAATAAGTGTATAGAAAAATAATTTTCGTAATTTATAATGTTAAAAATTGTACAACTAGGCTTTGGTAAATAAAAAATTCTAAAAAATTTAAAGTTAAAACTTGTTTGTGATTGGTTCACATTAACTTTTTTAATAACTAGTTAGTTGGAAAAACAAAAAACTCATTACAATAGTATTGCCTAACGGCAAGTACTAATAAAAGTAGATTTCATAACAGAAATAGATCTCATAAAAATCAAAATTATAAACCTAACACAAATCAAAATCAAAATTAAAATGACAATATTGCACTTTATACTACCTTATCTACATCAACTACGATGAATGGATTCTTGATAGTGGAGCATCTAGACACATGACATACATGTATGATGTTTTATTCGATGTAGAACCTTGTAATGAAAATATATATTTAGGAGATAATTCAGTAATTAAACCTAAAGGAATGGGTAAATTTAAAAAATTTAATGATACCATTAGACATGCATTATTTGTTCCAAATTTAAGGAAAAATTTTCTATCTTGTTCTCAACTTACCCAAGATAATTTTAAAATATCTCTTACAAAAGATAAATAGTACATTAAAGATCAAAATAAAACCATTGTTGCAGGAGGTATTAAAAAAGATGGACTTTTTATTTTTAATAATACTTCAAAGGAAAATTTCTTATCTACACAAATAAAAAATGAAACACAATTATGACATGAAATATTATGACATCTTAATATTAGGAGATTAAATGAAATGTCTCGTCATAATCTTGTAATTGGATTATCAAAAATTGAAAATAAATTAGAAGCTTGTAAAGGTTGCCTCTTAGGTAAACAAGATATACAACCCTTTAACAAGAATCATAATCGAATGCAATATAAAACCATAGAATTACTTCATAGTGATCTAATGGGGCCATTTCAAGTTCCTTCTCTCAAGGGATCCCTCTATGCCCTTACATTTATCGATTATTATTCTAGAATGATTTGGGGATATTACCTTAAAAATAAAGATGAAGTTCTCTCTAAATTTAAAGAATTTAAAATTCTAGTTGAAAACCAATCTAATTACAAATTAAAATTCTTACAATAGATAATGGAACAAAATACATTAATAGAGACTTTGACAATTTTTGTGTAATATGTGGGATACAAAGACACCTAACATGTCCTTATTCTCCCCAACAAAATGGGGTTGCTGAAAGAAAAAATTGAACCATCTTAGAAATGGTTAGATCTATGATGCACTCTTCTAATACTCCAAAATTTCTTTGGGTTGAAGCTATGAATATAGCTATATATATTTTAAATAGAGTTCCTACAAAATCTTTACATCTTTCAACTCCATTAGAAAAATGGTCAAATAAAAAACCTAATATCTCTCATCTTAGAATATTTGGGAGTCCTGCATATGTTCACATCCCTAAACAAAAGAGACAAAAACTTGATTCCACATCTACTCAATGTATAGTTGTTGGGTATGGGATAAATACAAAAGGAGTTAGACTTTCTGATCCCTCAAAGAGAGATATTATTCTAAGTCAAAACGTTCACATCTTAGATTCCCCCTTACCTAACTCAATTAACAATATTGTTGAAACATCAAATTATGAAGAAAATAATCAATCAACCTTTAATGATAATCTTTTACAATCTTCTAAAAGACCTAAGTGGGTCCAATCCTTAATTCAAGATTCAAATGTAGAACCTTCTCTTCCTAAAATGACTAGAAGTCAACACACATATTTTGCCTTAATGACACTATATAAAATTGAACCCCAAAAATATGAAGAAGCCAATGAAAATCAAAATTGGAAAAATGCCATGCAAATAGAATATGATGCTCTCATTAAAAATAAAGAATGGGAACTTGTTCCACCATCCCATAATCATAATATCATTATTCGTCATTGGATTTATAAAATAAAATATGATCCTCAAGGATATATTGATAAATATAAAGCAAGATTACGGGGCAAAGTTTTTTCTCAACGACAAGGCCTAGATTATGATGAAACATTTGAACCAGTAGCCAAAATGGGCACTATTCGTTTACTTCTTGCATTAGTTGCTCAAAATGGATGAGAAATTCACCAAATGGATGTTAAAAATGCATTCTTGAATGGAGATTTGCCAAAAGAAATATATATGCATCAACCTTAAGGATTTGTACAAAAAAATAAAGAGAGCTACATATGTAAACTCAAAAAATCCCTTTATGGACTCAAATAAGCTCCTCGAGTATGGTATTCTAAATTAAGAAACTTGTTTCAAAACTTAGGTTTCTCTAGTTGTACATTTGACAATGATTTATTTTTTAAATTTGAAAATAATCATATAGTTATTATTGTAGTATATGTAGATGACTTACTCATTACAAGTAAACTCTCATCATTAATACTAAAATATAAACAAAACTAAGTCTTACCTTTGAAATGATTGATTTAGTAGTTCTTCATCATTTTTTAGGAATGTCCATTTTTTAAGATCATCATTCAATCATTATATCTCAAGCAAAATATGCCCAAAACTTAATTTCAAAGTTTAATATGTCTGATTGCAAACCATAAATTACCCCTATTGAAATTGGTATCAAATTTGAAGCTCATCCTTCTTGTGAAAAGTTTGACTCCACTCTTTACCGACAATAAATTGGGAGCCTACTTTATTTAACTATCTATCACCTTGATATTTCCTATGCAGTTGGTGTTGCATCTCGATTTATGGAAGAACCTTATGTTCAACATTTGAAAATGGCAAAACCTATTTTAAGATATATCAAAGGAACCATTAACTTTGGCCTTTATTATTCTCATACTAAAAAAACACATATATATATATGGATATTGTGATTCTGATTTTTGCAGGGGATTCCATAGATCAAAAATCCACTTCTGGATATGTGTTTAAGCTTGGAACATGTGCAATCACATGGAGTTCTAAAAAACAATCAACTGTAGCACTATCATCTACATAAGCTGAATATCGAAGTGCCTCTGAAGTAGCTAAATAAGCTATTCGGTTAAACCAACTTCTAAGAGAAATTAAAATGGAATCCAATCCTAGCACCACACTCTTATGTGACAATCAAACTTGTATTGCACTTCCTAAGATTCATGTTTATCATCAAAGATCTAAACATATTGAAATTCAAGCTCACTTCATACGTGAGAAAGTATTAAATGGAGATATTTCTCTTCAATATTGCCAAACTGAAGATCAAGTTGCAGACATTTTTACAAAGCCATTATGCAGTGAAAAATTCTCCAAATTCAGATCAATTCTTGGCCTCAAGGAGCTTCCATTGAGGGGGAGTGTAAATGGCAATGCCACCTCCTAATGGACAGATCCTATATGTAATATGCATAAGTCCTATGGGAAGCTTGCAAAATATTCTCTTTGTAAATATTCCACGTGTATTAAGACCTACAGGCACATTGTATTAAGACCTATGGGCATATTGTACTAAGTCCTACGGGCACTATGACCCTGGGGAGAGGTTGATTTGAAGAGGCCTGAGACTCCAACAAAAATATTATAAGACCTTTTTAGATAGCATCTATTAAGAACACTGGGATTATAAATTATGACAAAATGACCTTCATGTAGTCCGAAATGCATGATTTTAATTTTGGCATATATTTGTGTCCCTATTTATCCTTGTCAAGAAGACCTGCGTCATTGGGGTACTTCATGTTTTTCTTTTAAAAAAACTGATAGAATTTGTCCCCTATTAATATTAAGGGGGAGTGTTAGAACATAATATTATTAGGGGTCAAAATCTTATAATATATAATGTTTTATCATAATGCTTGAAAAGCATTTAACATTTCTTGTGAATGATTAATAAATTAAAGAACTATTAAAAGTTATTTATTTATTAATTGTAAACAAGATTGTTAATGAAAAGGTATGGTAACTACCCTTTCGGGTATTTTACCAAACTTTCTCCCTATGTTTAAGGGAGGATTCCTCACCATTTTGGGTGGTGTGAAATATTATTGAATTTATATAAATTATTGGAGACTCCTGTGGAAGTTTGAAGAGAAGTCCCCCCGGGTTGTGTTCTTATAATATAGATGCTATATTTGTGGGGTTTTTAACTAGTAATGGTTTTCCCCAGGTAAATTCATGTGTTCTGTGTAAATTCATTATTTTTCTATCTATAGTTTACATTCTTAAAATCATTTAATTTAATTATTTCATTATCATAGTTTAAATATTTTACATGTTCAAATGCTACCTCAATAGAGACAAGATCTACAGGATCATTAATATCATGCATAGTTATTGAAAAACATTCACAAATTTCTAGCAAGAAGGATAGATTATATTACTTGCAATGTCAATACATGAAAAAAAAAGATTACTTGGTGTCTTTTCTAAATAAAAACAGAGATCTATAAATATTATAACCCATTTATTAGATTACAGGTATCATAATGATATTCCATTTGCATAATAAATAATTCAAAATAAAGAGTTTTAGTTGCATTAATGAAAAAGAAATATTTTAATTGCTTGAAGTAATTATTGAATTAAAAAGACTCATTATTGAATCTTCATGGGATTGATGGTTTTTAAACTTCAAAATAAAGAAAGAGGCATACGTTCTCAAAATTATTTTTATAGTAATCTATTTGTGACAATTCAATAAATGTTCTAGAAATTTAAGAGCTCCATGATAGTGAAATATCAATATTCTAGTGTACATCCCAACTTATTTCAAACTTCATCATTCAATACCCAATTATGAACATGAATATCATCATAATCATAGGAAAATGATGAGTATGTATACATTAATATTGAGTTAAAATTGTAATATAATTATTGTATAATCTTAATTAATTAAGTATGACAAGGATATATGGGGTATAGATATGGTTAAAGGAAATGGTAATTTAGCTTTTATTAAAAGGGTAATTATTTGTACTTGTTGAGTCTTATAGTTCCACTTGAGATTGGAACACAATTTTACAACTCAGGGATATTTGTCCATGCTGAGCAATCCTCCATGGCTTGGAAGATTGCATTTAATTATCAACCAAGGGTTGTACAACTTGAAATGATGTGACACTCTATGTGTATTACAATCCTATGTAAGGTTGCTACCCTATTTTAATTGTAAAAATTGTAGTAAAAGAGAAGGTTGGTAAATAGTGACTAATAATAACCATTGTTGAAATAAAAATATCAAGGAATGAACATGTGTAGTGTAAAAAAAATGCTATGCTACAACATCTGAATCTAAAAATCAAACAAAGAATTAACTCAACTTCTTCTTAAGAAAGCATGCATTAAACATTACCTACCCACTATTTGTAGACACCTAAAAATGTCTCATCGATCATGCACTAATTAGGCGTCTTATTAATTAAATAATTATTTAATTAAACTAATTATATTCTTCTAAATTAATTTCAATCATCACCTTCTACAAGTAATAATTATTCAATTTCTAATTCCCCTTCATAATTCATTATTTACCTTTTTCTCAAATATTAATTATTTAATTAATTATGATTTAATAATCTTAATTATTTAATTAATTCCATCTCTAATAATTAAATAATTTCATTTAAATTATTTAATTAATTAAGCTATTCTTCAAATCCCCAAATTTGAATTCCAACTAATTTCATCAAATTGCAAATCCCCAAATTTGAATTTCACTAAATTCCAATTTCATCAAATTTCAAAAAAATGTGCATTTCAATTTCATCATTTGAAAATAAAAATAAAAATTCAAATAAGAATGAAATTGAATTTCAATTCAAAAATCCTACAACACATGTTGAAAATCCTATCTAATTGATCAATTCGGTTAACTAATTAGTTGACTCAATTAACTCTCCAATCTCCACTTTCAACTCTTAATCACCTTTTTTCTAACTAACCAATCTATTCAGTTTTCTCTCAATCGATTCATTTAACTAGTCAATCTATCTATTTGACTAATCAATCAATTGAGTTATCTTTTCAATCAATCCACTTAACAGATCAATCAAAATGAGTTGACTGATCAATCAAATCAATTTGATTGTCAATCAACACTTCAATTTTATTTCTCACCCAATTTGTCTCAAAAATCTATAAAGGCAACCTCATTTATCCATTATCAACAACCACTATCTTCTAAATTATTTTGCCATCTTTATGCAGGAATCCAATGCAATATCTGAGAGCCAAACAACACAATATTGGAGAAGAGCAATGGAAGCCATGGATGGAATCATTTGAGGGAGTTTTAATTTAGATTTTATGCTTCATTAATTTCTATCTAACATTTCATTGTATTTATGGATTTAATTAGAATTGAGCATTGGTGGTTTACTCATCTATTCTAGTTATTTATGCTTAATTTTCTCGTAAAACACTATCTATTCTATTACAGTTATGATTGCTACAAGAACATCACTAAACAATGAAGTTGTTATCCTATTGAAATTCAGAAAGATTATTCTAATGCTAAACACTTGAAATAATACTACCTAAACTAAACTAATGCTAAGAGTAGCTTTACCTCAAGTGGACCCCCCTAGGTAAGCACTCATTATGAATTCACAAGATTACTTAGCTAGTTTAAGAAATCATTGCATTTCATTCATCAAAACTACATACTTGATTTAAAACATAACTTGTTGGAAATAGCACAAAATTGTTAACCTTTTTTGGTCAATCACAAGCTTATTTATAACATTAATCCTATGACTAATTGTAGTACCCCTACCCTAGTCTATTTCTAACCTTGGTTAATCTTGATTAGTTAATCGTAATATGATGTTACAATCAGATGTTTGATTTCACGCATAGCTATTGATGTGGTTTTCTCACTAGTTGTATGCAGGTTAGTCAGTGTACCTATTTCGTGATTTTAGTATCGGACTAACGCTTTCAGTAGATTTTATAAATGTATGCATGTATGATCTTTTGTTGCAGGAGATTTCAGGTACGAAGTCGCATGAGTGCGAGGTTCGTCGTCACCTGGTTTTGCAGGTTTGAGTGTACCCTTTTTAATCCCTAGAGTCGAATTAGGTGGTCGTAAGACCTTAGTCGGCCTTAGTTGTGCTCCAGTGAGCATCGCCAGTCGTCGTCGGTAATCCCTTCTTGTTTGGGTTTGCGAGTCGTCTGTTTGGTTGACCTTCCTCGGTTTGCGTGCCTGGTGTGTTTGGTAAATTGATGAATTAGTCCTTAGTAATTATCGTGATTAAATATGCGTTAGTGCATTGATGATTAATGGATTAATTAATCTGGTTTCCGTTATGTGATTTTCATTGTTAATGAATTGCTTATTTTAAGTTGGGAGTGAATTCGATCAAATGACTGTTTTTGAATATTAAATGCATTATTATATATGTTGTCGAAAAGAAAGTTGGTTTTTATTATCGCAATGGATTGATTGCATTCTGTTGAATTATTAAATTAGAAAGATTAAATTTCGATAAAATGAGAAATCGTTCCTTGATTTGATAAAGCAAGTTAGTTTGTTGTTGCATTTAGAAAATGATTAATTTTGGAGGAATTATTTGTTAATAAGAATTTTTATTCCAAAAATGGAATTTTTGGGTCAACTCTTCCATATAACCCAAATTTGGGGAAAAATGGAGGGATGGACAATTTTGGAGGATTTTGGATGGAGAAGGAAGAATTTGAGCAGCTGGAGATTGGGATTCTTCAGCCGATCTTGCCAGGAACGCGAGATCAGGTAGGATCCAACTCTCATTGTTAGTTGTTGTTTAAAATGAAAATTGGGGTTTTATCTTGGCCTTGGATTCTCCATTGAATGCCATGTTTTTTTGATTGATTTAGTAAAATAACCAGCTTGGCTGGGGGTGTTTTGAGATGTGTTAATTCCTCTACTCTTTTTGGGCGTTTGAAACCCTTGGATGTTTGAATAGAATGAGAAAACCCATCAAGAAAACGTGATTTCAATCTCAGTTTATTTAAACCGAATTCATGGTAAATCGAAATTTTTCTTATCATAATTGCGGTGGGCGTTTGGATTGTCATTGTTTTCGAACTGTGTTTTCAGAGGAAAAAGAAAATATGTATTTTTATTCCGAGCTGGGTGTCTGGGATTATTTTCGGACTGTGTGTGTATGTTTTAAAAAAATAAAAAAATATAGAAAACAATATTTATTTTGGGGTGGACTGTGCGTTTTGTGTTTAGCGGACTGTGGGTCGGGGTTTGGGAGAGCGGGGAGCGGAGCTCCACCCGCTCCCCTCCCCTTCCCCGCTCGTCCCCCCCCCCACCTTCTCCCCGTCTCCTTGCCGTGCTCGCAGATTGGTTGGGGCTGCGGCCCACGGCGGTGGCCACAGGGGCCGCGGTGGCCGCAGGGCGCCGCGGCACCTGCGGGCACCACCGTGGGTGCCGCCCGCGTGCCCTAGCCACGCTATTCTTTTTTTTTAATGCGTTTTTTTGTTTGCAAAAGAAAACATGTTTCTTTTTAACGTGGTTTTTATAATGTATTTTTTTTTGTATTCAAAAAAAAAAATAGAGATGCATATAATATTTTTAAAATATCATTTTAATATTGAGCTTTAATTAGTGGCGTAGTTATGATTAAGGGGCATGAAAATGATAAATGTTAAATTGGAATTGTTTAATTTTATAATGGAGATTATAGATTAAGCATTATTCTATTTCATTCCGCGACTTATGCCTCCTTTCAAATTAAGTTTTAAGACTGTTAACTTCGCAACTGAACATCATTGATGTCATTCCGAGTGATCTTGGATTAATAAATTTAGATTTTACCTTCTAGCTGATTAGAGCATTTGGCTAATTGAGGTGTTACTGTTTAAAAACAAGATAGAATAATGTGTTATGGGAAAATCGTTGAAATACGATGTAGTTACTATTTGATGATGTTAAATATTATCTTAGAACATATCATTTGAGTAATTGAGAAGTAATGAAATAATTATCGTGGAGTGTTTGAATTGAAACGATATGCATTGGAGATTAAATATCTGATTTATTTGATTAATGGTTGTCTGAGTTTAATTAATATGGAATTGGTTAAAGACTCTTTATGGCTTAGTTTGCCTGTTCGATGCTTGAACCCTTAGGAGATAGAAAACCAAGAACAAATTATGCCTTGATGAGGTAGATAACTGTAACCTGTTTTTAGATCTTGTAGAAAACTTGATCGTCTGTAATGATTAAATCAATTTAAGGAATATTGTCTTTTCTGATTATTGCCTTGCGAGTTTAATTACTGTATTCGCTTTAATTATGAAATGGCATGTTTGCTTTGTTTAAATAGGACCCTGTCGTATGGATGATTTGGTGTTCCTGTATCAGTCCTTGAATTCCGAGTTGATTGTTGTGTTGTGATGTTGTCATAATAGGTCATATCCTCTTGAGTGAGTCGAATAATGATTCGTGGTTAACCTTAGTTGTCAGGTCTCTAGTTAGAGTACCGTCAATAAGTGTTCATCTTTGAGTCGTGTTTGACCTGATGATTGTTTCACTCTTCTTGAACTCCGTTCGTCTGACCATGTGTATTCCGTGGTTTGAGTTCGTCTGAGTTAGTCTAGTGTCGTATGGGAAAGTGGCTTTCGATTGGGGGCCGCGCCCAAAGTGGCTGCTGGGTAACCCGTCGAAAGTGAGTCTAATAAGTGATAACCTAAATAGATTAGAATGTAATTTATAAATAAGATAATGTGCCTCACACATGGGACGAATGCTATCATAGATTCGGCATGCTGTGAGAAGGCCTGAAATGGCAAACCATCTTCCTTGTCTTCATGAGAGGATGTGTGGGTCCACATGAGGCTTGGATGGGCCGGAAGTTCGGATTAGGTTGCCAGGGTTACCAGTGTATGGGCCGGGACCTATGAAGACTTGCCATGGTATCCATACCAGGTTGTGTGATGACACTTGTCCCTACGTTCGCTAGTGTGTTGTTGTTTTGTCCTGTTTTGAGTTCCCTTGAGAGTCGTCCCTTGTCCTTGCTCTTGTGAGTGTCGGTTTCGTATTAGACCCTTGGGCGGTGATGGCTCAGTGTTATGGATTCTCTCTTGGACCTCTTGTTTTAGCTTTGTTTATGTTCAGCTGGATCCTGTTCTTTGTAAGGATCGTTTATGTATTATGGACCGATGTGGTCATCTGTATATTATTTATGTATCGCCTTGATGGCTGGATTGTATGGTGTAACCTTTTGTACTCTTAACCTTATTATTTATCCGAGGGGGTCTTGCAGTTGAGCAGACCCGGAGATGTAGCCCATTAGGGGTGAACTCCGAGATCATTATGGTGTTATGTGGTGTATTCTCTTATGTCTCTTTATTCAGCTTTTTCATGTATGATTAATTTATGTAGAATGGTTAAGTGGATAATTGGAATTAACTATAAATGCTTTTACTCAGTTCTTTCTTGAATGCCATGTAGTTCGAATGCATAATTGGTTGAGATGCGGTTTATCGTAATGCATGTGTGAAATCATCCTTTTAATGCAATGAATTGGATTATGGAATAATGTAACTTAGAGTAACGAATCTTACTCAGTTGATGTTAAGTAATTTAAATATGCTTGGAAAGATCTCTTATGTCATGATGAAATCCTAGTGTATTAGAATGTTATATGTATGGGTTGTAATTTTAAATGAAAAGATGGAATGAAGTTTATGAATGGATCTTAAATGATGAATCTTTGTTATGATTTATATTTCCTTCCTTTGAAAGAAATTATCCTGATTGTGAATTATCTCGTTAATTAGATATTCAGCTTTTGGATTAATTGTGTGTGTAAAGTGTATTGTGAAAATTTAAGTAATCTCGTTGGAAAACTCTTTAGGAGATTGTCGTTAATGTCTTCCGCTATGTTATCTGAATCTTTATTATCGTGTTGCATCTTATGTGTTGTAACTTCAAAAAAAAAATTTGCACTCTATTCTTGTGTTATGGCTTTATCCCTTCGGGGTTTCCTGGCGGGGCATTACACTAATTCTATAACCAACTACAACTCAAAACCCAAATATAGGGAGAGATTTATTAACTGAAATAAAAGAACTATAAACTAAAGAGGAACCCTATTAGAACTACAATTTCTAACAATTGTTGGAAACATAATCATCCACTCAAATCAACTCAAGAAACTGCTTAAAAGCACGTGCTTCGGTAGTTCAAATCATAATGAAGGATGCCCACATTGGATAGCTTAATCCATGTGAAACTTTTTTTAACCAAATCAACATTAGCTTTGTCCATGGTTGCAGGAGCTAACACAATGTTCAACTACAAGAATCATCACTTTGAACCCGAAGGAAGGTGCTACATAACAAGTTAGTATTTACAACATTGTAAAACATAGTAATTTACCATTTCCATCCATAACATGAACATTCATAAGCATATATGTAATATTAGAGTCATCAACTAAACATATTAAAATTGCTCAAATAAAGTTTGAATACCATAATAGGTCATACTAGGATTGAGGTTCATGATGCTTATACCATAAAAATTAACTTAAGTCTGCAATGTAACTAAAAAATAAAGACAAATTAGAGAGCTATCACTACCTGTCACTAATCTCCTAATATTTTTTATTTTAATTTTTAAAATATTTAAAATAATGGTTGCAAAAAATATTGATTTTTTTTTGCCTATGATTTTTAATTTTTTTTACCTATTCACTTTATTTCCTATTATTTTTACCAATAACACATGGTGAGTCATATTATGGGTGTATGGGGCATGGAGAGATGATAAAACTATGTATTCTTGAGTGTAGCTATTTTGGATTATTACTAGCTTTCTAATAATATATTAGATAATTTGTTACAATGGTTGGTCTAATAGTAATATTTAATTAATATGGATGTTTTTTTTTACAATGATGGTTGTTATGAAATGGTATGTAGCCTTGATTAAATTGTTGGTTTAGCAAATGCTAATTATTTTCATAAGAAAGTCTCTACAAGTTCTATTAATTCCTCTTGCGAACAATAACCTCATCAAATATGATTCAAAATGAGATTTCCATTTCCTCAATATTTGGTTGAGTTAATTGATCAACAAAGTAATACTCTAGTTGAGGATTTGTAAGAATAGGATTCATGAGTAGGAGGTTGGCGAGTCATTCACCAAGTATAGGTTTGTATGGTGATGGAATATAGGGAATAATGAAATATCAGATTTTCTATGGTTATCGCAATCTCATGTGCATTTTGGAGTCTATGTCTTCCCATATTCTTCACGAGCATGCATATTTAAAAATAATAGCCTTCACATGATAGATATAGGCCATCCTTAATGGGGGATTAAATTTAATTGGGATGTGCTATCTTTCCTTCTAAAATCTAATAATGAAGTCATCAGGAATATCTATAAGGCTCATTTTGATAGTAGTTGACTCCTCTAACAACGATGGAGTATTTTCCTTCACCTTGAACTTGCAAATGAAATATTGACACAACTAGTCCTAATAAACAATTAATAATTAAAAAAACAATGATACCAATCAAAAGTCTTCCCCTTGAATGATGCAAATAGAATCCTCAATATAGTGTTTTCTTCATCATTAGTGGACTATATAATGGTTTACAATATCATGTGTTCCCTAGGAGGATCATGGTTTTCCCTTGTGAAGTGAGGAAGAGAACCTAAAGCAACATCTAGTATGGCTCCCCATATTACAAATGCTATTGGGTGATTAATGGACCTCTTGTGTTTCATCTAAGATATGCTCTAGGTGGTTATTGTAGAGCAATGGTGGGTATTCCTTAAGTGATTTTTACTTGTGGTGGTAGTACAATGTGAAGTCTTATTCTAGGGTTGTACGACATAATAACCTGGTCAAAATAACTCCGGACAGAAGAACCCGATCACAATAACTTAAGGACAAAATAACCTAGGGTCATAATAACCCAAGCCACAATAACTCATGGTCAGAATAACCTATGGACACAATATTCCTGTAAGAATATAGAGTAAGGAAAATAAAATTTATAAATTACATGTATGTTGCTAAAAAAAATATTATTCAAATTTTCAATTAAAATGTCAAATTATGAGCCTCTTATATAATCTAAAATGTTATGGTTGTCATAACCATCAACCAGTCTTTTTAGTCTTTCTTTGAGTTCATGGTATTTTTTCCTGCTTGGTTGCCCAATGTATCCAACCATATTTTTCTCTATTTTATTCTCTTGGAGACCATATTCTTTTTCCATTGCTTTGATAAATTTCCAGACAGAGCTGTGTGATGCTTGAAGCAATTCACTAAATCCTCTATGCCATCCCTTAATAGTAGTATTGATTTTGGGAAGACCATCTTGAATAGCTGAATAACAATTCCACATTGTGATTGAAATATTGGGTGATCATACCAATCCATGTGTCTTAAAAATAATCGTTTATGGGTTGCAGAGTCTCCTCATGTTCTATATAATAAGGAGATTGTAGAAGTTTTTCAAATGTATCAATTACATCTATCTGAGGCACGAAAGCTAATGTAGAAAGTTTCTTGATCTCAAATGCAAATACTTCATTGACATTGTAACGTTTTTGTAGACCTTCTTGAACTTTCCTCCACAAGCATTGAGAGAAATGGAAAAACATCCCCAAATAGTGACATTTGAAAAAATTTCAGAAATGGCTCCCATGAAACATAATAACTCTTAATAAATCTTAATTAGCTTATTCCCGCAAAATTGCCTTTATTTGTGTAATTATTTACCATTTTATAGGTTATTTAAACATATTAAATGTGTTTTAAGGCTATTTTAGGGCTATATAATGGAGACATGGTCTAAAATTGACCTAAATAGCCTCTATGGTGCCTCAAATTCCCTTTTTTTATCTTAAAGATTAATGTTACTTAATATTTTTTTATGCTTGTTTATGTTCCTTGTAATCATATTTATAATTTAGTTTAATAAATAGTTTTTGTGACTATTTATGTTCATTTGGGCACATGACGAGATGACAATGCAAGTTGGAGCAAAAATTTGGCATAAGAATTGGAAAAATATCCACACTTCAAACATTGGGGATGCAATCATTTACAATAAACCCTTGTAGATAGAAGCATATACATGATATGCATGATGGCTTTTAATATTGTTTCACTTTTGCAATTTCCATGACCTCCATTTAAAATGTTCTCTCAACTTGGTTTAATTCCTTCTACATGATCTAAATTCTAATGTTCTAATTGATTTTTATGTCATTTCTAGTTTACTAGCTTGATCTAAAATGACCATGGGTTATTTTGTCCATGGGTTATTTTGACCACGGGTTATTTTGTCGCTGGGTCATTTTGTCCTTGGGTTATTATGTCCAGGGTTATTTTGGCTGGGTTATTATGTTTGGATACCTTATTTATTCTAGGAATGAGAATGCAAGGAGCTACACAAGAAATTGAAGGTTGGTTTTAGTTGTAGATCTTGTTAAAATTATAAGGTTCATAGGATTTTCTAGGTCAATTCATGGAGACTCACTAGGTAAAATACTAAAATTGATAACCAAGACATGGCCAAAAATTGGTTCAAATCACATAATATAGGCTACAAGCCTTTAAAACCATTTGAGTAAGATAATGTTAATGAACACTAATGCAAGTACCACACTCAATGAACATGCCACTACATAACATATTAGAGGCATAAACAAATACTATTAATCTCACTTGGAGCTATCATAAGAATAATATAGAGTTTCTTATTCAAGCTTCACATGTATGTGAGTTATGTTATCAAATAGATGTATGAAATACAAAACCACCTTAACTTTCAAATAGAGTAGACACAAAAAAAAAATCTAGTTCTTAAAAGTAAGTACTTATGTGTATTATTCAATATAATTAATATGGTACAAGATAAGTTACTCTCAAACATTGCAAATAATGTACTTAGTAAAAAAGGCAAGGCTTCTTTCCTTAGGAACATTTTACTTTTTAACCAAAATTTATATATGCACCAAAGTAAATTTGCAATAGAGTTAACATGATGAATTTGGTTTGATGGTTAAACTAGGATTGTAAGCTTTTATATGGACCATTTTGGAGGGCTAGATGTGTGGTTAAATGACATACTTGATCTTGGCTATAGTGGAATGGGATTAATATTGACTATGAGATAAATTATTTATATTTAGATAGTCACAATGAAAAATAGCTATTGTATCAACTCTATATTTCCCTTTTCAAATCATTTGTGAAAGTATATGTCACACTACCCATGAAAATATGGCATTATATCTAATTTTCTACTCCATTGCTATTGACCTTAATCGTTATTTAGGGTTAATATAATTTTAATTTATCTTAATTTGCAACATGTCACTTTGAAATTTCTTACAATTTGCAACAGACACAACCATTGAGAATACTTAGTCTCATTAAGTTGATAAAGAATACCACTAATTTACAACAAGCCACCCTTCCATTCTAGCTAGAAATAATTATAAAGATAAGCCCAAATTTCATAATAGAAACATATTATTGACACTTATATAAATATAAAAATAAAATTACTATAGATACCACATTATAGCATCTACGATGCTCATATTTAGTGCTACAATTCACACTCCATTTTCCCTACAAACCATTTCATCTCTTCCCTATCTTTGTAGGGAGCAACATTCCCCTTGCTAGTGAATAATGTGTAATCGATGACAACCTTGGCTAAAAACTTATCTAAAAGATTTTTAAGTATCTATATATCCTTCTAAAAATAATTTAGAGTAGTCAAATTAATTACAGAGCAATTTGTTGAAGGGAAATATTTCTCAAACATTCATATAATAAATCATCACTATTTTAATCATGTTTATGAAGGCAAGAAAATAGAAACTAGCAACAAAAAAGAAGAAGAGAGGCTATGGTATATGAAATCTATGTATATAAAGAAGTAAAAAATCCTCCATCAAAAGTAATGTCTTTATCGCTTCGATAAATCACTAAGCTTGCAATCAAATCTGATTTTACCTATCCCAAAATAATGACCACATGCTACACAAGCACCACCCTATGACTAATTCGTTATTTTCCTACCCACTAAAATGTAAAAGCCATAAATATTAGCATGAGACAATCATTATGAGATGCTTTTAATTTTTGGTACTACATGAATATTATTGGAGCAAGAATTGTTCCTCTTTTTTTTCAAATAAAAAATTTGTGAATATTTCCAGCCGAAAACACACCTGTCAATTTTCTTGAATGTTTATTTCATATTTTTTTAAAAATTGATATAATTGTTTTTGCTAAAGCACTATTTTTTTTGTACAACCAACAAGACAAATTAATTGTGAAAAAGAATACTTATCCTAGTCAATCATGTAAACTACATTACAAAACATATAAATCAATATAATTCTTTATTTTGAAAATATATTGATTAAAATATTTTCTTTCTTTTCTACAAATAACAAATAGAAAACACAAAAAAACATCTATTATAAAAGGATGAAAACCAAATAAAATATTAATATTAAAAAATCGACATAATTTTATTTTTTTAATAAATAAAAACATTAATATCACTATCAATCCAAAGGACTATGAAGGAGCTCATACTCCAAAAGTGTGTAAATAATAACTCATAATTCCACTCATATGTTATAAGTCGAATTACTTTACAACTTTTGCTTTACAAGTGTACATAAACACTCTTTATTAAAGTTACCACTAGCAAAGCATAAAGTCGTCCTTGTAAAAGTATTTAAAAAAGCCAAATCTTCTAAATCCCTTAAGATAGATATACACTTATCTTTCACCGACCAAATCCTTGTGCTTTTCTCACCATGGGAGGGAGGTAAAGGAAATATCTAAAGCAAATCCCACTAAGGATTCCAAATTCTACCTAGGTGGAGGACACTTTTGCCATTATTGGATGAAGTGAATCAAAGGCGTCTTTCCCTGCACTACAATTTTTTATTCCAAGTGATGGAATGATACTTTAGATATAGGTATTCAATTGTATGAGAGGATGGTAATTTGATTGGATTGAATTTTTTTATTCTTGGTATTTTGATAAGAGAATGATTATTTTGTTTTGAAGTATATTCTTTCATAATAGTGTTTTAAAGGTAGAAATGTTGATATCTATGTAATTCAATTATTCTGATCAAAAAAGAAAAATATCTTACTATCAGGAGAGTATGCTATTTTTTTCAAATAGGGGTGACATTACTTCATTTCTATTGTGTAATATAAAATAGAGTCACACTTTATACAAAGTAGCAATCTAATAAGAATACGAGTACATGTCTTCAATGGTGTATATTTTTTTTTATGGAGTATTTCTAATTGTATACTTTTCTAGGAATTGATTAAGTGATGGACTTACTTGGTTTCCATTGTAAAGTACAATGGAATAATGCTTTATATGAAATAGCAAGCTAATAATAGTTTATGAGCATCTCTTTAATGATGCCCATTATTTATGTGAATCATCTTTATATAGTTTATCATGGTTTGTCTCACACTATGTACTTTTTTATTTCCTATAACATCTTTTCCTCAAAACATGTTTATGTAAAAATAATTTAATGGTAAAAAAATGTTAATTAGGGGTCATAAATGAACGAGCTCAAGCATGTTATGGATCAACTTTACTCTACCTAACACCCATCTTGGGTGAGTGTATCCTCACATGAACTTGACTTTTTGATGTAATAAAGGTTTTCCATGATAGGAAAAATAACCTATACTACAAAGGATAAGTTTCTAAAAAGATATTCAAGCATTGGAAAGTCATTAACACATTGTAGGCCACAACACAACTAACAAGGACTTCACTACAATATAACATGCATACCTTTATTACTCTTAATACCCATAACTGACTACAACCATATTTTTTAATACACATTGCATTAAAATGATTTATATAAAAAAGAACACATGCCCCTCTAAGTGGCTCACTCAAATTTGCTTTCAACTTCATCATTTCTCAATGGCTAGTTCCAACATTACTCTCTCAAATCTTTCTAGCATGTAATCGGGTAGAACGATTGTTAAATAAAATATTATGCTAACTAAAAATAAAAAATAACTTTTAGCTAAGACAAAAAAACACCAACACATCATATTCACACTCCAAAAATATTCAGTATTAGATACATTGAAACATGAAAATCTATCACCCCTTCCCATGTCATCATTCTTAGAAGGTCATGGGATACCTTCATTGTCCTCCTCTTCTAAATTCCTTTTTCTCATTAAACCAAGATTTTTATGAGTTATCTAATTAGATGGCATCCTATGAAATCTTTTATAATTCCTTAAACAATTTTCTCAAACCTTCACAAATATCAATGCCTTTCTCAAATTATTTGAACCTCTAACCTCTCAAAACAAAGAATTTAAAATAAATAAAAAACTCCCTTAGTACCTAAGATTTTGTAATTATTCCCTTGATCTTGTAATTCTTATTGCATTGATCTCCACTCATATCTTTAAGAATGATTTCTAAATCTCTTTCAGCTAAAATTCTTTGAACTTTCATCTCAATAGCCAATTAATCCACATCAACCCTTAGCCTTAATCATATTGTTGGAGTTAGAACCCATAGGTATTGTGAGTTGTATAAATTGAATGTAAGTAATTTTATCTAATAATATTGATGAAATATACCAAGTTGCTAACAGGTTTACATACTTTTGATGACATATTTTATAGATATACTTTGTAATGTCTATTAGTGAAGTACTATTGTCCATTACTTCACAATGTTTATATACTAAACATAAGGTTTTTATACTTCATGAGATTAAGTAGAAATTTTTCATTAGGATGGGTATTATACACCTTGCAACTTGTAGATACAATATTGTCTATAGATGGCCTTTCTTGCAATCCATGAGATTCTATTCTAACAATTGATCTATTTTGTGACATTGTAACAATTTGTATGAGAAGATTTACATAAAAATTGTAAGATATACCCCAAATACCACTTTTAAGCAACGTGTAAGAAAGTGTAGGAGTTACAACTTGGACACTAAAGTTTTAGACTATTTGACTCCTAGTAGAAGATGTTAGTGGTGATGTTTTTTGCCTTCTTCTTTCATGCTAGTGATGAATTATAGTTGACTAATTCCAGTGCCTCACTCCACATGACTCCTCACGAGAAGTGGTACTTGAAGTATGAGAAGTACATCAATGGAAAGACATTTCTTAGCAATAACACTTAAAATAAGATTGATGATTATGGGAAGGTAAAGTTGTTATTCAATGATAGTAGAATTAGAACACTTTTAATATCTCATGCATTCCAATTTTAACACAAACTATTATTTAAATTAGAAATACAAATGACAATAGAGTGAATGTAACTTTTGATAGATGTGGTTTCAAAATGCCAAGTGAGGATCTATTTTAATAAAGGGAGCTCACTATGAAACCTTATTTCAGCTATATATGCTTGTACTTTTTATAAAACAATTATGGCTCTTCAAAATGTAAATGAATCGATTATAAATTTATATTTTTGTATTAGAGACAGGCCACATAAGTGAGAGGGTTAAATTTAGAGAATAATGATATTGCTGTGGATATTTCTAATTGTTCTCTTGATTTTAATTTCTATGAGCATTATTTTTTTTGTCTTATAAAATAAGGTTAAATTATCTTCTATTATTAGTAGCAAGTGGGATTTTATAGTTGATTCATAGTAATGTTGTTGCTTTAGTGGATATAGCGTCTCTTTGAAAGTCTCTATATTATCTCTCTTTCACATATTATTTCTCTAAAAAAAATTAAGTATAGATCCTTAAGCATAAATAAATAAATAAAAACAACAAGTTTTAATAATCCAAAATACTTGTCAAAATTTGAAGGAAACAAAGCAAAAATGTTCATAATTGATAACAAGGAGATGCTAGGATAACAAAGCTGAAGACACGTGAAATTAAGTATGCAAATCTAAAATTAAGTACTCATGATCATATAACATCATTCAATTAAATGTGCTTAATTGTTGAATATCATTAATATATTTAGGAATAAAAAAATAGTAACATAATAAATCAACAAATTCATGAGAACATCACTACATGGACAAACCCTTGTGGGATAAAAAACTCCACAAAGATGAGAGGAATTATGTATTATTTTCTTCAAACAAGATTGCAATGAAACACACTTCCTTCACTCCTTTGTCTTCATTACGACATGTGTACCTATGAATTATCAATGAAAAAAATTCTATAAAAGAATGTATAAAAAATGTTTATCTAGCATATCTTACCACCATCCCAAGGCTCTAATTTATAAAGGTGCTAGAAGAAGAATACCACTATAAGTTTTCCAAACAAGAGGTACTTATACCATGATAAAACATTTTACCATAGTATCGAAAAACCTCTTCCAAAAATAAAATATCACACTTCTTGGAATTATCTCCAAATGTGTGTAGTCACTCATTTTAGCATCCTAAAATAATATATTTTCCCTCTTTTTTAAGAACTCAACTTGTGTAAGCTATCAACCACCAACATCGAACGCCAAGAGATGATATCCTCCATTCTAAGTATTCCATTTGAGGAGTAAATTATTTTTTGTCACGAGCAATTTTTATTGTTGTCAATGCATCTCTTCATCCCTTATGAATGCATTTACAAACTATAGGTGGAATACTATTGTAAATTATTTTCCACTAACTCCCTAGGCATCTAGAGACACCTTCACAAGGATGTTGGGATAGATTAAATAACATATAATTTACAAGGTTGATGCCACCTTTATCCTAAAATTCTCCCACCTGACATCACGCATTATAAATACACCCATAAGAATAAACAAGAAGGAAAAAATATCCCCTAGCCAACCATGTACCACCTAATTCTTCTAGATATGATCCCATGCTCCACTAAGATACTAGCTACTACAAGTCCAAATGTATAAGTATATCAAGTTCTCTAAATAATCATATCTATATCTCACTTTCAAAATAAACATACCAATACAAAAAGATGACCAAGAATGACCAAGCAAGAAAAATTCAAGGCCTATAATTCCAAATATTTGCATACATGCAACATCTCAAAGGAGAAAAAATAACCAATACTTCAATCTTAAATAATTAAATAAACATATTCAATGCTACAAATTAGTAACTTGTAGTATAAAGGAAACCAAATATAACATGTATATTCTAGGACTAAACACCAAAACAATTCTAGACTTGATTTTTCAAACAAATCTACACTTGAGTTATCATAGTTTTAGGAACCCAATAAGCAACCTTGCAAATTATACCAATATATACATGAAACTAAATTCAAATGGTAACAATTGAATCTAAGTTTTTCCCTCACTCATAGCAAGTGAAATAGAAAGTGTACAAGTTGATAGCTCATCTAGTCTATCCATACCTCAACTGATGGTATACAATCCAACATAGGAAGAATTCCATGCTATCAACATACGAATCTAAAATCCACAATCAAGTCTGTATACATCCACTATACTATAAAGATAAATCTCCAAGGTAAAAAACACATAAAAATGTGACAAAAAACCTCTTAAGCATATTTATATAACAATATGTGTAACCAATCCAAGAGAGTGTTGACAAGAGACATTGTTCCAGAAGAGATTGGTGCTTGAGGATTGTTTAGGGGCTATCATTGATGGCAACTCAAATAAGCTGTTTTATCTAGTATATGCAAATTCATTCTACCGAAAGTTCTAAGCCAATTTTTCTTAAGTTTGGAAGGTGGAATACAGTGTTTGACAGAGTATGAGTACACTGAGTAGAACTCAATTTTGGGTGCACATTTTTGTTTGTAGTGGAAGAGATAGTTGATTTGTTGGCTGATATTGCTTTGTCTGCAATCCTATCTTTCAGTGTTTATTCTAGTGTAGGGTTGATGATACAGTATTCAGTATTTCAAGAAGAACAAGGTTATTTTGGTATAGAGTGTTATGCGAAATCCTCAAGATGATTTTCTTGATTGGTGTCATGTTTGAGGTTGTTATTCTGACTTATGTGAAGTGTATGATCAATTTGTTTTGGTCTGCATGTGTATTGGTAATCGGATTGAGCTAACTTCTTGTTGCACGTTTCATATTTTGTGAATATGTTTGATGCTGACATGTTGGTGACCTGATCAAGTGATGCGGATATATAAGACCAATCTATTTGAGAATTTTGGTGATCGATGTGAGTGTGAGAAGATTGTATGAGCATTGGTGCACAATTTCACATGTGCTATTCTTGGATTGATGCTCCATTATATGACAAAACATTGTAGTGAGATAGAATAGTGAAAGAATACCTTTTGTGCTTAACCGGTACTGCATTTTGGCATTTGTAGATGCTATTCATAAATTTAGAAAATCAATTATCATTTGTAATCATTTGTAGGAGAGTGAGTCCTCTAGGGGTTGTAGCCCTTTATTGTAATTGAGCAGTGAGCTCTAGGCGGTGTGCCTGAATGCATGTGCATTCCCGTGGCATTCCACTTGTAATATTATTATACTTCTGATTATAGTATTATAGTATTGTGGGTCTCAATCCCACTGTGGTTTTTCCCTTTCCACCTTTCCACGTAAATTTTTTGTTGTTATGGTGTTATGCTTGTGTGTGTTGAGTTTCTACATTTTACTTTCATTCTTTTGCCTCTGGTGGTTTAAGAATCAATTAAAAAAAATTACAAATTGCAAAACATTGATTCACCCCCTTTCTCAATGTTCATTGATTCCAGAAATTGGTATCAGAGCCTAGTTCCTCCGAGGAAGCCTAACAACTTGAGGAAGATCCAGGAGAGTGAATCAATGGACTCTGGTTTACAAAAACAACTTACTGTGACACTTGAAGATCTAGATACATCAAGAAATGAAGTAAGTATCTTGATAAGAAATTTGAGTGATGCTGAAGACTTTATTGAATCATTGAAGGAGAAAGTAAACACACCAAAGAAAAGAGAAAGGATATTATGGACAAACTAAAAGAGAAAGAAGACCAAAACATTGATAACTAAGCCTTAAAGGACAAGACAAATGAATGTGAAAAACTTGCTAGAGATAATGCAGTCTTGAAGAATGAAATGCAATCCATTGTGATGAATCTGACAAAGGAGATTGAAGATAGGAACAAGAATGAAGAAAGATTGAATCAGTCATTAAAGGATAGAACTAAGAATGTTGCAGGCTAAATCATGAAAATGACCTGTTGAAGCTTGAATTGATACAATCCAGGAATAATGAGCAAGAGCTTGAAAGATAGATCATAATTATGAGAGTTAAACTTACCACTGCTAATGAGTACAAATAAAAATTCAATGCTAGCTCAGCTAAGCTGGATGAAATGCTACAAAGTCAGAAAAATAAAGATGATATGGGAGGACTTGGATTCAAGAATGAAGAAAACTCTAGATCTGTTCAAAGCAATCATCAAAAGAACAAGAGATCTCCAACAAGGCAACCTAATGCTTATAAATTCAATGGTAAGTGCTTTGTTTGCAATAAATTTGGTCATATAGCAACTCAACGTAGGAATAGGGCAAATCAGAATAATTCATCATTCTCCGGACAATATTTCAATTGCAATAAATATGGTCATAAGTTAGTTGAATGCAAAAGTATGGTAAATAGGAGAAATATAAGATGCTCTGCTTTGGAAGATTTGGACATATTTCTGACCAATGTAGATTGAAGGGAAATCAAGGCAATTTCAGGCCTAATCAGATAAATAACATTGTTTTCTATGCTTGCAAAAAATTCAGTCATATTGGAAAATACTCTAGAAGCAAGAATGTGAACAAGAATGCTCTAACAGACAAGAACAAGTCAGATGATAAGGGAAACGTAAAGGTTGAAGAGATCAAAGAGCAGTGCAAGAAGAAATGGGTCAAAAAGGATGATTTAGATGCAGTAGATGAGTCAGCACTTGATTTCCGTGTTGGAACCTCATCCAGTAACTAAGGCACTTGGCCTTAGGGGGAAGCTTTTCATGCAAATCCTGAAAAACCCCCCGTCTAAGATCTATAACTTGCTACGAGAGGTGACAGATGGTTGTGAATGATTGTGCAGTCGATTTTGAAGGATCTTTGAAAGACTTCATGTCGATTTGAGACTCCAGAAGAATATTCATGAGACACAAAGCATCCGGTAGAGTTAGGGTTGAGAATTTATTATACCAAAAAATTAGGTATGCGACGGATAAAAAAGGCAATTTAACTCTCATTTCTCACATTGTGTTCGAAGTGAAAGAGAAAGAGAGCTTGGTAAAGAGATTGTGAAGTGAACCTTGAGCTTTAAGAGTTTTGACAAAGATTTCTTGCCTCCGATTGAAGGCAAAAAGGTATTTTTCAGAGTTCGATTACTTTCTTTGTTCATAACCTCAAAATTTGACAATGGCATCATCTGGTGTGGGGACTCCATTGGTTGTTGACTTAGCTGATAGGGAAAGACCTAAGTTCAATAAACACTCATACAAATCAATGGAAGATGATCCGCAAGGCGCATTTTCGTTCATTCCATTTGGTGTTTTGCATGTTGAAGACATTAGGGCATACATTCATTGTAATTTTGAAGAGCTTGGGAATGTTGGAATGTTCAAGCTTTACACAAAGCACATGGTAGATGGCGTGGGATACCATAAACCCAAATTCAAATCACTCTAGGACAAGGGTTTCATCCAATTTATGAATTTTCCAGTCTTTGACAAACCCATATGGGTTAGTGCATTCTGAGTAGAGTTCATGGTGATTTTATATGGCTTGACAAGCCACACAAGATCACAAAGCAAGCAATCAAAGTGGTAACATGCATGAATGCAATTGATGTAGTTCCTGTCCTAAGGAATGTGAAGAACACGACCGTGATGAAGGCAACCAATTTTGAAGATGATGGAAGATCGATGACAATCAGTGACATTGTTGAGCATGATGTTAGATTTGCATCCATGGTAACGAGATACAAGGTCTATCAGTCCAGTAGAGAAAACTTTGTATATGGTACAACCATTTAAGCTGCTTTTCAAACTCTTAAGGAAGATAAGCTATATGATCTATGTGAGGTGCTCTGGTGTGTGCTCTTGAATAATTTAAAGAAGACCAAGTAGGACAAAAAGCATATATTCAAATTTGGCACCCTAATTATCTGTCTGTATTTCTATTTTATTGGTGAGGTCCCCGGTGTAGGAAAAGTTCAATGGGCCTATGACAGACCGATGGCAGTAAAGATAAAGGAAACTCTAAGTGGATTGGGTGATGCACAAGATTAGAGAGCTACTCCATGGGGTTATTTAAAATCTTTTCAAGGCATGATGCTGAGCAGGGAAATGATCCCTAAAAAAATTGTTGAAAAGTATGAAGACACCATATGATTCATGGTGAATACTAATCAATGCTTGATTGAGGTTGTCAAACCCAGGATAGTTTGGATCATGCCCATGGGGTATGAGGTTAGTGGTTATATTTTTGCATATTCTCTATATCTCTTGAGAAATCCGGTAGACACTAATGAGGAAATATTTGGTACATATAAGAAGAAAAGCTTGAGCCTGTAGTCTTAGTTCACCAAACCTGGAATGCAGAGGAGAGTGAGGAAGGAAGTGGAGCACCTTACAGAAGTCATGGGAATCAGAAAGGAGTCAGTTTAGAGATCCTAAGAGAAGAACATCCTAAAGGAGGATATGATGAAACCTAAGAAGACCGAATCAAAATCTCCTTCCCTGAAGCCTAGGTAAACAAGGAAGCCAACACCTTCCTCCGGTGCTCAAAAGTTGGTTCCTCCACCTAAGCCTCAATCAAAACCATCTGATGGAGAAGAGAAAAGGAAGAAAAGGAAACCTAAAAGATTTTATGCAACAGACACTATAGAATAGGAAATTGAATTTGATGAAGCAGTGAGAGAAGTGAAGAAGAATGTTATTGCTACTAGGGTTGTGAAGATGCAATCCTCTAGTGGAAGTTAGACCAGCAAGAAGCCAAGAGTTGAAGCTAATCCATCCAACATAACTCTTAAGAAAATCAAGGAATCAATCAATGCACAAGATAACCTTAAATTGCTTTCTCAATTTTATGATCGTTTGGATGAAAAAGGGAAGAGGTCTCTACAAGAAGCTACTATTGTATATTTGAATAAGTATAGTAGAGCGCTTATTGAGATTGCTTCTGTAATCCCTAAGAGTATATATGATATTTTGGATATGAGAAAACAAACACCAAGAGTAGAAGAGCAAAGAACTAGGGAGTATGAATTAGTGCAGCTCTATCTAGTGATTGCTAAGACGAAAGTTGATATAATTCTTAAGGAAAATAAAGAAAATTATAGAAGTAAAACCCATGTAAATAAAATAATGGTTGGAAAACATGCAGAGGTTCATAAGGAGACACAACAAATTTTGAGAGAAATAATAAATAAATATGATTATGATGTAGTTCCTAAGAGATCTCTGGTAAGTCTTCATAAGTCTGTTCTGGAAGTCTTTGGGATGCCATCCAAAGGTGAAGAACCAAAAATTGCAAAACTAGATATACAGACAACTAAACCTGTTGCTACAGATGATATTGATGACAGTCAACATAGTTTAGACTCTAGTGTAGCAGTTCAGGATCCTCCAGTAATGAATGTTGATTCAGAAAAGATTGTTGAGGAGGTTGGTAATGAGAAGGCAGAGGATGTAGAAATGGGAGAGAAGTAGAAAGATGAAGGCAAGATTGAATAGGAGACACTGCAGAATCTAACAAGGGAAAGTAGATAATTAGTGACATTGATCTCATTCAAGGGCCTTTCAATCTAAATTCATTATCTCTTGTGCAAGCACTAAAGTTTGCACCTCTAGCCCAAGCGAAAGCTAGTGAAGACTTGTTGAAGTCTCACTCTGAAGATAAAGAGCTTATAAATTTGGCTAAAAGTGTTCTTGAGAAAATTTTACCGACATTCAAGCTAGACACACTTGACTTACCCTCTAGAAAATTAAGAAGTATGCTTAAGGTAGTTGACACTCATTTTGAATCTTTAGAGAAAGTGGCAGATGTAAAGATTTTGAATCATTTTAATGCTATGAGGTTAAGAACAGTTTTGAGAATGGTTGAAGGTGATAGAGTTAGTCTAATAACCAATGTAAGGGAATTCAAGAGGAATTGAATGAAGGAGGAAAAATCCACAAGTCATGTCTTCTATTTCCATAATTCACTATAGAGATTGACAAGAAAATCAAAGAATGTGAAGGACAACTGGTTGGTATATCTCAGTCCTATTCACCCCAAGCCATTTTTGCTAGTAATTATGAGGCTTAGGTAATATCTTTACTTGATAAAATAAAGAGCCTAAATCAAGAGAAGGATATGGTAATCGGTAGAGTGAGAGAGCTAAGGAACTTGATCACTCCCCAGTTGGATACTCTACTGAGCAGTCAACAAGATGTATTTAATATACTTAATAAGAGTGTTCGTTCTGATCTTAGAGGAGAAGAAATGCATGCCTATCTTTTTAGTGCTCTGATAAACATTTTGGAGAACCTAAAGAAAGGATGGGATGACCACTTGCAATCATTGAGGACTATTTTTACAGACATTTTAAAATTTTTGTAAGTTGTTGTATATAACCTTGTACATACAATTTTGAGCAGATGCTTGCCTTTGCCATTGATGTCAAAGGGGGAGCGAGATGAGTGAAAAATAATGTATATTATTTGGGGGAGCTTGTGTGGTGCAGGAGAACCTCTTCAACAAGAAAATTATGGATATAAGGATGAATACTAGGATCATTTGTCTTAGTGTCTTGTGTTTATGCAAGTTTTATGTATTCAATAAAGACCTTGCCATTTAAACCCATGTCACTAATTAGGCAATTTGATAAGCCAATTGGGACAATGTGGCCAATAGGGGTAGTAGGATGTTTGTTTTATTGTTTGATGAGTTTTTAGGTTGTCTTAGTGGTTTTTGGTTGATCCAAGTGTGTGGATCCCAACCTTAGAGAGTTTGACAACTTTTGATGCAAAAATACTTTTGAGAGCAAAAGTGCAACCTTTCAAAGTGCGGTTGATGTAAGCCTTTCAACGGATCCAACCTCTTCCAAATTCAGTTGGTAACCATTGGAGAGGTCTATAATACCTATGGAAATATTCCCAAGGGGGGTGATGTTGTGATTTGAAGTTGGAAGCAATAAGACACAAACAATATTGAGTTTTCCCAGAAATTTTGAGTTTACAGAAGTTGTACGATCTTGTATGGAGTGAATTGAGTCACGACATTCATGGAGTAGATGGAGAAATTAATTATCTTTTATTTGGTGGTGGTATGAGGTTTTTATTATTTGTGTAGTGAGAACCCTGCATTTTTTTGACTGTAACCCGAAAAGTAAGGGTTTGGCTAGGGTTTTAGCCAAAAATGGCCATATCTTGTATTCTAGTCAACTAGAAGTTTCTTCCTTTGGTGGAGTGTAGGATTGGAATATTTATTTTAGGATTTACATGGGTTTTTGTAGGGGAGACTTGTTTGTGAGGAGAAAGAATCAAAACTAGGTAGGCATCTCTATGTAACTACCTTAAGCAAATTTAGGTCAGTCACCATAAAATCTGATAGCAGTGGATTCTAGGCATGTAACCTTGGAATTAGAGATTATTTAGCATTCCCCATAGGCTCATAAATTTTTTTTTTCATTTGGGATATCGGTAATGGGGATTGCTTTGTAAATTAGGCTTAATCACCCTAATTAGGTCTCTAAGCTTCTAAGGGGTTTAGACCCTTAGGTTGCAGATATTGCCAACCCATTTTGGAGATGAGTGTAACTCCCAAAAGGGCATCTATATTGGTGATTAGTTTGTTAGAGTGTGTGGAATATTTTGGAGTTATGGTCAATTCTCTCACTAAATAGGGCTACTAGCCTAGGGGGTAGGTTTCCAAAGGAGGTATAAGGATTTGAAGATAAAACCCTAAACGAATGCTTGGAACAATCCTTGGTAGTCATGAATGGACCAATTCCAAATCCCCTAAGAGCAAGAGTCACCGGTGAGGCATGTTAGAGAAGTTGAAGCCATTTACTCATCTTGAGTAAGTGTTAGGCTTGAGTAGTGGAGAGTAGTTCAAAACCTTAAGATGTGGAGTCCTTCCTTGTAGGGTCATTTTTTGTCATTTCAAGGGTCAAATCCTAACCTTTTGGACTTGTTCTTAGGTGTAAGAAGGCCTCTGCATCAAGTGACATCAGAGCATAGGAGTGTACTTTGGACCAGAGAAGAAGACAAGATGTCAGAGGAAGAGGGATCCAAAGATATCCCATCAAGGGTGACTAATGTTGAGTTGGTTGTATTGGTAAAGAAGCAGATGGTAAAGAGAAAAGAAGTCAGGGTTGAGAATCAGGCTTTGAGGAATGAAATGGACCATTTGAAGGGCAAAGTAGAGAGGGGAGAGAGAGACTCTAGAGGAGACAAAGAAGAGGATGAAGAGGAGATCCCTAGGCAGGAAGAACTAGAGGTTCCTGGAGACCAGAGACCCCTGATGAGTGTCCTCAAGTCCATGGAAATAAGAACAATGGATGTGAAGTTGGATCTGCTAGTGTTTTCTGGTAAGATGGAACCAGATACAGTGATGGAGTGGATAGACTCCTTAGACAACTTCTTTGAGAGTGAAGACATACCAGAGCACCAAAGGGTGAAGATGAACCAATCCAAAATGAAAGGGGTTGCACTGACTTGGTGGAATTTCATCCAAGATGAGAGGGTGAAAGAGGGAAAGAGAAAAGTGGCTACTTGGAAGAATACGACTACTTTGGTAAAGGAAGCCTATGTTCCAGTGGACTATAATGTCCAATTGCATAAGAGAAGACATAATTTGAAGAAGAAGGAGATGGACGTGAGTTCCTACACAAAGGAGTTCGTGAAGTTATGTGTGAAGACTAAGGTAAAGGAGAGTGAAGATGAGAAGGTGGTGAGATATCTCAATGGACTGAGATTTTCCATCCAAGAATATTTGAACCTCCACACCCCAGAGACAGGCCAAAAGTGCTTTCAGTTGGCACTCAAGGTGGAGGAGAAGCTAAAGAGGAGACATAAACAAAATAGAAGAGGAAAAGGGAGACAACAAAGAGGGGGAAGAAGTCCTTTCAAAGGCAAAGGAAGAAATTTTGGGTACCAAGGTGAGTCTAAGCAATAGGGCACCAGAGGAGAGAGGAGTTACAACCAAGGAGAAGGCTACAATCAAAGAGGGAACTTTAGGGGCAGAAGACCATTCTCTATAGGAAGATCCCATGGTAGAGGACCTCCTAGATGCTACAACTGTAACAAAGAAAGGCACACGGTCAATAGATGTTTGGAGAAGGCTACAAGCTCCACGGGAGAAAGGAGGAGCAATTTGGTGTAGGAATCTGATTGCCAAAGTGTGGGAAGTGCAAACATCTATCAAAGTGTTAATTCTCTTGATAGCTATGGCTACCCTGAAAGAGGAGAGACTCTGATGATGAGGAAAGTAGTAACCACCATGAAGATACCTGACAAGGAGCCCCCACAAAGAAAGTCTCTTTTCAAGACTACTTACAAGGTAGGAGGAAAGGTATGCAAGGTCTTGATAGACTTCAGGTCTACTAAAAAATTTGTATCACATAAAATGGTAGAGAAGCTTAAACTAAGAAGGTTGCCTCATCCTTACCCCTATAAGGTATCATGGCCCACCCAAGCTCAACAATCATTGGTAGAAGAGAAGGCATGCATGGAGTTTCAGATTAGATCATACAAGGATAGATTGCTATTTGATATAGCTAAGATGGATGCATGTCACCTCCTATTCAAAGACCATGGTAGTTTGTATTGAAGGCTTACCATGATGGGGTTAGAAACACCTATTCAATCACCAAGGATGGTAAGGTGATAAAAGTTTTACCTCTGATGGAGAGTGAGATAGAGCAGAAGGGAAAGGATATCAAAGTGTTGCTCGTAGATGGCAAGTAGTTCATGAAGGAGATGGCAGAGAAGGATGCAGTTTGCTATGCCCTCATTCCCAAGTCCAAGGTGACAAAGAAGGAGTAGTTTGTAGAGAGGAAAGAAGAAGGACAAAGGCACATAAACCCTACAATCAAACAGTTACTTGAAAAGTTAAAAGGTATAATCTGAGATGGAATGCCAAGATCCCTACCACCAGTAAGAGACATAAGTCATTGCATAGATATGATCCCTGGATCTACCTTACCAAATAAAGAAACATACAAACTTACTCCAGATCAAAATGCAGAGAAGGCAAGACAAATTGAGGAGTTGCTTGAATCAGAGCTAATTCGAAAAAGATTAAGCCCGTGTGCAGTACTAGCTGTCCTTGAACCCAACAAAGAAGGCACTTGGAGGCTATGCATAGACTCAAGGGCCATCAACAAGATAACTATAAGGTATAGGTTCCCAATCCCTAGGATAGAGGATTTACTTGATTGCTTGGGGAGTGCAAAATATTTCAACAAAATGGATCCAAAGAGTGGATACCATCAAATTAGAATAAGGCCAAGGGATGAATGGAAAATGAATTTTAAAACCAATGAGGGGTTTTATGAGTGGAAGGTCATGCCATTTGGGTTGTCCAATGCCCCTAGTACCTTTATGAGGTTAATGAATGAGGTCTTGGTGGAGTTCATAGGAAAGTTTTTGATAGTATACCTAGATGATATCTTGATCTTTAGTCACTCAAGGGAAGAGAACCTCAAACATATAGATATGGTCCTCAAAAGGTTACATTTGAGCAGCTAATGTTAAATTTGGATAAGTGTTTGTTCATGCAGGAGGAGATCATCTACTTAGGCTTTGAAATCTCACAAGGTGAGTTGAAAATGTACCGGGAGAAGGTAAGTGCCATATTGTCTTGGCCTACACCTAAAACTATAAATGATGTCCAGAGTTTCCATGGCTTAGCAACTTTTAATAGGAATTTTATAAGAGGATTTAGTCATGTTTGTGCACCAATGCTTGACACCATAAAGGGAGGACAAAAGTGCAGGTTTAGTTGGACCAAGGAGGTAGATGACTCATTTGAAACCTTGAGGAATAAAGTTGTAGAACAACCAATCCTTGCCCTACAAGACTTCAACAAAATATTTTAGGTGGAATGTGATGCAAGCCACATGGCTATTTGGGCACTACTCAGTCAGGAAGGAAGGCCAATTGCCTTTTTTAGCGAAAAGCTAAATGATACCAAGAGGAGATACTCATCCTATGACTTGGAGATGTATTCTTTGGTTCAATCATTGAAGAAGTGGAGGCACTATTTATTGCCTAAGGATTTCATAGTTTTTACTGATAATCAGACTCTAAGTTTCATAAACAGTCAAGAGAAGTTAAACCACTGACATATGAAGTGGGTAGAAACCCTACAAGCTTTCACCTTCAACCTCAAACACAAAAAGGGGGTCAAGAACAAAGTTGCAGATGCTTTGAGTAGGAGGGTTTTAACTATCAATCAATTCAAGATGGAAAGTGTTGGTATTGACTCCTTGAAGAACATGTATGAGGTTGATGAAGACTTTGGAGATATCTACAAGGTATGTGAGTCTTTTGGTGACCGGTATCATGTTGAATTTTATGAATTTATGATACAAGATGGATTGCTATTTAAAGGTGGATAGTTATGCATTCCTAAGTGTTCAATGAGACTGAATATCATTCGGGAGAAACATTGTGGAGCAATGGTAGGTAATTTTGGTCTTAACAAGACTCTAGACCTCTTGAGAAGACATTACTACTAGCCTAAGTTGCAGGCAGATGTAAGGAAGTTTGTGGAGACATGTGTAATCTATCAAAAATTCAAGGGGAAATCCACCAATGTAGGCTTGTACCAACCCTTACCCATTCCTTCTAGGCCATGGGAAAGCATAAGCATGGATTTTGTGTTGGGTCTTCCTAGGACAAGGAGGGGATTTGACAATATCTTTGTAGTGCTGGACAGATTTAGCAAAATGGCTCATCTCTTGCCATGTAAAACCTCTTGTGATGCCTCATATGTTGCAGACTTGTTTTTCAAAGAAATAGTTTGGATACATGGGTTGCCACTAAACATAGTTTCACATCGAGATGTGAAGTTTATAGGTCATTTTTGGAGGACCCTTTGGAAGAAGTTGGGAACTAACCTAACTTTCTCATCAGCCTACCATCCCCAAATAGATGGGCAAACTGAAGTTGTCAATAGGTCCTTGGGGAACCTATTAAGATGTTTGACAAGACAACATGGAGAGAAATGGGACAATATATTGTCACAGGCAGAGTTCTCATACAATGACACCATAAATAGAAGCACACGGAAGTATCCTTTTCAAATTGTGTATGGCATCCACCCAAGGGGTGTATTGGAGTTGAGGGATTTTCCAAAGGAAGAGCCCATTAGTGAATATGGTGAATCTATTGCATCAACCATCAAGGAAGTCCATAACCAAGTGCAGTCTCATCTCCAACAATTTGTAGTGAAGTACAAGGCTTATGCTGATAAGAAAAAGAGGGATGTGCAGTTTAGTGTTGGGGCTTGGTATGGGTACATTTGAAGAAGGAGAGACTCCCAAAAGGTAAGCACACCAAGATCATGCAAAGGAAGATTGGACCATGTCAAATTTTGAAGAAATGTGGGCATAATGCCTATGAAATCCAGCTTCCTCCTGATCTTGGATTCTCACCCATTTTCAATGTGTGTGATCTTACACTTTTCAAAGGTGATAGCAATGAAGTCGAGGAACCAATGTAGGTTGTAGTAGATGATGATGTTACAAAGCATGATTCACTAAAGTTGAGCAAGATTCTAGACACTAGAATCACAAAGAAGAAAAGGAACAAGGATTACATCGAGTATTTAGTGGCTTGGCAAGACAAACTAGACTCTAAGGTAGTTTGGATGACAAATAAACAAATTTCCAACCATGGTGCAGACCTCCAAACTCTGATCTCAATTGGGCTTGAGATCTCTTCTCTCGAGGAGTATGGTGTAGGAGCACCTCTTTGATAAAAAAATCATGGCTCTTAGGATGAAGAATAGGATCATAGTGTTTGTCTTAGCATCTTGTGTTTATGCAAGTTTCATGTATTCAATAAAGACCCCACCATGTAAACCCATGTTACTAATTAGGCAATTTGATAAGCCAATTGGGACAATGTGGTCAATAGGGGTAGTAGGATGTTTGTTTTTGTGTTTGATGATTTTTTAGGTTGTATTAGTGGTGTTTGGTTGATCCAAGTGTGTGGATCCCAACCTTAGAGAGTTTGACAACTTTTGATGCAAAAATGCAGCTTTTCAGAGCAAAAGTACAACTTTTCAAAGTGTGGTTGATCTAAGCCTTTCAATGGCTCCAAACTCTTCCAAATTAGGTTGGTAACCATTGGAGAGGTCTATAAGCCTTGTGTAAATGATTACCAAGTGGGGTGATGTTGTGATTTGAAGTTGGAAGCAATAAGACACAAACAAGATTGAGTTTTCCCAGAAATTATGAGTTTGCAGAAGTTGTACGATCTTGTACGGAGTGAATTGAGTCACACCATTCATGGAGTAGATGGAGGAATTAATTATATCTTATTTGGTGGTGGTATGAGGTTTTTATTGTTTCTGTGTAGTGAGAACCCTCCATTTTTTTGACTATAACCTAGAAAGTAAGGTTTTGGTTAGGGTTTTAGCCAAAAATGGCCATATCTTGCATTCTAGTCAACTAGAAGTTTCTTCCTTTGGTGGAGTGTAGGATTGGCCTATTTATTTTAGTATTTTCATGGGTTTTTGTAGGGGAGACTTGGTTGTGAGAAGAAATAAGCAAAACTAGGCAGGCATCTCTATGTGACTACCTTAAGCAAATTTAGGACAGTCATCATAAAATCTGATAGCGGTGGATTCCAGGTGTGTAACCCTAGAATTAGAGTTTATTCACCATTCCCCACATTCTCATAAAGTTGGTTTTTCATTTGGGATACTGGTAATGGGGTTTTCTTTGTAAATTAGGCCTAATCGCCCTAATTAGCTCTCTAGGCTTCTAAGGGGTTCAGACCCTTAGGTTGCAGATCTTGCCAACCCATTTTGAGGATGAGTGTAACTCCCAAAAGGGTATCTATAATGGTGATATTTTTTTTAGAGTGTGTGGAATATTTTGGAGTTAAGATCAATTCTATCGCTAAATAGGGCTACTAGCCTAGGGGGTAGGTTTCCAAAGGAGGTATAAGGATTTGAAGACAAAACCCTAAAAAAATGCTTGGAATAGTCCTTAGTAGTCATGAATGGACCAATTAAAAATCACCTAAGATCATGAGTCACCGGTAAGGCATGTTAGAGAAGTTGAAGCCATTTACTCATCTTGAGTAGGTTTTAGGCTTGAGTAGTGGAGAGTAGTTCAAAACCTTAAGATGTGGAGTCCTTCCTTGTAGGGTCATTTTTGTCTTTTGAAGGGTCAAAACCTAACCTTTTGGACTTGTGATTAGGTGTAAGAAGGCCCCTGCATCATTGTGCTTGTTGCATTTTTTAAGTTTTGAGATTTTGCAGTGTTTGACATTTTTGGTTCAACACATAGTGACTAAGTGTTGCCATTAATGCCAGAGGGGTAAATTGTTGGCAAGAGACACTGTTCTAGAAGAGATTGGTGCTTGAGTATTTTTTAGGGGTTTTCATTGATGGAAACTTAGATCAGATGTGTTATCCAATATATACAAATTCATTCTACCAGAAGTTCTAAGCCAATTTTGCTTAAGTCTAGAAGGTGGAATATAGTGTTCGATAGAGTATGAGTAAATTGATAAGAACTCGATTTTGGGTGCACTTTTTTGTTTTTGGTGGAAGAGATAGTTGATCTATTGGTTGATATTGCTTTGTCTGCAATCCTAGCTTTCCGTGTTGGTTCTAGTGCAAGGTTGAATATCTAGTATCCAGTATTTCAGAAAGAACAAGGTTATTTTGGTGTAGTGTGTTATGCAGAATCTTCAGGATGATTTTGTTGATTGGTGCCATGTTAGAGGTTGTTGTGTCAACTTATGTGAAGTGTATAATCAATTTGTTTTGGTCCACGTGTATTGGTAATCAATGTGATTGTACGGAGATTGTATGAGAATTGGTGTATTTTGGTGATCGATGTGATTGTACGAAGATTGTATGAGAATTGGTGCACAATTTAGCATGCATTATTCTTGGATTGATGCTTTGGTATATGACAGAGTAGAGCATAACAAATCAGTGAGACAAAATAGTGGAAGAAGACCTTTTGTGCTTAACCGGAACTGCATTTTAGTATTTGTAGATGATATTCATCAGTTCAGACAATCAATTATCATTTGTAGGACAACGAGTCCTCCCGGGGTTGTATCCCTCTATTGTAATTGAATAGTGAGCTCTAGGCAGTGTGCCTGAATGCATGTGCATTCCCCTTGTAATATTATTATACTCCTTACCATAATAGTATAATATTGTGGGTCTCAATCCCACCATGCTCTTTCTCTTTCTAGGTTTCCATGTAAAAATTTTGGTGTTATGGTGTTATGCTTGTGTGTGTTGAGTTTCTACATTTTACTTTCATTCTTTTGCATTCGGTGGTTTAAGAATTAGTTAAAGAAAATTAGAAATTGCAGAACACTAATTCACACCCCCCCCCCCGCCTCTCAGTGCTCATTGATTTTGACGGAGAGACCCCCCAACATACAAAAAAAATTACATTTTGGAACTCCTACTACATGGATAATGCCAAATTTGAAAACTAGATTAAGGCATTGGAAATTCCACCTATAATGATCACATAGAGGATGTAACTAACTCCTATACCAAATAGTGTTTTAAGGAAACATACAATTATATAAAAAATACATCACTATAAAATATTTTTTATTACACATCTCCAAAAAAAATTCATTTAATCCACACCAATAAATAAAGCGATCAAGGATCTACCAAATTGTTGTAAAAAAAATAATGAATTACAAACAACAAAACTCAACTCCATAAAGATTAGAACCTTCAAGAAGAAGAGAATATACCAAGGAGGAGAAAACCTACAAATATAGTCATGTCCTTATACCAATAACAACATGTGCCAATCTATGTAAAGTAAGATTTGCGCAACACTCCCAAACTAAACAAAAATCAACATATAACTATTCAACTAAAAGTAAAAATATGGAAGCAATAGATATAAACATATCAAACTAAAAGTATGCTAAACATATCAACCATTCCCACAAAAAATAGAATATGTATAATATGTTAGTGGTGATGTTCTTTTGGCTTTATATTTCACATAATGATGACCCATAGCTCACTTATTCAAGTGTCTCATTCTACATGACACGACTTCTACCTAAAGTATGAGAGGCACAACAAAGGAAAGATGTTTGTTGGTGTTGTTTCTTGGTGAAATTACTTCTCATGAGATATTTTATTGTGGGAAGCTAAAATTATTACTCAATTATAGTATAATTAGACCATCATTTCTAGATTGTGCATTCCAAGTTTAACCAAAAAATATATATTTTTAATGAAAGATGAATGACAATGGAGTGCATGCAGTTTTTTGGAAAATATGGTTTTAAAATGGCAAGTGAGGATCTGTTTTGAGAAATGAGGTTCACCATTGAACCTTATTTATGCTAAATATGCTAGTACTTTATGCAATTTTTGTATAGCTTTGAAGAATGTAAATTAACTAGTCGTAAAGTCAAAGTTGTAGTATCAAAGAATAAGCCACATAGGTGAAAAGGTTCACTTTTGTTACATCCCACTTGTGCCCTAGTTAATTTTGTGTAGTATTTATGCCCTGATACATGTTAAACCTAGTGCATTTTTATATACTTGTAAGATGTATAGTGTGCCTAGTTTCATGCTTTAATAAATGGATATGTTCAGATGACTATGCATATGTGAAGTATGATAATCATGATTTCTATGATGATTGATGTACTTTATATTCATCAAATCATACTTCTTAAGATATGGCAACATCATACTGAATTAGAAAATCAATTTCTTGACATCAATGACAAAATAATAATATTAAGACAGTAAAACATCCTTGATCAGTTTTATCCATAATCATCAACAACCTTCTCAATATCCTTATTGAAATGCCAACAATCTCTCCTTATCTATTATAATGCCAACAATCTCCCCTTTTGGCATTGATGGCAAAACCAATTGATTTGACCTAATTGATTCAGATTGCTGTGAGATTCCTAAATGCTAAAATGCTCTCCTTCTGTCATCAAAATTCTCCCCCATACATTAGTCTTCTCTTCTTTTCTCTTCAATCTTCTTTTTCTTTTCTTCAATCTTCTCCCCCTTTGACAAAAATGCCAAAAAGTAAAGAACTAAAACATAATTTCTTCCTGTATAAAGTGAAATCCTGCTGTTATGTATCAACTTAGTCTCGGTCAGAGCATTTTGTCTTCAATTCCTGTTCCCTGTATTTGTTTCCTGCACACCTTTAGAAAACCTCCTAAAGTGTGTAAATCAACATCAACTCCTAAAGATATTCTATAGAGTCATCGAATTGATGCCTTCACCGAACTCGATCAGTGAGTAGAAGATAGGGGTAGGACCCCTAACTTACTTCTAAGATACTCAAAAGTGTCCCTTGGCAGTGGCTTGGTGAAGATATCTGCTATTTGTTCCTTTGTGCTAACATACTCCAACACCACTTTCTTTTCTTGAGCTTATTCTCTAAGATAATGATATTTGATAGAGATGTGCTTTGTCTTAGAGTGCATAACAGGATTCTTTGAAATGTTAATGGCACTAGTATTGTCACAGAATATAGTTACTCGCTCGGTAACTTTCTCATTTATACCTTCCAACAGTTGTTTGATCCATGCTATGTTGGTACAATTCAATGTTGCAGCAATGTATTTAGCTTCTATTGTTGACTTTGAAACACATCCTTGTTTCTTGCTAAGCCAACTCACTAGTCTTTCTCCCAAAAAGAAATCTCCTCCACTTGTTCTTTTCTTGTCATCAATGTTGCCTGCCCAATCAGCATCAATATAAACTTTTAAATCAAAGTCATTTCCTTTCTGATATACTAAGCCATAATCCTCAGTGCCTTTCAAGTATCTGAAAATTCTCTTGATTTTTGTCATGTGTGTTTCCTTAGAATCTGCAGAGAATCTTGCAACTATACCTACTGCATGTGCTATGTTTGGTCTGATGTGAACAACATATTGCAACTTTCCAATCATGGATCGATAAAGTGTCTCATCAACAGATGCAGATTCATCATTCTTTGATAATTTGCAGTTGGTAGCCATAGGAGTACTTACTGGTTTTGAATCCTCCATTCCAAATTTCTTTAAGATTTCCTTTATGTACTTGGATTGAGTAATGAAAATCTCATTTTTCATTTGCAATATCTGTAAACCTATAAAATACTTTATCTCACTGATTAATGACATCTCAAATTCTTTGCTCATTTCATTTCCAAAGTTCTTACATAGAGAGTCATTTCCACAAAATATAATATCATCAACAAATATGGCCGAGATTAGTATTCCATTTTCATCATTCTTCATGTACATATTGTTGTTTTCACTTGTTCTTATAAAACCAATCTTGATTAAATAAGAGGGTAATCTTTCATACCATGCTCTAGGTGCTTGTTTTAAACCATATAAAGCTTTGTTCAATTTACATACCTGATCTTCATTCTTGTTTTCCACAAATCCTTTAGGTTGTTCAATAAAAACTTCTTCTTCTAATATACCATTCAGAAATGCAGATTTGACATCCATTTGATATACCTTGAAATTTTTGTAAGCAGCATATGCCAACAATGTTCTTACTCCTTCTAGTCTAGCCACAGGTGCAAAAGTTTCACCATAATCAATTCCTTCTTCTTGAGCATAACCTTTGCAAACTAGTCTAGCTTTATTTCGAATGACCTCTCATTTTTCATTCAACTTGTTTCTGAAAATCCACTTTGTACCAATTACATTTTTGTCCTTCGGTCTTGGGATTAGTGTCCATGTGTCATTCTTCTTGATTTGATCAATCTCTTCTATCATAGCATTTATCCAATCTTCACTGTTAAATGCCTCTTTCACTATTCTTGGTTCAAATTCAGATATCAGACATGTGTTATGTCTCAATTTTTTCCTTGTCATCACTGAATCATCCTTATCTCCTATAATCTGAATTGATGCATGATGTCTTCTAACATACTTGGCTAATACAGGCTCGGTAGGCTCTGTATGATCTTCTTCATCACTCGATAACTGGATATTCTCTTCATTTTCTTCAACAATTCTCTCGGTAAGACTTGTCGATTGAACATAGACAAATTCATCATAATCTTTTGGTTCCTTGGAATTTCCTTCATCATTTCTTTCTACAAATTCATCAATTTTCATATTTGCACTTTCTACTATTTTGTTAGATGATTTGACCAGACATTTAAATGCTTTACTTCTACAAGAATAACCAAGAAATGTTCCTTCTTCACTTTTCTGATCAAACTTGCCATTTATATTATCTTTGTGTACATAGCATCTACTTCCAAAGATTTTAAAATAACTTACATTATGTTTCTTGTCATACCAAATTTCATATGGTGTCTTCAAAGTACCTTTCTTAAGTTGTACTCGGTTCAGGGTGTAAACTATTGTGCTTATTGCTTCTCTCCAAAATGTTTGTGGTACTTTCTTTTCAATCATCAGGGTTCTGGAACAATCGACAATAGATTTGTTTCTTCTCTCAACAATTCCATTTTGTTGTGGAGTTCTTGGTATAGAGACTTGTCTTTTAATACCATGATCATTGTAGAATAAGTTGAACTCATCAGATGTGAACTCTCCTCCTCTATCTAATCTAAGACATTTCAGTTGTCTTCCTGTTTCATTTTCAACTCTTGCCTTGTACCATTTAAACATTTGAAAAGCTTCTGATTTTTCTTTTAAAAACATAACTGACATCATCCTTGAGTAATCATCCACAAATAATATGAAATATTTATCACCATAATAACTTTGAACTTTCATAGGACCACAAAGGTCGGTGTGCACAAGATCTAAAATTCCCTTAGAAGTGTAAAACTTACTTCTAAAGCTTGATCTTGTCATTTTACCCATCTGGCATCCTCGACACATAGCATTCTTAGATTTTTCAAGACTCGATAGACCTCTTCCTTGGTGCTTCTTGCTTATTTTGATCAGATTATCAAAATTTACATGACAAAACCTTTTATGCCATAACCAGGTATCATCTATCTTTACATATAGACACTTATTCCGAGTTGAGTCAAGGTGAAATGTATTACCTTTTGTTTGTGTCCCAGTGGTAGCTAACTTTCCATTCTTGTCATGAACTTTGACAATTCCTTTCTGAAATTCTATTCAGTAACCTGTGTTGTTTAGCTGTGCTACACTCAACAAATTGTATTTCAAACCTTCAACCCAATAAACATCATTACATCTTGCATTGTCAAGAAATGTTATGGATCCTTTACCTTTTACTGGACATGGTGCATCATTACCAAATCTTACATAGCCTCCGTCATAGTCTTCTAACATAACAAACTTGTGTTTATCACCTGTCATGTGATGTGAGCATCCACTATCTATGATCCAAGAGTCATTAGTATTTATGTGAGATATTAGGGCTTTTTCTTCATACCTTTCTTCATCTAATCCATCTTTGATAGCCACATAAACTACTTCCTCTGTATCAGTTTCATCTAATTTATCATCATTGGATTCCTCATCAACTATTAAGCATGTCTTTCTATCTCTTCTTCTGAAGTCTTGGTGTCCTCTGTAATGATTATCTTTCTATCTATCATCTTGGTAATCTCTCTTTTTAGTAGATTCTTTGTCAGGACAGTTAGAAGCCATATGTCATATCTTATCACAATTGAAACATTTCAAAGGTAGTTTTCCTTTATACTTACCTTTGCCTCTCGGTAACCTTCTGGCTAATAGTGCTTCAAACTCTTCTTGCTTTTTGATTTCCTCATATAGTTTGTGTACTTCCTCCATGTTCTTGTGAAATCTTTCACTTGCTCCACTGTGATCTCCTTCAAAGTACATATACTTTCTTTCATTGTAATCATTAGATTCATTAAGATGAAAATAACTAAATGTAGATTCAACTTTATTTACCGATGACCCACTATTATCAAAGTTACTTAACTCAAATGTATGTAGCTTACCAATAGTAGCATCTAAAGAGACTAACATATTTGGTACAGACCTCAATTCATTGATTGCAAAGACTCGGATTGCATAAGCTGGTAGAAGGGTTCTTAACAACTTACTTGTTATGTCCTTTTCTTCAATGGTTCCACTTGCTCCTTTGATTTGATTGACAATCTCCTTTAGTATTGTACTGTACTAGGTTATGTTCTCACCTTAATTCATCCTCATAGATTCAAGTTGTCCTCTTAGACTATCCACTTTTTCTCTTTGAACATGTTCATCTCCTCCATACACTGATATGAGCTTGTCCCACATAGCCTTTGCATCATTGCAGCCTTCTAGATCATTAAACTCTGAATCGGTCAATGCAGATGTTATTTCAATCATTGCTTGGATATGTTCTTGCTTTGCCTTTATTTCTTCCATTGTCAATGGATAGGTGCTCAATGTGATGAAATCATTCTCCAGATAATATACAACATATTCTTCAATTCCTGATAGGTGCAGCTTCATCCTTTTTTTCCATGTAGAGAAACTTGACTTGTTTATCTTCGGTGCATCCCTCTTATACATCTTTGGATCTTTGCCTCAAGTACCTTTAAACTTTTTCTTCTAGAGTCCAAAGCTCTGATACCAATTGATAGTTCTGATACTTAATGTAAGTACATATGCCATGCTAATAAGATGAGGGGGGGGTGAATCATACAAACTTAATCTTCCATAAAAACATCAGATTCAACCTTGGTAACATATATTTCAGTAATATATCCAAAACTGCTAAACATGCAAACTCAAAAGCATATAAATAGCATAACACTCATAACACTAGATTTAACATGGAAACCCAAATAGGGAAAAACCACTGTGGGATTTCGGACCCACTAAGAAATATACTCTTCTAGAGTATGCTTGGTTAAAAGCAAATCCTGTTAAAGATTACAAACACATTGCTAGATGTGACCCGGTTAAGGGATTTCCCTTAGATCTATTAGAATCTTCACCTTGTTAGAAGTGACCTTGTTAAAGGATTTCAAACACTCAATCAGAATGTCACCTTGCTAGAGGGTTTTACAAATAAGACTGTTAAGTCCACTCGGTTAAGAGATTTTCTGTCACTTCACAAAATAATAGTAATAAAAATCTATCTGCAACTTCACATCTAAAATGCTAAAGCGGATTCTTATTTTCTCAATACAATATAGGACTCATCTTGTCCATCTACTAGGCTCTATACTCTATTATACAGAACAGGTCTTCAAGCTTCAGTGCTCAGTAATCACTATGTAGCATCCCTGTGCATACACTTGCCTGCATGCATTGTTTATCAATAGTTCCCTATTTATAAACAATTTGCCAACCGCTTAATCTCCTTGATCACATTTCCCATGATCAATCATAGCCATAAGATCTTCAAACTTTGTCCAGGTTCAATGTATTCGTCGATCTAAAAATGTGTTACCCCACCTTGGAACTTGCATACATTTCTTGAAATTTGTGCTAGGGTATTGCAGTTCAATCTAAGTTGTAGATCTTCCTGCCGATTTTCCTTTGCCATAGATTCTTTAACAAACTTCATTCATGGCATACCAATCATTTAATCATAGCCAGCTCATCATCTTCCTTCATTAAATAATGCTTTTATTCATTCAATGCATTCTGTTATTACTCGGTTGCAACTCAATAAATACTAAACTTCACTCAATAGACATTTTGCCTTCATTAACCGATAGCGATAACCTTAGGATTTACCGACTAGGGTTACCGACTAAGTTCTTTGCTCGATAACATAACATAGTATTAACCTGACAATCAAATAACATATGTATGATATCAAAACAATCTAAACATCATGATCTCATCATTGTCTAACTCGGTAATAGTTGCCCATTGAATAACTTATTTCTCCCCTTATTCATCATATTCTTTCTGTGTCTTTTACCGACATCTTTATATTCATCAAATAATACTTCTTAAGATATGGCAACATCATACTGAATTAGAAAATCATTTCTTGACATCAATGACAAAATAATAATATTAAGACAGTAAAACATCCTTGATCAGTTTTATCCATAATCATCAACAACCTTCTCAATATCCTTATTGAAATGCCAACAATCTCTCCTTGTCTGTTATAATGCCAACAAAATCTCCATCATTGGTTTGCGTTTAAGGAAATAAGGGTTTCAATTAGAGACATCTTGGAGAAATATTTCTTCTAAGAAATTAGGTCATGCTACCACTTCCTAACCCTACGAATTTGTTCTTATTTCTTCCATTAATCTTAAATTATAAAAGGAAAAATGCAGGAATTTCTCTATTATATTTAAATTCTTGTAGTTTAGTGAATTAATTGGATTTCATATGGTGATTTAAACCCTTCTGCATTATTATGAAATACATACGTTGTTGTTTTCTGCTAGAGCAAATAATAACCAGCAGGATGAAATACTAAAAAAAATTATGTAGGGTTTTGGGTAGTTGTAAATGAAATAAGAAAGAAGGTATGTATACATATATATTTATATATATACATATATATTTATATATATACAAATATATATGTAAAGATGCCTGTAGGTCCAATAATTACTATTTAATTCCTTTCAAACTTGTTTAAAAAGAGAGAAAGAAATTAAGAACTTATACCTCTGTTTGATGAGTGTTAAACTTGTAAAAAAATAAAAATACACATCTATATTCTGCAATATTTTTATATTTAAAACAAATTGTTCACTGTTTGGAATATTAAGGATGGTATGAGTGAATGTCATTACTTCTTACCTGTATAACTATGAAGTGCATACTTATATATATATATATATATATATATATATATATATATATATATATATATATATATAGAAGTATAACCTAGTGAGGGCAATTTTTTTTGAAAAGGCAAGACGTCTCTATTATGATATGTTGTCATCTTTCTAAACAAGGAAGTTAATTCTTTAGCAGCCTTGTTAGTATAACTAGAACCAAACAACAAACTGCACATCTATGAGATAGATTCACATGCATTCTACAGTTAAATCGCAGACTGGAATAAATTTTATCCACAAAATCTCTTCCCTTCATGAAATTTAAGTTATTGTGATACAAATGTTAAGGCCATTGTTAATTTTATCCTAATAAATTAAGTTGTAAACCTTAAACACCGTGAATACTCATTGTACATGTGAAGGTGCAGGTACAGGTGCACATATGTACACGTACTTTGGCATATACTAGCAAGTATGTACCAGTGAGATTATAACTGGTAATATTTGATGTATACGCAAAGGTAATTGTACTCATGTTTCCATGTATGTGTATCTTAGCATGCACTGGTAGACATATTCCAACACAGTGATGCAAACTTGTACCATTCTAGGGAAGGGTGTTCATTTCCGAGACAACTTAATGAAAAATTTTGACCTCTTATCCAAGATTTCACAACTTTCTTAGATTGAGATGACAAGGCAGCTCTTAGATAAATTTATTTTTATTGAGATTAACCTCTCTAGAATAAGGGATTTACTTATACCTAGCCTAGGAAGACAATGGGTGGAAGAACACTATTGTACATGATGTAGTTAGCATCACCACTGGGAGGTTACTCTCAAGAGGTCATATAATAGAGACATGTCCATCAATTTATATTTCATACTTAGGAATTGTTCGTACAATTGGCGGTTCTTATGCCCCCTAACTTCCCAAGCCAGGGATTCAGTTGATACATCGTAAAACATTGCAGTCTTAAATGTCTTAAATGAGTAAGAAGTTACCGATAACACTTTAGAGTACTAAAATTGTGTCTATTGAATGCTAACACAAAAGTTGGACCTACTTCCCTTTTGAGTTCAGTTGAACTCCAATAACCTAGACTTATTGTCGAGAAGCATGAGATCATTGACAATGCATTAATTTGTGCTTATAGTGTAAAACCTTGGCCAAAACGGTGCTGCGTAATGCATGCATTTGTCTGATCTTTAGCACCGGATACACCTCTAGTCAGAGCATCATACTAGTAGGGAGTTACCCTTAGTGTATGAGACTAAGAGTGTAGGTCCTAACACCAAGTCTCAGATGGCATTGAGTTCCCTTTCTCCTTTACCTCCCTACGAAGGGCCGGGCCAATCCAAAAGGATATGGCACAAGGGACTAGATAGTCTATGTTTGGGCAGAAAAATGCCCTAATGATACTTTCCCTCCTCACCGGTATCATGATAGAGTTTTGAAGTTCAGAATTTAGCATCAGTTGAAAAGTACTCTCTCTAAACGCTAAATCTGTTTCTATTTTTTTTTTTAAACCTTCTTGTTTTGTTTATGTTAACGACTATATTTGCAACAGTTAGATTACTTGAATTGATATCCCTTTTAAAAATTTTAGCATGTTACAACTTTGAATAATAAGCATATGAATGTGGGTATTTGAAAATAAGGACATGGTTGTCATTCTCTTGATGTTTTTATTTTTCTGAGCATTGTGTGTTTGGAAAACAAAACAATGTTAAATCAACTTATTACTAGTAATAAGTACGATTTTAGAGTTGATGCAGAATGATGTTGTTTCTTTGGTTGATGTACTATCTATTGGAGAGTCACTATATTATGTCTCCATAGATTATTTCTCTAGAAAAACATGGGTATAGTTAAGCATACATTTTTAAAAAAATTAACAAGTTTTAATAATTTAAATCATTGATAAAAATTTGAAGGAAACAAAGATAAAAATATTAAGAAATTAAAATAAGGGGTATTTTTCTCTAAGCTATTTGGATAATTTTATAAAGATAATGGCAAAGGCAAGCATGAGCGGGAGCAGAAAGGAGCTAGGGTTTCAAGGGAGGGTGTAGATGATTTGAAGGATAGTGATGGAGATGGAGAGGGTGATCCCTAGATATATCAAGCTCTCTTTGGCATGACTATGTGCCTTTCTTTGTTGGCATGTAGTGTGTGTTGGGGTTTCTTGTGGTGGTCAATGCAACTTGTTTTCTTTGATCTTGGTGAATGGTGAGGCGGCTGGCGATTTGTACTATCCACCTTTTTCTTCGTTCACCTTTGGATTAATTCCTAGAGGATGCTCTTATGCGGGGTGTTCCCCATGATGGATTCATGGGTTTTGGGTAGTTCTCTTCCCTAGGGCCTCTATTTCTTTGGTGTATTGGTGTGGTGCAACATTTGGATCAACTTCGAATGGATGTTTATGTTCTTTGCATTGCTAGTGTTAGGGGCTTCCTTTCATCAAGAGCTTGTGCTTTTGTTTGGATCTCTCATTGGTGTTATCTATTCCCCTCTGGTTGGTGACAATGATAGGTTCTTTTATGGGGTTTGGCTCCTTTCCAGTAGCCTTGTGGATATCTTAGTCTCCAAGGGGGTTTTTCTTTTGCCTGTTCTATGGCCCCTACGCTTCTATGGTTCTATCTTTTTCATGTGGGGTTTTGTTACAGATCTAGTTCTAATTTCTTTCTCTCTATTCATGATGGAGATCATGTGATGGAAATGATCAGGGTTTGGTTTTCCTTCCCTCTTTTCTCACTCTTTGCCAGTCCTATTGAGGTGGATGGCTCTTTTTTTGAGATGGAGAGAGGCTAGGTAGGTAAAGTTGGAAAGAGTCTTTTTGGGGCTTTTTTTGCCCTATTTCTTGTGGATGGTTGTCCTACTGCCTTCATCACCTTACTTTTGTTTCTTTGTCATTTTTCTCTTATGGAGGTGGAGACTGAGACAAAATTTTCTCTCTTGGTGTATGATTGGTTTGTGTCACGACACCTTTTTAAGGTTTTGGGAACCATTTTAAAACCCAATACTCCATCAAACTAGTTATGTCCTAATATTTTGTCTTTGGAAGTGATGGGGGTAAACTATGTTTGGCTTGTTTAGGTGTTGGTCTATTTCTCTTTATTTCCTATTGAGGTGGAGAGGAATTGTACTAGAGGGAAGCTGAATTTCAGATGGAGAATATTTGTTTGTTTTAACTTGATGGTTTGGGGAGCCAAGTCAAAACCCAATATCAAGGTTTGGGGAGCCTTGCAAAACCCCCTGGTTCCAAATTGTTCCTTTATGCTTCTCTTCATGATTCTGGTTATGGTTTTGGGATCCTTGCTAAAATCTACTGATTAGGTTATGGGTACCTAGAAAAACCCATTGGTTTGGTTGAGGGATCCTGGAAAAACCCTACACTCATGATTGCTTGAGTTGTTTATTTTGTTGGCTTTTGCCTTCTTGTTTTACACTTGATCCCTTAATGTTTCTCATTTGATGTTAGGTTGTGGTTGGGTTGTTGTTGATGTATCTTGTTGTAGCTTTCTATCTTTGGGTTTTGCATCCATGCAAAATATGAGGGTTTTAGGTCCCTTCAAAACCCATTGTAAGGGGTTCCGAGTCCCTCAATACCTTTTTGATCCTTAATAAAAAAACACAAACAACTTTATATATTGTAAGAGCAAAAGTTGCATATTTTTTAATTTCATTTATTAAATCTTTCACACATTTTAGTTGTCTTGTTGCATGTTTTTTTTACACATGAATAAAAATGTGAGTGTAAAACCAAAGATTGAAATACTAAGCTAACAACCCAAGCAAACACAAATTAACCAAACACTCAAGATAGGATGATAAAAAGAAGCTAAAAGATAATTAATAAACAAAGAAATTAAAACTCAAATAGCTCCTTTTTGTTGAAGATTTGTCCTTTCAATTTAGTTTGCATGTATTCCCACTTGATGTCTGATGGTACTCAAAATTATCTCCATGATTATGTAAAATGAAAGATATTAAGCTAAAAATGGATGCAAGGGTGGTCAGATGTGAGTAGTCAAAATGGCATGGTAATGGTATGATTGTATGAGAGTGGATAAATTGTAAAGATAAATGAGGAGATTAAATAGGATTTTGGTGGGATGAGGGATATGCTTGAGGATGTGTTGCTTCTCTCAATTGAGGACAAGTGTACTTGAGAAGGGAAAGTGTCAATGCGAGGAATGAAAAGTGTCACCAAGGACATGGGTCCATTTGGGAGAGAAACACCCAAGAATTAGTTTCTTGCCCTAATATTTAGAAAAATTTGGAATGTGCACATGTGACAAAGGAGGTTAGAAGGATAAGGTTGGTTAGGAGACTTGGGTTAGTGGGTTAGGGTAGAGGAAGGGTTAGATGGGGGGTTAAGGTTAGGAGACATGTGACTCAATTAGGTTATTTTCAATTATTTAAATTCAAATAAAAGAAGAAAAGGATGACATGAGCTAAATAGAGTAATTAAATTATTTTATTTTGTAGAAGAAGGACAAAGGGTATTAATTAATTAAACATTAATCAATTAATTGGTCATGGCCTTATTAATTAACTTATTTTAGCTAGAAGGGATGCTATAACTAATTAAATAATATTAATTATTTAATTAATACAAACAACTAAGGGAATTAAATTTGATTAAATTAATTAACCAAATTTAAGTGTCTACATTTTTCCACTCTTTGCAGTAGTGCTAGAATAGTGTCAGTGCAAAGAAAACAGCTAGAAGAAGACAAATGCAAAAAGATACCCCATACAAGACCAAGGACAAGAAAAATGACGATGACAAATGGAGGACGATCTAGTGATGCCCCCTCAAGAGGGTGCACAAGAAATAGAGGATCAATTGACATCTCAAAAGAAACATTGCCTTAGTAGACAAGAATAAAGGTGATAGAAAATGTAACTGACAGATGAAGATGACATTGAAAAAACAATTTGCAAGAATAAATAGAAAGGAAAATGGCCTCGAAGGGACCAGGATAGTGAAAAATAGGGCTTTAGAAGGCCCTATATGAGCAAACTTGAATTCTTTGACTGCACAAGAGAGAGAAATAGGTGAGAATTGTGAGCTCTTGAGATTCTTGTGAGCATTCTAAAGGTTTTAGAGAAACAAACGAATTGGCAACATGATAGCCTCTGAGGCACCATGTTGATGTCATAGCGAGCATCAGGCGTCATCGATGACCAGATCATTTGAACCATCTTGGAGTCAGTGACCCCATCTCCCACAACATTCTTATTCTTATTCTAGTACCTTTTATTGTCATTATTTAGCTTATCAAACTAATATTTGTAGAGTTTAGTGACTCCCTTGTCGATCAAGGCCTTTTCAACCGACGGTCCCTTGGACAAGATGTCCCGAAAGGTGGTTGCACAACTTAATCATGTAATATGCAAGCTTGGGATGGAGACTACTAATGAACACTAAGACCAATTGAGTATCCAAGACTATGCATGCAAGATGACTAGCTAGAGCTCTCCACCTTTGGATATAGTCCAAGTGACTTTCACCTCCTTTCTATTTGGCTTGACAGAGATCAAGCATGGAGATGTCATTTTCCATGTTATAATGATAATGAGCCACAAACCTCTCTGATAAGTGTACAAATGTAGTGATCATGCTGAATGGTAACTTAGAAATCCATTCTAAGATTGGTCCACTAAGACTTTTAGGGAACAATCATAAGAGGTAATTGATGGAATATGCCACCTCTTGACAAGCCATATAAATCTCTTTGATATGATGTTATGGGTCACCCTTTTTGTTATGTTTATTAAAAAAAATTCATTTCAAAGCACTTAGGGAATGTAATTGTCATTATTGATTTGTTGAATGGATAGGGGCAAAGCTCATCAAACTTGAAAAATCATTTTGAGTTGTTGTCTTGTAAGGTTTTGAGAGTTACCTTCATTTCCTCCCACTCAATATTAGCTAGAAATTGGTTGGGGCATGACATAGAAAATTGATAATTTGGGGTGTGATATTCCACTTGATGTGAATGTATGTAGTTCAACTATTGTGGTGGGTATTCATAACTTGTTGCATTCTGATAAGAAGGAGCATCTTGTTGGACCAGTGGTGGTTAATGATATTGAGGTGGTTGTGAGTAAGTCACAACATTTTGTTGTTGAGTGAAGTATTACCACTGATATTGTTGATTTGGAGGTAGGTGAACCTATTTAGTACCACCATGAAGATAGTTGCCCCCAGTATAATTAGGAGGTGGTATGGTTGATTGCGGATTATACAATGGGGGATTTTGAATAGAACCACATGATAGTTGATGAGTGTTTGCAACAACATAAGATAAAGGTGACACTTGTAAGTAATTTAATTGAGGTTGTGAGATGTCAGGTTGCAACAATACTTGGGGTGGATACATGGGTGCGCTAGAAACCTATGGTATGGACTACACAAGTAGGGGCATGAATGATGTTGGTACAGTGATAGTGATGCCTCTAATCATGACTTGCAAGATGGGTGGTGGCATATAGCTAGGAATGCCAAAGGTACAAGTCGATGCTTGCGTGAATGATAAGTTCAAAGGTCGCATGACTAGATTGATGAAAGGGGTAACATGAACCACACTGGAAGCCATGGGCATTTCAGCCATCATGGGGATCAAAGTGATAAGCTACATGGACGGTGCAATAGTTCGTACATTGTAAAAATCTCCCTTTGAAGATGGAGGTGGCACAACCCTAACAAGCTGGCATAAAAAGGTTGGTAATGCCTTCCAAGTGTACCCATAGGCAGTAATCCTATTGATGCAAATTGAGTACATTGTTGTGGTGGCAATGTTGATGCTTGGACTTGTTGAGTGGGAAATGATATTGACAGGGGCTGCTATGGAGGCACTTATTGATGGGGTGGTTCTTCTGGACTAGCAGTTACAGGTGGAAAAGATGATGCAACAGTCATGCCTTGAGAAAATATGTTTGCAAATATGAGATCCTTGTGGCTTTCAATAATTCCATCCACCATCTGAGCATTATCAAGATTTTGGAGGAGCTTATCAATGAGAATGACTTGAACATCAGTTTCATCGGGTTGATTAACCATAGTCTCATCTAAAATAATTGAATTGAATGGATCGAAACTAGAAACATTTTCTGAAATAATGGGAGTGAAGCCCACATCAAGATTCTATTGTGTCAGAGAATCATACTCCAAATTGGGGAGGTTGTTGTTCCATTTGCTTGCCTAGATCTAGACCGAGTGATTACAGGCATGAACCATGAAGTGAAAGGAGATGATGATGGAATGCAACACTAAAGTCAAAGATTTGAATTGATAATTTATTTGATTGACTTCATGAAATATTGATGAGATGAGAGAAATGACTAAATCAAAAAGAGATCGATTGGAAAATTGGTACTCAAATTATAATTTGACAAGTCTAATTGACTGATTGCGACATAAAAGTAACTCAAGAGGATGCACTCAAGCAACAAGATGAATCAATGTGAACTAAACCTATGGATAAAGGTTATAAAGCTACAATGACATAAAATATTGAACTATAGACATGATATAGTCAAAGACTTATTGATAAAGGTAGCTAAAAATGTAGACTATATTGCAATTTTTGGATGCGAGACCAAATATGGGAAGAAGGATTGATTTTTTACTTGACCGATTTATTGATTGGATGATGAATTAGATGAAAGATTGAATGATTGATTGATTGGATTGATAAAGTGATTGAGTAATTTGATTGGGTGACTGACCAAATGACTGAAATTGGAAGATTGATGAGCCTGATTTAGTTGTACCTTGACAACTGATTCAAGACTCAAAATTGACATTTAATAGATAGGTTGATGACATAATTGATTTGATTAAAAAATTGATTTGATTTCTAATCCTCGACTTAGGAAAAAAAATGATGATGAAACTTTGGTGACGATAGATGATGATGGATGATAAATGACAATTATGATGATGCAAGAATTGAGATGATGACAACTGAGGTGATGACTCAAAAATTGGGATGATAAAAATGACAATACAAATCGAGACCCTTGTAGATGATAGTGATGATGCAATGGATTAAAACCTTGCTTGGATAAGCAGAAAACCCATTGGACTTGGTAAATAGACTTGAAACTGAGAAAAAATGGGTGGATTAATGAGCCAAACAATGTTTCAGCCACTTTTGGGTATAAACCTAATGTTTTATAGCATGATCTCAGGTTTGTGACAACAAACTCATAGTTTTGATAGACTGCTGAAGTGACCTCTAGGAAATAGCATTCCTGTCTTTCTTGGGTGTGAACCCATTGTTACTAGACTTGGTAAATGACTAAGAGAAAAATAACATCCCCACTATTACATGACTTGGCAGACTAACCTAGGCCATAGTGTTCCCATCGTTACAAGGTGCAAACCCGCTATTTTTGAGAACTTGACAAACTGGGTGCAAACCCACCATTTGAGAATTAGGTGAACTAAATCAAATAAATGGTGTTTTCATCATTTGAAGGTGCACTCCTATGGTTTCATGATAGTGAACCAATAGTTTCTGACTGGATGAAGTGATAATATTGAGACTTTGGACTACAAACTCATTGTTTTTTTACAATTTTGGACTTGACCTTTTTGGCAAAAGATTGTGTGACACAAAAGCACATCAAACATACAAGAAAAGTGTTTGACTCAACTGAGAGATGAGGGCCTAGATTATCCCAAGTAATAATATTTTACTGGTATGAACATGAAGACAAATTAGGCACTTGACAACTTATGGCTTGAAAACAAAGATACTACTTTGTGAAGCTCTTACAATATAATACCTCAAATGCAACAAATAGATAGAGATTAGGTGAAATTCACTCCCCTCCATGGAATTGGAACACCTTTTCTCTTACCTTTCAGATTCAAAAGTCTATGAAGAATTTCTATCTCATTACAAAGGGTGCATGAAGAGAATCTTCAAGGTACGATCTACACTCCTTGAACCACAAAGTATGGGTTTTTAAGCCACTAAAACAAGGTGTTTAGTCAAAATTCAGGGAAAGATGGCAAAACTTACTTGGAGTATAAAACCCTTTTTAGATTGACAAGAACAACATAAGCTAATACTGATGGGATATGACTTTTGTCTCACCCTTTTTTATATAGCAGACCAGATTAAAGTACCGCTTGAGTCATTCCCTCTCACTGGCTTATAGCATTGGGAGGCAGGCTCACTAATAAGATAATACATGTTCTATTAGACCCAAAGTCACTCAAAGGCACAAGAGGAGAAGATACTTGTGTGCTAGCTTAGGGATTTAATATAATCAAAATAATACATGACAGACAAGATTAATCCCCCCTAAGAAATTGAAGTGTTTTCTAACTAAAAAGAAGACACGTTCATTTTAAGCCCAAAAGGTTTTATTTTTTCACACCCCACTTTGGTGGTCCTACAACAAATAAGTTAGATGCTTAGATTTGGGGTCTTCAACAATCGAATCTACAACAATCTTAGAGAAAACATAAAAAGAAAATCATTAGCAAGTTGAAAAAATATGATAAAATAAATAATCTAAAAAAATACAGAGAATACATAGAACAAGAATTCTCATTGTTTCACAGTTCACTCCCATTGGTTCATGTTTCTACCTACAAACCTACTAGTTCTTAATGTGATCCTATTTTTTATTAAAAAAGTAGTGAGAGTTAGGGCACCGACCCTTTACATAGCATGAACTATCAACAACACCCTTACAACACTATAATAACACAAAAATAGTTAAAAGCCAAAGTCTTTTAGAACAAAAAAACACCAAGAGTTCGAACCAACAAAACAAGGGACACTAGCCCCAACCAAAACCTGTAGAAAAAGACCTAAGGGGTCGACTTACGGACCCCGATCATACCTATGACCATGTTCCATTAATTGAAGAGGAACTTATACAGTTCCCTGCCCTCCTCCTTATCAGCATCATTATTCGCAGTACGCTCTCTCAGGAGGGACAGTGTCAGAGCAGAGTTGTGAATAACCTACAGGCAAAATTTGTTAACTCTGATAATCTGAGTATCACAGACGTCCATCCTTTGTTTCAACTCTTTAACCTCATCAATGATGGCCTTCACATCTAGGAGTGGCGCTAAGCTTTCAATCTGGTTCAGGATCGTCTTGGCCTCTATGTTGATACTCTGGATTTGCTCCATAATAGGGAGCCCTTGTGGGAATTTAGTATCAGTAGCACTGCCCTCCCTATTCTGCTCCTGATTGTGCATCATCCCTACTTCCAGGATCTTTGCTTCTAGGTCCACTCTATCCTCCTTGGTGATTTTGATCATCTTCACCACATCCTCAACAGGGGCACTAACCACCTGGATTCCCCTATCCTCCAAGCCCACCATTTTCATGACCTCCTTCGACTCCACTAGGTTGATAGGGGTCACAGGTTCCCCTTCCAGCTTATCATTTCTAGCATCCATTGGGGCCCATAAGTGTCAACATCCTTAAGATCTTCCCCCTCCTTGTCATCAATATAATCCTCTTCAGCCTCATAGACATGTAGGGTTTTCAATTTTTTCATCGAGGATCCCTTAGACACAATTGTGTGGGATCTCCTCCTTCTTTCCATGTTTGAAGAGGGGTTTTCCTCCTCTGCATCATCCAACAAAGAGTCATCATCATTGAAAATTCTTTTGCACTTCACCAGAGATTTCCCTTTGCCCATGGAGGGGTAAGAAACTTCTCCTTGCTAGTGGAGGGAGAGGGCACAAAGTGGGTAGCTTCAGTGATAGAAATAGAGGGCAAAAATCGAGCGGCCGCAAGGGCATTTTACACAAATTGGAGAAACCTAGGAAAATATAGGCCAAAAGAGAAGGCCATGAAAGGGTTCAAAGTTGAAGCAAAGAGATGAACCAACATTAAGTTCCTAGGAGGGTAGAGAGACCTATGGTAATCATAGAGCCTATAAATAAGGCCTTGGTAAAGTGGAATTGGTGGCTTGTCCCCATTCTTGGGGTTCAGGGCTTCTTTAATAGAAGCTTCTAGAGAATGCAATAAGAAAAAAGGTAAACAAATTAGGTCATTATTGTGGAAGTGATTGAGCAAAGGGATGTGGTAGTAATAAAATACCTTAAAGCTGCCTTCTAGTGTAATGTATTTCATGATTAACATGCATATTTGGTTTCAGGGGTACTTCAGCTCTTCACAAGAAAAACCACCTTGCAATTTCACCGGCTCCTCCTTGTTTTTGAAGAAGCATTTCAGACCTTCACTATTAGACACATGGCTGGTCCTCTTCCATTTTATCCCTTCCAACGAGAGACCTGTCGCTTGAGCAATAGAATCCTCTGAAACCTAAAAAGAGACACCCCCTATTGGGACCCTTCTACCAAACCAAGAGGTCGCAAATTGGTCTGAGAGCTTCTCATCGTGGCCAGTAAGGCACTCCATGAAATCAGAAACCCCACCTTCCACACAGTAATTATAGACTAGGATATCCTTCTTAAAATCATTAGGATTATTAGGTTTGTAAAACACTCTATCACCCCCCATGGCCAAGTCTAAGAGCTCTTGCTTAGCAGAGGACATAAGCAAAGCCACATAGAGAATGTTAAGGATGCAACTTTTAGAGAAAATATAGTTAACAATTTCATAGGGGTGGATAAATTAAGCATGAGGCGACTAACAAGGCACCAAAAATGAAATTATTGCAATTAATGACCTTGGAAATAGGGAACTTGTGAGAGTCATTAATTGTAACAAAAGACAAGACCTTAGGCACATAGGAAATTATCAAGTAATTGAAGCTAGTTCAATTAATGATACCAATGGCACGTGGCATTTGCATACGGCTAGCCTTGAGAACAATCCAGTGAGGCCAACATCCATACATTTCATCACCCTTCCAGATCATCATGAGGAGGTGACCACAAAATTTGTACCCAAAAATGATTTCCGCACACACATCCCCTTTGGTGGACATGCTGGCAGTACTCGACATTTTCCCCTGTTGATTAATCCATCTCATCAAAAAGTTGGTGGTAGTCATCAGCATATTCCACATATTCAAATTCAAAAAATAAATCCTCTCAAGACTCCAAAGAATCAAGAGGGAGTACTTGATGAGGCTAAACCAAAGCAATATCATAGGAGTCAATTTGGGTAACTTTGCCTTTCAGGAGGGAGTTAACATGAGGAGGCAAGGAATTGTGGTTTCTCTAACATCTTAGGTTAGTGTTCAATAATCCAAGGGCTGCCAAAGCATCAACAACTCCATTGCCTTCCCCATACACATGCATGATACATAAGGAGTCAAGCCTTGCTATAAGCCTAAGAATATCCTTGATGATACTTTCAATAGTCCAGTTAAGTCTATTTTGCCCTTAGACAACATCCACAATGAGATTAGAATCCCCTTCAATGTCAAGATCCATTATGCCCATGGAGAGGAACAGTCATATTCCCCAAGCCAAGGCCATAGCTTTCACTTGACTACTGGAGTAACCATTCAGGTTCCTAGCATAGGTAGCAACCAGGGCCCCACTGTGAGTTCTGATAACATCACCCCCAGCCGCAAGGCCCAAATGAGCTACCCCATCAAAGTTGAGTTTGAAATAGCCAGGAAAAGGGGGGGACCAAATAGAATTCTACCTTAGGAGACATTTAGAGCCATCAAAGTGAGCAAAGGAGCTAGGGAGATTCCAGCTGCTAGTGATCTCCTAATCTTGTTTTGAGGGAGGATTGGGGGGCACTTTAATCCTAGCGATAGAAATGTTCTCCAAGATGAGTTTAAGAAAACCAACAAAGACAAAATCCAGCGAGTCCACCTTGTCCCTAAAAATCTTGTTATTCCTTTCCTTCCAGACACTCCAACAAAGGTGAGGGGGAATTTGCCTCCAAAGTTGATGGACCATAGGGTTGGAGGAGGGGCTCCCAAACTCATACATCAACTACAACATATTTTCATTCATGATCTAGGAAATGTTAATCTTGTGACAGATGATCCCCCAAAGGTTTTTGGCAAAGGAACAATGAAGGAAAAGATGGGGGGAGCTTTCAGCATCAATTTTACAAATGACACATCTGTTGGGAAAGTGAAATCCTCTTTTGGCCAAGTTGTCCTAAGTCATAATTTTGTTGTGCAAAATAGTCCACCAGAAGAAATTAATCTTAGGGATGAGTTGAGGATTCCAGACCTCTTTCCAATTAACAAGCAAGATAGGTTCCCGCAATAGGTTGTTGTAAGCAGTCTTGATAGAAAAATCCTTGGAGGGGTCCCATTTCCAAATAAATTTGTCCTCCCTAGGAAAGCAAGGGAGGAGGGTCCCAACCAGAACCTTCTACAACTCATTAGCAACATGAGGTAGAAGAGATTGATCCAAACAACAGTCTGTCATAGTCTTCTAGGTGTTGTTGAGGAAGAAGTCAGACACTCTTTCCCCAAAGAATCTTCTAGTAATATTCTTAATCCTTCGAAGGGAAGGTGAGGCAATGAGGGGTTTTTCCCCAAGCCAACAATCCTCCCAGAAGAGAACCTTGTTGCCATTTCCAATAAGCCATTTCATACATTGGGAGATGGTGCCCTTACAACTAATAATGTTATTCCAAATTTTAGACCATCTGGGGAGTCCATATTCACTTAAAGCAAAGAGAAAACTGTCATTTCCAAGGTTTTTGGCCCTCATAATTTGTCCCTAATCTAATTCCTTGTGAAGTAGATTCCAGGCCATTTTGGACATGAGAGCCTTATTGAAATGGGTAATTTTATGAATACCTAAACCCCCCATCCATTTTGGGTAGCAGACTTTATCCCAGCCCACAAGAGCAAGCCTTTTCTTTTCCTCCATCCCAGTCCAAAGGAAAGTTCTTTGGATATTTTCCAGTTTGTCAACCATAGAAGCATAAATTTTGAAGAGGGAAAGGAAGTAGACATGGATGTCCTGCAGGGCAGAGGCCAACAACTAATGCTTCCCCACACTACTAAGGATCCCTCCCTTCCACCCAGCTAGTTTTCTCTACATTCTTTCAATAATAGTCACCCAAAATGAGTTGGAGACATCCCTGACAGTTAGAGGTAGCCCAAGGTAAATACCGGGAAGGGGGGCCATTTAACAACCCAAGATCCTTCAAATTTTATCTTGAATATTTATAGTAGTGTGGAAGAAGTAGATATTGCTTTTATCAAAATTAATGTGTTGACCAAAAGCATCCACATACTGGTTGAGAAGGGATTTCCATCCCTTGGCCTCAACCACAAAAGAGATCCCAAAGAGAATGGTGTCATCCACAAACTATTGCAAAATGGTAGGAGGAATAGTGGAAGCGGGTGAAGTTCCACAGAGGACCCCTCTACCAACCAAAGAGTTGAAATTTTTTTCCAAAACTTCAGCAAGAATAATAAAAAGGTAGGGTGAAAGAGGGTCACCTTGTCTTAGCCCCCTAGAATCCCCAAAGGTCTCCAGAGGGCTCCCATTGAAAAGGAAAGAGTAGTTAACCATATTATGCATTCCCTAATAAGGTTTAACAATTTCCCCCAACAACAAGCTTTAGTAGGACCTTGAAAATAAAGCTCCATTTAACTCAATCATAGGCCTTCGAGATATCTAACTTTAACACCATACCAAGATTACAACATTTGTCCATAGAATGAATTATCTCATGAGTGGAGATGGCCGCATCAAGGATTTGTCTACCATGGATGAACCCCTTCTAACTCAGACTGATAAGGGAGTCCAAAAAGCATTTGAGTCTATTGACCAGGACTTTGGTGAAGATCTTGTAGATAGTATTGCAGAGGCTGATTGGGCGAAATTCTTTCAGAGAAGACAACTCCTGAAATTTAGGGACCAAAGCAATGAAGGCATTGTTTAACTTTTTGAGGAGCTTTCTAGATCTAAAGAGATCCTTAGTAGCAAAAACCACATCAACACCCACCACATCCCAAAAGTCCTAGAAAAAATCAGGAGGGAAGCCATCCGGGCCTAGAGCTTTGAAGGCCCCCATAGAAAACACTGCGATACTAACTTCATCCTCAGAAATTGGGGCCATGATAAGTTCATTGAATTCCCTCATGAGGGGGGATGGGAGGTAGTGGAGGATATTTTCATTGAGGATAGGATATCCAACCCTGCAATCAACCCAGAACAAGGCAGAGAAATAGTCAGTAGCCATGTTCCCCAAGCTAACTTCATCTCTGACATCCTAATTGTGGTCATCTTTTAAACAGGAAATGTGGTTCCTTCTCCTGTGGATATTGGTTGATCTATGAAATAAGGAAATATTTTTGTCTCCCTCTTTTAACCATTGAACCCTAGATTTCATTTTCTAGAAGAGTTCTTACCTCATAAAGTTTTCCTTCCATTTCCTTCGAAGGTCAGCCTCCTCCAAGTGGGTCACTTCCAGGGAATCCCCTTGATCAATTTGTTTCTGAATGACCTCCAGCTTGCTAATGATTTCTTTTTTTTTGAATAAAAATGTCCCCAAAGGTGTTTTTGTTCCATCCCCTAACATTTCTTCTAATTAAATATAATTTCTAAGCAACCCGAAACATGGGCGTGACATGGATATCAGTCTCCCACCATCTTTTAATGCAATCCTTGAACTCTGGGTGGGTATTCCACATGACTTCATACCTAAATGGGTAGATTTTTCTTTTGGAGTGGGTAGTGCTAAAGAGGACAAGGGGGTTATGATTAGAAACCATTCTAGGGAGGGCAAAAATACGTTAATGTGATCCTGTTGCTTTACTGTTAAAATGAAAACTTTTACAAAAACATAATGCAAAAGCGCAAAAACATGAAATCCCACTACTTCTACTCTCCAAACCATTATTTATAAGTGTGAACTCACCATTTCTTTTTTTTAAATGTAGAAAGGGAACAAAGAAAAGTCAAGACCAAAGAATTGGATTTATGCCTTTCGTACGACAATGGGAATTCATTCATGTTGTTTCTAGTGGCATACTCTTTGTTTGATTGCATGTTCTCGTCATTACTTGAAATTGAACTGGAGAGGAATTAACTTCCATCAAAGAGAAAATCAACTTGTATACCCACATTTTTGTTTGCAAGTATCCAAATCCTACAAGAATAAAACTAAAACAACAAAAACAACAACAACAACAACAAAAATATGAGATTGGCCCATGAAATGGGTCGCACCGGGCGTGCCAAAAATGTGTGAATAAAAATGTGAGTGCAAAACCAAAGATTGAAATACTAAGCTAACAACCCAAGAAAACACAAATTAATCAAATACTCAAGATAGGATGATAAAAAGAAGTTAAAAGATAATTAATGAACAAAGAAATGCAAACTCAAATAGCTATTTTTTGTTGAAGATTGGTCCTTTTGATTTTGTTTTCATGTATGCTCACTTAATGTCCAATGGTTCTCAAAAGTATCTCCATGATTATATAAAATACAAGATATTAAGTTAAAAATGGATGCAAGGGTGGTTGAATATGAGTAGTCAAAATGGCATTGTAACAGTATGATTGTATGAGAGTGGATAAACTATGAAGAGAAATGAGGGGATTAAATAGGATTTGGTGGGATGAGGGAGATACTTGAGGATGTGCCACTTGTCTCAGTTGAGGGAAAGTGGCAATGCAAGGAATCACAAGTGTCCTTGAGAAGGGCAAGTGTCAATGTAAGGAAGGACAAGTGTCGCCAAGGACACGTGTCTATTTGGGAGAGAAACACCCAAGAATTAGTTTATTTTCCTAATATTTAGAAAATTAGGAATGTGCACAAATGTGACAAGGGAGGTTAGAAGGATAAGGTTGGTTAGGAGACCCAAGTTAGTTAGTGGGTTAGGCTAGAGGAAGGGTTAGATGGGGGTTAAGGTTAGGAGACATGTGACTCAATCAGGTTATTTTGAATTATTTAAATTCAAATAAAAGAAGAAAAGGATGACATGAACTAAACAGAATAATTAAATTATTTTATTTAGTAGAAGGACAAAGTGCATTAATTGATTAAACATTAATCAATTAATTGATCACGGCCTTATTAATTAACTTAATTTAGCCAGGAGGAATGCTATATAATTAAATAATATTAATTATTTAATTAATACAAGCAGCTAAGGGAATTAAATTTTATTAAATTAATTAACCAATTTAAGTGTCTACAACACCCTTTTTTCCCTCTTTATTGTTCTTCACTAGCCTTACTATAGATTTAAAATGTCCCCTTCACCCCTTTCTTGTGTTTATCCTTTTGATTTTTTTTCTTTTTCCATCTCATCGTAAATGTGTTTCCCTTCCTCATGACCCCTTGCCCTATTTCCTTATCACATCTTAATCATTTTTATCAAATTATTTAACAAAAAAATACCTTAAACCTAATCAAATAATCATAGTTTAACTACCAAAATATTTCCTTTTTAAACATTTTCATGATGAGGGGCCACCACCCTTAAATGGAAAACTTTCCCTTCCCTTATCTTTGGAAATTGAACTTCTTGAGCCTCAAGATTTGTCCCCACCCTTGGGTACATGAGTGCAATAGAATCCTCATTAGCTAATAAAGATTAACTTTTCAGGTCAAGCCGATCAAGTGAACTAAGTTTACAACATCAATTCCCTCAAAAATATTATAAAAGAAGTCTCTAGATCTTATTTTTTTAACAAAAGCAACATTCACCAAGAGAGCAATATTTTTCCAAATGAGTGGGAATATCTTAGTTAATGTAGTTTTTTCTCTAATGATTTAACTTTCATTAGATATCTTTTAAAAAATCAAAGCACTCCAACAACCTTCATAATTAAATTAATCACATACGATATATTTATTTTTAATTTTTGTAAGGGGTTCATCCCATAGTGTGTTGCCTGAGTGGCAGTGTTGTTGTTGAGCCCACCAAGGTTCAAACCCCCACTAGGCAATTGTGATCACAGGATTGTGCCTTTGTTCATCCAATGTGCTTGTGGGTTTAAGCCTCAATGTTGATAAGTGAGGATAAGGTCCCTCATAGGTGACCTCACCAGTTCATAGCTCTAGGTCAAAAGCGTTTCACATGGTACTAGAGGGTGTGTCATGCTAGCATAACTGGTCACGTTAAAAAGTTTACCGATATATATGTATAATATTCATTAAAATGATTTAATTTTTACTTTATTTTGGCTTATAATTTGCAATATCCAAACTCTTTGTCCATCCATTATTCCTTACATCCATTTCCATAAACCTCCACACCTAGTTTTCTAAATTATTTTCATTCTATATATATATATATATATATATATATATATATATATATATATATATATATATATATATATATATATATATATATATATATATATATATATATATATATATATATATATAATTATCTTTAGAATGGTTTAATTTTTACTTTATTTTGGCTTATAATTTGCAATATCCAAAATCTTTGTACATCCATATACATAAACCTCCACACCTAGTTTTCTAAATTATTTTCATTCTCCCATTGCAAGCCCTGGAACATTTAGCTTTGTTTGTTACTTACATTTTACATATTAAATTCCAAACCATCATTGTATATAAATTGTTTTAGTCCTATATTGGTATCATTTAGTATTAAGTCATATTTTTTTATTTTTTTTTCATGTGGTCCTCCTTTACCATCACTCATCATCTTGTCTCTCCTCCAAACCCTAGAAGGCCTAGTGCTAGTATGTCTTGTGTTTCCACCTTAAAGCCTATTTTATATAATCCAAACCAAAAATTTCACCTTCCTACATTAGTTACCTTTCTATCCATATGATCCTTTTTTGTTGTCGTCATTGGTGTAGTTTTTATCATTTCCTAACACCCCTTTATTTGATCTCTATTGCATTTGCATCCTAATTACCTATACACTATAAATATGTGGTTTGTTCTTAGAATATGAGTGATTTATTTTCATTAATTTATTTATTAGTATTTCATGTTGATTGACTCTATTGTTGAAAGCATGCAACGGGGTTGACCAAGGTAAAATCCCCTTTAACCATTTATTTTGTAGGTTTTTCCTTCTTAAAAATGTGTTATTTTAGTTTAATATGAGGGAAATCTATGAAGAATCCACACAAGTGTCAACAAAATTTTTATTTAGAATTGTGATAACTTTCCCTTAAATTTTAATTGAATCAAAGATATTATAATTTTCCTTGACCTTAAACTTCTATCCACCCTGACGTACCCTTTTTGTATGACCAAGTCTTAAGCTTGAAGTTCAAGTAATTTGGGTTTTTAACCTCCTATTAATTTGTATTTGAGGGTTCACAATCCTTTAAATTGGGTGTATCTATTTATATATATTTGGTGTGATTTATAGTTTATTTGAACCAATTTAACAAATTGTTTTGCTATTTTTCATCCTCTATTCATATAATGGCATGTGTCCATATTAATTATTGATCACAAATTGATTCAAATTCAAATTAAAAAATTAAATCCCTCAACCTTAACCTCTAATTTAATGACGGGTGTCCATATTAATTATTCATCACAAGGACTTTACCTCAACCTCTATTTATACCACATCCTCGAGGAAAAAAATCTGTGTGGAAAAAATCCTTGAACTCGATATTTTAAAAAAACTTCCAAAAAGTGAAAAATTCCTTGGACTCAATATTTTAAAAAACCTTCCAAAAAACATATTGACTTCATTCTAAGCATTTTCTAGGATGGCCACTTCTCTACACAAGTTGATCTTGACCCACTTTTTAGGAATTTTCTATCTCCTAGTCACATGTTTTGAATCATTTTTGACACGTATAAATATGACCACCTTCCTAAATAAATATTTAATATTTATTTTAACCATATCCCCTTATTAATTAAATTCTATTTAATTGATTTCCTCGTATCCATCAATTTGATTAAATAAATTACTCAATTTATTTAATTAAATTCATATAAACCTTTTCTAGCCTTTAATTAAATAAAATTAATTCCCCTTTCTCCCTTTTTAATTAAATTTATATTTAATTAAATTGATCCTTGCAAATAAATAAATCTAATTTATTTATAAAATCCCCCCACTTGTATTTATGCAAGTTGCATCTATTTTTGGTTGAAATAAAGTAATTTTATTTTAATTAAAATCATTTTCCCTCATCCACTTGCATTTTCCTACATCTCCCACTTGCCTCTGAAACCCCTTCTAGATTGTTCTAATCACTTCCAATTTAGCCTAATTAATCTCCTAATTACTGTCACATTCCTAAGTAAAAGGAAGTCACTTCTCAAAGCCTCCGAAGTCTTTTATAACCATTAAAGGCTTTGTGTCTTCAAATGGCTAGCCTCTAAAGTCTTCCAAACCATTAAAGGCTCTTACATAACCATTTCTGGTTAACTCACCTTTGACCTTTGGTTAGAGACTTTCCTCTAACTTAACCATCCTTTTGACTCAAGGGTCTCATCAAACACTTATGGCTTTGACCATAGTTATCCATTTAACCCTTGCACAAGAGTTTACCCCTTGGATAAAAGCTTTATCCATTGGATAACCCTGACCTAATGTTAACCTTTACCTCCTAAGGTAACCTTCATGTCTTCTCAGGCATTTAATGCCTCTTGCATCTCCTCTCAAGCAACCTCTTGTTGACAATTGTCACCATTTCGTTGGTGAGAATTGTAAACATGGATTGATTAACTTTAAATCCTAGCCCTTGTTAAGATTATTCAATCTTAACCATCCATTGCCCTATTTTCCCTATAAATAGAGCTCTCCATTTTCATTATCCATATCTCTCTAAGTTTGTATGCATCTACATTATAGCCTAATTTACTAAGCACTTTAGCCTCTCTTTATTAAAACATCATCGTAGCATTTAGAAGTATTTTTCATATCATAGAATATTCATGCTAAGCTAGTATATCATGTTAGTATAATTTATTAATCTTTTATCATGTCACTATATTCATCTGAACTTAATCATCATGGTTTTAACACATCATATAGATCTTAGAATACATTCATGCATGTGGATCAAATATCACTCGTTCTTGGAGTTGTCATTCCTAAGTCACTTGCTCAATGATCTGAGAGAAAAACATTGGCTTTAGGGATCCTATGAGATAGAGAACAATGGGACACCCCTTGGGAAGTTAAACTAGTTTAATTAGTTTATATACTTGCACCAAGAGTCTCATTGGTATGTGGGTCTTTTGATCTTGATTTATTCATTTTGATCACCGCATTTTCTCGCGTACATTTCTGGCGCCCATCGTGGGGCACGTCCCCAAAAATAACATCATTTTTTGTGCAAGTTAGAGATTTCAATCATGTTGGAACACTCTTTTAGTGCATCTAGAACTTTTTGCAGCAAATTTGTGCCAAACTTTAGCGCATTCATCGCACTGTTTAGCGCATAGAAACCATTCCTTAGCGCATTTAACTTTCTTCCTAGCATGTGTTCTTCTCTTCTTTTTCCACACATAGGAGTATCATTATAGCACATTCATGCATCAGATTAGTGCATAGGCTCTATCTTTTATCACTTTTGTACCATATTTTAGCGTATTTGGTCTACATGTTAGCACATAACACTGACAGAGGCCAAAAAAAAATTGTAACCGAGTCAGAAATTTAGGCTTGTGAAGCCCACCATCAAGATCTAATTTTTGAATGAATGAGTGCAAGTTGTAACATTTCTCAGTGCAGGAATAGGAGGAAGTTAGTTTAGTTTTTCTTTACTTTCTTTTAAAGTTAGTAAAAAGAACTCATCTTTTTCTTTATTACAAAAAGTCTAAAATGAATCTCACTTTCTCTTTTGGATGCCTAAAATAAACTTCATGTTTTCTTTTGGTGCCTAAAATAAAATTCATCTTTCTTTCTTGCATGGATAAAAAGAACAAAAAATTCAAATCTTTCCTTTTATGCAAGATAGGATCATCTTTTTGGGGGTTTTTAAAAGGAACAAAACAAACTTTCCAATTTATGCACAAAGTTAAAATTGAACATCACATTCATTTGGTGCTTATTAAAATGAAATTCACCTTTGTTTTAGAAGCTTAAAAGGAACCTTCACATTTCCATTTCAAAAGCTTTCAAAATTAAGATCGTTGTTGTTTACATTGGTGATTCATTTTGTTGACAAGGGTTTACTTTCAAAAGTTCAAAATTTTGCTATCTTCACACATTTCTTTATTTGAATAAAAAGAGCATCATGTCTTCTTGGAGCAACATCTCCATCTAGCTTAGATAATTTTGCAATGAAGGTTTAAAAAGAATCCTTGTCTTTTGTGTTTGTGAGGTGATAGGTATATGCTTTCACCTTCAATAGGTTATCAAAAAGCCAAAACCATCTCTTTAATGCTTTCTTTTAGTTTCATGCATTAACACCTTTAGAAGGCCTACCCTCCCGAGTTGCCCTTAGAGTGCCATTAAGGCTGATGAGAGGGGAATGACCTAAGTGGGAAATGACTTTATCGCCAAGTGTTCCAACCCACTATAATCAAATGTGGAGGCTGATGAAAATCCCCTCCAATGGTTTTTCTCGGTGATTAGTATTCCCCCAGTATCTTTAAAATACATAAAGCCTTTGTTATAAAGGTTGGGAAGCCTCCCAAGGGAGTTTATCACTGAAGACAGAATGAAAGCCTAATTAAAAACCATAGAAGTAGAAGCTTTGAGCCAAGTCAATTACCAAACATTGGCAATATTATAGTGCAAGGGTGGGGAAGAATCCCCACCCAAGATCACTCACCATATATCTCCCAAGATAACTACCCAATTGTGAAGTAATTCACTTTGGGTTAATTTCTAGCAAAAGGCGAAAAAATGAGCACCCCCTAGGGGGTGACAAGGCTATTTGACCTGACGGAGTATCAAGAATAGTGGGCTATGATATTGTTAATGACCCTTGAATAAAGAGACTGCTTGATCTATCTTTTTGTAATCCAAACCAGTGAAAACATCGAGGATTTGAAACATCTTCAAAAGAACATACACTATTTGTTTAGTATAGACAAGCTGTTATCACTTCTATGTGTTGTGTTTTCAAGTCCTTTTTTAGAAAATCATCCATCAAGTCACAAAATTCATTTCTCAACATCTTAGCGAAAACATCAAAACAAAGTTATCAGGACAGTTAGCGCATAGGAGCAACATCCTAGTGCATCTCAACCATCTGATCGTGCATTCCAACCAAAAGTTAGCAATTTTATTATTCACGTTACCACATGATCAAAATCATACTGGTAAAAACTCAAATACCGCTTGTCAACATCACTGTAGCGCATAGGAGCATCAACCTAGCACATCTGAAGCATATTATAGCACATTTATACCAAACATTAGCTCCTCAAAGGGACATATTAGCACATAACCAATTCAACAATTGTATTATCAAACAATATAAACTAGTGCATTTGAGAGGCAACATAGTGCATCTAGAACATTTTGTAGCACTTTGAGAGTATCCTTTAGCGCATCAGGTCTTTATTCTAGCGCATGGTCAAAATTAGTGAAAAATAGAGAGAAAACCAGTCACCTTGTGAAATTTTCATCAACAATTTTGAATACCCTTTTATGTCCTTTGACAAATCCAACAACGAAATTTCAAAAAAGGATCATAAGTGAGAAACTTCTGAATTCAACTAAGCAACCTTAGAAAGAGATTTTAAATCTTGAGCTATCTTGAGATCAGATTTAATCCAAAAAAATTAAGGAGTATCAAAGCAATGATCAAAGGTTCCACCATCCAATGAATCCTATCAAATCAATACCTAGTTAGGTCCTCAAGTTGTCAAATTAAGTTTCTAGATCGTGAAACTTGACTCATATCATTTGGCACACTTTATTGTAGAAGTGAATCAAACTAAACTTCTACTTGACAAGTAAACTTGAGTTTCCAAAATGAAGTATCCATATCCAACATCAACATCAACATTGATCATTTGTGTATGACCACTCCCCATATTTTGAGAAGAAGAAGTCTCCATCAAAAGACTAGGTTGAAGAAGAGACAACCTAGTTCTAAGTCACTTATCAAAAGGAGTAAATTTATTTATATCAATCGTCAAATCTTTACATCACATTGCGCATTCTTTCATCATATGCAGTTGTATATCCAAGGAAAAACCAACAAATTTGACAAACAACCTTTGAGAAGTAGGGCTTACATTCATAAAGCAACATTCAACCAATGCCTTAATAGTGGAGGAAGGATTAATCCCACCTTGTTTCCAAGGTTTCTTATCACTTACAACGAAGCTCAACCTGAGCCATGAGCTCCACCAAGAACCCCAATAGAAGAAGAAGAATTCACTATGATAGAGATTATTAATGCATGTTGTCACTCAGTCTTAGAAAAACAAAAAAGAAGGAATCGCAACCAGAATCAAGTATGAGTCATAGACTGTCCAATCCTTTTGATGAATATGTGAATATGGGAGAAACAAAGATCATCGACAAGCTCCTTCAAGAATGTCAAGAAAATGCAGCTTTCCAAAAACTCATATAAAAACTTATAGAAGCAGATAAGCAAAAATATCTACTCATGTTGACTAGTAAAGGAATCAATATTCCTGAGGATTTTGACATATAAAACTTAAGGAATATAGATGAGGTAATTTCAAGAACAAGGGAAAGAAACTATGCTTATCAAGAACAACTAAGAGAAGAGGAAACATAGGATCAAGAAAGCATACACAACCAAGATCACACCCATGAACAAGATAACACTCACGAACAAGACAATGCCTACAATCAGGACAATCTTAATAAATGAGGGGAAGCTCCCCATCTAAGGACAAATGCACCCCTAGCTTCTCTTACACAAAAAATCCAAACACTTCAAAGACAAATGCAGGAAATGCAACAAGGGACCACGATACGATACTCATTAGACAAAATTTGTCCTTATCCTTTTGATAGGAGATTGAACATGTTACCTTTTCCCCCAAATTCAGATATGCCAAAGTATGACAAATACGTTGGTAAGAGTGATCCCCATGATCACATTTGGGAATTTTGTCCCATGAGCTTGGAGTTTTCTCACAATGACACATACTTAATGAGATTATCCCCAAGAAGTTTGGAAGGGAAAACAATGGAGTTGCTGTCAGAACTCACACCTCTCATCAGATGATTTGATGAGTTGGTAATTAAATTCATAACACAATACTCCTATAACATCCAACATGCAATCACCATGCTTGATGTGTGTAATACAAAACAAAATAACAATGAAACATTCATGGTGTCTCTACAACGATGGAGACACATGGTCGCAAGGTATCCATGAGATGTGCTTGGAAAGGAAAAGATGGAAATCTTCATAGACAATCTGAATAGTGAAATGAGTTATCATCTCAATTAACAATGTATACCATCTTTTGCAAAATTAATAGAAAATGGTATCCAAGTAGAGGAAGCTTCCATCAAGAAAGGAACCTTGAAGTTCTTTAAGGAAGGTGTTAGTTCATCAAACAATAACACCTTTAACAATAACAATTCAGACAAGTCCAGATTTTGGACAAGGAACAAAGACATTGTTAATGATGGGGTAATTGATGCCAATAATGTAAAGTCTAAACAACCAGTATTGGCTTTATCAAGCAACCCACCATCCAATAATGATAAAAAAAAGTGCTAATCAAGCACTAACAGTTACCAACTAAATACCAACCAAGGCGATTCAATATCAAACAACAACAAGAATCACCAAGGCAACAACAACAACAATAACAACCAAGGGAACCACACAAACCAAAGAGGCAACACTAATACTTTCTCGTATCGACGAATATACATGCCATTAGGACAAACCTTGGAATCAACATTTCAAGAGCTATTGGCAAATAATATCATCATATTGCCAGCCACAAGCAACTTTGAACCCCAAGTCCAATCACCATGGTGGAATGACTCACATTATTGTGATTATCATCGAAACAAGGGGCATAACACAAATGATTGCATGAGATTGAAGAACATAGTTCAAGACATGATAGATAAGGGTGACTTAACGGTCAATGGTCATAAAACTAATGGTGACCATGAAGCTTTCAAAAATTATCTTTCCAATTACAAAAAGGGAGGAGCATCAACGTCAAATAACACCAAAGGAGAATCACATATACAAAACACCATTAATCACATATCAGCATATGACAATAAAGTGAATGTCATAAAAATCAAAGACAAACAAGACCATGTATCGATAAATGTGACAATAAGAGCTTAGAAATGTGTCTTGAAAGGGAACACATCAACATCAACAACTCTTCCCAAGACTCAATATAACTTGGTCGGCCAACTGCAAAGAACACCCACTCAAATATCTATACTTGAGTTTCTCAAACTTTCATCAAAACACAAGGATATCTTGGACTAGGCTCTTATCAAAATAATCATTCCAAATGATATGGATATTGATCAATTCCAATCCATGGTGGCCCATATGTTGATGCCACACAACATATATTTTTTTGAATATGATGATGTCTCATTTAATCATCCACATAATACCCCACTACATATCGAGGTCTTAGTCTATAAACATCGGATAAAAAGAGTATTATTAGATGGAGGAGTTGGGCTCAATAATGTACTCTAAAGCTTATCTGTGCATTGGGCTTCTTTGAGAAGTCTATTGATCCCAAAAAGAAAATCACTATCAAAGCTTATGATGATGAAGAGAGATCATCCAAAGGAACTGTATTACTACCCATTCAGGTAGGTCCTTTACAAAGAGACACCATTTTCCAAGTCTTGGACATAGACTTGACATACAATATACTATTGGGTCATCCAGGGATCCATGAAATGCAAGTGGTGCCTTCCATGTACCATCAATGTATAAAGTTCCCCTACAACGGACAAGAAATTTTAATATCTATAGATAATAACCCTTTCCAGTATTGCAATGCTATGAGGGTAGCTCAAAATGTCCTAGTTCCACACAACAGGGAGGCCCAAGCTTCCTCAGCATTCATCCATCAAGAAGAACTCAAGTCCCTATCCATGAACTTCAAGCAAAAGATGAAAATAATGGACCAAGGCATGGGGGAGTACTCTTTTTAACCCTTTTGTCTATCTAAATTTCCAACTTCACCAAGGTCTTATGGACAACCTTCCACATCAAGACATCAAGCAACCCAACCCATCACCAAGATTGATGGTAAATTTATCTAAATGGGCACACTAGCAAAAGAATAGGAATATAAAGACATCCTTAGTTGGTTATATAAGGATGAAAAATAAATAAAAGTTGCTACCATAGAAGTAGTCGTACCAACAAAACAATATGGAAATGGGTTCCAGATCATGCAACAAATGGGATACAAAGGAAAATGACCTATTGGCAAGCATAAAGAAGGAATCATAGAACCCATACAACTTTGTTCACAATTTACAAAAGACAAAACAGGACTTGGGTATGGGCAACATATTCTACCTGTGCAAAAGAAAAATCACCATCAAAAACCTCAATGGAAGGAAAAGAAAAAGCATAATGAAGACTCATGGCAAGAAACACTGAATCAAGCAACAGAAAAGACAAGGAAGGAGCAAAAGCATGAAGAAGACAAGAAACGACAAGAAGAACTTATAAAAAAGTACATCATGTACAAGAATATAATCAAACCAAGGTTGAGCTGCAACCTAAAGAAACTTATACTCACAAAAAAGAAACGATGTACGAACAAATTCAAAGAGTACAAGAAAGCACCGATCCCAAATCAGAACAAGCTACTAAAATTGTGTCAATTATCAATGACCTTTTCTCACCATACAATATACCTGTCAAATTCAATGAGGTAACCGAGACAGTGATTCTGAAACCAATCCAATGAATATGAGTGGGATAGTTGTTCTAATGCTACTAAAGATATTGAGGTGGATACAATCCATGCATACACACCCATTTCTCATAAGGGACAAGTCTCAAGATCTTGATCATTTGACTTCAAACCACAACATATCTATGAGGCTAGTGAGAAAGAGCAATGATAATACAAACAAGGCAATGTTCAAGAGAATATCATTGAAAACCTTGAGAATATCATAGAGCTCGCCGATATCCCAAACAACTATGATGACATCTCCATCATGACACTTACAGCAACTGATCTTAACTTGCCAAATGACTCCCTACTGCTCATATATCCCGATCTCATAGACTGGGAAGAACCCGAACATCACGATATACCAATATTCCTAAATGATGAGTCAATTTTCCAATACTTGTGCTCAGTCAACCCAGAAACATGCTCCACTAGTGAACAACATAACAATATCTACATTCAGGGGAGTGCCAAGTCTCTCAATCGCAAAAATGAAATAAACAATGGATCTAATGGTGAAAACTAGTTAATGGCAGTATTAGATCGCAAAAAAGTAAATATAAAGGATGTATCTGAAGGTGAAAACCTTTTTGAGGCACCTAAAGATGGGAGACTTGAGACTCTTCCTGAACATTACCAGGAAAGGTCACCAATCTTGATTGAGCCAACTCAATCAATAAATATCGGCACTGAAACAACTGTCAAAATCATACATCTAGCAGTATCACTCACAAAAAAAAAATGACCCGATTTTATCAAATTCTTCAAGGAGAAGCAAATCAATTTTGCTTGGTCTTATGTTGACATGCCAAGGGTAGATCTGAATCTAATCATGCATCACTTATCCATTGCTCCTGGAGCTAAACTTGTCAAGCAGAAATTAAGGAAAATAAATCCACATGTGGCATTATTAGTCAAAGCAGAATTGAAAAAGTTATTAGATTTCAAATTCATCTGACCTATAGATTATGCTGAATGGATCTTAAATATTGTACCTGTGTGTGGGAAAAGTGGGCGAATAAAACTTAATATGTGAAAATAATGAGAAATACTAGACCACACACACACACACAAGACTTCTTGATGCAAGCTATGGAGTAACGACGTGTTACTCAGCTTCCCAAGGAGGGTCCCATGGTTCTCTATCTCACAATGTCCCTCAAACTAACGTTTTTGCTCTCAGATTACTGAGCAAAATGGTTTAGGGATGGCAAATATGAAAATGAGAGATGCTTTTTTTAGATTTTAGTATGAGATGGATGTTAAGCTAGGTATGATTTCCAAATGCAATAAACTAGATGATAAGATGATGAGATTAGTATGAATACTATCCTAGCATACTATATTTCTTCTACGATTGAGCTAAAATGATAAATAAATTACTCTAAACATGCATATTTAGTCTATATTCCTGATTTAAAGAGAGGCTAAATGATGAGTATATAATGATATGAAAGCTTGAAATAATTTGAGCATAAGTGTAATGCTTCAAATTTGAAAGATGATCTGTGTAGAATGGACGAATGAGAGCTCTATTTATAGCACAAACAGGCCAATGGATGGTCAAGATTGAATGGTTTAATCAAGGGCCAAGTTTGAAAGTTGGGGATCCATGTGCATAATTGGCACCAATAACATGGTGACAAATGTCAATATAGGATTGGGTTGAGAGAAGAGGTTGGAGGCATTAAAGGCCTGAGAAGACCTTATGGTTATCTAAAGTCTAAGGGTCAAGTCTAAGTTAGGTTTACCCACTGGATTAAGAGTTAATCCAAGAATAAACCTTTGTGCAAATGATTAAGAGATAATCATGGTCAAAGCATTAATGGCCTGATGAGACCTTTGGGTTGGGTAGAGGTTGAGTCAAAACAAATGTTTTAACCATGTGGGAGGGTTTGAATTAACCATTAATGGTTATTGGAGACTTTGGGGATTAAGTGGTTGAAGGTTGGAAGCCTTCAATGGTTTTCAAAGACTTTAAGGGTTTTGGTGGTTGAAGGTTGAAAACCTTTAATGGTTATCAAAGACTTTGGGTCATTTGAGAATTGACTTCCCTTTGTTTAGGGATGTGACAAAGTTTAGAGGATGGTTAGGTTAATTAGAAGCGTTTAGAAGATTCTAGAAGGGATTAGGAAGGGGTTTGGGATTTTGCAAGTGGATGGGGGATAATAGGATTTAATTGAATTAAATGATTTAATTCAATTTGGTTACAATTTGGAGAAATTAAATAAATTAGATTTATTCAATTTAGGATAACTATTTAATTAAATTTGAATTTAATTAAAAGTGGATAGAAGGATTTAATTGAATAAAATGATTTATTCATTAAATGGTATAGTGAATTTTATTTAAATAAATTGAGTAATTTACTTAATAAAATAGAAGAATGTGGATAATTTAATTAAATTGGATTTAATTAAATAGAGAAATGAACATAAAATATTCATTTAGGAATGTGGTCATTTTTATACGTCTACATTTTGCCCCTCTTTGAAGTGACGTGTGTGCACATGTTATTTCAAAGAAAATGATGTCCTATCATGATTTATAATTAAATGCAATTTTTGTGTCGCTCTTTTGATTTGCCAGTCGTGCCCCAGATTTGATGTGCTGCCCCAGATTCGATATTTGATGGTGATGCCCCAGATTCGATATTTGATGGTGATGCCCCCTCGGGAGATGAATCAATTTTTTTGTTTTTGAAAAAAAAAAAAATTTGATTTAAATTGATGAAGTTTGTATGATGTGTATGATTTTGTGCATGTAAAAAGCGCGCAGATTGATTCATCTCCCGATAAGTTACAACTGTTTTGGTATAGGGAAGACCGTGACCATATTATAGGTCCAGTTGGCTAACCCTAATTTCATTTTCCTCTTATAAAAGGGGAAAAGGAGTCAAATTAGGTTCATTTGTGCTTTGTTGACTTTGAAGAAAGAGAATTGGCTCTGGAGAGAGAATGCCTATTCCCTATCACAGACACCGTTTCGAGTGCGTTCAGAGATATCGGAGACCTACAGCGCGTGGACCACCAGTAAGTCAACGTTTTTGACCCCTTTTGGATTTTTCATCTTGTCGTTTTTAGGTGTTTTTTGAATTTCAAAGTTTGGATATTTCATTTTAGCGCGTCTAGGGTCAACAGTAGCGCATACGAAGTGTAGAATAGCGCATGAAGTATAAATTTAGGGGTCGCGTCCGAAAATGTTAGTTAGCGCATAGGATTTTTAGGTTAGCGCGTGTAGATATAATAGCGCATGCAAAGGTTTGGGTAGCGCGTCGGGGCAACAGGGTAGCGTGTAGGTATGACCTAGCGCATAGGAGCCGTCGGGGTTCGCATAGGGAAGGGGGTTTAGCGCGTAGGACTAACCTAACGCATATGGCTAAAAGGGTAGCACTTAGGAAGGGTATATTAGCGCGTAGGACTAACCTAGCACATAGGATAGATAGAGTAGCACTCAGGGAGAGTAGATTAGCGCGTAGACATAGTCTAGCGCAGGGGATGGGTTAGGTAGCGCATTGGTTGAAAAGGTCAGCGCGTAGACTAGAACTAGCGCATAGGTTGGATAGAATAGCACGTAGGAGAGGCAGCCTAGCACGTGGGGGTTATTTAGCGCATTGAAGGTCTATTTTAGCGCATCCGAAAAGTTTTGTTGTTTTGGCCAAGTTGAAAATTTGTGTTTGTTTGGCTGTCGTGTTTTGATGAATTTATCCAAGATGAGTATTTGTATAACTTGTTTTGATGTGCAATTTTCCAAGTTATGTATAGATATCAAGTTGTTGTTTTGATCAGAATATGATGTATTTGCGTTGTCTGTTTCAAGTTCAATGTGTATGAAAGCCTGAGTTGTTTTACAAGCCGATATGGGTTGGAAACTTGAGTTGTTTTTCAAGCTGATATTGGTGGGAAACTTGAGTTGTTTTACAAGTTTATGTGATTTTTGTACTTGAGTTGTTTTACAAGTTTTGATATGGTTTTTGAAAACTTGAGTTGTTTTACAAGTTGATATGAAATGATAAGATTTTGAACTTTGATTGTAGATGAGCAAATTGTTTCATGTTTTTGATGTAAGTTTGATTTTGATATCTTTGTGTTGATGTGGAAACTGATATTGGATATGTTTCGTTTGTTGACAGGAGCGATTGGGTATTGTGCAGTCGAGGGAGAGATTCCCGAGACCATGGACGTTGATATCACGTCTGTCACAGGCAGATTTGGACATTATAGAGAGATGTGGATTGACCTCGCTTCTAGATATGCCTCGATTCATGGTGAACCGGGGACTTTTGATAGCATTGGCAGAGAGGTGGCATAGTGACATGAACACCTTTCATTTTGCCACTGGAGAGATGATAGTGACACCGGAGGATTGCTACCGGATTTTGCGCATTCCTGTGGTAGGGGCCATATTACCCTATGAGTAGTCAGAGGAGGGCGGCACAGAGGCACTGTGCCATATATTTCATGATGAGACTGTCTGTGGATATGAGATCCCCTGGCAGGAGTTTTTGGATCTGGATTATGCATCGCTGCCATCTATATTGGCAGGATTCATTGGGGGATTCCTTTGTCCTGATCGCAGGTCAAAGGGATTTTCAGTGGGATGGGGGCTGGTCTTGGAGCAGATGGTCACACAGGGCCAGAGATTTTCGTGGGGGTCAGTGATGCTGGCCCATCTTTACAGGAGCCTGCATGAGGTAGTATACCTTGGTTATGGGAGCTTATCAGCAGGGGTGACCTTATTACAGGTATGGTGCTGGGAGCATATTCCAGCAGCGAGGCCACTAGCAGATAGAGACAGGCCCGTAGGTGCTGCATATGCCTACGGATATCGAGGCCTAGTTGTCCAGCGTAAGCTGGGCAAACTAGAGCACTGGAGGAGAGTTTTTGATGATATAGATACGGTCACCTGGAGACCGTATACAGGTTGTGAGGTATGGGCAGAGGATGGTATAGAGATGCCTTTCATTTTCATGACGAGGTATCTGATTAGGAGGACCCCGTTCGTTATTGAGCGGTTTTTGGTGACCCGAGTTTTGCGGCAGTTCGGGCGGCAGCAGGGGATTCCGCAGGGAGCGTGCTTGTATGCACGGCGGTAGCAGGATGTGGCCGATTGGGGGCCGACTATTGATAGTGTCGTTGCTATAGAGGAGTTTATAGGGCTAGCGGGACAGGTCTGGGATTATGCCCCAGAGATACAGGATGTAGGGATGACTGACGAGTTCGCTCGTTTGTTTGTTGTGCGGGCAGTAGCGAGGATCTCGGATCCAGAGGAGATAAGGCCAGCCTTTGATTCGGATGGCGAGGAGGGGGGATATGATGGGGATGATGGAGATGAGGGAGATGATGGAGGAGGTAGAGGAGCCAGAGGGAGGCGGGGTGGTAGGGGTGTGGAGAGAGTTGTACGACAGGGGAGGATTGAGAGAGGGGGAGGAGGATTGGCTATCAGAGTCGGGAGAGAGGGGAGAGTGATGGAGGTGCTAGCTGCAGTGGGGGGTGAGGAGGTGGTTAGACCAGCACAAAGGAGGAGGGTAGATATACTCCCACCTCCAGTACCTAGGACAGGCCGAGTGGGAGGGGTGGCTCCAGCACAGGTACCGCTGCGAGTTCGAGTGCCAGGTCATGTGGAGGATGCACAGATCCGGACCCTACAGATTACAGTTCAGTAGCTGCAGACGCAGATTTTGACATATCAGCAACAGATCTCACAGTTGACCACTGAGAGAGATACGGAGATAGAGCGGCGGGGTCGAGCAGAGGAGGCTTTGGCGACTGTGCAGAGAGCAGTGGCGGGTGGTCCATTGAGAGACATCCTTAGAGAGCTGACGCGGAGAGTACATGAGGCAGAGTATTATAGGCGGCACTATGAGGCTGCAGTTCCCAAAGATTGGCGTGTAGAGAGCTTTGCACAGTCGAGATCGAGTCGATCTCGAACTGCTGGGACACGATCTGAGAGCCGAGGTGTGACTGGGCCGGCGAAACAGGACCCTCATGGAGATCCAGGGGCGAGCATATCTGGAGCTAGACAGGACCCTCCTGGAGATCCAGGTTCGGGTGCATCTGGAGTGAGACCATCTCCATCCGGAGATAGTCATACTTGAGAGACAGGGTCTCTTTTGTTTTGTATATTATGTACTGGACACAGTGTTGAGACACATTTTGTAGATTTTGATCATCATTTTTTTTTTTTTGAGATATATATATACAGAGCATTTTTTATCGATGTGATGTGTATATGGATGCATGTTTATGTGTGTTACTTCCTTTGCATTTGATGATGTAATGTTTACATAGATGATGTAATGTATGATGCAGGATGTATGTTTTTATATGCTGTGAGATGTATCTTGAAAATGAGATGTATGATTTAATATGTTGCTACATGTAATATGATATGATGTAAAATGATGTAATAATGATGCAAAAATGATATGTAATGAATGATATAAAATGATATACAACTAATTATAAAATGAAATGCAACTATTTGTAAAATGATGTGCAACTAATTTGTAAAATGATGTGCAACTAAGTGTAAAATGATGTGCAACTAATTGTAAAATGATGTGCAACTAATTGTTTTTGGAGCATCTCTCATTCTGTTTTTGCCATCCGATATAACCATTTGTTTGCTTTCTTTGTAAATATCATCATGGAGCATTTTTTGATTTTTGGATATGTTGAAAATTTATACAAGCATGATGGTATAATTGAACCATAATGACCTGAGTAAAATTTACATGATTTTTGATTTTGCAAGATAGCACAAGCATCAAGGTATAATTGAACCAGGACGACTTGAGTGTGTATTGCGTAAACAGACAAGAGTAGATCATTTATATGCGTGAAATGGAATCAGGCCTTCAGTGATATGTAATGTATCACGTCTTGAGGCAAATATTCACACAGTACAAGTAATCGCCTCCCAGACAGAAGACTAAGAAAATATTGAAAGTTCCTCATGATCTCTAGCTTTGAAGCTTTTTATGAGATAAGGAGGAGAGTCCAATAATTAAAATGTTCAAAACGCAAAATAATCAAGACTTTTATGCGATAATGCAACATTTAGTACTTCAGAAAATCATCCATCCTTGAGATTTTGTGTACTGTTTTTGTTTTGGTTGTTGCGATGAAGCGTAGTTGTTTTGTTGGATGTCATGCGTCTGAGTTTTACAATAGTTGGAATGTCTTGAATGTTTGCAAGTGTTTGAACAGTTTAATGCCCCTAGCTAAGTGTACCTCTGGATATGATTATGTACAGTGATTTCAAAGTCATGGTGGAATGCGATAAGAGAATAGATACAGATGGATAACTCAGGATAGTGACTACGCTAAGTATGTCCTGAATGGATATATGCTAAGTGTCGGGCGATGGTCGATAGTGTTTGGATGGATAAAATGGCATGGATATAGATAAAAGAGTCGTTCTTTCACAAGGGCGCCTGTTTACCAGGTTTTCACCATTTATTTTTATTGTACTTTGTATTTTTGCTTTTTCTAGATTTTTTTTATTTCTTTTTTTTTTTTTTTTTTTTTGGCTTTTTCCGTGCACTAGGCTACCTTAAGTATAGTACTTCTTCAGATGAATGTTGTTAGTTGGATCATCGAGCACATCTCCTTCAGAATTTGTTAGTTGATAAGCACCGGATCCATAGACTGATATGATGACATAGGGACCCAACCAGTTAGGTTCAAATTTCCCTTTCTTTTCTCTATCTTGTTGATTTCTTGGATTTTCTTTGAGGACTAGATCACCAACCTTGAAGTTGCGAGGAATGACCTTGTGATTGTAGCTCCTGCACATGCGTTGCTGATATGCTTTGAGATGAGTATAAGCATGTTGGCGTCTTTCATCTAATAGTTCCAGTTCTTGCAGTCGGTTAACTCGATACTCTTCATCGGGGATTAAACCTTTCAAAGAGACCCTAAGAGACGGAATTTCTACCTCCAAGGGTAAAATAGCCTCTGATCCATATACCAATGAATATGGTGTTGCTCCTGTAGGTGTGCGGATGCTGGTCCTGTATGCCCAAAGTGATGGATTGAGTTGTACGTGCCAATCTTTGCCTACATCATTTACTATTTTCTTAAGTATTTTCAGAATTGTCTTGTTAGATGCTTCTGCTTGACCATTCCCCTGTGGGTAGTATGGTGTAGAAAACCGATGTTGGATTTTGAATTTTTCATATAGTTCCTATACATCTTGGTTTTTGAAAGGTCGTCCATTATCTGTGACGATTGAACTTGGAATATCATATCTGCAGATCAGATAATTTAGGATAAAAGAGGCAATTTGTTTTCCCGTCACCGTGGTCATGGGAACTACTTCTATCCATTTGGTAAAGTATTCTGTGGCAGTTATAATGAACTTGTGTCTATTTGAAGATGAAGGTTGTATTTTGCCAACTAGGTCTAGTCCCCACTGACAAAAGGGCCAGGATGTTGTAAATGACTGTAGTTCCTATGCTGGTACATGTATCAGATTGCCATGGATCTGGCATTTAGGACATTTCTTGGCGAAATGATATGAGTCTTTCTCCATTGTAGGCTAGTAGTATCCCATTCGTAGAAGCTTTTTAGCAAGAGTAGTGCCACTGGAATGTGTGCCACAAATACCTTCATGAAGCTCGTGTAAAGCTGAATCGAAATCATTACAATCAAGACAATGAAGAAGAGTACCATCTAGACCTCGACGATATAAGGTATTAGCGGTAAGGGTGTAACAGACAGCTTGTCGGATAAAGTTACGTTTTTGGTTACGGGATTGGTCGATGGGTAAGATATTATGCTTGAGGTAGTCGTATATTGGTCCATATAACGGAGAATCTGAACTGGTCAAGGCATATATAACCTGGGATTTAGAGTGGTCATAGGCAGGAGAGAACAGTTGCTCTACCAGGAACTCATAACGATTCTGTTGTTCTAGAATTTGTAGTAATGAAGCGATCGTAGCCATTGCATCGGCTGCTTTGTTGTTCAACCTTGGTACTTGTTCAAAGGTGATGTGCACAAAATATTGTTTGAAGTCATCCACCATCCATTTGTAGGGTAGTAACTTGTCATCCTTTGTCTGATAGTTGTTGTTGATTTTATTGATGACCAGTTGTGAGTCTCCATAGACTTTTAATTCTGTGATTTTCCATTCGACAGCCATTTTGATGCCTATGACCAATGCTTCATATTCAGCCACATTATTTGTACTTTGAAACATAAGCTTGTATGATCTTGGCATAGTGTGTCCTTCAGGAGTAATGAATAGAATGCCAGCCCCTGAACCATGTTGTGTATAGGATCCATCAAAATATAGGGTCCATTGTTTGGAGGAAAGAGCAAAAATGTCCCTGTCTAGAAATTCGATCTCCATGGTGTGTTTGCCTGGGAGTGGTGCTTCAGCCAGCTGATCTGCAATTGCTTTTCCTTTGATGGCTCATCTTTCTGTGTAGTGGATGTCAAATTCACTGAGAATCATGACCCATTTAGCTAATCAGCCTGTGAGAGCCACCTTGCTGAGCAAATATTTGAGAGGATCAATTTTTGCCACTAGCTTTATAGTGTGTGCTAGCATATAATGTTGGAACTTTTGAGATGCAAAAACTACTGTTAGGCAAGCATTTTCAATGAATGTATAATTGAGCTCATAGCCATTCAATGTTCTACTGATGTAATATATAGCGTGTTCCTTTCCTTGTTGATCTTCTTGTGCTAATAGTGCCCCCAGTGAAATATCTGTTGTTGAGATATATAATATAAGAGGCTTTCGTGCAATTGGTGGTACTAGAACCGGTGGATTTATCAGATACTATTTAATTTGGTAAAAAGATTCTACACACTTAGTCTCCCATCTGAATGGTACATTTTTGTGTAGCAAGTGGTTAAATGGCAGACTTTTATCTGCTAGTTGAGCGATGAATCGCCTAATTGATTGAAGTCGTCCTTGTAGAGATCTAAGTTGACTGATATTATTTGGTGGTGGCATGTCCATGATGGCTTGTACCTTTGTTGGATCAACTTCAATACCCTTAGCTGAGACTATGTAGCCTAGTAACTTGCCTGATGTAACCCCGAAGACACACTTCTTAGGGTTGAGTCGGACTTGGAATTTTTGCAATCGATCAAAGATCTTTGTTAAGATGCCGAGATGTTCAGCTCTGGTGAAGGATTTTGCTAGTAAATCATCCACATAGTCTTCCATAAATGTGTGCATCATATCATGGAATATGGTTGTCATTGCTCTTTGATAAGTGGCACCTGCATTCTTTAAGCCAAAAGGCATAACATTCCAACAGTACGTTCCCCAAGGACAGGTGAATGTTGTTTTGTCTTGATCTTCAGGAGCTATTTTGATTTGATTATAGCCTGAGAAACCGTCCATTAATGAGAGCATTGCATGGTCTGTTGTGAGATCTACAATTATATCAATGCTTGGCAGAGGAAAGTCATCCTTTGGACAAGCTTTATTGACATCCCTGAAGTCAGTACATATTCTGATACTACCATCTGGTTTTGAGACTGGAACAATGTTGGAAATCCATTCTGCATAGTCAATGGGTTGAATGAATCCGACATCTAAGAGTTTCTTTAATTCAGTTTTGACCATGAGTGCTACCTGTGGATTCATCTTTCGTAGCTTTTGCTTGACTGGCTTGACTCCTATAGAGATGGATAAGTGATGCATGATTAAGTGTGGATCAACTCCGGGCATATCAGCATATGACCAGGCAAAGTTAATTTGCTGTCCTTTAAAGAAGATGATAAATGTCGATCTTTCCTCCTCTGTCAGAGATTCTGCAAGGTGAATGTTTCTGGCTGCTTCTGTGGTACTGATGTTGATTGATTGAGTGGGCTCAATCAATATGGGTGATTGCTCATGAAAGTGTTCAGGAAGAGTGTCAAGTCTCCCATCATTAGGTGCCTTAAAAAGGTTTTCACCCTCAGATGCGTCCTTTATTTTTACTTTTTTGGGATCTATAGCTGCCATTGACTGGTTTTCAGCATTAGATCCTTTATTTGATTCATTTTTGCGACTGAGAGACTTGGCACTCCCTAATTTACAGACATCATCATTTTGTTCACTGGTAGAGCCTGTTTCGGGATTTATTGTACATAGGTAATGGATAATAGATTCATCATCTGAGAAAATTGGTATATCATGGGTCTCAGGTTCATTCCAGTCGATGAGATCGGGGAAGACAAGCGGTAAGGAATCATTGGGCGGGTCAAGTTCAGCTACTGTAAGTGTTAGGATAGAGTGGTCATTAGGATGGGTCTTGGTTTTAAAGAAGTCCAGGGTTTCATCGAGGTCTTTGATGGTATCATCTTCTACATAGACTTGTTCGTAATATTTCTATTTGCTTTCCTGAACGTCATAGATATGTTGTGGTCCAAATTCAAGAGGTCTATCTTCTGCATTATGTTCTTCTTGAGAAATGGATATGAAATCAGTATCATATGGGATATTTGTAGTAGTATCAGAGTAGGTACCCCATTCATATTCATTTGAATCTGTGTCATAGGTATCATCCCAAATTCTATCTGTGCTACAAACAGGTATGTTGTATGGCAAAAACAAATCTTTGATGATGGATACTTTTTTGATATTCTGTGTTGATTCTGTATCTGATCCATCTTCCACGGTCTGGATTTGTTCATAGATTGTGCTTCCTTGGGGAGGAATGACGGTATCTTGTGATGACATGATTTGTGCTAGAGCCGTTGGTGTATTAATATGAGCCACTGCTGCAGATATGGCCTTTTTAGGATTTAAAAGCTTTCCCTGATGCAATTTCTGATCTTGACATTCTCGTGCCTTGCGGATTATTTCTGCTGATTCAAAGAGTGCCTCCTACCAGGATTCTTCCTTGTACTTCTTCTTTTCCTTCCATTGAGGTTTTGCATTTGTGTGTGGCAGCCATTTCAATAGGAAGGTGAATTTAGAACCTAATCCTGCTTTATTTCTACTAGGTTGTGAAGGAAGATCTATAAGTTCAGTGACGCCTTCCTTGCGTTTCCCAATAGGTCCTTTACCACCATATCCCATTTGTTTCATGATCAAGTAGCCTTTTCCATACAGGTGCGTTGGTAGAACAATGTCCAGAGCGGGTGCTCTATTAGCTTCTTCTTCATCTTTGTATAGCCAGCTAAGAACATCCTTATCTTCTGATTCATGTTGGCAATCTGGTCAAACATAAAGGCTCCATAGAATATTTGTCCATGCCTTGGTCTTTGATTTGCATTTTCTGTTTGAAGTCTCCCCATAAGGAGTTGGATTTTGCTGTTGGTGGATCGGATGTCGAAGACCGCTGCTTTTCTCTGTTATAAGGAACCAAACTATCTTGGGCTGCCCCCATTGTGTTGCAATGTTGAAATGGATTGTGATCAGCTGAGATGGAGATTTCTTGTCCATCATAAGGAAACTTGACACATTGGTGATATGTAGAAGGCACTGCTTGCATTTCATGTATCCAGGGTCGTCCTAATAAGATATTGTAGGTGAGATCAATATCTAAGACTTGACATATAGTATCCTTTTGTACTGGTCCTACTTGAATAGGTAATATCATTGTTCCCTTAGAGGACCTTTCCTCATCATCATATGCTTTTATGGTAATCTTTTTACAAGGATCAATAGAGTCTCTGAGAAACCTAGTGCACGGATAAGTTTTAAAGTACATATATTAAGTCCGGCTCCTCCATCTATCAAGACTCTTTTGACGCGGTGTTTGCAAACAATGACTTCAATATGCAGAGGAGTATTATGCGGGTGACTCAAGGAAGTATTATCATGCTCTGAGAAGGTGAGGTTATGAGATTCTGTCATATGGGCGACAATGGCTTGGAATCTATCTGTATCCAGATTTTGAGGTACATTTGTCTCCAATAGCGCTTGCTCTAATATGTCTTTGTGTTTTGGAGATAGTTTCAACAATTCCAGGATAGATATCTGAGCTGGAGTCTTGCGTAGTTGGTTAACCAAGTCGTATTGGATCTTTGGTGTGGTAGTTGGAGGTGTAGTATGTCCCTTCAAGACATATTTCTGAGTCCGGGTTGTCACATTGATAGATTCATGATCATGCCTATCTCGAATGGTTATAACATTGACTTGATGGTCCTCAGCTGATATGTGGTTGATTGTGTTGTTGTAGATGTGATTAATACGAGCTCCGCGTGTATAATTGGAAGTTGATGCTCCATCTTTGTTATAACTTGGGAGAGGATTTTTGAAGGTTTCATGATCATTATTTGTTTTGAGACCATCCACCGTTAGGTCACCTTGATCAATCATGTCCTCGATTATGTGTTTCAATCTCATGCACTCGTTTGTTCTATGACCCTTGTTGCGATGGAAATCACAATAGTGTGAATCATTCCACCAAGGTGGTTTGATTGGGGGTTCATAATTGTTGATTGGAGGCAAAGAAAGAATCTTGTTTGCCAACAGCTCTCTGAATGCGGATTCTAATGATTGGCCCAGTGGTGTGAAGATACATTTTTGGAAATTGTTCGTGTTGTTGCGTGAATTGTTGTTAGGTCCTGGATTCATGTTTTTGTTTTGATTATCGTTGGCGTTGTTGGTGTTGAGTTGTCCTTGAGCATTGTTTGGTGCATATGTATTAGCACTGGGTGTAGCATTTTTAGGATTTTTCGCATTTTGAGTATTTCCTGATAATGCAAGGACTGGTTGTTTAGATTTGGGATCATATGATTCATTGTTGCCTTCGTTTTTGTTTCACATCCAAAATCAAGATTTGTCTAGATTTGTGTTATTTTGGTTATCATAGTTTGATGAGTTCGTTCCTTCCTTGTAGAACTTGAGTGTTCCCTTTTTGACACAAGCTTCCTCTACTTGAATGCCATTTTCAATCAATTTGGCAAAAGATGGTATGCATTGAAGTTTGAGTCTATAACTCATTTCGCCATTTAAGTTATCAATGAAGATTTCCATTTTCTCTTTTTCAGGAATATCTCGAGGATATCTTGATACCATGCATCGCCAACGCTGAAGGAATAACATGAACGTTTCATTGTTCTTTTGTTTGGTGTTGCAAACATCTAGCATGGTTATGGCATGTTGGATGTTGTAAGAATAATGGGTGATGAATTTGTTAACCAATTTGTCAAATGATCTGACAGGGGGTGTAATCTTGGATAACCACTCCATTGTTTGTCCTCTCAGGCTTCTGGGGAACAACCTCATCAGATAAGTGTCATCATGAGAAAATTCAAGACTCATGGTGCAAAATTCTTGAACATGATCCCGAGGATCACTTTTCCCATCATATTTATCAAATTTGGGAACATCTGAGTTTGGAGGAAAAGGTACCATGTTTAAGCTTCTGTCAAATGGATAAGGACAGATTTCGTTTATAGAATACCGCACTGTTGTCCCTTGTTGCATATCCTGGATTTGTCTTTGCAACATTTGTATTTGTTGAGTAAGAGCAACCAAGGGCGCATTATCTTGTCGAGGGAAGAGTTCTTCCCTCGTATTTGTTCTTAACTGAAAAGGTGTAGTGAACGGTATGTGTTGTTCTAGAGTTTCGAATTTAGGTATTCGCATTTCTGGTACATGTTGTTCTGGAATATGTTGCTCAGGTATGCAAGTTTCTTCTTCTCTTTGTCGTTCTTGATATGTATATTGTTGAGACCTGGTTTGAAAGACGTTTGCATCGAAATCTTCAGGAAGTTTAACGCCTTTACTCGTAAGCATGAGTAGATATTTTTCTTTGTCATTTTCCATGAGTTTTTCAATGAGTTTTTGGAATGAAGGATTTTCTTGACATTCCTACAGAATTGTGTCAGTAATTTCGGGCTCTTCTAAGGATGGAACTTCAAAAGGATTTGATAATCTGCGATTCATACTTGATTCTGCGGGTGTCTCGCTTCGTTTGTTTCTTTGAGAGTGAGTGACAGGCATTTTAATAGAAACTTCCAGTGATGAAAGGAACAAAGTCCTCTTCGATGTGTTGCTTGGGCGTTGGTGGTTCTGGTCGAGATGTGTTATATGTGATGCACTCGTCGAGCAGGAATGCTGGATTGATCTTTCCTCCGCGGTTTATCTTTTGATTAAAAGCAGACTTTTGACAGTATGCTCTTGTTTTCAGGGGTTCTTTGTCAAATTCATTGGATTTGTTTTGAATATAACGTTTGACGTGATGAAGAAATACCTGATGGGATTTGAAGAGTTGACGATTGATGTATAAAAATTTATTTCTCTTGATGAATTTGGAAAAGCTAGGTTGTTGTTTCTTCAACGTGATGTTACGATAGAGGTTCTTTCTTCTCAGAATAAGGGGATTAGTCATGCATGAGTGATCAATGATTTCCTTTGATTTGTTTGGATTTAGGTGATTCTTGTTTTGAAAAGTTCAAATCTTACTTTATTAGAATGAAGGTTTAGCTGCCCCTTCACGATAAAGCGTGTCAAATGATATGGATAAAAAATTTCCCGATCTGGAAACTGGATTTGACAATTTGAAAATTTTTAGACAAGTGTTTGTGAGATAAAAATCCGTAAGATGTTAAAGGATTTGATTGATACTGATGATGAAAATTTTTCAGATTATGATAGGAGAGACGTCTTCTATTGTTCGATTTGTTTTAGATTCTGACAACCTTGTTTGACACTTATTTAGCTTGAGAAAAGTTTTTAATGGTTTATTTTTGTCACTCTGGTTTGATAATAGATGATTTTGATGAAAAACTCTTCTAAAATGTTTTTGAAATTTTCAAAAATTTTCAGTTTTTTAACTCTCTGGTTTTTCGGCTTTGGGACCACGCACTAGAACAGAGGTTATATGCGCTACTGAATTTCCTTGATGTGCTAAAAGAATACGTACACGTGCTAATCTGCCCCTAGATACGTGCTAAAATTTTGACTTTGGAAAATTTTTTGCTTTGACAAGTGAAAAAACCACGCGCTATCTTGGGCTTGATACGCGCTAACTGTTTTGGTTCATGCGCTACAATATTGATTCCACGCGCTAAGCTATTTCCTCGACGCACTAAATTCAGGCTGTTTGAAATTGCTGTTAACTCTGTTTGGAAAAGCGATGCGCTATGCTGGGCTGGCTACGCGCTAACTATTTTCGCGAATGCGCTAATATATGGTTTCTACGCGCTAAGATGTTTCTTCTACGTGCTAAAATTCAGCGGTTGAAAATTGCTGCTAAGGTTGTTTGGAAAAACTACGCGCTATACTGGGCTTGATACGCGCTAACTGTTTTGGTTTATGCGCTAGTTGTGGGCACCTACGCGCTAGGATGTTGCTGCTATGCGCTAAAAGTTATTTTGGATGCGCTAATTTATTGTATACTATTTTTGGCTGAGGATGAAACGCTACTGTTTTTACTGCACACGCTAATTTGAGTGTTGGATGCGCTCATAGAAGTGTTCCACGCACTAAGAGGTTGCTCTTCTGCGCTAGACTGCCCTGATTTTTTTTGTTTTGTTGATTTTTGTGAGAATTTTGATTTTTGAGAAAATTTTCAATTGTGATGGATGATTTTCTGAAATAACAAATGTAAGCACAGCACACAAATTACAATCCTTTTACCTAATCTAACAGAAAGTGTATGTTCTGTGAGGATGTGTTCAAATCCCTAATGTTTTAACAGGTTTTGGATACAAATAAAATACTTCAGAAAGACTCTTTATTCAAGGGTCATAAGTAACATCATAGCCCACTAGTCTTGATACTCCGTCAGCTCAAACAGTCGTGTCACCCCCTAGAGGGCGCCTGTTTTTTTGTCTTTTGCCAAAAGTTAACCCAAAGTGAATCGCTTCACAGTTGAGTAGTTATCTTGGGAGATATATGGTGAGTAATCTTGGGGGCAGATTCTTCCCCACCCTTGCACTATGATGTTACAAATGTTTGGATATTGACTTGGCTCAAGGTTTCTAATTCTATGGTTCGTAATCAGGCTTCCCATTCGACCGTCAGTGATAAACTCCCTCAGGAGGCTTCCCAACCTTTAGAACAAAGGCTTTACATATCTCGAGGATACTGGGGGAAGGCTAATCACTGGGCGCAACTGTTGAAAAGGACTTTCGTCACTTTCCACATTTGATTATAGTGGGTTGGAATTCTTGGCATCAAAGTCGTTCCCCACTTAGGTCGTTCCCTTCACACCGGCCATAAACAACTTTATGAGTTGATTGCAACTCCTCGGGAAGGCAGGCCTGCTAAAGGATTTAAATGCTTGAAGTACTGAAAGCGTAAGAGTGGTTTCGCTGTTTGATCACCCAGTTAAGGGGAGAGCATATACCTTCCACTTTCGAGACAAAGCAAACACAGATTCCTTTTTAAGCCTCCAATTTAGTGATTTGCTAACTTATGTAGAGATGTTGCTCCACAAAAACATGTTGTTCTTTTTAATCTTTAAAAGAAAGATTTTCTGATCTAGAAAAATGAAAATGGTCAACAAAGCAAATTTTTCATTTTTTTGGAAGTCAACAAAAGAAATCGTTTTGCTGTAAAAGTAAATTTCCTCGCTTTACCTGCAACAAACCGTTATAACCCTGCAAACCAACAAAAAGATAAAATTGTCAGATGTTTCGGGGGACTTCTACAAGTCTAAAATTTTAATTCAATTACAAAAAAATAAAATAAAAATTGTTTTGGCTGTGATGCGCTACAGAACAAACTGTAAGTGCTACAATAAGATACAGATGTGCTATAATTATGTTTAAATGCGTTACTCTGTTACTGAAACGTGCTATTCTGGGAGTTGGAAGCGCTACTCTGTGTTTTTCTTTTCTCGCGGTCAGTTCTGCAAGAAAATTTTAAATCAGATGCGCTACTGTTTGGGTTTTAAGCGCTGGATGATGTAGTGGAGGCGCTAAACCGAGGGTCTGATGCGCTACTCTGTGAACTCGATGCGTAATTCTATGTTTTGCCCGCGTTGATACCTACAGGAAAATTTGTTAACAAAATCATGTGCTAAGGAAAAGTATTTACGCGCTAAGACAGAGAGCCCACGCGCTAAACAGTAGGCTAGAAGCGCTAAACTGTTAGGTGGATGCACTAATATATCTTTTCAACGCACTGATTCCTGTTTCCCGCGGACCTGCAATAATGATCAATTTCAAAAACCGATGTGTTATTTAGGGTCGGGCCCCACGGTGGGCGCCAGAAATGTGTGCGGGAAAAGTGAGCGAATAAAACTTAATATGTGAAAATAATGAGAAATACTAGTCCACACACACACAGAGGACTTCTTGATGCAAGCTATGGAGTAACGACGTGTTACTCAGCTTCCCAAGGAGGGTCCCATGGTTCTCTATCTCACAATGTCCCTCAAACCAACGTTTTTGCTCTCAGATTACTGAGCAAAATGGTTTAGGGATGGCAAATATGAAAACGAGAGATGTTTTTTTTAGATTTTAGTATGAGATGGATGTTAAGCTAGGTATGATTCCCAAATGCAATAAACTAGATGATAAGATGACGAGATTAGTATGAATACTATTCTAGCATACTATATTTCTTCTATGATTGAGCTAAAATGATAAATAAATTATTCTAAACATGCATATTTAGTCTATATTCCTGATTTAAAGAGAGGCTAAATGATGAGCATATAATGATATGAAAGCTTGAAATAATTTGAGCATAAGTGTAATGCTTCAAATTTGAAAGATGATCTGTGTAGAATGGACGAATGAGAGCTCTATTTATAGCACAAACAGGCCAATGGATGGTCAAGATTGAATGGTTTAATCAAGGGCCAAGTTTGAAAGTTGGGGATCCATGTGCATAATTGGCACCAATAACATGGTGACAAATGTCAATATAGGATTGGGTTGAGAGAAGAGGTTGGAGGCATTAAAGGCCTGAGAAAACCTCATGGTTATCTAAAGGCTAAGGGTCAAGTCTAAGTTAGGTTTACCCACTGGATTAAGAGTTAATCCAAGAATAAACCTTTGTGCAAATGATTAAGAGATAATCATGGTCAAAGCATTAATGGTCTGATGAGACCTTTGGGTTGGGTAGAGGTTGAGTCAAAACAAATGTTTTAACCATGTGGGAGGGTTTGAATTAACCATTAATGGTTATTGGAGACTTTGGGGATTAAGTGGTTGAAGGTTGGAAGCCTTCAATGGTTTTCAAAGACTTTAAGGGTTTTGGTGGTTGAAGGTTGAAAACCTTTAATGGTTATCAAAGACTTTGGGCCATTTGAGAAGTAACTTCCCTTTGTTTAGGGATGCGACAAAGTTTAGAGGATGGTTAGGTTAATTAGAAGCGTTTAGAAGATTCTAGAAGGGATTAGGAAGGGGTTTGGGATTTTGCAAGTGGATGGGGGATAATAGGATTTAATTGAATTAAATGATTTAATTCAATTTGGTTACAATTTGGGGAAATTAAATAAATTAGATTTATTCAATTTAGGATAACTATTTAATTAAATTTGAATTTAATTAAAAGTGGATAGGAGGATTTAATTGAATAAAATGATTTATTCATTAAATGGTATAGTGAATTTTATTTAAATAAATTGAGTAATTTACTTAATAAAATAGAAGAATGTGGATAATTTAATTAAATTGGATTTAATTAAATAGAGAAATGAACATAAAATATTCATTTAGGAATGTGGTCATTTTTATACATCTACAGTACCTATTTCCAAACCAGATAAAAGCATAAGAATTTTCACAAACTTCAGGGACCTAAATAAGGAATGTCCAAAGGACAACTTTCCTTTACCAAGCATCGACACTATTGTTGATCTAACAGTAGGGTATGCAATGCTATCTCAAATGGATAGCTTCTCTGGCTATAACCAAATCAAGATAGTCCCAGAAGATCAAGATAAAATGGAATTTACTTTTCCATGGGGAACATATTGTTGGAACGCCATGCCTTTTGGCTTGAAAAATACTGGTCCAACTTATCAAAGGGCCATGACAACAATCTTCCATGACATGATGCATACTTTCATGGATGATTTTCTAGCTAAATCATTCACCAGAGCAGAATACCTGGGCATCCTAGATAAAATCTTTTAATGATTGGATCAATTCAATGTCAAATTAAACCCTAAGAAGTGTGTCTTTGGGGTCACATCCGGAAAACTGTTGGGCTACATTGTATCACAAAAGGGCATTGAAGTAGATCCAGCAAAGGTTCAGGTTGTCATGGAAATGTCACCTCCTAAAAGAATCAGCCAGCTACAATCTCTATAGTGTAGGCTACAATCCATCAGACGATTCATCACTCAGTTAGCAGATAAATGTCTTCCATTCAATCATATTCTTTATAAGAATATACCTTTTAGATGCAAAGACAAATGTGCAAAATCATTCCACCAGCTCAAACAATATCTGATGAATCTACTAGTTTTGGTACCACCAATAGCAGGCAAGCCACTCATTCTCTATATATCAACAGAAGTATCATTGGGGGCACTACTAGCACAAGAAGATCCAACAAGAAAAGAAAGAGTAATCTATTACATCAGTAGGACTTTAAATGGATATGAACTCAATTATACATTCATTGAAAAGGCTTGCTTAGCAGTGGTGTTTGCTTCTCAAAAATTTTGCCACTATATGCTAGCCCACACAATCAAGTTGGTAGCAAAATTTGATCCTCTCAAGTATCTACTCATCAAAGATACTTTCATAGGAAATGATCCTAAGTGATTTTGACATTAAATATATAGAATGACTGGCTATCAAAGGACAAGCAATTGCAGATCAACTGGCAGAAGCACCACTACTAGACCAACACCCAGTATAGGTGGAATTTCCAAATATGGATGTGCTCACTATCACACCAAAGCAATGGACCCTATACTTTGATGGATCCTATACACAACATGGATCGGGTGTCGACATCTTGTTCATCACTCCAAAGGGGCACACAATTCCAAGATCTTACAGACTGATGTTTCCATGCACCAATAACATTGCTAAATATGAATCCCTGGTAACCGAAATCAAGGTGGTTGTCAAATGGAGAATCACAGAATTAAGAGTCTATAGGGATTCTCAATTAGTTATTAATCAGATCAATGATGACTATCAGACAAAAGATGATAAGCTAATGCCTTACAAGAGAATGGTGGATGACTTCAAAAAGTACTTTGTGCACATCACCTTTGATCAGATTCCAAGATTGGACAACAAAGATTTCGATGCAATGGCCACTATCAACTTGCTTCTACAAATTCTAGATAAACAAAATCATTATGAATTCCTGGTGGAGCAATTGTTTTTCCCTGCCTATGACAATTTTGCATCCCAAGTCATCTGTGCCATGACTGGTTCTGATTCCCCTCTATACGGGAAGATATGTGACTTTCTCAAAAATAATACTCTCCCACCTTACCTATCTCACAACCAAAAATGAAGCTTCATCTGACAAGTCGCCTACTATACCTTAACCGTTGACACACTATACCGCCAACATCTAGATGGTACTCTTCTTCGATGCCTCAATCGTAACAAATCTGACTCCGCCTTACATGAGCTTCATGAAGGTATTTGTGGTACACATTAAAGTGATCCTACTCTCACCAAGAAACTTCTGAGAATGGGATATTACTGGTCGACAATGGAAAGAGTCCTATCAATTTTCTAGGAAATATCCTAAATGTCAAATTCACGGTAAGCTCATACATGCACCAACATGGGAGCTACAACCATTCACCACATATTGGCCTTTCTATCAATGGGGACTTGATCTGGTAGGAAAGATTCATCCTTCCTCTTCAAATGGGCATAAGTTCATTATCACTACCATAGAGTACTTCACCAAGTGGATCGAAGCAGTCCCAATGACCACCGTGACTGGAAAGCAGATCTCATCATTCATCCTCAACTATCTCATTTGTAGATATGGAATTCCCATTTCCATCATCACAAATAATGGATGTCCTTTCAAGAATCAAGATGTGTGAGAGCTATGTGAACGATTCAAAATCCAACATCGCTTTTCTATACCATACTACCCATGAGGGAATGGCCAAGCAGAAGCATCAAACAAAACAATCCTCAAAATCCTCAAAAAACAATAAATGATGTTGGCAAGGATTGGCATGTACAAATCAATCAGGCATTTTGGGACTACAAAATGAGTATCTACACACCTACAAAGGCTACACCATATTCATTGGTCTATGGTTTAGAAGAAATTCTACCTCTTGAGGTAGAAATCCCATCTCTCTGAGTATCTTTAAAGGGCCTCATACCACATGAGGAATATCAAGTGAACAGGTTGCAAGAACTAGAGCTTCTTGATGAAAAATGACAACGCGCCTATGACCATCTCAAGGCATATCAACAAAGAATGTGCAAAAGCTATAATCACAAAGTCATCCCAAGGGATTTCAAAGTTGGTGATCTCATCCTAAAAGAAAATCCCACAAATTAGCAAGATTGAGAAAAGAAGGGGAAATTTGAACCTAACTGGTTGGGACCCTTTGTCATCATTGTTAGGATAACCAGTGAACAACTGAGAGGGGGGGGTGTGTCAATTAGTTGTTAACATATTATAATTTTTAATCCACTTAATAACCTTTAAACAGATCAAGTACCGGTAAAGCACATATAGATGTTGGTAGGAACAGATACCGGTGAACAATACAACTTAATAATTAACTAGATAATCAATAAAAAGCAACCATACCACATAGCACCATGATTTGTACGTGGAAAACATGGAAAGGGAAAAACCATGGTGGGAAGCCTACCCACAATTAGATAATACTTCTGCAAAAAGTATGTGATACAATGAGGGGCCTGCACATGCTGGAAGGCACACTGCCTAGAGCGTACTACTCATTACCAAAGAGTCTCACTGACTACAGAGAGGCTACAACGATCTCAAGATAAATGGACAACAATCCAATAGAGTGAACTACTAGAAATAGCATCTACCATGCCTGATTACAGTCCTGGTTAAGCTCAATATCCAAGGCCTTTGACCTCTTCCTTAATCCCAATTCGATCACCTATGATTGACCAAAACTCCTTCGCATATGATATTGCATTCCAAGACCACAACACATAATCCCCATGATCTAAAATGAGATCTTACATCATTTTATACAAACCCTAAGCCCTAAACCAATTAGGTTGGCCACCCAAAAGATATTACAATAAGATCATTCAATAAATCCATATTACAATGATATGCCATGTCAACTTAAGATCAAAATAACAATAACAAATCCATAAAACATCCTTAAACATATTGGTAATGTGTAGAGTACACTTTATCATGATACCAATCCATAACCTAGATAGGTACCGGACCTATTTTGGGTCCACCATGCCAAAGCCATATCTTCAAGCATTTGAAGCATGATCAAATAACATCTTCAGCATCCTGAAATCCATCTAGAAGTTGCACCAACACCAATTATGCATCATGTCACAATTCCTTAGTCAAAGCTCTGTCGGTAAAGCCTTAAACCAATGTCGGTAAGGGTTTACAAGAGTGTATGATAGCATTCGATTATCAAGCCAATACCAACTAACCAAAACATGCTCATGGAGCATGTAACACATGAAATCAAGCATACTTCACTGATCCAAACATGTCAGAAGTGTCCAACAGACAGTCTCTTCTATCGGTAACACTAGATCTTCTATGGGTAACCAAAACCTGTCTACTGGTAACCAACCATAACAGCCAGTGTTGACATCAATGACAAAACATTAATGCAACACATAATCAATTCATCCATAATGCCAACAATCTCCCCCTTTGGCATTGATGGTAACACTAGATGTGAAAAACATCTAAGTACCAAGAAGTGCCAAACAAGTCTCCCCCTATGGAAGACAACCAACAATCTGTGTGAATGGTATCTCTATAAAGTTCTGAATAAATCTCTCCCCCTGATGTACCTGATGTATACAACTCCTTTTTCTTTATTTTCACATCAATATATCTCCCCCTTTGACATCAATGCCAGAAATCTAACAAAAATATCAAAGCAATCATGCAAACCTTTGAAACTCCAAGCTGACTACTCCCCCTGAGTAGTAGCACCACTCATCAGTGTTGAAATGAATAATGTCTCTAGTAATGCATGTCAGACTGATGATAAACTACATCAATCAAGTCTCTATCGGAGGGGCAAAAACCCCTAACCTATCTCTCAAATACTCAAATGATTCCTTAGACAGTGGTTTAATGAATATATCTGCAATCTATTCTCTAGTGTTCACATAAACCAATTTGACTTCCTTTGCTTCTACCTTGTCCTTCAGAATGTTATACTTTATTGAAATATGCTTAGTCTTAGAGTGAAATACCAGACTCTTAGACATGTCAATAGCCACAGAGTTATCACAGTAGATAACTATCAGTTCACTACAATTTACCCTGATATCCTTCAACATTTTCTTCATCCACAAGACTTGAGTGCGATTAGTTGTTGCTGCAACATACTCAGCTTCTGCAATAGATAAAGAAATGCATGACTATTTTTTTGTTGATCCATGAAACCAATTTCTTTCCAAGAAAGAAATCTCCACCAGAAGTGCTCTTCATGTCATCAGTATCTCCTGCCCAATCTGAGTTAGTATATGCACATAAAGTGAAATCATCATTTTTAGAATACCATAAACCATATTTTGTTGCTCCTTGCAAATACCAAAATATCCTCTTTACTACACATTCATGATTTTCTTTAGGATTACTTTGATATCCTGAAACAATACTTACTACATTCATAATATCAGGTCTAGTCTAAGTTAGATATAACAGACCACCAATCATAGACTTATACCTTGTTGGTTTTACCAGTGTAGAATATCCTTGATAGATAATTTCTCACTTGTCACCATAGGAGTACTTACCGGTTTGGAATTATCCGTACCAAACTTCTTCAACAACTCCCTCAGATACTTAGTTTGATAGATAAAAATCCCTTTGTCAATTTGAGTAATCTACAAACCTAAGAAAAATGTCATCTCACCAATCATGAACATTTCAAATTCATTCTTCATGTTGTTAGCAAATTCCATGCACAATTTATCTTCTCCTCCAAAAATGATATCATCAACAAATACTTCAATAATCAGAATATCACTATTAGTGATCTTATAATATAAATTACTATCAGCACTGCCTTAGTAAAACCAAGCTTCAAAATATATTTATCCAACCTTGCATACCAAGCTCTAGGAGCCTGTTTCAATCCATATAAATCTTTCTTCAATCTGCAAACCATATCTTTATCATCTATCAGTGAAAATCCATCAGGTTGCTCAATGTAAACTTCTTCCTCAATTTCACCATTCAAAAATGCACATTTAACATCCATTTGATAAACCTTATAGTTCTTATAAGCTGCATAGGCAAGAAATAGTCTAACAACTTCAATTCTAGCTACAAGTGCAAATGTCTCACCATAATCAATTCCTTCCATTTGAGAATATCCTTTACAAACCAATCTAGCCTTGTTTCTTACAACTTGATCATCCTCATTCAGTTTATTCCTAAAAACCCATTTAGTTCCAATAACATTCTTATTTTAGGCCAAGGAACTAAAGACCAAGTCTCATTTTTCTCTATCTGATATAATTCATCTTCCATATCCTTACAATTTTCAATAACAGTTGTCGGTTCAACTTGAGAAATAAGACATTCCTCTTCATTTGTTAGTTTTCTTCTTGTCATAACTCCCTTATTCCTATCTCCAATAATTTGATCTTCAAAATGATTTAATCTTACATACCTTGGTGTCTTCTGGATGTTAGGTTCACTGCTCTGATCATCATTCACAGTTGAATTTTATGATTGTGCCGGTGTAACTGTTTCAATTTCCTATACTAATTGAGGCATTTTTGGTTCAGTTATGATCATTTCCACTGTCGGTTCCCTGTCATATGATATAGAATGATTTATGTACTATTCACCAACTTTCACATTAGCAGTTTCCACAATTTTCTGCAATCTTTTGTTATAACATCTATATGCTTTGCTTTGATTGAATACCCAATAAATATCCCTTCATCACATCTGGGATCAAACTTTCCAATTGAATCATCTCTTTTAATATAGCATTTACTTCCAAAAATTTTGAAATACTTAACAGTAGGTGTATGTCCAAACCATAGTTCATAAGGGGTCTTACTAGTTTCACCTTTGATGTGAACTTTGTTGAATGCGTAGACTATTGTACTCACTGCTTCTCTCCAGTAGATATGAGGCAATTTGGCTTCCATCATCATAGATCTTGCTGCATCCAAAATGGTTTTGTTCTTTCTTTCCACTACTCCATTCTATTGAGGAGTTTGAGGTGCAGATAACTGTCTCCTGATTCCATTTGTCTGACAATAACTATTAAACTCATGAGAAGTGAAATCACCACCATGATCTGATCTTAGACATTTGATTTTCAATCCAGTTTTTGTTTCAACTTTTTCTCTAAAGATCTTGAATTTCTCAAAAGCTTTAGACTTCTCCCTTAGAAAAGTCACCCACATCATCCTAGAATAGTCATCAATAATCAACATGAAATACCTATCACCTTGAAAGCTTCTAGTCCTTGTTGGGCCACATAAGTCAGTGTGAATCAAATCAAGTACATCATTAGATATTTTCAAGTATGCTCTTAAAAGAACTTCTAACTTGCTTTCCAAATTGACATTCCTTACATACCGGATTATGAGGCTTCATAATCTTAGGTATATCTCTAACTGCCTTAGTTGAATTGATCCTAACAATACAATCAAAATTAACATGACACAACCTCTTATGCCATAACCAACTCTCATCAATATGAGCAATCAAACATGTCTTATTACCAGTGTTCAAGTGAAAGATATTACCTCCAGTCTAAATACCGGTTGCAATCTCCAAACCAGTCTTGTTAATGATTTTGCATTTTCTATCTTTAAACTGAAGTTGGAAACCCTTATCAACTAATTGACCAACACTCAAAAGATTATGCTTTAAATCTTCTACATAATAGACATTATCAGTATTATGCTTACCATCCATTGAAATAATACCTCTACCACTGATCATACATGCTTTTTCATCTCCAGATTTGACTTGACTACCATTGTATTCTTGCAGGGATAGAAATTTCCCTTTATCTCCAGTCATATGAAGTGAGCATCCATTATCAATTACCCATTCATCCTTATCTTCAACTTTTGCTGCCAGGGCCTTTTCTTCATTTTTGATAGCCGGTTCCAGTTCATCTTCCTTCAAAGCATAGAACACCCATTCCTTTCCATTATCAGATCCACTAGCAGAGTCTACTGTCGGTTCATCTCTAGAGTCATCAGTTACTATTTCCTCATCTTCTATGTAGCATTGTTTACTTTTCTTGAATCTATATCTATTCTGGTTAGGCTTAAAAGATTTCTTAACTCTTTTCTCAAACCTTGCATTCCTTTCAGGACATCTAGATGCAAAATGACCAATCTTGTTACATGCAAAACATTTAAAAGGTGGTTTTCCTTCATACTTACTTCTAGTTGGTCCTTCAGGTACTCTTCTAGCAAATAAGGCTTCAAGTTGCTCAAGTTATTCATCTTCTTTGGACATGTCTTCCAATTATTTTGCATATAGGGCTTTCCAATCACTTTTGTCGGTAGATGATGATGATGATGCATGAAAAGCAAGTTCAAACTTTATAGCTTCAGAAGATCCAAATTCTTCAAGCTCAAAAGCAGATAATTTCCCAATCAAAATGTCTCTGTTAACTGAAGTGTTTGCCATTGTTCTTAACTCATTAACTGTTGTTGCCTTCATCTTGTAAGTCATTGGAAGGGCTCTCAAATCTTTGGAAACTATTTCATCTTCACTTAGAAATCATCCACACATTGAATTCCCATAACAATCTTATTTACTTTTCCATAAACACAATAATTCTCTCATTATCTTCCATCTTCAAGTTTTCATATCTTACCCAATAATCATCAAGTTTAGCAATTTTGACAGTAGGATCACCTTCATTCAAAGTTTGCAATTTATCCCACATAACCTTAGCTGATGATTTATTTGTTAATCCCATGATCTACTAATCAATAAGTGCACACAAGAGGGCTTCTCTAGCTTTGCAATCATTTCAATATTCTTATCCAAGTCTATAGGAACAGGATTGTCAGATGTCGGATCATAAGGTGTGTATCCTTTCTCAGTGATCTCCCAAATATCCTTTCCAAGACATCTAAGATGAGTCTCTATTCAAATTTTCCATATCCCATAATTTGTTCCATCAAACTTAGGGATTTCTCTTTTGAAAATAGTTGTCGATGGATTAGAAGTGTTAGCTGCCATATGATCTACCTCAAGCAGTTAATCTTCTGCAAAAGAGGACCAAAGCTTTGACACCAATTGTTAGGATAACTGGTGAACAACTGAGAGGGGGGGGGGGGGGGGTGAATCAGTTGTTAATAGATTATAACTTTTAATCCACTTAATAACCTTTAAACATATCAAGTACTGGTAAAGCACATATAGATGTCTGTAGGAATAGATACCGGTAAACAATACAACTTAACAATTAACTAGATAATCAATGCAAAGCAACCATATCACATAACACCATGATTTTTACATGGAAAACCCAGAAAGGGAAAAACCACAGTGGGAGGCCTACCCACAATCAAATGATACTTCTGCAAAAAGTATGTGATGCAATGAGGGGCCTACACATGTAGGAAGGAACACTGCCTAGAGCGTACTACTCATTACAAAAGAGTCTCCCTAACTATAGAGAGGCTACAACCATCTCAAGATAAATGGACAACAATCCAATAGAGTGAACTACCAAAAATAGCATCTACCATGCCTGATTACAGTCCTGATTAAGCTCAATACCAGAGGCCTTTGACCTCTTCCTTAATCCCAATTTGATCACCTATGATCGACCGAATCTCCTTCACATGTGATATTGCATTCCAAGACCATGACACATAATCGCCATGATCTACAATGAGATCTTACATCATTTTATACAAACCCTAAGACCTAAACCAATTAGGTCGGCCACCTAAAAGATATTACAATAAGATCATTACATAAATCCATATTACAATGATATGCCATGTCGGCTTAAGATCAAAACAACAATAACAAATCCATAAAACATACTGAAACATCTCGATAACATGTAGAGTATACGTTATCATGATACTGGTCCATAACCTAGATAGGTACCCGACCTATTCTGGGTCCACCATGCCAAAGCAATGTCTTCAACCATTTGAAGCACGATCAAAGAACATCTTCAGCATCCTGAAATCTATCTAGAAGCTGCACCAACACCAATTATGCATCATGTCACATTTCCTTAGTGAAAGCTTTGTCGATAAAGCCTTAAACCAATGTTAGTAAGGCTTTACAAGAGTGTATGATAGCATTTGATTATCAAGCCAATACCAACTGACCAAAACTTGCTCATGGAGAATGTAACATGTGAAATCAAACATACTTCACTAATCCAAACATGTCGAAAGTGTCCAATAGATAGTCTCTTCTGCCGGTAACACTAGATCTTCTATTGGTAACCAAAAACTATCTATCGGTAACCAACCATAACAGCTAGTGTTGAAATCAATGACAAAACATCAATGCAACACATAATCAATTCATCCATAATGCCAATAATCATATCAACCTATGGATCAGGAGCATATTAGCACGTTCTTGATGAACCAACGAACAACATCCATCTGAATAAATTCTACACTTGATTCGTCCATGACACGGAAAAAGAAAAAAAAAATCAAAAAATCAGAAAAATGCAAAAAAAAATGAAAAACAAATCAAAAAGTGCAATAAAAACAAAGGTGAAAACCTGGCAACATGCACTATTTGTGGGAGAAAATATCCTCTATCTATTGGTACTCACATCATATCTTTGATCCATCTAATCTAAGCCCATAGCCATTGTCAGACACTTATACACACAACATTATCCCGAACATACTTAATGTAGTCATTGTCCTTGATTATCTAAACAATTATTTGTATCATATCCCACCATGGCTTGGTGATCAATGTATATATCCACATTGACGAGTGTCCATAACTAGGGGTAACATTCATCTCACTTTAGCATTCAGACAACAAACAAGGATCACAACGTACTAGGGAAACCACTATCAAAACTGCTCATCGGACTAGAAAAGAGGATCATTATCCAACTGCAACTTCAACACACACACGATGGATGATATATTTTTAATTGTGATTTGTTTAGATTTGGAATGAAGTCTTGACTATTTAGATCTCCTGAGCTAGTCAAGGATGCACTGAGCTAGAGAAACAATGAAGGAATATGATATTTTTCTTTGGTTTTCTATCTATGAGGCAATCATTCATATGGTGCAAATTTGTCTCGAGACATGATTGGAAACATATCATTGAAGAAATTTTCCATTTTGGACATAAAAATGGTTAACTCTTGTCTGTTTTATGCCAACGACACTCTTTAATTATACCTTGACGCTTGTATCATCTTGCAATATCAAAAATCATGTAAGATATACTTAGGTCATTATGGTTCAATTATACCATGATGCTTGTATTAACTTTCAACATATCAAAAGCTCAATGATGACAAAAAGAGCACAAACAAGTGACTAAAGGGAATGACAACAACAAATTTAAAGTGATCATATAGTTGCATATCATTTTTGCATTAGTCTCGTATCATTATCATTTACATCTCATTTTCAAGATACATCTCACATCATTATCATTATCATTTTCAAGATACATCTCACAATCGTAACTTTCAGATAACATTTCATCTTGTATCAAAGTAAACACAATAATGCATATCACAAACACTTATTCATCATGAACCATGCATTCACATCATCATATATATCAACATTAAGAGATCAAGAACATCATTATTATCTAAACATCTAATCATACTCATAGTATCATCATATCAAATGAATGCACATCATAAATCATATCATCATTAGTAACACATCATATGTGGATCAGTGAAAATCAATGCCATATATCATATATCTCAAAACTGTCAAAATATACAATAGGTATCATGTCTATCAATATAATAGGACAAATTTCTCAAGTATGATTATCTCCTGAGGCGAACGGTCTAGCAGCAGATGTCCTAGCTCCCGGATCTCCACCAAATGGATCATGTCATCCAGGCCCCATAACAACTCTTCTCTCCATCCTCATATGACTATGTCTAGATCAAGTGGACACCATTGCAGGATAGCTAGGAGCTCTATGATCTTGAGGGACCATATCCTCATACAAATGCCTATAATACTCAGCCTCCTTGGTTGAGTACTATATCTCACTCAATGTGTCCCAAAGTGGGGCACCAGTCATGGCTCTCTCTAACCTGTCAACAAGGGCCTCTACTCGGCCCTGACACTCTACTACTCTATCCCTCTCTTCTTGCAACTGTGTGATCTGTCATTGTTGTGCTAACACCTATGCCTACAGCTCTTGCACCGAGACCTATAGCACTCTAATCTGAGCATCTCGTTGGTAGGTCAGCACCTTGATCTGAATGGGTACCTGTGTTGTAGTCCTAACTGCACTTGTTCTTGTCTAAGGCACTGGTGGAGGTAGAACGTCAGATCTCCTCCTCTAGGAAGGTCACCTATCATCCTCTATCCCTCCCATAGTAGCTAACACTGCACCTATCCTGCCACCCCCACCCACACTAAGAATAAGACCACCTCCACCTCTGCCATCTCCAACACCCCCTCCACCTCTACCACCTCAACCTCTTCCATCTCCACCTCCACCAACCCCTCCACCTCCATCTCCTCCCTCCTATCCCTCATCCTCCTCTCTCCATCTAGGACCCCCTTGCCTTTGTGGCTGCTCCTCCTCATCATTGTCAAAAGTTGGCAATAGTTTTGTCAGATCAGATATGCGTGCCACTGCATGTGCCACGAAGTAGGTTGAGAACTCCTCTATCATCCCAGCATCCACTACCCTAGCCCCATAATACCCAATTCATCCCACTAAGGTCATGTACTCATCCATGACTGCTCCACTATCTAGGGTTGGCCCCCACTCCGACACATCCTATTACTGACAAGCATACAAACAAGCTCCCTGTGGTATCCCCTATTGTCTACCATATTGCCAATGAAAGTGGCTATGTAAAAATCACTCAATGATAAAGGGCATCCGTCCAATTAAGTACCTTGACATATATACATAGGGAATATCTATCCCATCCTCCACCCACACCTCACAATCCATATATGGTCTCTAGATGACCGTATCAATTTCATCCAAAGCCCTGAGCCAGTGCTCTAGTTTGCCCAGCTTATGTTGGAAAACTACACCTGTATGCCCATATGCATATGCCCGACCAAGTGGCCTATCCCTTTCTGCAAGCAGTCTCGACACTAGTATATGCTCCCAAGCCCACACCTATAATAACGTCACCCCAGCTGATAGACTCATGTATCCTAGATATACTACCTGGTGGAGCTCCTAGTATAGGTGGGTCAACATACAGGACCCCCATGAAAACCTACGTCCCTGTGTCACCATATCCTCCAGAACCAATCCCCATCCAATGGCTAGTCCCTTCGACCTATGGTCAAGACATAGGAAACCACCAATGAAACCTATTAATATTGATGGCAGCAGAGCGTAACCCAAATCCAAAAACTCCTGCCACTGGATCTCATAGCCACTAATGTGATCATCCTGGAAAATACGACAGAGAGCCTCTGTGCCACCCTCCTCGGTCTTCTCATAGGGTAGAAAATCTCCAACCACAAGAATCCACAAAATCCGATAATAGTCCTCTGGGGTAACTGTCATCTCACCGGTCGCCGAATGAAAGGTGTTCGTATTGTTGTGCCACCTCTCTACCAATGCTGTCAGTAACCCCTGGTTAATGATATACCGGGGCATGTCTAGTAAGGATGATAATCCACATCTCACAATCACATCTCTGTCAGCCTATGACAAGCGTGGGATAAGTGTCCATGGCTTCAGGAATCGCTCCCGAGACTGTAGTAGACCAAGCTTTGCCTACAAATCAACACATATCCATCATCAGTTCTTGATTCAATAAAATCTATCAAAAATAAACACCAAATCAACTTGAAAACATGATTCATATAAAAAACACATCAAAAACATATTCGCATCGATCAGTGAATTATATCAAGACCCATATCGAAATCAGACCCATATCGACTCAGGACCCATATCAAAATCACAACAATGAGACCCATATCGAAATCAAGACTCATAACAAAATCAAGACCCATATCGACTCAGATGCCATATCGAAATCAAGACTCATAACAAAATCAAGACTCATAACGAAATCAAGACTCATAATGAAATCAAGACCCATATCAAAATCAAGACCTATATCAAAATCAAGACCCATATCAACTCAAAGACCCATATCGACTCAAGACCCATAACAAAATCAGATCCATATCGACAACAAGACCTATATCAAAACAAGATCCATATCAACCATAGACTCGTATCGCAATCCAGCAGAATATCAGAATCAGACATCATAACAAAACATAACTCACATCAGATCATGAACCATATCAAACAATTGACGAACACATATTGACATCTACGCAACCTATCCAATCCATTTGACTCGCGACGCATTTTTTAAAACACCTTTTTTCCAACTTTTTGCCCTATGCGCTAAATTAGTGCTTCAAAGCACTAAGCTGCCATGTATGCGCTATAATTTTCCACGTATGCGTTATAAAACACACCTTATGTGCCATCTTGCTATCATGTGCTACAATGCAACTTCAATGCACTACCCTATTTTCCTAATGCGCTATTCTACTCTATGCGCTAATTGTCATACCATTTGCACTACCACGTTTGCTCGACACACTAAAGCTATCCTACGTGCTAACTGGCATACCCTTTGTGTTGCTCTATGAGCCCTATGCGCTAAAATTACCCTATGCACTAACCTACCTCCCGACCGCGCTACTATTTGACACTCGGGCACTAAAACTACCTAGGGTTTGCTACACGCTAAACCTCCTATTGTATGCGCTAAAGGACCTACCCTACACGCTAAACCGACAAATTTTGACCCAAAAATTGAAAAACATGACAAAAATCAATGAAATTAATCAAAAACAAAGAGGGATTTTAGCCACTTATTTGTGTGCCATATGCGGCAGGTCTCCAATATCGCTTGACACGCTCAAATCGGTGCGAAGAGTATGGAATCGGCATCATGGTCAGAGCTCCAAATGTTACAATCACAAGAAGACAAGTGTGCAAATGATTTTTCAAAATCATTTCTTACCTTTTATTGGGGTAAATCAAAAGGTTAATAAGTTGAGCATGTATCTTATTCCCACTTTTTCATTATTAACCTTATCAACATCATCTTTTTTTGGGAGATGAATCAATAATGTGCATCCAACATAGTCAATATTCTCAGATCTCAATTAATTCAAAAATGATCATAAACTTGACAACTTCTCACCAGATCCTTGATTCATCTCCCGAGGGAGCATCATCAATAACGTTCATCAAATCTACATTTGGGACATCATATCGATAACTTTGGCGACAACATCATATCAAAAAAATTTGGTGGCATATCCAGCAATTTTTCTTTGAATCAACATGTGCACACACGTCACTTCAAAGAGGGGCAAAATGTAGACGTATAAATCTGACCACCTCCCTAAATAAATATTTAATATTTGTTTTAACCATATCCCCTTATTAATTAAATTCTATTTAATTGATTTCTTCGCATTCATCAATTTGATTAAATAATATTAAATTCATATAAACCTTTTCTAGCCTTTAATTAAATAAAATTAATTCTCCTTTCTCCCTTTTTAATTAAATTTACATTTAATTAAATCGATCCTTGCAAATAAATAAATCTAATTTATTTATAAAATCCTCCCACTTGTATTTATGCAAGTTGCATCTATTTTTGGTTGAAATAAAGTAATTTTATTTTAATTAAAATCATTTTCCCTCATCCACTTGCATTTTCCTATATCTCCCACTTGCCTCCTAAACCCCTTCTAGATTCTTCTAATCACTTCCAATTTAGCCTAATTCATCTCCTAATTATTGTCACATTCCTAAGTAAAAGGAAGTCACTTCTCAAAGCCTCCAAAGTCTTCAATAACCATTAAAGGCTTTGTGTCTTCAAATGGTTAACCTCTAAAGTCTTCCAAACTATTAAAGGCTCTTACATAACCATTTATGGTTATCTCACATTTGACCTTTGGTTAGAGACTTTCCTCTAACTTAACCATCCTTTTGACTCAAGGGTCTCATCAAACACTTATGGCTTTGACCATAGTTATCCATTTAAAGCTTGCACAAGAGTTTACCCCTTGGATAAAAGCTTTATCCATTGGATAACCCTAACCTTAACCATTACCTCCTAAGGTAACCTTCATGTCTTCTCGGGCATTTAATGCCTCTTGCATCTCCTCTCAAGCAACCTCTTGTTGACAATTGTCACTATTTCATTGTTGAGAATTGTAAACATGGATTGATTAACTTTCAATCCTAGCCCTTGTTAAGATTATTCAACCTTAACCATCCATTGCCCTATTTTCCCTATAAATAGAGCTCTCATTCTTCATTATCCATATCTCTCTAAGTTTTTATGCATCTACATTATAGTCTAATTTACTAAGCATTTTAGCCTCTCTTTATTAAAACATCATCATAGCATTTAGAAGCATTTTTCATGTCATAGAATATTCATGCTAAGCTAGTATATCATGTTAGTATAATTTATTAATCTTTTATCATGTCACTATATTCATCTTAACTTAATCATCATATTTTTAACACATCATATAGATCTTAGAATGCATTCATGCATGTAGATCAAATATCGCTCGTTCTTGGAGTTGTCATTCCTAAGTCACTTGCTCAATGATCTGAGAGCAAAACATTGGCTTTAGGGATCCTGTGAGATAGAGAACAATGGGATGCCCCTTGGGAAGTTAAAGTAGTTCAATTAGTTTATATACTTGCACCAAGAGTCTCATTGGTATGTGGGTCTTTTGATCTTGATTTATTCATTTTGATCATCACATTTTCCCACGTACAAATTCATCTTGTCTAGATACTTGAGCCTTAATAGTTTACTCTAGAGTGCTTGACGATTCCTCTACATGTGCCAGACAAGTTTGGCACCTAGAGCTTGGTTCTGTAGTAGAATATATCTCACTGTGGTGCCCCCTTCCTCTTTTCTCTTTGTTACATCGTCCCAAGCCACAAGTGGGATATGGTGGGAATCATTGGCTCATTCCCACAAGAACTTTCATTGTTGAGCCATTAATTTGGATGCCATACTGGTAGTGAATTTAATACATGAAAGCATGTAGATGGGGATGGTGGCCACAATAAATTTGAGAATTGTAATTCTACCAGCCATTGTGAGCCATCAACCCTTCTAGCAAGTTATCTTTTTTTCACATTTCTCCAAGGTATCCTTCCAAAGAGAGTCTCTTCTTGCACCACGGAATAGAGGGATGCTCGAGTATGTGGCCGACAACTTTTAAATCTGAAACCCACTTAATAGATTGGGCTTCTTTGATTGTCACCTTCCCAAAAAGCAGTGTGTCGTCTACAAAAAGTTGCTGAGTAATGGGTTTCAAATCATTGACCAATGTAATCCCCCCAGCGACCCTCATTTAGTGCCTTTGATATCATATGGCTAAGAGTATCTGCCATAATAACGAATAGAAATAGTGACAATGGATCACCCTGACGTAGACCATTCACTCCTTAAAAAAAATTAGAGGGGGAACCATTGATAATTACCAAGTATCTAACAGTAGAAATGCAAGCACCAACCCATTCTATCCATTCGCAGGAAAATCTCATTTGTGCCATAACTTTCATGAGGAAATACAATCTTACTTTGTCATGGGCCTTGCTCACATCCATCTTAAGGAGCATACTCCTTAGACTATGTTTTTTGATTGGGTGGAGTGTTTCGTGTGTAATGATTATTCCATCAGTGATGTTTCTCTCCAACACAAAACCGCTTTGTTCTTGCAAAATGATCTTGTGTAATACTACCTTGATACAGTTAGCAATGACCTTCAATATTATATTGTATGTGACATTGCACAAAGAAATCGGTCTATAATATACATTTGAAAAACATTTGGTCTTCTTGGGAATGAGAGCAATATTTGTGTTGTTCAAATCCTTAAGGATTTTCCTCTTTCTTCTTGGCTCTTCCACCATCTGAACCACATCATTCTAGATAAAAATCCAACATTTTTTAAAGAAAAGGGCGGTAAAACCATCGAGGCTTGGGGCCTTATCTGGGCCCCTTTGGAAAACAACTACCTTGAATTCTAAGGTAGTCATTGAGGCCATGAGAAAACAATTATCCTCGGGTGTAAGTAGGGAAGGAATACCATCAAGACAATTCAAATTAATCTGCTCTAGAACATCATGACCACCCAGAAGTGATTGAAAGAATTCTACCCCAACCCGTTGAATCTCCATAGGCTCCTTGGCAATGCGTCCATTCGCAGTCTTCACTTGATTAATCTTGTTCCAACTCTTCTTCATTTTTGTCGAGTTATAGAAAAATATAGTATTACAATCCCCTTCTGTAAGCCATACTTCTCTCAATTTAGAGCGCCAGTGTCATAACCCTCTTTCTCAACCTTGATAAACTTTCTATTGTTATTATTGTTATTAATATTGTTTTCATGAGTAATAATAGTTAGAAAAGATAAATCGAATGTGGTTGGAAATTTTTAAAATAAAAAGAATGAAATAGTAGTGACACACTCATGATGTCATAAATTTATCTAAAAATTTCTTATTTACTCAAAATGTTAATTTAGCACATGTTGTAGGAGAAAATGAGAAGGTTGTAGAAGAGAATCTCAAATTCAAAAATTTTGCATGTAACCTAGACTATGACAACAATCATTTTTGCATGGAATTAATTTTGGAAAAGAATCTCAAAATCAATTAATTTCCTTGGTAGTGGGAAAATGACTCTCTTTTCTATATATTGAATTCTAGATTATCGAAATGGGGAGTTCATTGTTTTACGAAAAGTAGTTTTGAATTCTTGCAAATTATGTTAGTTGTAGAAGGAATTTGGAAGACATAATGTTTTTTGTAGGAGATAGGAATTTTCAAGGGTTTTGGAGAAGATCTACACCTAGTTGCAGGACAAGGATCGAAGGAAGATAGCAAGGCAACAAAGGGTTGATTCAACAACAACGAATTCGATTAAAAAGAATATCCAGGTTCCCTCCTTTCTTACTGTATGTTTCTTTTCAAAAATGAGGGTGGGGATTATTATTTGCATGCACGTTACTTTTTGATATTTTGTTTAAATCAGAAAAGTATGGGATTAATAAAGTAGGAATTACTTTTCTCATACTTCTTCGAATAAAATCTCCTTCTCTATTCCAGATTTTGATTAAGAAAATATGTATGCATGTATTCTACTTGTTTCAAATTTTGATTAGAGAAATATTTCTACATGTTTTCAGATTTTGAAAGAGAAAACAAATATGCAATAAGTTTGTACATCTTGCCTTCTTTTGGATTAATTAGTTAATAATTTCCCTTTTCGAATAAATACATAAATGATTCCATTATATAAATTTTCTTGTGAAAGTCCTCTTGTTTAAACCAATTATTTTCTATTTTCTATATATATATATATATATATATATCTTTTTTTTTCTCATTATAAATTTTCCTTTTTCCTTAATGCTCATATATATTATCAAACAAAATCGGATTTAATTAACTTATGAATATAAATATTTAAAAGAAAATAAATAGATTTATATATATATATATTAAATGAAATGACATTAAATAATAATATTTAAAATTTTATTAATTTTAATTTTCAAATTATTTTGAGGTTGGCAAACCCGCACATACAACGGGTCCCGTAGAGGGGTGGGGGACGCGACAAACCCACCCCCCACCCCCATTTATATTACAACTCACTTTTTTTAAAAGAAATTTTTTTGTTCCTGTTTAATATATTTAAGGGTAAGTGCATTTAAAAATTTGTATTTTGAAGTTGTTTTAAAATTAATTTTAAATTCATTTAAAAGTAATTTTATAAAAAAGAAAACTATGGGTTTTAAATTATTAAATTAATTGATATTTGTAGAATAGTTTAATTGTTTCTTTTAATATTATTAAAATTAAATTTATATTTGAATTTGTAATTAAAAAATCTTTTTAATTTATAATGTTAAAGGATATTTTTATTTATAGTGTTAAAGAATTAAACTTTAATTCAAGTTGGAATTTGAAACTTAATTTTGTATTCTTTTATTAATGCATTCAAATCTAAAAAACACTTGACCAAATAGGGATATACTCAAATTTAGATTATTGTTTCAACAAACAAATTGCTAAAGAGTTCATTATCTCTTCATAATGGGAAATGTTTTCCTTTGAGACTAATAAAAGGTTCATGTCCCAATTAATTGATGCTTATAGATTCAAAAGGATAATTAAACTTAAGGGGTTCATTACCTTAAATTAACTATTCTTAGATGTTGAACAATAGTTAGATCTCCTTATGATATTAAATTAGTTAATTTAGGAAGACTAGGAAAAAAAGGGGAATAATTATTTCAAGCTTTTGCACAAGATAAATAATGGACCTTTCCCAAAGTAGGGATTATTTAAAGATATTATATACCCTCTATTTATTGAACATCAAAAAATACCTCCATAGTTTGCCTCAAATATTAAAGGTTAAAAAAGGATTTTCTTCCAAGTAAATGTGTTTATTTTCATAAGTCTCCTTAAAACAATTTGTGTAATTTCAAGCAAAATGACTTAATGTTTAGTTAGAATTATCCTCATTTAAAGAAGTTTAACATTGTTTATTTATCGCGCAAGTTACATATTGTTTAACGTGCAAGTTATATATTATTGTTATTATTCAAGTTACATTTCAAGAAGCTAGTAGTAGGTTGTTACTTTCAAGTGATTTTTTAATTTTCATAGAATTAGTATCATAGTTTCATTTTCAATTATTTAGTTCTTTGCAAATAATAGTCTCAATTTCAAGTTGCATTAGAATAGTGCTTATTTAAGCTTTCATTGGTATAAAAGTTAAAATTCTTAGTTAGACAACTAAACAAGAGGAGTTGAAAACAAAAAAAACCTTAGCACCATTCGGTATCTTTGGTGCCTATGGGTCACACTTGCAGGTAATATCGTTGTGTTGAACTACTGCACTTAACGCCTAATAAAGTTGCAACAAAGGTGTCTATGGCATTGTCCCTATAAATCGTCGGAGAGTAATAAGGATCATATGGAAGTTAAAATCCAAGGGGCAGGTAATCCCCCTTGGATTGATAATCTAAAAAAGAAAAAGTTTAAAAATAAATTTTACATCCACTTAGTTAAACCTTAGAAATCCCCATTAGGGTTGGGTTGTGTGTGATGATTTGAAATTTATTTATCTTGATGAATTTTGGTGGATGGTAATAGGTTAAGGGTGACACATATATGATAGGAAATAGGACATTACCTAGGACATTGACCTTAAAAAGGGTTGCATACCCACCAAATAGTTTACATTAAAACCATAGTTAGAAACCAGAACTACATATTTTATGCATTGATCATGTGTCGAAATGGGTATGTAGGCAGTCTAGGGATGGAGTTGTCCCTAGTACCCAAGAATTCGGGGATGGAGATTAGCATGTTGGTTAAAGGCAAGTAGTTGGTTTTTGAAGTTATTTGGTATCTCAATCAAGGGGTATAGAAATACTAATTGGAAGATTAAAAATATTTCAATGCATACTTGGAAGGAATCTCATATGGATTCGCTTGACTTCCTGAGGCTTTAGGCCAAATTTTGAGGCAGAACTCAAGCTTATATTATTATATTCTCCTAAGTATGGCAACCTCCATGCACTCCTAGTAGAGGAATGTAGTCTTTAGAGAGTGACTTGGGACCTAGATGATCCCAATAAGTCTAAATTATCTGGCCTAAGAACTCCCTATTCTATATGAATAGATGCCCACCCAGTTTGGGGAGACGCCTATCCCGAATTGGATAGATGAAAACCCCCATCTACATGGATAGATGCTTAACTCATATGGTTAGATGCCCATCTTGGCTGGATGGATGCCTATCCTATTTGGATAGATGTACCTAAGTATGTGATTGAATCAAACACAATTAAGAATAAATGATGCAAAAAAAATTAGTCAAAATTTTGGGTTAAGTTAAGTGGGTCATTAAAACCAATAACATTCCTCTCTTGCCATCACCTCCCCATATTCAACCAAGAGGTCTTTTTCTTTCATGTATTCCACATTTGTCATACCATTGGCAATGATCTTTTCACTTAACTCTACCATTTCATTTTCTATTCTGACTTTTTTGGTGAAAATATTCTTAAAATAGTTTTTATTCCAGTCCTTCAGCTTGGCCTTAATAACTTGAAGCCTCTTGTTAAAGACAAACATTTATGTACCTCAGAATATATTCGATTCCACCCACTATTACTCCAGAAGAGTTATTATATCCAATCTCCTTAGCCACATATGTTCAAATTTGAATTGGCACTTTTGGTATTCTCTAACTTCTTCGATGTTCAACTCAACTGGGAAATGGTTTGAGATTGGGATGTGGCAAATCACAAATTTGGGGAGCACAAAGGATGAAACCCAATCATTAGAAATGAAGAACCGATCAAGTCATTCCGCTATGTAGGTGAATCCAGCACGCCTATTGTTCCAAGTGTATGTTTCATTGGATGGGATAATATCAACTAGATTATTAGTCTACACAAAATGCTTGAAATCAATTTGAGTTTGACTAGCTATGCACAAACCTCCCTTCTTTTCTTCAGCATTCAGGATAACATTGAAATCTCTAGAAATAATAAAATTGTCACTCAAGCCTGAAATGAAGTTTGTGATGTTGTCCCATAATGCCTTTTTGTTTACAGTTTTTATGGGACCATAGATGTTGATTATGGTAAAGGTCAGCGTGGAAGCAAAACTTACTACCCTTCCCACCATCTAGTGTCGGTGTGTACTTAGTTGCTCAATTTTGACCTTATTTGCTTTCCACATGATCCCCAGACCCACAAAGGCACCAGCAACCTTGCTGAAAATAACTTCCCATTCTGAACATTGTTTACTGAAATTCTTTGGATAGCTTTATTTCTTGAAATATAATTACTTCACATTCTCGATGATCCATGTGGCGCCTGACCATGCACCTTCTATTAGGGGCATTTAAGCCCCTAATGTTCCAGGTTAGGAGCTTCATTTCCCCCCAAGGGGCTTAATGTCACCCTTAGACCAAGTTAGATAGGTTTTAATAGATGGATGCTCCTTTTGTAGCACAATTTCTTCTCTCTTTTGTTTGTTTGTCTTGCATATGGTTCTTTTCCTAGTTTTTTCTAAATTGAGGGCCTTGGCAACCGTTTGTGAAATCATTCTAGGTTCCATGATATCAAGTGCATCATCATAGGTTTCAAGCTTTCTCATCATCATATATTTTCTCATTGATTGATGTTGGTTGTGACTCATAATGGTAAGGGATAATTGCCAGTAGATGGTCATGACTTGCAGAATCCATTTGAGTAGGTTGTGGATCATTTGAGGTTTTGCAGCAGGTAGGGATAGGCGATCTTGCAAGTTTTGATGTATCTTTGGAGTGGACCACTTTGCCCTTGTTTGGGGTCCACCATTGTTTAACAAATTTAGGGCATCTTTCCATAGAATGTAATATACTTCGACACATCAGGCAATAAAACTTCTCTTGTTCAATTTCCAAATCTTGTTGCCATGGACCAAATAATGAGGAACGGTCGATCTTCTTTGGGACTTGTCAAACAAAAAGATTGCGGATGCGGGCATATAAAATTGAATCACTGCTTCCCATATCCAAATTCACTGTGTGCCCTAGGGTATCACAAATCTTTCGCAATACTTCCTCTAACCATAATTCAAATGGTAAATTGTATAACCGAATCCATATGGGTGCACCATATGGGTTTGTGGTTCTGGGATTGAAACCCGACATCTATTTCTAAAAGAACACAAACTTATCATTGAGCATCCATAATTGTGAGTCCAGGGTTTGACTCCACACATATTCATTTCTAAATTCTATAATGAAAAAATGTTTCAGAAGGAAATAAAATTCAATCATGCTAATTGAACCAAGGGCAATATAGCACAATGGTAAATGGTTAGTTAAAACACAAATAAAGACAAACATTAAAATAAACTTAACCAAAACACCATTATACCTTTGCAAGCTTCCACGTGTTCCTCTAATTGAGCATGATGAGGTGAAGGCGCCCCTTTGATTTCTCCACTTGATTTTCTCTTTTGCTTGTTGTGGATGTGGATTTCTCTCAAGTGCTCAACGAGATTAAGGGATTAAGGATTTGGATTTGGATGATGGATAGAATGATTTTATAGAGGATTATGATAGGAGAAAAAATTTGTAGCATAAGGATAGAAGAATGGAAGACTCCCTTTGAGAAGGAGAGATGTTCCAATTTATATATTGGAGGAGGCCAATCGAGGGCCAAGATTGATTTGATTATGAAAGGCTAAGATCGATTCAAGATAGTGGACATGGATCAAGAATGAATTGGAGATATAAAAAGGAATATAAAATTCCTTGAGAAGAGGGGGAAATGAAAATTGAATTTCAAAATTAGGATGCATAGGGGGATTCAAAGAAATTTGAATTTTTTTAAGAGGTTCAAGATTGATGTGACATGAGTGGGGGAATTTAAAATTAGAGAATAATGATAAGTGGTATTATGAGAGATTCTAGAGGAATTAAATAGGCTAATTGGGATTAAGAAAAGTGATTTGTAGGAATCACTTTAGTTGGGTTAATTAATTGAGTGGGTTTAGAGGAAACAATTATTGGAGGGACTTTAGAAGAATAGAGAAATGATTAATTTATTTGATAAATTAATTATTGGACAATAGTGATGAGATTAATTAAATTAGATTTAATTAACACTGAGAGTTATAAGGATAACATAATTAAATCAATTAATAATGTTGACATGCTTAAATTGATTAAATATTAATTTAATTAATTTTAGGTGTCTATATTTTGCCCCTCTTTCATATAACGTCATGAAGTGATGTTTTTGATTAAGGTAAAAATAGGTTTTGAAGGGACCCCGAAACCCTTTACAAAAGGAACTTAAAAGATAAAGCGTTAAGAAACCAAAAGGAACAAACCAACGAAAAGGCAGCAAAAAACCATAGAAAACCAGCTAAAGCCCCAAAAAACCAACAAAAACTAGCCAGACCCGAGAGAAGAAACTAATTGATATTTTTCAGGGCATTAGCCAAGGTATTGCTAATCCCATACAGGTCTTTGATATTTTCCCTAAGATTAGGGATATCCTTAGCAGAAGTAGCCGCAGCTTTCTTGACACTTTCCCTTGTCCTCTTTGCTGCAACACCTGGAGTAGCTTCCCCACTGCCAATCTCGATAGTATCTTCATCCATGTCAAGGTCCACCACCAATTTAGAAGAGCTGGAATTATCGAGGACCTTAGCAATATCCTCAAGGTTTTTAGTGACAGCTAACAGGATATTCGGGATAATGCCCAGCAAATATTTTATCGTCACATTCCCTTCTTCCAGCGATTTAACCTTCTCCTCCATATCTTGCTTCCATTTTATCTAATCCCTATCATAATCCTTCCTTTTCCTCCATGTCCTGCTTCCAATGCTTCTGATCCCTGTCATCTTCCTTCCTTTTCTCATCCATCTATTTCCCATTTTTTTCCAAGTTCTTCAAAAGTTCATATGTCCATCTGTCATAATCCAATCTAGCCTCAGTGAGTTTTTTAAGGTTATCCAGGAATAACCCTTTACCAACACTTTCCTTATCCTCACTTAAACTGTCCTTAGTCAAATCCTGCTCAGGTTCCTTGTTCTCCTCCCTCTCAGGATTCACATCTTTATCCTCATTATCCTTGTCTTCCACATCCACCATAGGTTTGCTGTTGTAATTGCCAGGGCTAGCACTGTGGATTGGGTTGTCATTATCGGACTCATTCTCACCACCTTCATCCTCTACACCCACCTCCTCATCTTTCTAGCTATCTTCACCATTAGAATCATCCATATCCATTTCACTATCGTCTTTTCCAATTTCCTATGTATCATTCTTTTCTGCATGGGTTTCCATCCCAGAGGCACTCTTACTTTTTTTGCTAGAGGTCGCCTTCTCCTTGTTGGATTCACCTCCTTCCAATTTTCTCTTGGCTTTCCCTGGAGAAGCGGATAACCTCTTGTTTTCCAGCATGGTGAGGGTTTTACAGTGCTCATAAATGAGCAGCAAAAGCTCGCAATGGAGAACTGGATTTGAGGGATTCTTACTATGTTTGTTGAGGGACCTTGAAAGGGACCTGAATAAATAGTAGGGCAGGGATACCCTTTTGTCATGTCTGAAATGGTTTAATAGAACAAAGTGATAAGTGTGGGCCCTGGAAAAGAGGCCCTCAATAGTTATATATTCCATTATGGCATTCAAAATGCAGCCCTAGATTTTCTTGATATTGGAGGCTTCATAGTAACCCCCTGTGGCTTTGCCAATTTTAGCCCTCTCTTTTTCCTTATGCGGGAAAAGATTAACCGTGTTGTTGGAAACTTTAATGTCTCTAAAAAAATTGAGCCCTGAGTGGGGCATACCAGTCATATTAGCTATGAGTCCCACGTCCAATTTGAACTTTACCCCATAGATTTTAAAGAACCCATTACACCAATTTTCAGAAATTTTGGAAACACCGAGATTTACCCTACCTTTGTCGTAATCCACCAGCTTCTCCATAAAGCTTCTAAGGGACCCTTTTTCCTGCTTTGCCCACACTTTCGGCATTGCCTTCCATCTTGACGTATTGTCTAGTTCCTCCCTCCTTAAATCTCCTCCCATTTCAAATTTAGACTTTCAGCTCTGTTTCTCTACAAACTCAACACTTCTTTCCCGTAGTTACTCAAAATTTTGAAAAGGATGACCCACAAAGTGTGAGAAGTAATATTAAAATTGGTTGGGATTCTGCCACTTTTCTAGGTAATCATTACCTTTCCATCAAAGCATAAATTATTCATATACCCTATCATGATTATGCGGTCCTTCTCTCCTCATAAATCTATCCTTTCTAAGGAGATCTTTAATATTCATATTAATATCTTCCCCATGCCACATCATTTGAGAATCACAATTAACTCCTAGGTTTGCCAAATAGTCCACCACCATATTTTTCTCTCTAAAGGAATGTTGAATAATTATTTCTTTAAAACTGGCAATGATTTCCCTAGCTTTCAAAATAATGTTTTCAATTGACCATGATGGCTCAGACTCCCCCTTCAAACACTTAATAATATTAAGTGAATCTCCCTCAAGCCATACTTTATCATGATTAAGGTTCTTAGCTATAATTAGGGTATTCAGAGCAGCTAAGGCTTTGACAAAATGACTAGTTTGACTCCCCAAAGGACCAGCCACCGCCACTATGCAACTTCCAGCAAAATTCCTGATAATGCCCCCATATCCAGCTTTACCTAGGTTCCCCTTAGAGGCCCCATCAAAGTTAGCCTTAATCCATCCCTAGGGAGGAAAGCACCAAACTAGACCATCTCTTCCCTTCTCCTTACTAGGTGCGGTAGTAGAGAGGTTCCACCTATCATTGAAGTCATCTTTAGCAGCTGGTCCATTATTAGTACCATAGATACATTCAAATATGCTCCTATAAATTTTATCCACCACCACTTTGGGAATGGCACTTTTATCCCTAAAAATCCTATTGTTGCATTGTTTCTAGATATTTCAGATAACATTCGGGAGAGTAAGTTTCCAAGTCTCCACAATCTTTGGATTGGAATTAGGGCAATGTCATTGCTGCCAAGATTCCCCTAGGGAATTCGAAAAAACCCAGCTCAATTTCCACCTGCTTAAGATGATTTTCTAGATTTCCTGACTAAATGTACACTGACTAAGAATATGGCAAGTAGTCTCTTCTTCCCTACAACAAAGAGAACATCTATTAGGAAAAATAAAGCCTCTCTTTTGAAGGTTGTCCAGAGTTAAAACCTTGTTTTGGATGAAAATCCACAAAAAGATATTAACCTTAGGAACTAACTTCTTGTTCCAGACTTTAGCCCAATAGTGGAAGAAGAATAAAACATAGTGGAAGAGAAGGATAATGACTAGTAGCGTGATGCCCCATTCATAAGATGAGGAAGAATGGCGAGGAGGAAGGATGACGAGGAAGTAGTTGTATGCGCCCACGAGGGGACATGCGGGTTTGAAGAACACAGGTGTGCTCTCGAAATGGATGAGAAGATGAGGTGATAAAAGAATGAGAGTGATGAAGAGGGAAAGAGGAATGGATGGATTGGAGGCTTATGAATGAAATGAGATAAAGAAATGATAAATGGATGGGATTTCTTGTTGAGCAAATATAAAGAGAAAACCTAGGTTTGATATCGCCATGGATAGTCTACACCACTAATTATAAGAACCAGGATTATATGAAGATCTAAGGCGTGGACTGACTCTCAGTCAAATAGGTATGTCTTGCATACAATCATGCAAGTGTTGATAAACACTTATGTAGGGTTGCCAGTTTGTACAAGGAAAATATTCAAACACACCATACCATGAAAACTATGCCCCGTTATACACCAGCCAGACATACCAAGATACAGGATGATCAAAGAACTCATGAGCAAGTATACTCGTGGGACACAAGATAAAAATTAAAGCAGAAAGATCAAGCATGCAAATAATATGCACATGATAGAATCACATCTCTTGCCAAGAGTAGGACAGGGATTTGGATAAATTGTCGGACTAGGGAAGGATGCATCCCGATGGGCAGGTGATGGATTTGGATACAGGTTGATGATTGGAAAATGGAAAGTTGCATGTGAAAGGTTTGTAGATGAGAGGATTGATACTTGGATTTGATTAGCACAGTATTGGATGGGTGTTTGGATTAGGTATGAGTCAGTATAAGCTCAAGTAGATGGGAAAATCTTAGTTTGATGGATTGGATAGGCTGGAAGAAGGATAAATGATTAGATAAGATGAAAAGGGGGATGGATGATTGAGTAGGATTGGATTGGGGATGGGATTAATAATTGAATTAGAAGAGATGGATAATATGATTAGATTAAAAATATAATTGGATAGGATGGGGTGGATTGGTAGATATAGGATAGATGGACTGGAACCAATGACAAGGGAGAACCAAGGATTGGTAAAAGGATGGATGAATTGAGGGAGATATTGTTTGGATAGGAGACAAATGGTCGAGTGGATGGATATGGATAGTATATGGAGGAATAAAGGGATGAAGAATAGGTGGAAGGGGGGATCCAAGAACTATGTTGCAAATGACGAAAATGCCCCACTAAGGGTAGTGGAATGAAGGATAGGAAAGATGGTGGATAATAATGTATGAGGTGGAAAGATAATGTGTAATTGATATGGATGGATAGATGTTTTAAGGCTTGTGTGTTCCAAAGCATGCATATACATTATTTTTCCTCTAACATGATGAAGACCAAAGATAAGAATGGAGGATTGCATTCAGATAGGATTAGGGATATGAGATGGAGGATATGGATACGATAGTCAAGATCAAAGATAGGAAAGGAGGATGGACTTAAATAGGATGCAAATGGAAGATAAGGAATGTTGATGGTAGGATTGCATAGATGAATCTTTCCCCCAAGTGTAGAGTGCAAGAGAATGCGGGGATTACACATGATGCTTGTTTGCCAATTTTTCATCATGGTACTTACCCAAGGCGCCACAAGAAGTGGTTTTCACCATTGGATGAAATGATTTTTCTTTACTTTTTCTGATTATTTTTGCTCTTTTTTTTGAACTTTTCTTGATTTTTTATTCTTTTTGAATTATTGGAATAGTTTGGATGGATAAGGATGAGGATGAGTGGATAGGGGATGCATGAAGGAGGAAGGGAGAACTCAAGCATCTATTTACATGGATGGTATCCCTTAGTATTACTTTGAATTGAAGGTATTCTCATAGATGTTGGTAAAAATAATTGGGGAGATGAAATGGATAGGGGACGGAAGATAAGGATTTGCAAAGGATTGGACTAACAGAATGGGATTGTGAAAAATGGATGGTGGATAATGGATGAGTTTTTGACAAATTTGTGGAAGATCAATATTGGCACACACCTTGAAGGGTGGTGGAGTAGTGGAGGAGAGGATTTTGTATTATATGGAGGATAAAGTGTGGATTTTGGGACATGAAGACCAAAAATAGAAGAAGGGGATGATGGAGCTAGGATGGTGGATTTTGGGACATAAAGACCCAAAATGGATTTTGAAGATGGAGGAGTGTTAGATGGAGGATTGGATGACTTATCAATGGATGGAGATTTTGGATTAGCAGGTTTGGATGCCAATTTTGATTGTTCTACTTCTAGAAGTATCTTAGTAATCCACATATTTTTTGATTTTTTCTTTTGGGGCCTTTGCGACCTTTTGGATTATCCTTTCTTTCGGATCATATTTTTCTTTTGAACATGTCATTTTGAGGGGACATGTTGATCATTTGATTTTTGTGGATTTTGACCTTTATGCTTTTTATATTGGGCATCCAATTTCTTCCAAAAGCAATGGTACGAGTGCATGAGGATGGATGATTTAGGGATTTTATGGATAATGGGATGATGGAGGGAAAGTGTTGGGAGGGATTCAATGATGTGTGCCTTTATGGATCTTTCTTAGGGATTATTTGAGGTGATGGAGTGGTTGATGGAGGTATGTAAGGACCCAAAATGGATGGAAGGAATGGAGGATTTAGCTTTGGAACATAGGGTCCCATAATGGATGTGGAAGATGGGGGATGGTGGGATTTTGATTTATATGAAGGGGCTTTGGATTTAGGAGGAATAGGAGATGTACCAACATCTTGAGTGTTATCTTAAGGACCCTTATTATTTTGGAAACAAGATGTGAGTCCATTTTGAGGGGGATGGGATATGGAAGGAGGATTAGGATCTTTAGATGGATTGGGATCACGACATGGAGATGAAGGGATACTTTGATCTTGACTAGGGAGGGTATCATGAGATGGAATGGGATGAATGACTGGGTCATGAGATGGGGGGAGAGAATTGGATGCAGGGATTATATGATCATGAGAGGAAGTGGAAGGGATGAGATCACTAGATGGAGTGGATTGTAAACATGGATTTTGAGATGGAGAGGTATCATGAAATGGATGGATGCTTTTATCTTGAGGTGAAGAGAAGTATATGCTAGCATGCATTGGAACAAACTCTTGGCATGTTTGGAGTTGTGGGGGTTGTGTGATGGAGAAGGATATGGAAGCTTTGGTGTGAGTAGATGGAGGAATGGTGCTATCATGAAGTGTGGGGGATTGGGATTTATTTTGAGGTGGAGGTGATTGAGGCAGATGAAGGAGTTGAGGAGATTTGGCAATTTTTCTTTGAGGTGGGAATTTTTTCTCCTTTGCTAGCATGTCTTGGATAAGATTACGAATGATGGACTTGGAGGATGTGGATAATATAGATTTTAGGGGATTAGGGTTAGATGGAGGATTGGAATTAGATGGAGGATAAGGATTGGATGGAGGATTGAGATAATGGATTAGGGAATTAGGTTTAATGCTTGGAGGACTATGGAGTAAAGGGTTTGGATGGGGAGTAGAGGTAATGAATGTGTTGTAAAAGAATGGGGATTGAGATGTGGATGGGAGGGGAGATGAAGGTATACATATTGGATTAGAGGGGTATGCGGATGAGGGATAATAAGGAGATATAGATGGGGAATAAGATGGATGTCCCTTGTCAAAGGTAGAGGAAGGATACGAGATATGATATAGACTAGGATTGGATATAGTGTGTTGAGATGAAATGGATGGGGATATGATAGATGGATGGGAGGCTGTGGGATTTACTTGGTAAATAGGTTGAGGTGGTTCATGAACTTACATAAGCATCTGCTCAAACCAAGCCATGAAGTTTGGATGTGAACTTTGGGTAGCCATGTGAGAAAGGTGATGATGTTGGATGAATATGAGGACTAGGACAACAAATTTGGATTGGATTGAGGATTGATTGGATTTGATTTAATTGGATTGGATTTGATTTGATTAAATTGGTTGATGGCTTGATCAAGGATTGATGAAGATTGCACCCTAGTCCTTAGATTAGGATTTTGGGTAGAGGATTGATGATAAAGACCACAAACCTAGGTGACGACCAAGGTAGGGTAAAATTTAGACCTTATTAAGATTGATCAAATCGCCCTCTACTAAGGATAGACTTATGACCCTAAGCAAAGAGGAGATAAAAGGATAGTGGTATGGATCGACCACAAAAGGATTGAGCAAATATGCTTGGGGGAGATGATTTCCTAAGCACACAAGCCAAGATGATTTATTTGATTTAAAATAAAGGTCTAAATAAAATTCTCACAAGGTATTGACCTTGGATTAGGTTTGATGATTGATTAGGGAATGATTGGATTAAAGGATTGGATGAGTGATTGATGAGTGATTGGATTACCAGATTAGAAAGATGAATTGATTGATTGATTGATTGGAATTTTGGAGATTTGATTGGATTAGAAGGAGAATGGATATATAATATGAAGAAGAAAGGGGAAGGCTACCCAAAGTCGAATGAATGATTTGGACAAAAATGTTGGTTGAGGAAGGTTGATTGTTTGAATAAATGAAAGGGGATTGGGGATTGGAGAATTGCTTGGATAGATAGAAATGGATTAGGGACAAGATGGAATTTGGAAATAGGGAGGATTGATTTGTTCGAGGAAGGATGGGCTTGGCAAGAGATATCAAGCAATGAATACATGTTGGCCACACAATGCGCTATCCTAGGAAGTTGGATGAGGAGGAAAACCTTTGCTTGTTGACTCAGGTACACACCCAATAACTAATCAGAATATGGCCACTGAGTCTCACGCAATGGATTCTCAATGCCGTATTAGCCGACTCCAAACACTAATGGGGGCACAATATGGCAAGTCTCTTGGGGGAGTTACTATCTCCCTTGCACAAAGATTATCCACTTTTTAGAGAAGAACTGGTAATTTCTATTCCTAGGGGTCTTAGTAAGGATTTTCATTCAAAAACTACCCTTTGTAGTCAAGCAAGCATGATTGAGGCCTATAGCCCTACAAAGTACCAAGCACAATGGTAGTCATGCAAGCTTGATTTAGACCTCAAGGGGCCCTACAAAGTGCTCGATATGAGTATAAATGCAAATAGCTTCGTCCCCTAAGATTTTCACGTCAAAAGACCTATTTATTATAGTGAGTTGGAATGCTTGGGTTTTAGTAATACTCAATTGGGTCATTCCCCTCTCACCAAATCGGGAGGGCAGGCCCGCTAAGGGTAAAAGCGTGCAAGCAAACAAGGAAAGTTTCAAGGGTCTAGATTTTTTATTGTCTATATAGACAAGAGCATACTCTCCTACCTCTATGCTTTCCTCAAACACAAAACAAATTGTTCTTTTACCCAATGAAATTTAAGTTCCTAAGAAAATAATTTAAAAAGACACAATGTTTGTTTGTATCTCCTTAGGCAACTTGCAAAAACAATGAATTAGTAGTCCAATGGTTTGAGAAATAGATTTTTTGACAAGCAGAATCTTGGACTAATGTTCTACAAAAACACAGGTTAGGCTGTCAAAAATGTCAGGAAAATAGAGAACAAAGATGGGTTAAGATTAGTATTGACAAATTCATATCACAACACCCATCTATTTTCATACGAGTAATCAAAAAGCAACAATTTGTACGAGCTTTCTCAGGAACCCGTACGACAAAACACAAAGACCCATACGATGCAGAACAAAAACCCGTACGACACCAAAAAGAAACCCGAACGAGTATTAGCAGAAAGAAGAAAGATAGAAGATATAAACTTGTATGAGCACCCACACATGCTCGTATGACAATCAGCAGATGCCCATATAAGTAATGAAATAGAGTCATTATGTGCGCAATAGAAATTCGTATGAGCTTTCATGCTGGAAACGTAACTTGCAACTTTTCAAAACACAAAAACTCACAAAAACATCAAATTAGGGACGTGCATCCCACAAGGCATGCCAAAATGAGCCAAGGGAAAGACAGCACAATGGTAAATGGTTAGTTAAAATGCAAATAAAGACAAACATTCAAATAAACTTAACCAAAACACCATTATACCTTTGCAAGCTTCCACTTGTTCCTCAGATTGAGCGTGATGAAGTGAAAGTGCCCCTTTGATTGCTCCACTTGATTTTCCCTTTTGCTTGTTGTGGATGTGGATTGCTCTCAAGTGCTCAACAAGATTAAGGGATTAAGGATTTGGATTTGGATGATGGATAGAAGGATTTGATAGAGGATTACGATAGGAGGAGAAATTGGCAGCATGAGGATAGAAGAATGGAAGACTCCCTTTGAGAAGGAGAGATGCTCCAATTTATAGATTGGGGGAGGCCAATGGAGGGACAAGATCTATTTACTTATGAAAGGCTAAGATTGATTCAAGATAGTGGACATGGATCAAGGATGCACTGGAGAAATAAAAAAGTATATAAAATTCCTTGAGAAGAGGGGGGAAATGAAATTTGAATTTCAAAATGAGGATGCATAGGAGGATTCAAAGAAATTTAAATTTCTTTGAGAGGTTCAAGATTGATGTGACATGAGTGGGTGAATTTAAAAATGGAGAATAATGATAAGTGGGATTATGAGAGATTCTAGAGGAATTAATTAGGCTAAGTGGGATTAGGAAAAGTGATTTGTAGGAATCACTTTAGTTAGGTTAATTAATTAACTTAATTAACTGAGTGGGTTCAGAGGAAATAATTATTGGAGGGACTTTAGAAGAATAGAAAAATAATTAATTTATTTGATAAATTAATTATTGGACAATAGTGATAGGATTAATTAAATTAGATTTAATTAACACTGAGAGGAATAAGGACAACACAATTAAATCAATTAATTATGTTGACAATCTTAAATTGATTATATATTAATTTAATTAATTTTAGTTGTCTACACTAATATCCCATGTCATCTTGATCTAGTCCTTAATTGCTTGCCCGGTGCAATATTTGCTTAAGACTCAACCAATGACCACTGTCTTGCTCCGGTTGCAAATATTTGTGTCCACAAATTTGGTGATGACAATACATAGGGTTTGAGGTGGTCAATTTGCATCCTGCGAATTGTCAGATTTTTGCAGAGGTACCATTTTTCATATATATATATATATATATATACACACACACACACACATATATAGACATATATGCACATATATATACATATGTGTGTATATGTGTGTATGTGTGTGTATATATATGAAAAATGGTGTATACATGTGTATATATATACACATGTATATATACATATGTATATACATGTGTGTGTATATATAAACACATATATACATATACATATATATACACACACATATATATACATATATACATACATACATATATACATATATACAGATACAAATATACATATACATATACATATACACATATATGTATATAGACATATATATGTATGTATACATACATATATATGTATATATATACATATATATGTGTATATGTATATACATGTACATACATACATACATATAGATACATATATATACATATATATGTATTTATATGTATATATATATGTATATATATGTATATATATGTATGTATGTATGTACATGTATATACATATACACATATATATGTATATATATACATATATACATATATGTATATATGTACATGTATATATATGTATGTACATGTATATGTGTGTGTATACATGTGTATGTATATACATACATACATACATACATACATATATATACACATAGAGATATATATATATAGAGGGAAAATGGTGCATTTGCGAAAATCTGACAATTCACAGGATGTGAATTCACCACCTGAAACCCTATGTACTGACATCGCCAAATTCATGGATACAAATATTCGCGACTTGAGCAGGACAATGATCATTGGTCGAGTCTTAGGCAAATATTGCACCAAGCAGGAAATTAAGGACTGGATCAAGATGACATCGGATATTAGCATGATTGAAGTTTATTTCCTACAGAAACGTTTCTTCATTATATATATATATATATATACATGTGTGTGTGTACATGTGTATTTATATATACATACATGTGTATATATATAGAGGAAAAATGGTGCCTTTGTTAAAATCCGACAATTCACAGGATGTGAATTCACCACCTGAAACCCTATGTATTGACATCGCCAAATTCATGGACATAGATATTCGTGACCTGAGTAGGACATTGGTCATTGATCGAGTCTTAGGCAAATATTGCACTAGGTAGGAAATTAAGGACTGGATCAAGATGGCATGGGATATTAGCATGATTGAAGTGTATTTCCTTCCAAAACATTTCTTCATTATATATGTATGTATGTATCTACATGTGTACATATTGTTGGCAATATTACATTATAATAGACAATGAGAGATTGTTGACATTTCAATAAGGATATTGAGAAGGTTGTTGATGATTATGGACATAACTGATTAAAGATGTTTTACTATCTTGATATTATTATTTTGTCATTGATGTCGAGAAATTGATTTTCTAATTCAGTATGATGTTGCCATATCTTGAGAAGTATGATATGAAGATTATAAAGAAGTCAGTAAAGACACAAGAAAGAATATGGTGAATAAGGGGATAAGATATTCAATGGGAAACTACTACCGAGTTAGACAATGATGAGATCTTGATGTTTTAGATTGTTTTAACATCATACATATGTTGTAAAATGTAAAGGTTAATACTATACTATGTTATCAAGCAAAGAACCTAGTCGGTAAACCCTAAGGTTATCGCAGTCGATTAATGAAGACAGAATGTCTACCGAGTGAAGTTTAGTATTCACCGAGTTGTAACCGAGCTATAACATAATGCATTAAATGTTTATATGTGATATTTAATGAAAGAAGCTGATGAGCTGGAGCAGATCAATGATTGGCAAACCGTGGAAGAAGTTTGTTAAGCGAATCTAAGGCAATGGAAAGTCGGCAAGAAGATCTACAGCTCAGATTGAACCACATTACCCTAACACAAGTTCCAAGGTGAATGTACAAGTTCCAAGGTGGGGTAAAACATTTTCAGATCGAAAGATACAATGAACCTGGACAAGATTGAAGATTTGATGGCTATGATTCATCATGGGAAATGTGATCAAGGAGATTAAGCAGTTAGAAGATTGTTTATAAATAGGAAACTATTGATAAACAATGTATGCGGGCAAGTGTATGCACAGGGATGCTACATAGTGATAACCGAGCATAGAAGCTTGAAGACTTGTTAGAATAACAGAGTATTGATGCCCAACAGATAGACAAGATTAGTTCTATGTCTAGATTGTATTGAACAAATAGGAATCTGCTTTAGCATTTTAGATGTGAAGTTGCAGATAGATTGTATTACTGTTATTTTGTGAAAGTGTTAGGAAATCTCTTAACCGAGTGGACTTAACAGTCTTATATGTAAATCCTCTAACAAGGTGACATTCTGATTGAGTGTTTGAAATCCTTTGACAAGGTCACTTCTAACAAAGTGAAGATCCTAACAGATCTAAGGGAAATCCCTTAACTAGGTCACATCTAGCAATGTGTTTGTAATCTTTAACAGGATTTTCTTTTAACCGAGCATACTCTAGAAGAGTATATTTCTTAGTGGGTCTGAAATCCCATAGTGGTTTTTCCCTATTTGGGTTTTCACGTTAAATCTGGTGTTATGAGGTTTATATTGTTCATATGCTTTTGAGTTTGCATGTTTGACAGTTTTTGGTTATATGACTGATATATATGTTATCGAGGTTGAATCTGATGATTTTATGGATGATTAAGTTTGTATGATTCACCCCCCCCCAACTCATCTTGTTGGCTATTCGATCTGTACTTATATTAAGTATCAGAACTATCACATACATACATACATACATGCATGTACATATATGTATGTATGTGTGTAGATATATAGACACACACACACACATATATACACACACATGTGTGTATATATATGCATATACATATATACACATGTATATGTATGTGTGTGTGTGTATATATGTTTGTGTGTATGTGTATCTATAATATATATATCTATATATCTATATATATGTGTGTGTGTGTGTATGTATATATATGTACATATATGTGTGTGTGTTTGTACATATGTACACACACACACACACACACATTTATAAATGCAATTGCAACCTATAGTGGAGACATTAATTTCTCAATGAACCCCTATAATGGAGAGTAAAAAGGACAAGTTTGAAAGTCAAGAAAACTGAAATCTAGTGAATAATTTTGACACATTTTGTATTTGAATGAGGATAGTGGGGGAAAACCAACAAAGATCAATTCATTAAGTAAAACAATAATAAAGAAAAAAAGTTGCCAACTATCCCATGCACCCTTAATTGAGGAGATCATTATTAACATGCTAATTAAAATCATTACGTGATAGATACATATAGGGAGTTAGGAGGGAGAGTTAGTCATTGACTAGAAGTTACCTTTTTTGTTAAAGGAAATATATATACGATATCGAAGGGGTCCATTTAGTAAATTGGGGGGGTTGGGGTGGGGGAATTGGTGAATAAAGGCATGATATAGCGATCTCAGCTGGGCAATATCTCAGAGTAGAGAGTCTAAAGGGAGTAAACAAGTTTAGATATATAATCTAGCTATACCCAATAACCATTGTGTAAGAAGGAAGTTTGAGAAAAACAAAGAAGTATCAAAACCAAGGAAGAGGCATAGCTCCATGATTTTTCCAAAGGAGTTGCATTGGAAGGTTGGATTATCACTAGCTCATTGATTTGCAACACTATCTATAGTGGAAACCCTCATATTCTTCACTCTGGGGTATGTAAACATTAACCTTAGCAACTCTTTGGAAGAGAATATTTTTTGGATTCCCTCTATTTCTAAAACTTTGTTTAACACTTGAATATATTGTTTATTTGTTCATATTTTTAGTTGAAAGGAATGAAAAATAACAAGTTAGTTAAACATGTCAAATACATAAAACAATGTAAAATATTCAAATACAACTAATAAAATTACCTTCCAAGCTCCATGGATAGAGCTAGAAATGGATCTGCCCAAGCTCAATTTGATTTTTTCTTTTGGATTTTGATGTGGGATGCTCTCCAAGTTGCACAACAATAATAATGAAAAATAATGGGTTGATGAAGGGATGAGTGGATCAAGATGATGAATTGTGATGATAATTTGGCATTATGAAGGTAAGGTGGATGGATTGAGTGATGAATTGGGCCTAATGATCATGCAAAAGGGAATTGATTTAGATACAAACTAACACTATAAGATTGCAAATGAAGTGGATGAATTGTGAAGGGAGGAGACTCCCATTTATAGATTTTAGAATTTGAAATGGATGGTCAAGATTGAAAGATGATGAAGGGTCAATATTGAATGTGAGGAGATGAGGTGGCTTGGTCTCATAGCCTCATGACATGTATCACAAGGAGAAGTGTCTTGGAAAGAACACTTGGCATGGGGAAGAGGGCAATGTGTGCTCACAGATGTGTGAGCACATCTTGGGAAGAACATGGAGATGACAAGTGGAAACACTTTTGGCAAACTATAAGAGTCCTAGGTTTGAGGAGGGTCACATGTGGTTGGAAAGGGAAAGTGTAGGGTGGTTCTTATGGGGAAGAGCATCTTCCCACATGTGTGAGCACACTTGGGTCAAAGATGAGGTGGAGGTGGAAAGTGACCCTTGCATGTAATCTCATTTAAAAGGGGAAGTCACATGTGGAACTAGGTAGGAGGGATGAATTTAAAATTGGGGAAAATGCTAATATTAATTAGGCTTGGATTAATTAGGCTTGATGAAGGGGATTAAATGGAGGATTTGTAGGAATCAAGATATTAGTTAATTAATTATAAATTAATTAACTAATTGGGCTTAGAATTGTTGGGAAAATGGTGTCACAACTATGCATTTATATGAGGTTACTATTTACAGTAAGTTTTTGTTTGAGCATGAAATGGTGTGAAATTATCCCCAAAGCTTTGGATTGGCTAGATAAGCATGCCGGTAAATTTTCATCACAAGATCATAGCTAGTTTTGAAGATATTAAAGTTTATGTTTTTGGAAGGTGTGATGAAAGGTTTAAATTTAATTTTGAGGAATTTAGACCCTCAAAAATACCCTAAAAAAGTGGTCATAACCAGTGTAGTAGGTTATGAGGTGATAGAGCACTTCACAATATTTTCGACGCATCAAACAATTCGTCAATCGAATACCCATTTCACAAGTTATGGCCTCTAGAAGTTTGGACTCCTAAAATAGGAAATATAAAATTGTATTGGACACATAAATGAGTTGTAAAAGAGAGTAAGATGTGTTGATGTGTGTTTTGACATGTCATAGGGCATCTAGAATGGAGATAAGTTCAGCTCTACTTTATTCAGTGGTTTTAGCCCATGGTTTTGTAATACCGTTTGACGGTTTCTTGTATTGTATCTCCTATATATGAGGTGTGTGAGATAGAGGTTGTGTGCAAGAGTATTATGGCTATTGAGTTACCTCTGAATCTTTGATTAGTGGTACTCCTGTGAAGAGATTTCTCTGCAAGTATTTTTTATTTTTTTATTGATTACTGAATAATATATTGAGTTGCTTTTGGAGTGTGGGGTTTTTCTCCCGAAAGGGTTTTCCCCACATAAATCATTGTGTTGTGGTATGCATGATATTATGTTTATTTTTGTTAAGTTTTTGTAACTATTGTAATGATTTGTAAAAAAAATTGCATTACCCTCCTTTCTAGGTTAGTGTAGGAAGTTGTTCCGCTACTTAATTTCCTTATAAGAAGAAATATTGAAGAAATTGGCTAAGGTTGGGATTTAAATGAGAATTTTAGAAGAATGAAGGCTTATATAATTAATTATATGGTTGGGGGGATAAAATTAAACTTTTAGAAGAATAACGGGCTAACATAATTAATAAAATTAATTAAGCAGAGAGGAATAAATTAATTAAATATTAATTTAATTAATTTTAGGTGTCTACATTTTTTCCCTCTTTTATTCCCTCTTTTAAGTGATGACAATGAGTTGGTGATGGGTAAAAGAATAAGATTCCCTAGCAAGGAGAATGAATTATTGTAGGCAAGATGTAAGTAAGGGATGCCCCCTTGAGAATTTGGTCAGAATATTTGAATTTTACGAGAAAATTCTCAAAAAGAAGAAAAACCAAGGAAAAAGAAAGAGAAGAGAAAAATGAAGAATACGGTGAAGAAACGGGTCAAGGAGCAATAAAATGGATCAAAAATGGGGGTTAGAAAGGTAGAGGAAAGGTATATATAGTCCACATGGGGACCATGGAAGAGTCACTGTCACACACCCAGTTCACAAGCAAAAGAGCATCTAGAGAAAAAGTGCAAGCACTATGTCAATCATCCCACACCACCTACAATGAGGCAAGTATTTCTGATGATACCACCGGCCACTAGGCACAGAGCACCAGTGTGTACCTCATATTGCTTCTCTAATTTAGTAGGCTAGGCATTATTAATGCATATTTAATTTTAGGTACTAGGGTAGGAAAGCAAGCGAGGCACATGCCAATCTCTCATTCGACATTTATGCCCTTCCACCGATGTCTCCACATGGAGAGTCACACCTACATAAATGGGCACCATCTGAGAGGGTGGGAAAGTGCACGTGCAAATTTTGGTCCAACAATCGACATCTACACGAGGCTAAAAAAGGGGACTAAGGGTTCAGCAACGTCTGCACCTGTGGAATGGTGCATACACCGCAGCTTCAACATCTCCACCAACCCAAACAATGTCTCCACCTTGGACGGTCGAACTAGAAGGGGGGATATGGGATAGGAAAGCAAGGGGATGCCCTAATGAGCACAAGAGGGAAAATAGATAGAAAAGAGTTCACTGGTGTGGTGTGTTGGATGCAGGAGACGATGGCTCCGATTGAGTCTCACGAGTAATATCCTCCCACCATGCAACTATGATAGAGATTGTGCTTCCCCAAGCGGATGGCACTGGTGGTTCTTAGACTAGACTATGTATCAAAGTGACCACATGTGTGATCACACAACGTGATGATTATAGTCTTGATTGAGAGGTGGCATAGTGACACACATAAATTCCATCTACCTACAAATGAGGCATTCATCACCCTCGAGGATGTCTAGAGGATCCTATGAGTGTCGATCAGGGGGTGATTCCATGATATCAACTAGAGGATGGAGAGTATTACTTGCAGTTGACCTGCTAGACTAATGATCTACCCACAGACTGCACTCGGATTTAGTTGGAACTAGTAATGGAGAGGAGGTAGTGGATCCCTAGGTTCATCTTATATTTAGCAAGTCTCATCAGTGGGCGATTGATACCCGATCTTAGTAGCCATAAGTTTTTGATCGACTGGTTTAGATGCTTATACATGATGATAAATGTGGTGACATAGTACACTTGGGGCCATGTCATGCTTGGTCAATTGTACCATGATATCCACATGTATGTATCAAAGGTACAAGAGTTACATTATTACATATATGGTCCTTCAAGCATATTGTTGTATGTTAGTCGATAGGGGTTAGAGATCAATGAATCGACCATCCTTACATTAATAGGTACAATGGTCTCCTGCATTACACTCAGATGGGAGTAGTGAGGTTCTGGAGATGATGCATCTACGAGATGCAGGATTTCACATGGAGGTCCTATAGGACATATTAGACCTAGGATGAAGATTCCACCATTATTTAGCATTTGTATAGACACAATGTTGGTTGATGGGTCGAATAGTCCATGTCATTGATCAATATCTTCCTCACACAGTGATGCGCTAGGTTGGTGTCTAGCAGGACATCATGGGAGAGGAGAGGACACATCCATAGATCATCCATGAGACCAACACCTAGGGCAATGCCATAAAGTCAGAGTATGCCCAGAGTAGTGATGTAGCCATGACATCATTTCTGTGGGATCTACATGCAAACATTGTTTATGTGTGTATGATCAAGGCTTATAGCACATGGTGGGATACCAACATACCAACTAGAATGAGCGTACTAGGTGTATTAAAGCTAGATGAGGCAGTGCCACTAGTGGATCAAGCATTAGGATGTAAGGGAGATGAGGGAGGGGATGGAGACATCCCTATAGATAAGGTTGGAACAAGAGGAGATGAGAGGAGACTAAGAGCACAACAAGTGCCTAGGTAGAGAGCATGGGGGAGGAGGGGATAGTTCCCTCCATAGATATAGGTACAAGATCCATAGGTATAGGCACAACTAGTTGCACAAGCACCAACATCACAACCAAAGATTAGCTAGGAGATGTTTGATCAGGCTGTGGTTGGGAGGCATATAGTGAGGGCTCGAGTAGCAAGCTAAGAGGCCAAGGTATAGAGGGAGACGGCCAGGGAAGATGCGGAGCAGTTCAATGCACAAAAGGAGAAGGCTTAGGCCAAAGGTGTATAGGCCAAGCGAGATGGGTTGCAAGTGGCTTTGGATGCAACTATGGGAAAGAGAGATGCCTATAGGATAGAGGCGAAGGTTGTGGAGGAGGCATTATAGGCACTCAAGGTAGTGAGATGGTGGCAAAGATACATGGTAGAGACCAAGATGGATGATGTGACAACATAGCTAACCCAGGCTTAGGTGGATGTTGTGCAATTGAGGGGAGAGAGAGATAATAACAAAAAAAAATTGGCCCCTTAGGGATTGGTTTAGTTTTTTAGTGACACCATGGTAGCATGATCACATGCAGAGCGAGTGGCCTGAGAGGCCCAATATTACTACACATTATATGAGAAGGTGGTTCCCACTGATCAGAGAGCACCATCCTATGTCAAGAACACACATCTAGGGGTACTAGGCCAGGGACCTTAGGAAGATCATTCTTGATGGGAGTTCCATGACCCCCACCCCTAGGTCCTATGTCGCGATGGGGAGATCCTTCCAGTGCAAACATAGGGAGCATCAAATAGGGTGTGACATATGTGTTTTGTATGATTATGGAAATTTATTATGGACTATATGATGGTTTTATGATTATTCTATGATGATGATTATTATGCTCATGTGTGTGATGCAAAATGTATGGATGTATGTTTATGACTATATGATAGGTATGTATGATAGGATTACGATGACCATGATATTCCTAAAAGGTGTGTGATGAAGGATGGATAGATAAATGTGTATGCCTATATAATATTTTTATAATTATATGATATGCATGGATGTTAGGATTTTATACAATGTTTATGATCATGACGTATATGCGCATATGTAGTGTTGGTCCTCACAACTAGAATGGAAACTAGGTAACAAAACATAATTTAGGGATTGGACATCTTCGAATAGCTAGCTTTCTAGTAGAAAAGGCTCATTTACTTATCGACCAAGGGTGTAAACTTGAAATGGGCCAGTACTATATGTGCACCAAGTTCATATCGCAACCATTCTATCCTACTGCAGGAAAGGAAATTATCTGAAGTAAATGTACAAAAACATAATGAACTAATACTTAATCAGAATTCACAACTGAAAATAACTTAAGAAACTACTGCCAAATGATAATGTTTCGGCAAGCGGATAGAAATTACTCTACCGTTGTGGCTGCAAGAACAGACACATGAACTGTTTCCAGTGGCTGCAGGAACAAACAATTGCCGAAACAACAACTATTGCAAGATGGAAATTAACTAGAAAACACAAAGGATTACTCACCAAGTGGGCCCCCTTGAGTGAGTATATCCAAAAATTTTAGATTACAATTGTTAAGCTCAAAATCACATTAATCTCTTTATTCCAAATTGACTGTGAAAATACATGTCTAAAAAGTGAGTATTACAAATACTATGGTTGTTCTCTTCTCTCCTTAAGAGGAGATAGAGACCCCTTTATTTATATGGAAAGTTATTATAGATTCCTAACTAATCAACCCCATTCCTATGGAATAGGCAAACGGGTTTTATTATACTAAAGAAGAAGTTAGTGTAGGAAAACAAAACAACATATGTCCTGCAGCTGAGAAGATATAGCATGAATTGCTTCCTAGATCTAAGCTCCACTAAGAACAGTTATAAATGTCTCATAAATCATTTTGTTGAAGAACCGGTCAAGTGGCTTTGATCTCCTTCAATGTTGCTTTTCTTTGACTGGGTTTGCATTGTGGCAGCATGCTTGGTGTTCCTTTAAACTATTGCTTAGTCTTTTCTTCTTCTTTGTTGACCCTACATCATGATGTTAACATGCACAACAAACATGTGTATATACTAATGCTAACATGACATAAATTAAACCATACTTAAGATTGATTTAGATATTTACATATATAAACCATTTAGAAACCATTATATGACAACCTTAAGTATCAAACAAATCAGTTCCAGAAACATTTAAAAAGGTATCAACTAGGAGAGTATCTTGATCCAAATATCACCTAATCACAAGACCTAGGCAGGAATACTGTAACAAAAATCTATCAAAATAGAGCCATTATTCAGGCTCATCATCTCCCCCTAACCTAACTTCTTATTGATCCTCCAGCAACAAGAAAATTCTAAATTCTGGCATTGATTCTAGAATTGCTAAGGGTAACCTGCCTAGAACCTCCTGCAGACAAACTTCGGTAGAATCCTTTCATCTTTTCCAATCGCGTCCACCTAGTATGTTTTGCTCCTTTACTATATGGTGGATCATTATCCCTACATCCCATTAGTGGCCATAGGAGGATTGGAGGTTGAAAATTAGAGGCAACCAATGTTTTCCTTTCGTTCTTCCCAAGTGCATATATTTGGGTGCTCTCTTTAGTGTTGCATGATAGTTTTGTAAGGAGTGTGGCTCAGATTTGTTCAACTCATCTAGCAGGCTATTCCAACACTGGACCAAATGTCCTATTGCTACCTATCCTTCCCTTGTAGCCATTTTCTCATATTCTTTATACACCTCTTTTGTGAAATTAGGCTGATATACAATCTTTTGCCAGTCAAAATAAAGTCTTCTTGGCTCTCTTGATTCAGCCCTTAATGGTAGTGAAAGGTCAAGTTTTTCCTTTCTATGTATTTGGAACTGTTCTCCTCTCACAATTTTGTTTTGCACCCATGACATGAGAGCTCTCAACTAGATATCTCCAATGTAGAGGAGAGGGTTCCAATCAACATCATTAGGAACAACGTGATTATGTAAATAAAATTCACAGAGAAGATTCTTAATGGATGTAGGAGATGTCTAATAAACATGATAGAATTCCTCAGGTGTCTGCAACGAGGGACTTAGATTCCTGACAATTCTCATCATTTGGAAACAAATATGTTGTTCCTTTAAATATGGAAAGTAAACATGAGGAGGTGCTCAACATTGCATTAGCTGCAATACCATAGTGGCTACCATTTCCACCTTAGTTTTAAGCTAAGCAATCTCCTCATCTTTTTGTTCAATAATCCTCTCCTACTGGTAAATTATTCTCTGCATTTCTGCTTTCTCCAATTCCCATTCCTGGTAAAGGGCAAGTTCCACTGCATGACTAGTAAGGGAAGTAGGTGCATTATGAATAGGTGCCCTAGGCTTCATCTTTTCAACTCTGCTTCCTGCTTCAATAAACTATTCTGCAGCGGATACTAAACTATCAAGCCTATCAAAACCTACTTCTTCCTGCAGCTACTCGTCAATGTTTTGCATCTCTTCTTCTTTATCTTTTTCTTCTTCCCTTCAGGGTTCCTTAGGTGGAGAAGAAGGAACATCATTTTGGGGTGGACTTTGTGGCTCTTATTCTAGAGAATCAACTAGAATGGTGGCATTCAGTTCCACTAATTATTCCTGGTCTTTAAGATTTTTCTAGAGCCTACCACTGCTTCTCTGAGATTTTCCTTTAGTGGCTGCAAGACTGCTTCCTGTAGCTAATTAGTCGGCCACTTTAATGGTTATACGAGAAACTATTTTTGTGACTTTCCTTTTCTTGGCAATGGGAGAGGGTAAATCCCCACTTTTACTTTTCTCCTCTTTTTCTATGTCAAATTGTTTCCCTTTGCCTTTTTCCTTTATTGTGGCAGCCCTAGTTTTCATTAGGCATTGAGAAGGAACCCTTGTTGTAGCTTTTTATTGTAAGGGTTCCTCTGGTTCAAGAACATTTTCCTCTAGCGATATCCTGGAGGATGAGGGTTCAATAGGGGAACCAGGGTTTTCAATATTTTCAAAATTTTCCCACTCTTGAGATGGAAGCGGTTCCACTAGACCCACATTATCTACCCTAAACCTTCTAATTTCAACAAATTCATTCCAAGACATCGGAGAGACATCTCTTAAAGATCTTTCAACCAATAGCTCAATTAGACAATGATGAGAAACAGAGTGAAGCCTACCTTTATGGGTTTCTACTACACTTATGGAAAGAAGATTGTACAATACATTTGGAACATTATTCCTTCTCCCATGGTGTAGATGACTCAGAAGCTTGAAATGATGGGAATGTAGACACGAGAATCTTCCTTCACAAGTTAAACACTTCAAGACATGCAATGCTACTTCTCTCCATTCAAGTGGAAGAGATTCTCATCTAGCTTCCTGTCTGTCTATTACCAAGGGTGGGTCTCCCTGTCGTGTAAACTCTACTCTTGCACTACGTGCATCATTAGATTTAGGGTACTTTTCTCCATCTGTTGGCAACCCAGTTACTTATGCAATTCATTCCTTTGTCACCACAACTCTAAAAGATTTTACCTGGGCTTCTCCATCTAAAAGTGTGCGGGTAAATTCCTTCACAATTTTCTCATTAAACTCTATCAGCTTCAAAAAATAATCCAGCTACCCACTATTGCGGAATACTGGCTCACAATCTTGGTCTTGAAGAAGGATTTCATGAACTGTCAGTTCATGATGAACAGGTGGACCACCCATTACAACAATAATACCCTCTATTCACCAATGGAGTAAATTTGCCCAATATACTCATTTCTTCTAATATAACATTTGCTTCCAAATATTCTGAAATATTTAAGAGTAGGAGTATGACCAAACCATAGTTCATAAGGGGTCTTACCAATTTCACTTTTGATGTGAACTCTGTTGAAAGTATAAACTGTTGTATTCATTGCTTCTCTCCAGTACACATGAGGTATATTTGCTTCCATCATCATGGTTCTCGTTGCATCCAGAATAGTTTTGTTCTTCCTTTCCACAACTCCATCCTACTGGGGTGTCTGGGGTGCTGATAGTTGTCTTTTGATTCCATTTTCCTCACAGAATGCATTAAATTCTCTAGATGTAAATTCTCCTCCTTGATCTGATCTTAAACATTTGATTTTCTTGTCGGTTTCATTCTCTACCATTGCCTTGTATATCTTGAATCTTCTAAAAGCTTTTGATTTCTCCCTGAGAAAAGTAACCCAACACATTCTAAAATAATCATCAATTATTAGCATAAAGTATCTATCACCCTATAGACTTCTTGTTCTTGTTGGACCACATAAATCAATATGAATTAAATCAATAATATTATTGGATTTCTCATAAATGCTCTTAAATGTTGTTCTAACTTGCTTTCCCGTTTGACATTCCTTACATACCAGATTATGAGGTTTTACAATTTTAGGTACATCCCTTCCTGCCTTAGTTGAACTGATCTTTACAATGCAATCAAAATTTACATGACAAAGTCTTTTATGGCATAACCAAATTCCATCAATGTGTGCAATCAAACATGTCTTATCACTGGTATTCAAGTGAAAGATATTACCTTTAGTTTGATTACCGGTTGCAATCTCCAATCCAATTCTGTTCATGATTTTGCATTTTCCATTCTTGAATTGTAATTGAAATCCTTTTTCCACTAACTGACCAACACTCAAAAGATTATGCTTTAAACCTTCTACATAATAAACATTGTCAGTATTGTGCTTACCATCCAAAGATATGGTGCCTCTTCCTTTGATTAAACAAGCTTTGTCATCTCCAAAGCTTACTAGACCTCCATGAATTTCTTGTAATGATAAGAATTTTCTTTTCTTACTAGTCATATGATGTGAGCATCCACTATCTATAATCCATTCATCCTTTTCTTCATTTTTTGTTGTCAGTGCCTACTCTACTAGTTTGAAAATAGGAGTCGATTGATCTTATTTTATTGCAACAAAAGCCCATCCATTATCTGTTGGATCTTCATCTGAGTCATTTGTAACACCTTCATCTACATAGTAACATGACTTATCTCTACTTTTCTTAAATTTGTATCTCTGATATTCAGGGTTAGGCTTATATGTTCTTTTTGCTTCCTCCCTTAGTCTTGCATGTCTATCAGGGCACCTAGAAGTCATATGACCAACTTTATTGCAATTAAAACATTTGAAAGGTGATTTACCTTCATACTTACTTCTTACTGGACCTTTAGGTATCTTCCTTGCAAATAGTGCTTCAAGTTCTTCAAGTTCTTCATTTTCTCTTCTCATATCTTCAAGTTCTTTTTCATAAAGTGCTTTCTAATCAGTTTTTTCAAATGATAATGATGATGATGCTTTGAAGGGTATATCAATTTTGATTGTAGCAACAGGACCAAACTCTTCAAGCTCAAATGCAGAAATTTTTCCAACCAAAGTATCTCTAGAAACTGATGTATTAGGCATTGTTCTCAATTCATTAATAGTAGTCACTTTCATTTTGTAAGTTGGTGGAAAAGCTCTTAAAAATTTAGACACAATTTTATCTTCACTTAAGGATCCCCCACAACATTGTATTCCTAAAACAATTTCATTAACTCTTTCTATAAAAGCAGAAATTCTTTCATCTTCTTCCATTTTTAAATTTTTATACCTGACCCGGTAACATTCCAATTTTACAATCTTGACAGTGGTATCTCCTTCATTCAATGTTTCCAATTTATCCCAAATAGCTTTAGCAGTAGATCGATCTAATAATCCCATGATTTTTTGATCTGATAATGCGCTCAGAAGTGCTTCTCTTGCTTTGCAATCATTCTCCAAGTCTTTAGCCAATGTCGGTGGATGAGGTTGATTCGGAGTAGGACCAACATAGCCATTCTTAGTAACATCCCATATATCTCTTCCAATATAGTTAAGATGTGTTTCCATTTTGATCTTCCATATGCCATAGTTAGTTCCATCAAGTTTCGGGTTGTCCTTCCTGAAAATATTTGTTGCCATAGGATCTCCTCAAGATGTTAGGCTTTTGCAAAAAGAGGACTTAGCTCTGATACCAATTGTTAGGAACCGGTAAGGACAACTGAGAGGGGGGGTGAATCAATTGTGAATCAGTTGTTAATAAATTATAAATCAAAACCAATTATTCCAACTTGAAACTTAGTGTTGGTAAAACAGTTTAACAGTTATAGAAGTACCGGTATAACTTAATGCATGAAATAGAAAGAGAAACAAAATCCACAACACATGACATAGAGATTTTGATGTGGAAACCCTATAAGGGGAAAAACCACAATGGGAAATCTTACCCACAATCAGATGATACTACTGCAGATAGTAATTGTATACAAATGGGGTCTGCACATGCAGAAAGGCCAACCGCCTAGAGCTCACTGCTCAATCACAAAATAGGAGTCACACTGACTACAATTGGATGGTTAAATCCAATAACAATGTACTTCTTTAGAATAGCATCTGCAATGTAAGATTTAGTACCGGTTTAAGCTCTGAACATGAGTGTTAAACACTTCATAACCTTCCTTCAACCTTCAGATAATGTCTACGTGATTCACACAAAGGGTCTACTTATTTTTTCTCTTCAATATTCGCACACTCATAATGATAATCTTCAATAAGATCTTACAATCATTTATACAAAACCTAAGACCAAATGTTAAGGTTGGCTCACTAAAGATATTACATTTAAATCAATTAAAAATAACTCTTGATGTGATGCAATATGTCAGCTCAATACATTTATACATTATCCAATCAATAAACCATTTCCAAAACATGTCGTGTTGATCTGGAATAGATATCATGTACTAGTCCATAACCTAGACTTATCTATCGGTAAAGGCAAATCTATCAACCCGATTAGACCAATAAGAAAAACACCAAATCCAAACATCCAATTCATGTCTTTGACATAACCAAATGATCTCCAGATGATAACAAGTTATCATCACTGCCGATGAACAATATAACCTGTCGGTGAAGCATATATCGGTGATTGTGCATAAGCCACTAACCATACAATGTGTCAATTCAACAATAAACCAATATAACCATAGCACCAAATCAACAATGTAGACCTCCAAGAAGATAAGTGTTGACATCAATGAAAAAACCAATGCAACACATGACGAAGTCATCCATAATACCAACAAAGATCTCTTCATATAAAAAATTTGTTACCTTATTATCCCTGCCATGCTTGAATGCTTTGACCTCAACCCACTTTGTGACATAGTCGGTACATACAAGAATGTATGATCGACCATTTGATGATGGATCAATTGAACCAACAAAGTATAAGCCCCATTTGTCAAATGGTGTAACAACCACTTGTGGATGTAAAGGCATTTCATCAGACCAAGTTGGTCTTCCCATTTGCTGACATCTGTCACATTTCCTGGTATATTTGACCGCATCCTTGTGCAAAGTTGACCAATAATACCCTATAGTCAATATATTAAGAGTTGTTCTCTTGGTAGAAAAATGACCTCCACAAGGCTCATCATGATAGGCATGAAGGATATCATAAGTTTATCTTCTCTAACACATCACCTCATAACTTGATCTGGCCCTATATAGAATAAGCAATCTGTTATCCATGAAAAGTTGAAACTCTTTTCTACTAGCAATCTTTTTTCCTTTGGTGACAAATGAGGAGGGATTTTGTTAGCTTCTGAGTAGTTAACTATGTCAGCATACAATGAAATGTTCACATTAATTGAAAACAAATGCTCATCTAAAAAAGGAATTATCAACGGCTTCAGGATTGTCTGGTGTTTGAATTCTGGATAGAAAATCTGCCACTACATTTGCTTTACCTGGTTTGTCTATGATAATGATGTCAAATTCATGCATTAACAACAACCATCCTGCCAATCTACCTATAATGGAACTTTTATTCATGAGGTACCTGATGGTTGCATGATCAGTATGCACAAAGATTTGATAACCAGTGATATGGTGTCTGAACTTATTAACGGCATAGATAACAACTAACATTTCCTTTTCAGTGACAGTATAATTTATCTCTGGTCCTTACAAATTTTTGCTAATATAGTAAATTACATTCTCCAAAACTCCTTGCTTCTGCCCCAAAACTGCTCCTATTGCAAAATCTGATGCATCTGTATGAATGTTAAAAGGAAGAGACCAATCAGGTCCTTTAAGCACAGGGGCTTGGGTTAAGGCTCCTTTAAGTTTAGAAAATGCCTCTTCACATGTTACTGTCCATTAAAACTCAACATATTTTATTAAGAGAGAATACAGAGGTCATGCCATCTTACTAAAGTCCTTGATAAGTCTCCTATAGTACCCTGCATGGCCTAAAAAACTTCTTACATCCTTTTGTTTTGCAGGGGCAAGAAGATCAAGTATTACCTTAATTTTCGTTGGATCAACTTGAATACCTGATTGAGAAATATGAACACTACTCCTTCTTGCATCATCATGAAGCATTTTTCACTGTTTAGGGATAAATTATGATCCTCGCACCTCTGCAACACTTTGGCAATATTTTACAATGCTTCCTTTAAGGTGGCTCTATAAGCAGTAAAATCATCCATGTAAATTTTCATACAATCATGGGATATCTCTGAGAATATATTGAGGACAATCCTTTAAAGGTTGCAGGAGCATTGCATAGACCAAAAGGAAGAACTAAATAGGCATATGTTCCCCAAGGGCAAGTGAAGGTGGTCTTTTCCTGGTCTTTGGGAGCTATTTTGATCTGATTATAACCACTAAACCCATCCAAGAATGAAAAGTATTGCTTACCTACTAGAGAATATAACACTTGATCTATGAATGGAAGTGGAAAGTGATCCTTTTTGGTAACAGTGTTGAGCTCCCTATAGTCCACACAAACTCTCCATTTTCCTCCTTTCTTTGGAACTATAACCAGGGGAGAAACCCATTGACTGTCTAAAATAGGGTAAATGAATCCTGCATTAAGCAACTTTTGTAGTTCCTCCTTAACTATTTCCCTTAGTGCAGGATTAATCCTTCGCTGAGGTTGTCTAATTGGTTTACAATCTTCTCTGATATAAATCCTATGGGTACACAATGTAGGATTTAATCCCTTCATGTCATGATAATCTCATGTGAAGGCTTGTTTTGGGGCTTTGAGTAATTATATTAATGACAACCTTTGGTTTGTTGTAAGTTGACTATTGACATTCAAATTTCTTCCTTGGGCAACCTCTATTTGAGTGACTGGCTCAACATTAGATATTTCAAATAAACAAGAGGTTTGGATTTCATATGGTAATAATGTATGAAATATGTTTGTGGTTGTAGGAGAATCTAAAGAGCTTGCAGAAGGAAGAAGAGTATGCAAAGGACTTGCTGGTATACTAGATGACTATCGAGCTGCTCCATAATGATTTCCTATGATGTTAGAGAGTATTGTATCATCTTCTTGGACTTCTATGAATGGTTCCCTAGTTAACATCATTAGTTGTTGAACAGAATTAATTTCCTCTGCTTCTTCTCCTATATCTGGCAATACTACTTGCTATTGATCAAGTTGTGGTTGTGTTGGAGAATAAAGTGCAAGATTTTTAGTAGTAATACCATATGAAATGGTCATGTCTCCTGATCTGCAACCCATGTATACATCAGTTGTAGCAAGCTAAGGTCTTCCCAAAGTGATTGGATATCCACCCAATGTTGCCTTAGGAGAGAGTATTATAAAATTAGCCAAATATTCCCAAGAATCTAATGTGACAACAATGTCTTCAACCATCCCTTCAGGCCAGACAATAGAGCTATCAACAAGTTGTAGGACCGTTGGGGTAGATCTAAGACTAGTAATGTTGAGTTGCTGCATGACATCCTTGGTCATCACATTTATGGTTGCTCCTAAGTCTATCAAGGCATTTTTAATTTGAGTTCCATTAATAACTACCTTCAGAATAGGACTACCTAGGTCAGAATATTTAGGGACAATAATTTTTCCTAACATAATATCAACCAATTGCCCTACTACATGCATTGTTTTGGGGTCCTTTTTCTTGCACCCAGGTTTTTTTAGACATGCCTCTTTAATAGATTTTCTATATATGGGAATATCCTTAATAGCTTGAAATAGTGGAATCTTTACACATATATGTTTTAATTGATCAATAAGATTAAAATCTATGTCATCCTGTTGCCTAGACACTTCTATCTGTAATCTTTGAGGAAATGGGGGAGTTCTAACAAGTGTGTCTGGAGTCTTAGACTGTCATACCTGCTTAGGTTGATCAGGTGTAGTGTCCTAAGCAATCTCCTCATATCGTAATTTTGTTATAACTGGAGGAGATGAGGTAGGTAGAGTTGTTCCTGACCGTCAGAGAATATCACTTATATCGAGAGAATATGCAGGATATTGATTAGGATCAGTTAAAAAAGCTTTTTGTTGTTGGGGTTTTTATTTGGATTTGGCACAGGTTGTGTTGGCAGTTGGGTTGGCTTGGGTGGAGTAGCATTAGGAGTTGGTGGCATTAAATCCAATTGTTGGGACTATTGTTGTGGCTGAAGGAAACCTGAAATATTTTTGAGACATTTTCTTGATGTCATCCCATTGAACTTGAGTAATGTCTCCTCCTCCCATAAGGTCTAATGAGTTAACACAATCTTCATTGATTCCTCTTAGAAAAATCAACTTCATGGATTCTTCACTCAAGGTGATATCCTTGGATTTTCTGACACTAAATAGAAACCTCTCCAAATAATCTTCTAGGCTCTCGTCTTCTTTTTATGTCATCCGAAAGATATCATCACAATGTCAGTCCATTCCTCTGCAATAATCTTATACTTATCCAAGAAGTTTGTCTTCATCTCATCCTAGGTAGTGATTACATCTCTACCTAGACTCATAAACCATCTCAGAGAAGCTTCTTTTAGAGTAGCAAGGAATAACTTGATTTTATGGGCATCAGTGGTATAGTCATAACTTCTACAGAGGATGTCAAATTCAAACAGAAAGGTAACTAGATCTTCTGTCACCAAGCCATAAAATTTTGGAAGAGAAGAAGTTGGTATGTTCTTCAAGTTTGCATTAGCATGCTGGTCAGGAATAGGAAACTCAAATGTTGGGTTTCCAAGCGAAGGTGGAGGATTTGCTACTATTCGTCCCTGATAAAGGACCAAAGGTAAGATATTTTGCTCAGGGGGTTCATTTAAGAATTCTAGGTCTCCTTCTGACAAATCAAAAACACCTCTATTTTGTACAAAAGTTTTTGTAAAAGGGTTTACTTCTGGTGCTTAATCTGATCTTATGTCTTGAGTGGAATGTGAGGGAATAAATCTTCCTAATGTATCTCTTCTCCTTCTATGCATATAGATTCAATGAAAAAATTCAAAGAGCTAACTAAGAAAGCTTAAAACTAATGGTTACAACAAGTTCTTAGTTTGGCACCATCCCCAAAAATGGTGCCAAAAATGTTGGTCCTCACAACTGGAATGGAAACTAGGTAATAAAACACAATTCAGGGATTGGGACATCCTCTAACATTGATCTTTCCTATAGCAAAGGCTCATTTACTTGTCGACCAGGGACGTAAACTTGAAACGGGTCAGCACTGTATTTGCACCAAGTTCATATCTCAACCATTCTATCCTACTACAGGAAAGGAAATTCTCTGAAGTAAACGTGGAAAAACATAATGAACTAATACTTAATCAAAATTCGCAATTGAAAATAACTTAAACAACTACTACCAAATGATAATGTTCTGGCAAGTGGATAGAAACTACTTTGTTGTTGTGGCTGCAAGAACAGACACAGGAACTATTTCCAGTGGCTGTAGGAACAAACAATTGCTGAAACAACAACTATTGCAAGATGGAAATTAACTGGAAAACACAAAGCATTATTCACCAAGTGGGCCCCCTTGAGTGAGTATATCCAAAACTTTCAGATTACTACTGTTAAGCTCAAAATCACATTAATCTCTTTATTCCAAATTGACTATGAAAATACATAAGTCTAAAAACTGAATATTATAAATACTATGGTCATTCTCTTCTCTCCTCGAGAGGAGATAGAGACCACTTTATTTATATGGAAACTTATAACAGATTCCTAATTGATCAACCCCATTCCTACGAAATAGGTGAACAGGTTTTATTATACTAAAGAAGAAGTCAGCGTAGGAAAACATAACAACATTTGTCCTGCAACTAAGAAGATATAGCATGACTTTCTTCCTAGATATAAGCTCCACTAAGAATAGTTATAAATGTCTCATAAATCATTCTGCTAAAGAACCGGTCAAGTGGCTTCGATCTCCTTCAATGTTGCTTTTCTTTGATGGGGTCTGTATTGTGGTGGCATGCTTGGTGTTCCTTTAAACTGCCACTTAGTCTTTTCTTCTTCTTTGTCGACCCTGCATCATGATGTTAGTGTGCACAAAAAATATGTGTATGTACTAATGCTAACATGACATAAATTAAACCATACTTAAGATTGATTTAGATATTTGCATAGAAAAACCATTTAGAAACCATTATATGACAACCTTAAGTATCAAACAAATTACTTCCAAAAACACTTAAAAAGGTATCAACTAGGAGAGTATCCTAGTCCAAATATCATCTAATCACAAGACCTAGGTAGCAATACTATAACAAAAATCTATCAAAACAGAGCCATTATTTAGGCTCATCGTGTAGGATGGACCTAACACGTGTTTCATGCAAGTGGAGTATGTATACATGTGATTTTATGTTTTTCTATGATGATGTATGTATGAAAGCTTGACTATGATTTATGCAAGGTGGGTTTACTATGATATATATGTGTGTATGTATGTATGTGATGTTGATGGATATGATTATGATGAATTTTTTTTTTTTTGTTTTTTATGATATGCATATGGAAAGTGGAATCCAATGTATGATAGATGAAATGAATCTTAGTGAAATGAACACTATAATGAAAATATTATGGTGTGAATAACAATGACCATGAAAGGAATCCTAAAAATGAAAATGAACCCTAAAATGAGAATGATATGATATGAACCCTAAAATGAAAATGATATGATAAAAAAAATGATCATGATATGAGATGAATCTTAAAACAAAAAATGGTTATGAAATAATCCTAAAAGGACAATAAAATAAGGCCTAAAATGAAACTGATATGATGAATCCTAGAATAAAATGATACGAGATGAAAATGATATATTATGTGATGCACGCTAAAAGGGAGGCATAAGACACAAGACAAGTTGTTAGTATGTTAGTGACAACAGAAACGAAACACGAATGAACTTATGAACCTAAACATGCATACCAAGAGAGATAAAAAGTATACAACAAGAAGCATAAACAAACAAAAAAGGGAAAGGAAACCCCCTAAGATGCTCCCCAACATGCTCATAGTTTCTCCTCCCTTGTTCCTCTCCTCTCCAAGTTCCACATGAGTGTAGCCCTCAACTTTTTGCACTATCTATGGATGTCTTATGAAGATTCAAGATTATTATGAAAATAAGAACAAATGCCTATGCAAGTGTAACTAAGCTACTATGAGAAAGCACCTAATTAGTCTATGTTAATTTTAGCAAAATAACAAAGAAAATGCTCCTAAATGCTCTCTCAAAATAACTATAAGTTTGATGCATACAAGATTTCTATATCCTTTTGAAGAAGGAATGGGCTCTATTTATAGGAGAAATAGAGAAATGGATGGTTGAGATTGAGTAATCTCAACAAGGTCCAGGATTGATGGGTTTGCGATTCATGTGATGGCTTTCAACCCAATCCCACAATGACAAGTGTCAACATGAGATGGCTTGAGAGGAGAGGGAAGAAGCATTAAATGCTTGAGATGACATAAAGGTTACCTTGGGAGGGTTTGGTTAGGATTGAGTTAGTGAATAAAGCTTTTATCCAATGAATAATGTCTTTATCCAATGGACAAACTCTTGTGCAAGAGTTAGTGGGGATAACCATGGTCAAAGCAATAAATGCTTGAAGAGACCCATGAGTTAAATGGGGGCTGAGTTAGAGGGAAAGCCTCTAACCATGTGGGCAAGTTGAACTAACCATTAATGGTTATGTAAGAGCCATAAATGGTTATGTAAGAACCATTAATGGTTTGGAATACTTTAGGGGTTAACTTGTTGAAGACATAAAAGCCTTTAATGATTTTTAAAGACTTTGGAAGCTTTGAGAAGTGACTTATCTTTGTTTAGAAATGTGACAATAATTAGGGAGGGTGATTAGGATAATTAGGAATGGTTTAGAAGAATCTAGAAGGGGATTTAGGATGCAAGTGGGTTTGGTGGGTGAGAGAAAATAGGATTTTAATTAAAATAAAATTTATTTATTTCAACTAAAAATGTGCAACTTGAATTTCTAGGAGAATGCAAGTGGGGGGATTTAGGAATTTAAATAAATATTTATTTATTTAAAGAAGGAAAGGGGTTGATGTCATGGAAATGGGGACAAGGAAACAACAAAGTTCAATGTTAATAAGTTAGTTTCAACCATAAAAATAAAACAAAGAACTAAAAACCATTCCAAGCATATCAAAAGAGATTTCAAAAAGCATGAAAGAAGTTTAACAAAATAAAAGAAAGGAGAAGAGCCTCCCTAAGATGCTTCCATGATGTCTTTTGATGCTTCTCCCTTGTTTCTCCCCTCTCCAAGTCCCAAATGAGTGTAGCTCTCAGCTTTTAGCACTGGCCATGGATGCCATATGGAAATTCAAGATGGTTGAATATGATAAGCAAATGCTATGCAAGTGTAGATAGTGATGCTATGAAAAAGCTCTATGCTAATACCAGTATAACAACAATACTCTAATGCTTCCTTCTTTGCTTGAGGAGAAGGGTTCTATTTATAGAAGAAATGGGGAAATGAAGGGTTAAGATTGAACAATCTTAACAAGGGTTAGAATTGAAAGATATTCAATCCATGTGAGACTTTCAACCCAATCCCATGTTGACAAGTGTCACCATGAGGAGGCTTGAGAGGAGAGATAAGGAGCATTAAATGTTTGAGGGGACATGATGGTTACCCTAGTTAAAGAAATAAATGCTTTGAAGAGACACATGGGTTACATGAGAGTTAAGTTAGGGGTCAAAGTCCTTAACCATGGGTGCAAGTGGAATTAACCATTAATGGTCATGTAAGAGCCATAAGTGGTTTGGAAGACTTTAGAGGTTAAGTTGTTGAACACACAAAGCATTAATTGATTTTCAAAGACTTTGGAGTCTTTGAAAAGTGATTCCAATTTGCTTAGGAATGTGACAATATTTAGGGGATGGATTAGGTTAATTAGGAAGGGTTTAGAAGAATCTATAAGGGGTTTAGGCATGCAAATGGATTTTGTAGGAAAATGCAAGTGGGAGGAATTTTGGTATTTTCAATTAAAATAAAATCATTTATTTCAATTAAATGGTGTAATTTGCATTTGGATAAATATTTAAATAAATATTAATTTATTTACATGAAAAAAAGAAAATAAAGCATTAAATGCTTGAAGACTTTGAAGAAAACCATTAAAGGCTTAAGAAGACTCTAGAAGGAAGCCATTAAGTTTGAAGACTTTAAGGGAAACCATTAAAGGCTTAAGAAGACTCTAGAAGGAAGCCATTAAGTTTGAAGACTTTAAGGGAAACCATTAAAGGTTTGAGAAGACTCTAGAAGGAAGCCATTAAGTTTGAAGACGTTAAGGGAAACCATTAAAGGTTTCAAGTAGGTGAGGATAAATAGGATTTTAAATAAATAATTTTTTTATTTAAAATAGTTGTGCAACTTGCATTTGTAGAAAAATGCAAGTGGGTGGAGGATAAAGGTGATTTAAATAAATGATTTATTTAAAATAGTTGTGCAACTTGCATTTGTAGGAAAATACAAGTGGGTGGAGGATAAAGGTGATTTAAATAAATGATTTATTTAAAATAGTTGTGCAACTTGCATTTGTAGGAAAATACAAGTGGGTGGAGGATAAAGGTGATTTAAATAAATGTTAATTTATTTAAATGTGAGAGGTGGGATTTTGGGGGATTTAAATAAATATTAATTTATTTAAATGTGAGAGAATATTTAATTAAATAAATATGATTTATTTATTTAATTAATGGTCTGAATTTGTTAAGTGAATTAAATCAAATAAATTGAATAATTTATTTAATTAATAGGAGAAGAGGGTTAAGATGAATTAATTTAATTAATTATTAATTGATGGTTAAATAATCAAATAAATATTAAATATTCATTTAATTAAGTGGACAGATTTATGTGACTACATTTGCCCCTCTTTGAGACGGTGCGGTTTATCGCATCGTTTCAAAGAAAGAAAAATAGGTGTGAAGAAATATGCCCCATAAATGTTAATTTAGTGGGTGATATGCCCCCTCGAGAGATGGGCTGAAAAATTTCAAAAAATCGGGTGATCTCTCGAAAAAGAACGAGAAGTGGAGGGGAAGTAGAATAGAAGAAATTAGCAATAACGGTGAAAGAATGGAAGAAAATAGAGTGAATACAGAGAAACAACAAGCTAGTGAGTACCTTTAGGTCATGCAAGAGATACAGATAAAATGTAGTGTGTGGTTTGGATTGATGCTATACAATTGATCAAAATTGGTTGGACAATCTGGTGCAATCGGTTAAATTGCCCCGATCGAGTCAAAGCGTGACAGTTGATGTCAGTTGGTCGCTTGGATTGGATAAAGTCTAAGTAAGTGAATCAAAGTGACCTGATGTGACTTAGACAATTGATGTAATTGCCCGATGAAGTTAAGGTATATGAAGCAAAATTCTCATTGAGACGTAGACAATTGATGTAATTATCTATTGGATTGTGTTTGACTGGTTGATCAATTGATAGTGTGTGCATGTGATGGAGGGTTGTGGGGAATCATGGCAGCCCCGTTGAGACCAGGTCATTATGATAAATGTCTGATGTAGTCTAGGATTACCGTGATCGATTACTTGTTGAGACCCGAAGATACTTCATCAGAGTATCTATTGATAGTCTAGGTGTGTGGGAGTCGATGTATCTATGTAGATAGAGTAACTGGCTTAATTTTGTGTATGAGTGAGGATGGGAAGCGATGAAGGGATTAGGATGATGTTGATGATCAAGATAGGGAGGGTGAGGGGGGATTCGATGTTAGATAGAAGATATGGAGGACTAGGACCGAGTCCTATGGAAGAAGATGAGTAAAATAGAGTATGCATTATTATGACTATGTATGCATGATATGCAGCTATTATGAATGTATGGATGGGTGGAATGCAACAAAATGCAATATATACAGATGAGATGAGATGACAATCCATTGTACTCTATTTTCATCATTGAGCTTTAAAATGTTGTAAGAAAATACAAGCAACTTGACATAAAGATTCAAGATGACCAGAGTATTTCTTACATGGATTTGATATAGCAAGTTAATACAAGCAACTTGATATAATGGATCAAGTTGACCTGAGTATTGCTTGCAGAACAGACAAGGATTATCTCCTTTCATGCATGACTTGGATCATCCTCCTTGATCTTAGGCTGATCATATCCTGAGACAAGTGCATACCATAATAAGAGATAAAACCTTTATCCAGTTTGGATGAGGTAGGAGGAACCAAAGAAAGAGCATTGTACCTACAAACAAATAGTATATACATAAAGAATAAAGAATATGAATCCTTGGTAATGGTTCATGCTCATATGGTCGAGGTATACGCTGTAATCAATAAGCCGTAGTGACCTATGATTGTATTTTTGGCCTATGATCATGTAGCTTAGTGAACTTCCCACGTAGACACCATTAGTACATGCCCCAGAACTTCATTGGAAAAATGAGTCGAAGATACACAAACAATGCTATAGGAACCTGATATAAATAACTAGCCCATAAATCAACCAAGTATTTGATAGCGTAAACAGAATTTTCTTGTCAAAGAAAAAGTCATCTTGTCTTTGTTTTGGTAAGGAAGGATGTATCCTTGTTGAAGACAGTTTTGAGTGTTGATGTTGATTGTGTGGTTGATTGATAAGTGGTCATTTTGTGGAGTATATCACAATGTTTGTTTGATATCTACGCGAATGAGTATGTACAATGTGTTGCCATGTTTTTGATTGATTTTTGATGTTTTCTAATGTTTTTGGATTTTGTTGATTTGATTTCCAATGTTTTTGATATTTTGGTGATTTTTTTGAATGTTTTTGGATTTTGTGAGATATTTTTGAATGAAGAACTCCACGAATCACAAGTAATGTAGAAATCCACTTCCATCAATAGGTTAAGGGCATTGCCCCCAGTATAGGCAGGACCATGAAAAAGCGGGATGCAAGACACATGAAGTACTATCTCTTTATTGCAGATCAATAACCAACCATGGTGTGGACGGATGGATGTGTGTGTAATGAATGTGATCGCAACAAGCCTGAAGGATAATGGAGCCATAGCCTTTACGAGTGGCACCTGTTTGCCAGGTTTTCACCATCGTACTTACCCAAGGTGCCACCAAAGTGGTTGTTCACCGTTTGGATGCATGATTTTTCTTTACTTTTTTTATGTTTTTATATTTTCTTCAGGACATTTATTTGAATGTTTTTGGATTGTTTTTCTGGTATGTATGAGAGTCTGATACTCTTTACAGCTTTACGTATAAAACCATTTGAGGTGCATGTTGTTGATCGGATATGCTAGCGGTTCTCCTTCTAAAGTAGCCAACTGATATGCCCCAGACCCAAATACAGCAATGATAACATATGGACCCAGCCAATTTGATTCAAACTTTCCCTGATGTTCTCTGTTTGCTTGGTTACGAGGATTTTCTCGAAGAACAAGATCACCTACCTCAAATATATGAGGTCAAACTCGATGATTATAGCTTCTGCTCATGCGTTGTTGATAGGCTTTGAGGTGGTTGTATGCAGCTTGTCATTTCTCATCAAGTAGCTCTAAGTCCTGGATGCATGAGACTCTGTATGCTTCATCATCTACCATATTATGCAAGGAAACCCATAGTGATGGTATCTCAACCTCAATAGGTGAAATAGCTTCGACACCATAGACCAATGAGTAGGGATTTGGGCCTGTAGGGGTTTGAATGCTAGTTCGATATGCCCATAGTGCTAGATTCAATTCAACATGCCAATCATGGCTGGCATCGTTGACTGTCTTCTTGAGGATTCTCAATATGTTTTTATTCGATGCTTCAGCCTAACCATTTCCTTGTGGGTAATAGGGGGTGGAAAAGCGGTGTTGGATGTGAAATTTCTCACAGAGTTCATGAACATCCTGATTTTTGAAAGGAAGACCATTATTTGTGATGATGGACATGGGTACACCATACCGGTAGATGATGTAATTGAGGATGAATGAGGTGATCTGCTTGTCGGTGACTTGGGTAAGTAGAACAACTTCAATCCACTTTGTGAAGTATTCGGTGGCGGTAATAATGAATTTATGGCCATTGGATGAAGATGGATGGATTTTGCCCACAAGGTCAAGACCCCATTGACAAAAAGGCCATGGTGTTGTGATTGGTTGCAATTCTTGTGCCAGTGCATGTATCAGGTCACCATGAACTTGGCATTTCTTGCACTTTCTAACAAAGTAGTATGAGTCTTTTTCCATAGATGGCCAATAGTATCCATTGCGCAGGAGTTTCTTGGCTAGTGATGGACCACTTGCATGGCTTCCACAAATTCCTTCATGTACCTCTTCCAAGGCATTTGTTATCTCATCTTGTTCTAGACATCGAAGGAGAGTACCATCAAGACTGCGTCTGTATAGGGTTTCAGCAATAATGGTATATCGAGCAGTTTGGCGAATGAAGGTTTTACGTTGGTTATTCGATTGGTCAGGAGGGAGTGTGTGATCATGAAGATAGGTGTAGAATTCACCATACCATGGGGATTCAGAACCAACAAGGTGACATATCATCTCAGATTCAAGGATATCATAAGCGGGGATCCAAAGCTATTCTACCAAGAACTCGTAGCGTGTTGAATTCTGTGGAAGATCTAGGAGAGATGCAATAGTAGCCATAGCATCAGCAGCTCGATTCTAATCTCTTGGTATCTACTCAAAGGTAATTGTAGTAAATTATGCCTTTAGATTGTCCACCATTTGCTTATATGGCATGAGTTTATCATCCTTGGTCTGATATTCATCAGTTGCTTGTCGAATGACCAGTTGTGAGTCACCATACACTTGTAGTTCTTGTAATTTCCATTGTACGGTGAGCCTGAGTCCTGTGATCAAGGCCTCATACTCTGCTATGTTGTTAGTGCATGGAAATGTGAGCCTATAAGACTTTAGGATGCTGTCACCTTGAGGTGTGATAAACAAAATGCCTGCCCCCGAGCCATGCCTAGTGTACGAACCATCAAAGTTTAGTTTCCATGGTTGTGTTGTTGTGATCATGAATATCTCTTCATCTGGAAAATTGGAAATGAGAGGATGATTGCCTATAAGTGGTGCATCGGCCAACTAATCTGCAATGACTTGTCCTTTGATAGCTTTATGGTCTACATACTCGATGTCAAATTCACTTAAAATCATCACCCATTTGGTCAAGCGGTCTGTCAATGCTACTTTGTTGAGTAAATACTTGAGTGGATCAATCTTTGCAATGAGTTGTACCTTGTGTGTTAACAGATAGTGCCTCAATTTAGTGGTTGCCAGGATTACTACTAGGCAAGCTCGCTCAATAGGTGTATAATTGAGTTCATAGCCCACCAGTGTACGAGAAATGTAGTAAACAACACACTCTTTCCCTTCTGCATTATGTTGTGCCAATAGTACACCCAATGTTGTACTTGTTGCCAATATATAGAGTAATAATGGTCTACTTGGATCTGGTGGGATCAGTAATGGCATAATCATGAGATAATCTTTAAGCATCTAAAATGCTTGCTAGCATCTGGCATCCCACTGAAAGCGGATGTTCTTGTGTAGCAGGTGTGTGAATGGGTGACATTTATCGGCCAGTTGTGCAATGAATCTTCGGATGGATTGTAGTCATCCTTGTAATGACCTTAACTAACTGATATTCTTTGGTGGTGGCATATCCATGATTGCTTTGACCTTTGTTGGGTCGACCTCAATACCTTTGCTTAAGACAATGTATCCTAGAAGTTTCCCAGAGGTTACTCCAAAGACACATTTCTTTGGGTTGAGTCGAACATGGTATTGTTCCAATCTATCAAAGATTCTCTCTAATATGTCCAAATGACCTTCTCTTGTGAGTGATTTTTCCAGTAAGTCATCAACATAATCTTCCATTATGGTATGCATCATATCATGAAAGATAGTAGTCATTGCTCATTGATAGGTCGCTCCTGCATTCTTTAGACTAAAAGGCATTACATTCCAGCAGTATGTGCCCCATGGACATGTGAAGGTCATCTTATGTTGATCCTCTAGTGTGATCTTTATCTGATTGTATCCTGAAAAGCCATCCATGAGTGAAAGCATGGCATGTCCTATTGTCAGGTCTACTATGATGTCGATATTTGGTAGGGGGAAGTCATCCTTAGGACATGCCTTATTTAGATCTCTGAAGTCAGTACAAATGCGGATGCCCCCTTTTGGTTTGCCGACAAGAACAATGTTAGATATCCAATCCACATAATCAATGGGTCTAATGAAACCAACATCTAGGAGTTTCTTAAGTTCTGCTTTGACTAGGACTGCAATCTAAGGATGCATCTTACGAAGCTTCTGCTTGACAGGTTTGGCTCCTTTTGCTACTGTGAGGTGATGCATGACTAAATCAAGATCAAGTCCAGGCATGTATGCATATGACCATGGAAAATTGATCTAGCGCTTTTGAAAGAACTCTATAAATTTAGGTTGTTCCTCTAGAGTGAGAAGAGATACCAGATGTATGAGGTGAGGATTTTTTGGAGTCCCCACATTGTATTCGTTGGTTTCCTCAATGAGAATCGTTGATCATTCTTGTTGTGTACTAGCAGGGAGAATGTCAAACCCTTCATCCTCGGGTGCCTCAGAGAGGTTTTCACCGTTGGATGCGCTCTTTCTTTTTACTTTTGTTGAATCAAACAGTGCCACAGTGTGGTTTTCACTGGAAGATCCATGTTTTAATGTTATATTTTTGCAGCTGAAAGGTTTGGCATCCACCCCGAAGTATGTTGCACTATTTAGTTCTATGGAAAATATAGCTTTGTGATCCCCGCTTGGTAGGTTATCCCTTAATTCCAAAAAGTCAATGATGGCCTCATCGTTTTGGAACAGGTCAAGACATGGGGGATTTGGTTGGTTCCATTCGATGAGTTCAGGATGGATAATGGGCATTACTTCATCGATTAGGTTAAGTTCATTAGATGTATCAATGAGGGTTAAGACGTTATGGTGAAGGTCATTGATGGTACTCTTCCTGTCAGAATCAGGAGTAGGATGAGACGTAGGGTCTGTGGAAGAAGTTTCTAGCTCAGGAACCCAAGAAGTCTTTATCTGTGCTTCTCCGTAAACAGGGATGTCTTTGCGTGGTGGAGGTAGTGATGTGTCTTCCTCATCTAAAGTATTAAGCTGGATGGAATCAAATTCCCATTCATGTGAGTCGATCTTTGAATCACTTTCCAGCATCCAATTACTATACCATACTGGGATGTCCTTTGAGTTAAACACTACAGGTGTGATCGGTTGATGTACCTTTGTAGATGAAATGATCGGTGCTGCAGGAAGGATGATGGGGATCAATGAATCTGATACGGGTAGTATCAGTAATGTTGACTCTATTGCTTCTGCTGGAACCGCTAGTGTTGCATATATTGCTATGGGTTCTGATACAGTTGTTGCTGCTAATGGTGTTTTTATTGTTGTTGCTGATGGGATTACTAGTTCGCTTGGTGGGATGATTGGTATTGTAGATGGTTGTGTTGGGATTTTGAGCCTCAGTGGGGTAGTTGCGATGGTGTTTGATGTTGCTCTGATAATAAAAGGTGTCCTCTTTGCAATAGGCTGATATAGTGGTTTGATGGGTTTTCCTTTGAATCTGAGCTTAGGAAAGATCTCCTTTTCAAAGCCTAGGCCTGCATTATCCTTGGGCTTTAATTTTGGCAGCAGTGGTTCATGTCGTCCTTGTTTGCAATATCCCAAAGCACTCTGACCATCATACCCCATTCTTTGCATAATGAGGAGGCCTTTGCCATATTGATCCATAGGAATCGTAGCTTGCGATCTATCAGTGGTGATGGGATCTTTATAGATCCATTCCACTAAGTCCTCATCTTGGGTTTCTTCTTCTTGACTCTTTCCAAGGATGAAAGGAATCAAAGCACATGTTAGCATGATCAGTGGTTGCTAGAGTAACTACTGCGGTTTACCATGTGTTCTAGGAGAAGTGGGCATTTGTCCCACACAAAAGAGTTGACTTAAGTTGTATTCCCCAGGACCTTCCTCTGCTATTTTCATCTTAAGCTTTTCTTGCTTGGGTATAGTGGTGTTTGAACTGGCAAGAGAGGCTGGACTTATGTATGATGTGGAGGAAATGGCTTCTCTATTATTAAAAATTGTAATCTCTAGTTGATGGCTGATATTATGACAATATGCAAAGGGATTTGCATCACCCAGGATTGTGATCTCTACACCGTTATGTGGGAACTTGATTCATTGATGGTAGGTAGATGGAATGGCTTGCATGGCATGTATCCAAGGTCTTCCTAACAATAGATTGTATGGCAGAGGAAGCTCCAGAACCTGACAGATGATGTGATTTACCACAGGGCCCACTCAGATTGGTAGTACCACAGTTCCTTTGGAGGAACGCTCTACATCATCGTAGGCTTTGATTGTGATCTTCTTATAGGGATCAACTAATTCTATTGCATATCCCAATGTTGTGACTAACTGTAGTGTACAAATATTCAGGCTTGCTCCATTATCAATCAAGACTCGCTTGATCCTATGCTGGTTGATAAATCCTTCAATGTGTAGCGAAGCGTTATGAGGTTGTTGGAAGGAAGAGTTGTCACTTTCGGAAAAAGTGAGACAAGGTGATGACTTTAGACTTCCAACCATGGCTTGAAATTGGTCTGTATTCAGGTTTGCAGGGACTGACACCTCTTGGAGAGCTTGATCCAAGATTGTTTTATGAGATGGAGATAAACACAATAGCTCTAAAATGGATATAAGTGCAGGTGTTTTATCTAATTGTTCCACAAGATTGTACTGCTTTGGTATGGAGGCGGTGCCTTGTGGAGCTACCTTTATGGTAGCCTTGCCACGACATGTAACAACATTGCAATTGGAGTTGGGATTTTTGATGGTTATAGTTGCAACTTGTTCACTAGCATCATACAGGTGATTTACAGTATAATTATACATAGCCTGCATATAATAAGTGGTATCAGTGCCTCTCCTGGAAGTGGAAGGACCCCTTTGATCTTGTGATGGAAGTGGATTTTTGAACATCAGATGATCATTGTTTGTTGTTTTTGGGTCATGTCCTTCAATTTCAATTTCTCCTCGGTCAATAAGATCCTGAATAAGATCTTTCAATCGATGACAATTACTTGTCTTGTGTCCTCTCCCTTGGTGGAAATCACAATGTTCAGTATCTCTCCACCATGCAGGTTTGACCTAAGGCTCATAGTTTGATGTTTTAGATAGAGTGACCAAATTTTGAGAAATGAGTTGTCACAATACTGTTTCGATGGGTTCCCCTAAGGGAGTGTATGTTTGTTTTTGTTTTTGCTGACGAGGTCTAGGTTCATCGTGAGATGTGATGTGACTTTGATTTGAAGGAACATTTGTGTTATTCTAAGGTGGAGGATTTTTTCCTGCAAACCAAACCACAGATTGTGCACTTTTGATAGTCTTGGCATCCACAACCCCATTGTTGACGATATTCTTGTTTTTGTTCCAGAAGCTTGGTTTATCACTATCGAAGTGTGGGCGAGGACCATCCTTTGGTTCATTATAGATTTTGATAAGTCCTTTCTTGATGAGGGCCCGCTCACATTTCAAACCCTTGGTGATCATATCATTAAAAGAGTCTGTGTCTTTGACATCCAGGTGAAATTCCATTTCTTCGTTTAAGTTGGAAATGAATATTTCCACTAGTTCTCATTCAGGTAACTGAAGAGAACATATGCTAGACATTTGACACCATCATTGCAGGAATACTGAGAATAGTTCACCTAGTTTTTGTTTAGTGTTGCACAGATTAGCCATGGTGATGTGCGTTCAATGTTATGAGAGTAATGAGCTAGGAACTTCTGGATGAGTTCCTCAATGTTCTAATGCCACCTGGTAGTCGAGAAAACCATGATGTGGTTGTTCCTCCCAAGCTTTGGGTAAAAAGGCACATTAAGTATGTGTCCTCATAGGCCACTTCGAGGCAAGCTGAATGAAATTCTCTGACATGATCGCGAGGATCTCCCTTTCCTCTATATTTTTCAAATTTGGGTGTTTCGAATCCTCATGGAAAGGGTGGCATATAAAGATTCCTATCAAAAGGATAGGGACAGATGTCATTGAGTGAGAATTGGTTAGTCTTGATACCACTATGAAGTTGTTGGGAGAGATTCTCAACTTGTTGCCGCAACATCTCCATTTCATTTGGAGGAGGAGGTGGTGGGTTACCTCGAGGAATGTTATATCTGATGGGATATCTACCTCTTTCCTCTTCATGGTGACTTTGTCATTCTGATGCTTGTCTTAATTGGGCGAGATCAAAATCAGAGGGGAGTTTTGCTCCTTCTTGAGAGAGCTTTAAAAAGTGAGCATCCGCATTGCTCCTGAGTATTTAGTCAAAGAGTTTGTTAAAGAGAGGGTTATGTTGGGACCTTTCTATTGTTGCAGGAGTAGGAGTACTTGGGTTTTCGTCATTCGCATTTCCTCCAAGTGCTTCTTGAAATTCATTGAGATTTTCCTCTTCTTCTTCTTCAATTTCTATTTCTCATTGCCTTGACTATGATCGGGTTTGGGCCATTTTGTTTACAAGTTTTTGTTGAAGTTGGGTGAAAATGATGATGAGTTGTTGATGAAATGAAAGATTGATCGTTGGTGATTTGTGTTGCATATGGATCTCTAACACTTAAAGGTGGATGTGACCAAAATTCCTTCTTTGAATTGCTTGTTTGTTTGATAAGGTTTGATGTGATAAGGTGTAGAGAAATCTAAGATGTGTTATAGACTTAACTACCTAGTAATGAGAGGATTCACTCATAAACTAGTTTTAACCTATGTAGATATGTCTCTTAGGATGAGCTTATCCTAGATGTAGAAACAATCTAAAAAGTGATGTGATGTGTTTGATTCAAGCAATATCTAAAAAGAGAATTTGGGACAAGAACCTCTTAATGTTTTGAGAGTTGGAATGAATTGATGATGAAGTGATAATGTATGAGTGAGATAATGGATGAAATGTTTTAACTTCAATAAAAACTTTGTGTGACGAATGGAACAAATTCTACCTCTTCCCTTTCGGGCATTGGTGGCATTTCTCGAGCTATGTTGTATGTGATACAAACGTTTGGGAAGAAGTTGGGATTAATCTTGCCTCCTTGGTTTTTGTGATAACTCAAAGCTCTATATTGCATAAAAGCTCTGCGGTTCAATGACTCTGAATCAAATTTGTTTGTTTTGCCTTGAAGGTAGAGACGCATATGACGTAGAAAAACTCTATGGGAGACAAATATTTGTCTATTTAGATAGAAGAATTTCCTCCTTTTGATCAAAGCCTTTGAGCTCAATGGTCTTCTTTTCAAGTTGATATTATGATGACGATTCTTCTTTCGCAAGATGTGAAGAATGGTCATAAAGTTTGATTCTTTTCTTTTTTTGTTTTTGATCTTTTGGTTGTTTTTGAAAGATGCTTGGTTGGATGAACACTTGTGTCGATTTTTTGGATTTTTATGATGTTTCTTTGACAAGAAAACAAAGCAAGCACACAAACACAAGAATGTTGCCTTAGAGGCACAAATGAGTATGGGTCTAGATCAACCCAATCCTTGGACTTTTTATGACCCTTTCCTTTTAAGTGTATTTTAGGTGTTTTCTTTCCAAAGCTTGAAGTCGTCTCAATTTGTACTTGGTCTTGACTAACGCGAAAACACTTCAAACACTTTGTATCCCTAAGGTCAAATGGCTAGTTGTGATAAATTCAGCCCACATCTTGATATTTCTTCAACTTTGGTACTACATACCTTATGAATCCCATCGTGATAGGTAAGGATGTGATATACTAAGTCTTGCGTAAGTATAACAAATAGATGATCCCTATGATGGGGGAATCAGCACTTTTATCAAGCCACAAGTGACCTTTCAAAAAGCTATGTTTCTACTCAAGGAAATATGTATGGTGAGTATCATGGGAGCAAAACCATCTATGCTCTTGCACTGAATTATATCTCAAATATTCTCAATCAATAGAATAAGTGGGCTACTACTTAAAGGTGTTTAGTAATGTTTGATATTTTTGGACATAAGTTCATTCTGCAGTGACTCACTTAAGAGCCTTGTAACTTGTGGTGGGGCCCATTTGTCCTTTCGACAAGTTACATTGTAGGAACAGCTATACCCAAGGCTACAGCTTTCGCTCTCACCTGATTTCTATAGTGGCTCGAAGGATTTACCGCGCGAGGTCATTCCCAAGAGTGATGTGTCTCTTGGTAGGCCTCTCTTAAAAATATAAACTTTGAGTGTTACTAACACTTTTCTCTTGCACCCAGGACCACGAAAGCCAAGGGAGAGGATAGTGTGTGTTAGAAGTAGGACCACTCGACAAACTTTGCACAAGCTTGCCAAACATAAAAGATACTTGTTCTTTTTAACTCATCATTTGCAATGTGATCTAACTATTTGGAGATGTTGCTCCAATAGTCATGGTGTTCTTTTTATCCTTCAATGGCAAAATATGTTGTAATCTAGAAATTGGAAATCCTGGTCAACTGAATTAAGAGTACGTTTTGTTTGAAGTAAATCGATTTGAGAACAACTTTGACAAATTGGGGATTCTTTTTAACTTGCACAAAATGAAGTGTTGATTGTGAATTTTAGTCTGATGCAAGAAATAAAATTTGCCTTGTTGATTTTAAGCACCAAAAGAATTTGTTCCTAACTTTGCAAAAAAATAATTTTGTCTGTTTGTTTTTGTGATTCTTTTTAACTTTGAACAAGTGTGATTCTTTTTAGAGCTCCAAACGAAAGATGTGGTTCTTTTTAAAACTCCAAATGGAAGTGTAGTTGATTTTAACCCAAAAGGAAAATGAATTTATTTTATCCTAACTTGAAAGACAAAGTTAGCAATATGAACAAATTTATTTCCTAAGCTAAAATTGCTAAAAAAAATTCCTATTGTAGGGGTTAGTTAAAACCTACACAAAAGATAACTAGTTAGAAAAATCCGCATGTTTTGGTGGGCTTCTACAAGCCTAAAAAAATTGGTTTTTGGTTACAAGGAATTTTCTTACAACTCTCTGTTACAATAACACTACTCTGTGTGAAAACAGAAGCGCTATTTAACATGAAAGACTAACAGTATAGACAATAGCCCTAAAGTATCAATTTGTGAAGGTGCTAAACTGAGAACAAAAGTGCAAGAGAATGACCTGTGAGTCAAGCTAAACAGTCAAAAAGTTAGTAAAAAATTGTTGGATTCACGTCGGGTTCACCAAATGATGTTATGGAAATGGGGACAAGGCAACAACAAAGTTCAATGTTAATAAGTTAGTTTCAACCATAAAAACAAAACAAAGAACTAAAAACCCTTCCAAACATATCAAAAGAGATTTCAAAAAGCATGAAAGAAGTTTAACAAAATAAAAGAAAGGAGAAGAGCCTCCCTAAGATGCTTCCATGATGCCTTTTGATGCTTCTCCCTTGTTTCTCCCCTCTCCAAGTCTCAAATGAGTGTAGCTCTCAACTTTTAGCACTAGCCATGGATGTCATATGGAGATTCAAGATGGTTGAATATGATAAGCAAATGCTATGCAAGTGTACATAGTGATGCTATGAAAAAGTTCTATGCTAATACCAGTATAACAACAATACTCTAATGCTTCCTTCTTTATTTGAGGAGAAGGGTTCTATTTATAGAAGAAATGGGGAAATGAAGGGTTAAGATTGAACAATCTTAACAAGGGTTAGGATTGAAAGATATTCAATCCATGTGAGACTTTCAACCCAATCCCATGTTGACAAGTGTCACCATGAGGAGGCTTGAAAGGAGAGATAAGGAACATTAAATGTTTGAGGGGACATGATGGTTACCCTAGTCAAAGAAATAAATGCTTTGAAGAGACACATGGGTTACATGAGGGTTAAGTTAGGGGTCAAAGTCCTTAACCATGGGTGCAAGTGGAATTAACCATTAATGGTCATGTAAGAGCCATAAGTGGTTTGGAAGACTTTAGAGGTTAATTTGTTGAACACACAAAGCATTAATTGATTTTCAAAGACTTTGGAGTCTTTGAGAAGTGACTCCAATTTGCTTAGGAATGTGACAATATTTAGGGGATGGATTAGGTTAATTAGGAAGGGTTTAGAAGAATCTATAAGGGGTTTAGGCATGCAAGTGGATTTTGTAAGAAAATGCAAGTGGGAGGAATTGTGATATTTTCAATTAAAATAAAATCATTTATTTCAATTAAATGGTGTAATTTGCATTTGGATAAATATTTAAATAAATATTAATTTATTTACATGAGAAAAAGAAAATAAAGCATTGAATGCTTGAAGACTTTGAGGGAAACCATTAAAGGCTTCAGAAGACTCTAGAAGGAAGCCATTAAGTTTGAAGACTTTAAGGGAAACCATTAAAGGTTTGAGAAGACTCTAGAAGGAAGCCATTAAGTTTGAAGACTTTAAAGGAAACCATTAAAGGTTTCAAGTGGGTGAGGATAAATAGGATTTTAAATAAATAATTTTTTTATTTAAAATAGTTGTGCAACTTGCATTTGTAGGAAAATGCAAGTGGGTGAAGGATAAAAGTGATTTAAATAAATGATTTATTTAAAATAGTTGTGCAACTTGCATTTGTAGGAAAATACAAGTGGGTGGAGGATAAAGGTGATTTAAATAAATGTTAATTTATTTAAATGTGAGAGGTGGGATTTTGGGGGATTTAAATAAATTTGATTTATTGTGAGAGAATATTTAATTAAATAAATATGATTTATTTATTTAATTAATGGTCTGAATTTGTTAAGTGAATTAAATCAAATAAATTGAATATTTTATTTAATTAATAGGAGAAGAGGGTTAAAATGAATTAATTTAATTAATTATTAATTGATGGTTAAATAATCAAATAAATATTAAATATTCATTTAATTAAGTGGACAGATTTATGTGACTACAAGGGTTAATTTAAGTAAATATATTTTATTCATTTAATTGATTGTTAGAGTGTGGCTTAATGAATTAATTTAAATAAATTGAATAATTTATTTAGTTAATAGAAGAAGAGGTTGAGGATGAATTAATTAAATATTAATTTAATTAACTGATTATTGATGTCTAATTATTCAAATAAATATTAAATATTCATTTAATTAAGTGGACAAATTTATGTGTCTACATTTGCCCCTCTTTGAGACGGTGCAGTTTATCGCGTCGTTTCAAAGAAAGAAAAATAGGTGTGAAGAAATATGCCCCATAAATGTTAATTTAGTGGGTGGTATGCCCTCTCGAGAGATGGGCCAAAAAAATTCAAAAAATCGGGCGATCTCTCGAAAAAGAGAAAGATGTTGGGGGGAGGTAGAATAGAAGAATGGTGAAAGAATGGTGAAAGAATGGGAGAAGATGGAGTGAAGATGGATAAATAGCAAGCTAGTGAGTACCCTTAGGTCATGCAAGAGATACAATGCAAATGTAGTGTTTGTGCTTTTAATTGATATTGTACAATTGATCAAAATTGGTTGGACAATCTGGTGCAATCGATTGAATTGCCTCGATTGAGTCAAAGCATGACAGTTGATGTCAATTGTTCACTTGGACAAGATAAAGTCTGAGTAAGTGAATCAAAGTGACCTGTTGTGACTTAGACAATTGATGTAATTGCTAGATGAAGTCAAGGTATCTGAAGCAAAATACTGGTTGAGACTTAGACAATTGATGTAATTGTCTGTGTTGATTGTGTGTGATTGGTTGATCAATTGATCGTGTTTGCGTTGTAGGTTGGTTGTGATGAATCATAGCAGCCCTGTTAAGACTAGGCAATTAATGTAAATACCTGTTGTAGTCTAGGATTTCCATAATTGATTACCTGTTGAGACCCAAAGATACTTGATCAAAAAGTATCTATTGATAGTCTAGGTGTGCATGAGTCAACGCACCTGTATAGATAGAGTAACTTGCTTTGCTTATAGGATGACCGAGGATGGGGCACACAATCCCTCCTGTTAGAGATGGATGGTGATGAACGTGGCTTGATTTAGTTGGATGGAAAATGATGCAAGGTATGCAATTTATGATGATGACCTAGATAGAGAGGATGAAGGGGGGATTCAATATTAGATAGAAGATATGGAGGACCTAGGACCCATCCTTGTAGAAGAGGATGAACAAAATAGAGTCTCCATTATCATGACTATGTATGAATGATATGCCACAATATGGATGTATCGATGAATGGAATGCAACGAAATGCAATATATACAGATGAGATGAAATGATGATCCATAGATTATTTACAGTGCTTAATTTTCATCATCGAGCATGGTAGTATCGATCTTGGCCAAGGTATCTAAAACCATGATTCAACATTTCAACCTATAAGCAAACATCAAAGACAAGGAAAGTTCCCCTCCATTCTGGTTCATGTACAAATGGTCGAGGTATACGCTGTAGTCAGTAAGCCATAGTGATCCATGACTGCATTTTTGCATAGGATCATGTAGCTTAGTGAACCTCCCACATAGACACCATTAGTACATGCCCCAAAACTTCATTGGAACAATCCATAGACAGCAAATAAAGAAAAAGATATCAGGAGCCATCCCGGCTACTCTAATCACTTGTGGATATCCTAGAGTAGTGTAGAAATCTGATATAAATAAATAAATAAATTGACCAAGTACCTATCAGCCAAACCAAATTTTCTTGTCAAAGAAAATGTTACCATGTCTTGTTTGTGAGGAAGGATGCATCCTTGTGAAAACGGTTGCGGGCAGATGTTTTGATTGGTTGGTTGATTTGATAGGTGGTCATCATTTGAGTAGCTCAAAAAAAAATTACTGTCTTGTGCGATGTGTATGTACAAGGAATAATATGCGTTGTAACGTTTTTTATTGATCTTTGATGTTTTTGTCATGTTTTTGGATTTTGTGAATGTTTTTGGGATTTGTGCTAAGATTTTATGAATGTTTTTGGTATTATCTTTAGGATATTGTTCAATGAATCACAAGTAATGTAGAATCCACTTCCATCAGTAGGTTTGAGAGCATTTTGTCCCCAAGTAGATGTCGCTATGAAAGCGTGACGCGAGACACATGAGGTAATAACCCTAACTGCAGATCAATAACAAGCCATGTTTTAAATGATAGGTGAATGAATGCAATGGATGTGATCGCAACAAGTCCAAAAAAAATGAAGCCATAGCCTTTAGAAATGGCACCTGTTTGTCATGTTTTCACCACCGTATTTACCCAAGGTGCCACCAAAGTGGTTTTCATCGTTTGGATGAATGATTTTTTTTTACTATTTTCTTGATTTTTTGTATTTTTTGTATTTTGTTCAGGATTGTTTTCTGAATGTTTTTAGTATTTTCTGATATGTTTGGAGGAGTCGGATGCTCTACACAACTTATGTATGAAACCGTTTGAGGTGCATGATGTTGATCAGATCTGCTAGTGGTTCCCCTTTTGAAGTTGCCAATTGATATGCCCTAAACTTGAAGACAAGAGTGATGACATATGGACCCAACCAATTTGATTCAAACTTCCCCTGATGTTCTACGTTCGGTTGGTTGTGAGGATTCTCCCTAAGAATAAGATCTCCTACCTCAAATGTGAGAGGTTTGACCTGATGATTGTAGCTTCTACTCATGCGCTACGGATAGGCTTTTAGGTGGTTGTATGCAACTTGTCACCTTTCATCAAGTAGTCCCAAGTCCTGAAGACGTTAGACTCGGTATGCTTCATCATCTATTAGATTATGCAAGGAGGCTCATAGAGATGGTATTTCAACCTCAATAGGCAAGATGGCTTCTGCTCCATAAACCAATGAGTAGGGGGTTGAGCCTATAGGGGCTCGAATGCTAGTTCGATATGCCCATAGTGTTGGATTTAATTGAATGTGCCAATCACGGCCAACATAATTGACTGTGTTTTTGAGGATCCTCAATATCTTCTTATTGGAGACTTCGACTTGACCATTACCTTGTGCGTAATATGGGGTGGAAAAGTAGTGTTGGTTATGAAACTTTTCACAGAGATCACAGACATCTTGATTTTTGAAAGGAAGCTCGTTATCTGCGATGATGGACATGGGTACACCATATCGACAGATGATGTAATTAAGGATGAATGAGGCGATCTACTTGTCAATGACTTGGGTGAGTGGAATGACTTCAATCCACTTTGTGAAGTATTCTATGGCGGTAATGATAAATTTATGACTGTTGGATGAAGATGGATGGATTTTACCCACAAGGTCAAGTCCCCATTGACAAAAGGGCCATGGTGTTGTGATAGGTTGCAATTCCTGTGTTGGGGCATGTATCAAATCTCCATGAACTTGGCACTTCTTGCACTTTTTGACAAAGTAGTAGGAGTCTTTTTCCATAGAGGGCCAATAGTATTCAGCTCGTGTGATTTTCTTTGCTAGTGAAGGACCGCTTGAGTGAGGCCCACAAATTCCTTCATGTACCTCTTTCAAGGCTTTTGTTATCTCATCTTGTTCCAAACATCGACGGTGAGTACCATCAAGACTTCGTCTATATAGGGCTTCGACAATGATGGTGTATCGAGCCATTTGGTGCATAAAGGTTGTTCGTTGGTTGTTTGATTGGTTATGGGGAAGTGTGTGATCACAAAGGTAAGTGAAAAACTCATCGTACCATGGGGAGTTAGAACTGACAAGGTAAAACATATCATTTTACTTTCAGCTATATCATAAGTGGCGATCCACATTTGTTATACGAAGAACTAATAGCATGTTGAATTTTGTGGAAGATCCAGGAGAGATGCAATTGTAGCCATTGCATCGGCAGCTCAATTTTGATCTCTTGGTACTTGCTCAAATGTGATAGTTCTAAATGATTCTTTGAAACTATCCACCATCCTTTTGTATGACATGAGTTTATCATCCTTGGTTTGGTATTCATAGGTGACTTGTCGGATGGCTAGCTAGGAATCTCCATATACCTATAGCTCTTTCAGATTCCATTGTATGGCCAATCTGAGTCTTGTGATTAAGGCCTCATATTTTTCTATATTATTCATGCATGGGAAAGTGAGCATGTATGACTTTGGGATGTTGTCACCTTGAGGTGTGATAAAAATAATTCTTGCCCTCGAGCCATGTCTGGTGTATGAGCCATCAAAATATAGCTTCCAGGGTTGTGTAGCTATGATCATGAAAAATTCATCATCTGAAAAGTTGGAGATAAGAGGATGGTCACCTTTGAGTGGTGCATCAACCAACTAATCTGTAATAACCTATCCCTTGATAGCTTTACGGTCCACATATTCTATATCAAATTCACTCAAGATCATAACCCATTTGGCCAAGTAGACTATCAATGTTGTCTTGTTGAGTAGGTACTTGAGTGGATCTATCTTTGCAATAAGTTGTACTTTGTGTGTTAACATGTAGTGCCTCAATTTGGTGGCTGCTAAGATAACTGCTAGGCAAGCTCGCTCAATAGGTGTGTAATTGAGTTCATAGCCTACCAGTGTTCGAGAGATGTAGTAGACAACACATTCTTTTCCTTCTGCATTATATTGTGCTAGTAGTACTCCCAATGTCATGGTTGTAGTTGAAATGTATAACAATAGAGGTCTGCTTGGATCTGGTGGAATCAACAATGATGTATGCATTAGGTAATATTTAAGTATTTTGAATGCTTGTTGGTATTTTGCATCCCATTGAAAACAGATATTGTTGTGTAACAAATGGGTGAAGGGATGACATTTATTAGCCAATTGTACAATGAATCGTCGAATTGATTGCAGCCGCCCTTGTAATGTCCTCAACTGACTGATATTCTTTGGAGGTGGCATGTCCATGATTGCCTTGACATTTGTTGGATCTACCTCAATGCCTTTACTTGAGATAATGTATCCTCAGACCTTCCCAGAAGTTACTCCAAAGACACATTTCTTGGGATTGAGACAAACGTGGTATTGTTCTAATCTATCAAAGATTTTATCTAATACTGCAAAATGACCCTCTCTTGTTAATGATTTAGCTAGTAAATCATTGACATAATCTTCCATTATTGTGTGCATCATATCATGGAAGATGGTAGTCATGGCTCTTTGATATGTTGCCCTTGCATTCTCTAGACCAAATGGCATCACATTCCAACAGTATGTTCCTCATGGACATGTGAAATTTGTTTTGTGTTGATCCTCTGGAGCGATTTAATTTGGTTGTATCCTGAAAAGCCATCCATAAGGGAAAGCATTGCATGACCTACTATTAGATCGACAATTATGTCGATGTTTGATAAGGGGAAGTCATCTTTAGGACATTCTTTGTTCAAATATTTGAAGTCTATATAGATACAGATGCCCCCATTAGGTTTACCAATAGGTACAATATTGGAGATCCACTCTACATACTCAATTGGTCTAATGAAACCAACATCCAAGAGCTTTTTAAGTTCAGCCTTGACAAGAACGGTAATCTGTGGGTCCATCTTTCTGAGCTTTTGTTTGACAAGTTTAGCTCCTTCTGCTACAGTTAGGTGATGCATGACCAAATCTAGATCTAAGCCAGGCATGTCTACATAAGACCATGCGAAGTTGATTTGGCACTTCTAGAAGAATTCCACAAATTTTGGTTCTTCTTCAGGAGTTAATAGAGATGTCAAATGTATTTGGTGAGGAGTCTCAAGGGTCCCCACATTGAATTCTTTTGTTTCCTCTATTAGGATGGTTGATCTCTCCTCATTTGCACTAAAGGGGAGGATGTCAAACCTTTCATCCTCAGGTGCCTCGGAGAGGTTTTCACCTTTGGATACGCTCTTTGTTTTTACTTTTTTGGGATCAAAAAGTGCCACGGTGTGGTTTTCACTAGAAGATCCATGTTTTATTGTAATATTTTTGCAGCTGAAAGGTTTGGCATCTACCCCAAAGTATGTTGTGCTATTAAGTTCAATGGCAAACCCAACTTTATGATCCCCACTTGGTATCTTATCCCATAATTTTGGAAAGTCTATGAGTGCCTCATCATTTTGGAAATGGTCAAGGCATGGGGGATTTGGCTGGTTCCATTCAATGAGTTTGGGATGAATGATTGGTATTACTTCATAGATTAAGTTGAGTTCATGGGAGGCATCAGTAAGGATTAATACAGAGGTTTCATCGATGGTACTCTCCTTGTCATATTTTGGGGTAGGATTCGACATAGGGCTTGTGGAAGTTGCTTCTAGCTCAAGAACCCAAAATTTTTTAATCCATGCTTCTCCATAAATTGGTATATCCTTACGAGATGGAGGGGTGATGTTTATTCCTTGTCTAAAGTATTTAAGTGCACTGAATCCCATTCCCACTCATGTGAGTTTGTCTCAGGATCACTCTCTAGCATCCAATTATTATACCAAGTTGGGATGTCTTTTGAATTGAATAGTGCTTTAGTTACTGGCTCATGCACTTTTGGAGGTGGGATTGCTGGTGCTGCTGGTGTTATTGATGTTGTTGATGGGGTTGTTGGTGTTGATGGTGCTACTGATGTTGTTGATGGGATTATTGGTGTTGTTGTGTTGCTAGTGTTGCTGATGTTTCTGGTGGGGTTATTGGTGTTGCAGATATAGTCAAGGATTGTATCCTTGGAGTAATTGGCTGATATAGGGGTTTGTTGGGTTTTCCTTTGAATTGAAGCTTGGGAAGAGATTACTTTTAAAAACCTACTCCAATTTTATCTCTTGGTTTCAACTCTGGTTGTAAGGGCTCTCATTGTCCTTGTTTGCAAGGTCCCAAAGCACTATGGCCATCATAGCCCATTCTTTTCAGTATAGTGAAACCTTTTCCATATTTGTTAGTGGGGAGCTTAGCCTTTGGGCTTTCTTTGTCAATGGGATCTGTGTAGATACATTCTGCCAAGTCTTCATCTATGGTTTCCTCCTCTTGACTTTTACCAGGTGTGAATTGTGCTAAAGTGAAAGTTCTTTTGGCCAGTGGTGTTTGAAGTAAACCTTGGGGTTTTCCATGAGTTCTAGGGGATGTGAGTAACTGCCCAACACAAAAGAGTTGGCTAAGATTATATTCCGCGGGACCTTCCTCAACCATTTTCATTTTCAATTTCTCTTGCTTTGGTGTAGGGGTTGTTAAGCTGGAAAGAGAGGTTGGATTAATATATGATGAGGAAGGGATAGCTTCTTTGTTGTTAGGTATGGTGATCTCTAGCTGATGGTGAATATTGTTACAATATGCAAATGGATTAGCATCACCAAGGATTGTAATTTCTACCCCATTATGTGGAAACTTGATACATTGGTGATAGGTATATGAAATGGCTTGCATGGCATGTATCCAAGGTCTCCTAACAAGAGATTGTATGGCAAAGGAAGGTCTAGAACTTGGTAAACTCTATGCTTCACCACTAGCCCCAACCTGATGGGTAATATAACAACCCCTCTGGAAGAACGTTTTGCATCATCATATGCTTTAATGGTTATCTTTTTGTTGGCATCCACTGATTCTACTACATAATCCAATGTCGTGACTAACTGCAAGGTGCATATGTTTAAGCCAGCTCCATTGTCAATCAAGACTCTTGATTCTATGTTGGTTTACAAATCCTTGAATATGGAGGGAGGCATTATGGGGTTGTTGGAAGGAAGTGTTGTCACTTTCAGTAAAAGTGAGACATGGTGATGACTTTAAACTACCAACCATGGCTTGAAATTGATCTATGTTGAGGTTGGCGGAGACGGACTCTTCTTGGAGAGCTTGGTCCAAGATTGTTTTATGTGAGGGGGACAAGCGTAAAAGCTCTAATATGGAGATGAGGGCTGACGTCTTATCCAATTTCCCTACAAGATTATATTGTTTGGGGACGGGTGTCATTCCTTATGGTGTTGCTCAAATAGTAATCTTGCTACGATGCGTAACAATGTTGCATGTAGGATTTGGATCTTTTATGGTAAGACTTGCAACTTGTTCATCTGCATCATAAAGGTGATTCACATTATAATTGTATGCAGCTTGTGTATAATTGGTTGTGGTATCTGTGTTTCTCCCTGAGGTGGAAGGACCCCTTTGATCATGTGATGGAAGTGGATTCTTGAACATTAAGTGATCATCATTCGATGTTTTAGGGTCATGTCCTTCAATTTCAATTTCTCCTCTATTAATAAGATCTTGAACAAGATCTTTTAGTCGATGGCAATTGCTTGTTTTATGCCCTCTTCCTTGGTAAAATTCACAATGTTCATGATCTCGCCACCATGGAGGCTTGACCTGAGGCTCATAATTGGATGTTTTTGGTAAGGTCACAGGATTGGAGGATACCAATTGACATAAGATCGTTTCAATAGGTCCCCCTAAGGGTGTATATGTGTGTTTTGGCTTGTAGTTTTGTTGCTTTTGTTTTGGTTCCTCTTGTTGTGTATTGCGACCTTGATTTTGTGGAATATTGATGGTGTTGCTGTTAGGAGGGGGATTTTGTCCTGCAAACCTGACCACAGGTTGTGCAGTTTTTACTGTTCTTACATCCACTATCCCGTCATTGACAACGTTCTTATTTTTGTTCCAAAATTTTGGTTTATCACTATTATAATATGGATGAGGACCATCTTTGGGTTCATTGTAAATTTTGATAAGTCCCTTTTTGATGAGGGCTCTTTCACATTTTAGTCCTTGAGTGATCATTTCTTCAAAGGATTTTGTACCCTTCATGTCCAAATGAAATTCTATTTCATCATTTAAGTTGGAAATGAAAATTTCCACTAGTTCTTGCTTAGGTAGATGAAGGGAGCATCTGCTAGACAGTTGCCTCCACCGTTGCAAGAAAGTTGAGAACAACTCCCCTAGTTTTTGTTTGGTGTTGCATAAATCTGCTATGGTAACGTCACGTTCTATGTTATGTGCATAATGAGAGATGAATTTTTGGACCAGCTCTTCAAATGCTCTAATTCCACCTAGCAGTTGTGAAAAACATTGTGTGGTTGTGCCTCCCAAACTTTGAGGAAAGAGGTGCATTAGATATGTGTCCTCATAGGCCACCTCTAAACAAGCTGAGTGAAATTCTCATACATGGTCCCTAGGATCTCCTTTGCCCCTATAATTTTCAAATTTGGGTGTTTCCAACCCTCATGGAAAAGGTGGTATAAGCATGTTCCTATCAAAAGGATAGGGACAAATGTTGCTAAGTGAGAACCGAGTAGTCTTCACACCATTATTCAGTTGTTGGGTGAGATTTTCTACTTGTTGCCTCAATATATCTATTTCTGAAGGAGGAGGAGGAGGAGGAGGAGGATTCCCTTGATGATTAGGGTCATAGAAAAAGCAATCTCTACCACCTCCGCCATCGTGATGGCTATGTTGTTCGTATGTTTATCATATCTGCGTTGTATCAAAGTTGGAGGGTAGTTTGGCACCCTCTTGAGCAAGTCTCGAGAAATGAGCATTGGCATCGTTTCTAAGGATTTCATCAAAGAGTCTATTGAATTTGGGATTATGTTATTCTCTTTCTACATCTTCTGGAGTTGGAGTGTTGGGATCTTCATCATTAGTGCCTCCTCCAAAGGCCTCATGATAGTCATTGAGGTTTTATTCCTCCTCTTCAATTTTTGGTTGTCGGTTTCTCATTGATCTTGTTTGAGCCATGTTTTTAAAAGTTGGTGAAAGTGATTATGAGGTGGTGATGAAATTTTTGATGGAAGACAAGTTTTTTGAAATGTTTGGTGGAAGATAGATCTCTAACACTGAAGGTTGGATGTCAACAGAGTTCTTTGTGAATTTCTCTTGTGTTTTTCAACAATTTTGATGTGATGAGGTATAGCAAGGTTTGAGATGTGTTACAAACTAAACTACCTAGTAATGACAGGATGCACTCATAAACTAGTTTTAACCTATCTAGATGTGTAGAAATGTCTCTTAGGATGATTGATCCTAGATGTAGAGACACTCTAAAATGATTTGTTGGTTTGGTTTAAGTAATATCTGAAAGTATTAAGGACAAAAACCTCTTTGTGTTTGAGAGTTGAATGGATTTGTGATGCTTGGATGTGAAAGTGGGTAGGATATGTGTCTCAATAAAATTCTTCCATTATGAAGGGGGTTTCTACTTCTTCCTCTCTTACAGGGGTTGGTGGTTCCCCTCAAGCTTCGTTGTATGTGATACATATTTGAGGAAAGAAAGCAGGATTGATCTTGCCCCCTTTGTTTTTGTGATAATCAAAAGCTCTGTACTGAGTGAAAGCTCTATTACTCAAGGGCTCTTTATCAAATTCATTGGATTTTCCCTGAAGGTACAAGTGCATATGACGTAAGAATACCCTATGTGAGAGAAATAGTTGTCTATTGATATAAAAAAATTTCCTTTTCTTGATAAAAGATTTTGAACCAAGTTGTCTCTTCTTCAATTTGGTCTTTTGATGAAGACTCTTTTTTCTCAAGATATGAGTGATGGTCATACAAAATGATATTTTTTTTCACTTGTTGATGTTGTTTTGTTTATCAATGTTTGATGTAGATTTGTTGGATGGATACTTGGTTTCAATTGTTTTGAATTTCTTTGACAAGAAAACACAGCAAGCACACAAGCACAATAATCTTGCCCCTTTTCAATAAAGGCACAATAGGTGTGGGTCTAAATCAACCCAATCATGAACTTTTTGACCCTTTTTAAATGTATTTTATGTTTCTCAAAGCCTGAAGTTGGCCAAATTTGTTACTGGTCTAAAACAAGACGAAGACAACTCAAACACTTTTTATCCCTAAGGTCATGGCCAGTTGCGATATTTTCAGCCCACATCTTGATATTTCTTCGACTTTGGTATCGCATACCTTATGGATCCCATCATTGTAGGTAAGGATGTGATATACTAAGTCTTGTGCGAGCATAACAGATACATGATCCCTATGATGGTGGAGTCACCTCTTTCATCAAGCTACAAGTAGCTTTTCATAAAACCATGTTTGTACTCAAGGAAATATATATGTTAAGTATCTTGGGAGCAAAACCATCTATGCTCTTGCACAGAACTTTTCACAAATATCCTCAATCAATAGAACGGGTGGGCTGCTAAAATAAGAGGTGTCTAGTAATGTTCGATGTCTTTGGATGTAAGTTCATTCTGCAGTGACTTGCTTAAGAGCTTTGTAACTTGTGGTGGGGTTCATATGTCCTTTCAACAAGTTACACTATAGGAACAACTACACCCAAGGCTATAGCTTTCGCTCTCACCGTTTCTATAGCGGCTCAAAGGATTTACCACACAAGGTCATTGCCAAGAGTGATGTGTCTCTTGGAAGGCCTCTCTTAAAAATAGAAAATTTAGAGCATTATTAACACTTTTCTCTTGCACCTAGGACCACGAGAGCCAAGGGAGAGGATAGTGTGTGTTAGAAATAGGACCACTCTACAGATTTGCACAAGCGTTCCAAACATGGAAAACACTTGTTCTTTTTAGCCTTTTCTTGCAATATGATCTATTTGGTACTTGGAGATGTTGCTCCAAAAAGCATGGGGTTCTTTTTAATTCCACAAAGCAATTTGTTTTCTAACTAGGAAAATGAAATCCTAGTCAACAAAATGAAAGCACGTTTGCTTAAACTAAAATGATTTTGAAAACAAAATGGACAAGTTTGATTGTTCTTTTTTAACTTGGAAATAAAAGATTGATTGTGAATTTTATCCTTGCAAGAAATGAAAGATTTGTTGTTCCTTTTAAAAACCCAAATTGAAATGTTTGTCCCTAACTTGCAAGAAAGCAAAATTGTTTGATTTGTTGTTATTTTTTGCCTTACAATAAGATTCTTTTTAAACCCAAATGAAGATGTTTGTTGATTTTAGCCCAAAAATAAAAAGATGAGATTCTTTTTAAAACAAAGGAAAGTGAATTCTTTTTATCCAACTTAAAAAACTAGAAAGAAATTTAAATTTCCTAATTCTATCTCCTCGAATCCTGCAAGAAATCATTAGTAACCTGCAAGAAGAAAAATTAGTAAAATAAAAATCTTTTTGGTGGGCTTCCACATGCCTAAGTTTTTAATTTTTTGATTACAAATTATTATTTTTGGCTCTATGTTACAAAAGTGCTACTCTGTGAGAACACAGAAGCGCTACTTCAGACAACAATGTTGAAGTACTGCAAAATGGAAAAAACAAATGACAACAGCGCTAAACTATGAACAAAAATGTTATTTAAACAGTTTCAAAAGAATTTAAAGACTGACAAACAAAGAGCGCAAAAGCGCTAGATTATTACAAAAGGGCTAATTAATAAATAAAAGTGCTACAACTATAGCAAAAGTGCTAACAGTGCAACGAAAGCACTACAAATCAAGCAAAAGTGCTAAAACTCTTATGTTGATAGTGCCAAAACGCGAGAAAAAAGTGCTAAAGTGCAACTTGTGTGTGAAGAAAATAAGAAAATCACAAAAAAGTTAGATTGGACCAATCAGAAGGTTGCGTGTTCGATTCACGTTGGGTTCACCAAATGATGCACGCTAAAAAGGAGGTATAAGACACAAGACAAGTCGTTAGTATGTTAGTGACAACAGAAATGAAACACAAATGAATTTATGAACCTAAACATGCATATCAAGAGAGATAAAAAGCATACAACAAGAAACATAAACAAATGAAAAAGGGAAAGGAAACCCCCTAAGATGCTCCCCAACTTGCTCGTAGTTGCTCCTCCCTTGTTCCTCTCCTCTCCAAGTTCCACATGAGTTTAGCCCTCAACTTTTTGCACTATCTATGGATGTCTTATGAATATTCAAGATGATTATGAAAATAAGAACAAATTCCTATGCAAGTATAAATAAACTACTATGAGAAAGCACCTAATTAGTCTATGTTAATTTTAGCAAAATAACAAAGCAAATGCTCCTAAATGCTCTCTCAAAATAACTATAAGTTTGATGCATACAATATTTATGGATCCTTTTGAAGAAGGAATGGGCTCTATTTATAGGAGAAATAGAGAAATGGATGGTTGAGATTGAGTAATCTCAACAAGGGCCAGGATTGATGGGTTTGTGATCCATGTGATGGCTTTCAACCCAATCCCACAATGACAAGTGTCAACATGAGATGGCTTGAGAGGAGAGGGAAGAAGCATTAAATGCTTGAGATGACATAAAGGTTACCTTGGGAGGGTTTGGTTAGGATTGAGTTAGTGAATAAAGCTTTTATCCAATGAATAATGCCTTTATCCAATGGACAAACTCTTGTGCAAGAGTTAGTGGGGATAACCATGGTCAAAGCAATAAATGCTTGAAGAGACCCATGAGTTAAATGGGGGTTGAGTTAGAGGGAAAGCCTCTAACCATGTGGGCAAGTTGAACTAACCATTAATGGTTATGTAAGAGCCATAAATGGTTATGTAAGAACAATTAATGGTTTGGAAGACTTTAGGGGTTAACTTGTTGAAGACATAAAAGCCTTTAATTCTTTTTAAAGACTTTGGAGGCTTTGAGAAGTGACTTCTCTTTGCTTAGGAATGTGACAATAATTAGGGAGGGTGATTAGGCTAATTAGGAATGGTTTAGAAGAATCTAGATGGGGATTTAGGATGCAAGTGGGTTTGGTGGGTGAGAGAAAATAGGATTTTAATTAAAATAAAATTTATTTATTTCAACTAAAAATGTGCAACTTGCAGTTGTAGGAGAATGCAAGTTGGGGGGAGTTTAGGGATTTAAATAAATATTTATTTATTTATTTAAAGAAGGAAAGAGATTAATTTAAACAAATATGTTTTATTCATTTAATTGATTGTTAGAGTGTGGCTTAATGAATTAATTTAAATAAATTAAATAATTTATTTAGTTAATAGAAGAAGAGGTTGAGGATGAATTAATTAAATATTAATTTAATTAACTGATTATTGATGACTAATTAATCAAATAAATATTAAATATTCATTTAATTAAATGGACAAATTTATGTGTCTGCGGTATGCATACTAACATAAAAATGAACCCTAAAGTGAAAGTAACACTACAATGCTTAATAATGTAATGAATGCCAAATGGACTTCACCTTTAGAATGTAATGAATGTAGTCTAGAACATGGAATGGAATAATAAATGTGAGCTAACAAATGCAAACTAATACATGTAATGGTATTAAAAAATGAATGGGATCTAACAAATGCAATGAATGCAACTAGATTATGTAATGAAGGGATGAAAATGAATAAAATGTAATGAATGCAACCTAATCATGTAATGAAAGGATGAAAATGAATAAATGCAATGAATGAAACCTAATCATGTAATAAAATGATGAAAATGAATGGGATCTAACAAATGCAAAAAATGCAATGCAAGGTGCTCAATGGGTGCAATGTGGGGTAAAAATGCAAATATGGAGGTGTTTATTTTTTTGTTTGTTGTGTCAACCATGGTACAAAAAAATAGGTTGATACAAGAAGGGGGGGAGGGAGTGGAAAAATTGGATTCTCAAGAAGATGGAAGGTGAATGGGGGGAAAGGGTTTTATTGTTGTTTATTGTGTGGAGAACATTCCTAGGTTTGATATTGCAATGGATTATCGACACCACTGACTATAAAAATCGGGATGTTATGAGTATCTAATGTGCAAACTAAACTCTCAAAAAATAGATTATCCTTATGCACGCAAGTTCTCAAATAACCATGATGGAGTATATGTGAGACTTGTTGGATCATGCAAGAGAAACCATCAAACATGTCATACCACAAAAACAATGCCCCACTATAAACCAACCAAGACATACCAAGATATAAGATGATCAAAGAAGCCCTCAATAGGTATTGTTGGCATATGCACACTCCAATGAGACATTGTATGTGATTGAAGGTTTTGTCATTGATGGCAACCTTGCAATCCTATGGCACTGGCAAAAGCATTATACCGGCATCAGCAGATCACAGTCTACACCAGCACTCAGGACACCGGCACCGGCACAGAAGAAAGGAAGTATACCGGCATAGAGGCCGACAGGATTTTGTTATATTTTGTTTTGTTTATTATTATAAAAATGTGTAAGCCGACTTGGAAAATTGTAAAATGACTCTTATATATATATATAAGAGATCATTGTAGACATTTGAAATGTGATGTAGAAGGAATATAAGAAAAATATAAGGCAGGCCTATTGTGTGAAATATAGGTCAAGGGGTATATGTAAAGAACAGAGCAGGAACCGGTACTGAATCAGGCATTGAAGATGCTATTGTAAAGCAGTACAAGTTATTGGATTTGTATAATCCTTATTGTAAGTTAGTGAGACTTCCCATTGAGCAGTGAGCTCTAGGCAGTTGGCCTTCCTGCATGTGCAGGCCCCTATTGTAAGTAATATTCTCTTATTGGCCAGTGAGTGAATATTGTGGGTCACAAATCCCACCGAGGTTTTTCCCACACTGGGTTTCCTCATTAAAATCTTGTGTTATGGTGTGTTTTTCATGTGGATGTTTTTGATTCTTTTTATTGCATTATTTCTTGCATACCGGTACACTGTTATATTATGTTTTGCATGTTTTAAGTTAAGAAATTCCATTAATTGGTTAGATACTGATTCACACCCCCCCCCTCTCAGTATCTATGGTATCCCTAACAATTGGTATCAGAGCTTGGTCCTCCATTTTCAGAAGCCTAACAGTTTGAGGAAGATCTTGACACCGATAAAGATGGAAAATCTAATGAAGCAACTTGAAGGAGCTCTTACAGACTATGATGCAGAGAAATTGAAAAATATCAAACTAGAAGATGATTTAAGGGCAGCTCAGGACATCATTCAGGCACTTCAAGAAAATTTTACTATTGCAAGAAATAAGATAAGATAACTTTGTGAAAAATTGCAAAATGAGAATGATGAAAAGGAATCACTTAATGATATGATAAGCAAGTTGAAACAAGAGATCATGACAACAAAAAATGAAATGCACGATATGACTATGAGATTTTGCAAAGAAATTGAGGATAGGAAGAAGAATGAAGAAGAATTAACCAGAAGACTAAGTGATGCAGCAAATGAGACACGAGACTTAGCTGTGAAAATGACATGTTGAAGACAGATCTGATGCATACTCAGAATGACTCAAATGAACTAATGAGACAAAAGGGAGTCTTAGAAAGAGAACTAGAAACTGCAAATCAACACAAAGAAAAATTCAAGAAAAACTCTGAGGAACTTGGCACCTTGCTGAATCAAAAACCTAAAGGTGACACTTTTGGAATTGGCCTTGAAGTTGGTGAAAACTCTGGTACTACAAATACTCAGGATCACAGCAAACCGGTAAGACAACCTAATGCTTATAAATTCAATGGAAAATGCTTTAACTGCAATAAGTATGGTCATAGAGAAAATGAATGTAGATCTAGAAATTATCAGAATATCAACACATCCGCCGGTCAATGTTCTAAATGCAACAAAGTAGGTCACAATTCTAAAAACTGTAGAATGAATGTGAGATGTTATGTTTGTGGAAGATTTGGACATTTATCTAATCAGTGCAGAACACAAATTGGCATAGGTTATGGGAAAGTTATTCAGAAGAATAATGTAACTTGTTATGCATGTAACAAGATTGGGCATATTGCTAGATTTTGTAGAAGTAAAGGAACACCGGTAGACAACAAAAATTCTAGCTTGAAAGGTAAAGAAAAAGTTGAAGAGGTTAAGCAAGAATTCTCAAAATAATGGATTAGGAAAGCTGATCTAAATATTGGGAATACTCCTCCACTGGTAGAACAAACCAATGCTTCACCGGCAGGACAGAGTGATGCTTCACCGGAAGGACAGAGCAATGCTCCACTGGCAGGAAGTTTTCATCTAATTGAAGAAAGTTTCTTTGAGGGTTTTGGCAATCTAATGACACATGTATTATTATTCCCTCGGTTAGAGATAAGAAGTTGAAAATTACTTATTACCGACAAACAATGTTAAGTGAATACTTAACCGGCATGCAATTAATGTGGTAGATGGCGAATAGACACTATAAAATTGAGGTTTTGGCTCCATTTCATTTCACCGAGATTTCAAATTTATGAAGAGTGCGAAGATTCTGAGCTAAGGCATTTCGAGCAAGAAGCAAGAACACTCCAAGCAATCATCCATCCAAGGCAATAAAAGGTATTTAATCATGGCATCCACCTCTGCAATTGAATATATAGCAAACCCTACTGTTGTTGAAGTGATAAAAAGACCTAGGCCCGTATTTCAGTTAGTACCCAAGATAGCAAAGAAGGATGATACCTTAGGTGCTTTTTCTCAAATTCCTAAGGGAGTTGTTTATGCTAAAGACCCCAGAATGTACATCCACTGCAACATTGAAGAGTTAGGAGATGAATAAATTAAAACCATGTATAAAACCGTGATATGTGATAATACCGACAATATAAAAGATGAACACAAGATCATTGAGACCCTAGGATTTACAGAGATCCTTAGCATTCCTGAATTCCCCAAGGATGTGATTGGGATAGTCTTAAGCAGGGTACATGGAGAATTTTTCTAGTTAGATGCAATCCACAAGATCACCAAGGAAGCTATGAAAGTTGTCACAGGGTTACCGGCCACCGGTAAAAGACCAGATAAAACCAAGAAGGTTTCCAATGACCTAGTTATAAACCTAACTGGTGCAACATTTGACAAGAGGTCCCGAAGAGTTAATGATGTAACAGATATCAATGTGAGATTCATCAGCATGATATTAGGATATAAAGCTACTGATGCAAATAGACTTAATTCAGTCTCAAGCTTATGTATTAAGAGAACTTATGACATGGTCACAGACAATGAAAAAATTAATATATGTGAATGGTTAAAAGATGAACTAATTGACAACCTTGGAAAGATCAAGAAGGACAAGAAAGGAGCCTTTAGGTTTGGAAATTTGTTAGTATGTCTGATGCTACACATAACAAAATAGGTTCCCCGTATAGGTTACAAAGAACTTGGATATGATATACCGGTAGGCAAACAATTAATAGAACTTTTCAATAATATGGGTGAGAACAAGGAAAATAGTATTCATGACTTTTTTCAAGCATTAAAGACCAAAATGAAGAAAAGAATAAGGTTATCATAGAAGATTGTTGACAAATACAAAGATGAAATATGCTTTGTAATCAAGAAAGATGAAATCTGGATGGAAGCGGTTATCCCAAGGATAGTTTGGGTAACTGAGATGGGCTATGAAACAGATGATCACATAGTTGAAACATATGCTAAAGCACTTCTGGAAGCCCCCAAAGAACCTAAAGAAGAAGTATTTGGTAGTGCTAAAACCATAGAAATTCAAATACAATCTAAGAAGAGAGTGAAAAAGGTTGAGGCAGTTGTAAGGAAAGGTTCCAGACAAGCAAAAGTCATCAAAGATGTATTAAAGAAAACCGGTATAACAGAGGATGAGTTAGCAGCTCCACAACCTGAAACTCACCTATCACCAGTAGGTACTTCTTCAGGAAGTGACATGCCTGCAACTTTCAAAAGAGTTGTAAGGAAAAGAGATCCCTCACCGGCAACCACACCCTCACCCAAGAGGACAAGGCAAAAGCAACAAGCAGTGAGATCTCCGGTAAGAAAGGCCACACCAAAGAAGAAACTAACACCCAAGAAGAAGAAAAGGACAAACAAAGACTTGGCTCCTCTTGATATACTACTGAATGAAATCACAGAGGAAGGTAAACTGAAGAACATAGAGAAAATATATGACACTCTAACAGCTAATGAAAAAGAGCAAGTTGAAAATAGTGTTATATTACATATGGATATGTATAAGAAATTTTTAATGGAAGTAGTCAATGAAGTTCCAGATGAACTATTCAAAAGACTAGAAGCAAGAAGACAAGCAGTGATAGAACTGGATAAGAAAATAAAGATTGAAAAACTACTTGTTGTATATCCGGTAAACTCTCCACAAGAAATTGATGACCTAATTGCTCAAGCTAACCGGATAGTATTTTCTACTGCACACCGGCATGTTGCTTTAATGGTAGGAAGAGTTAATGAGGTAACAGAGGAGACAGAAGATGGATGGGATATATTCCTGGTTGAGAAAGAAAAACAAGAAGAGTACAGGAACCCCAAACCCATAAAAGTTTATCAGAAAGATAGAGACAAGGGGAAAGGAAAAGTTGGTGGACCACCTAGTATCAAGGTTAGAGACAACTTACCCCCACCTCCTTTAAATACTCCACCAGTAAAAACAACAACTACAGATGATCAACTGGCAGCTGAGAGTATGGATGTAGAGGATAATAATCCTAATCCTGAAGCCCTATATACTATGAATGTTGATACTCATAAGATCAACATAGTGGTAGACAAAGATTCAACTGATAAGGCTAATATGGCTAGTGAGCCTCCAGTAGCAGGGGAAACTGCTGATAGAAGATAAAGAGCAAAAGGTAGAGACTGAGACACAGACTGAGGCAATGAAACAAATAGAGCAAAAGGCTCTGGGACAGCAATAGGAACAAGGTACATAAGGAAACAGTGCCACCGGCAACTAGTGAAAAACCAGTGCTTAAAGAAATGCAGACACAAACAGACCTACCAGAGTTCAATACAAGCTTGGTTACCTCCACTAGTACTCAGATTGTTGGATCATCATCAGGATACAAATCAACAAATGTGAATAAGGTGCTATTAGATTCAATCAAGAAAATAACAGACTGCAACTCACAAGCTTACAAAGCAATTGATGATTCCATACCAATTTTGAAGGTAATTGCTCCCAATTGTAATATAGACAATAAAGATTCTTTAGGACAACTAGATACACTGTGTAAATATATCTCAGAAAACATTGAGAAAATAAAAGAAGAGTCAGTGAAGGATAAAGTAGAAGTTGAAAAACAGAAATTCTTTAATGAGCAAATAAAGAAGTGTAATAGATATTTTGACACACTTCTACCAGAATTATGTAATTTCTTGAAAGAGTACAAAAATTTGTACAAAGATACCTGTAAAACAAACTTTTGACTATAGATATAGACAAGAAAATGAGCAAGGTACAGGATGAGATCAATAAACTTGCAGACAGTTTTGTCAACTCACCTGATACACTATCAATTTTTGAGGTGAAGATAACAAATTTTAAGGAAGAACTACTCAAATTGGAAAGAGAGAAAGAAAGAATAATAAGTAAGGCAAAACATTTGAGATCAAAACTAAGTCCAAGATTGGACTATCTAGCATCTCTGCGGAAGGAAGTATCTAAAGCACTAATACAGGGAAGTAAAACACCGGCAGAGCATTTGCAGCATCTCACCAGTACAGTGAAGAGAATAGAGATAGCAATAAAGGATAGCAAGAAGTTTATGGATAGTATTAACTTGATTTTGGGAGATCTTTTTCAAATTGTAACCACCCAGCTACAAGGTTGAAACTACAAACTCTACTGACATCTTGACAACCTTTGTCATTGATGCCAAAGGGGGAGTAGTGGGATGAGAAAATTCAAATCACAAGACAGGAACCATATGCTCAAGGGGAGCACACACATTTTTGGTAACATTTTTGGATACTTTTTTTTGAAATTTCTCATGAGTGTTGCCATCAATGCCAAAGGGGGAGATTGTTGGCATATGCACACTCCAATGAGACATTGTATGTGATTGAAGGTTTTGTCATTGATGGCAACCTTGCAATCCTATGGCACCAGCAAAAGCATTATACTGGCATCAGCAGATCACAGTCTACACCGGCACTCAGGACACCAGCACCAGCACAAAAGAAAGGAAGTATATCGGCATAGAGGCCGATAGGATTTTGTTATATTTTATTTTGTTTATTATTGTAAAAATGTGTAAGCCGACTTGGCAAATTGTAAAATGACTGTTATATATAAAAGAGACCATTGTAGACATTTGAAATGTGATGTAGAAGGAATATAAGAAAAATATAAGGCAGACCTATTGTGTGAAATATAGGTCAAGGGGTATATGTAAAGAACAGAGCAGGAACCGGTACTGAATCAGGCATTGAAGATGCTATTGTAAAGCAGTACAAGTTATTGGATTTGTATAATCCTTATTGTAAGTCAGTGAGACTTCCCATTGAGCAGTGAGCTCTAGGCAGTTGGCCTTCCTACATGTGTAGGCCCCTATTGTAAGTAATATTCTCTTATTGGCCAGTGAGTGAATATTGTGGGTCACAAATCCCACCGAGGTTTTTCCCACACCGGGTTTCCTCGTTAAAATATTGTGTTATGGTGTGCTATTCATGTGGATGTTCTTGATTATGTTTATTGCATTATTTCTTGCATACCAGTACACTGTTATATTATGTTCTGCATGTTTTAATTTAAGAAATTCCATTAACCAATTAGATACTGATTCACCCCCCCTCTCAGTATTTGTGGTATCCCTAACAGGTATAGGCATGGGACACAAAATAAAAATCAACATGAAAAGATCATACATGCAAATGATCCACATGGCCAACAAACATCTCTTGCCAAGAGTAGGACATGGATTTAGATAGACTGTCAAACATGGGAAGGATGCATCTCGATGGGTATGATGATGAATAGATAGATGGAAGGCAAAAGATAGGCTAACTATGTGGGGTCGGCTAGTGGGAATATCTCTTCTCAGATTTGGTTAGCACGTTGTGGATAGGTGTTTGGTCTATGTGCAAGTCAAGATAAGCTCAAGTAGACAGGGAGCTCAATGTCATTGGTGAATCCTTATTCGTGGTTGTTATCACAAAATAATGCACCCTAACCAAGTTGAGAAAACTCAATTTTCTGGTGAAATATTGGATGACCTCTCAAATTATGGGCTTTGAAAGCTAGAGTTCAACCTCCAAAGAGGGTTGGTTCCCTCGTTACCATCACCTAAAACTAAAATTACTTCTTGACTACGAAAATGAGAGAAAAAAAAAAGTTAAAAAAGAAAGCTAAAACCTAAGGTGATGCACCAAAATATTATGACATATAGCACTGTTATATGCATAAATTATGCTCAATAAATGGGATGGGCTAAGCACAAATCAATTTAAACATCTTTGTGCATAAGTGTTTCATGGTAAAGTTAAATATTGTGAAAGTTTTAGAAGGACAATAAAACATTTTTCACAACTAAAAGATTCATAGCTTAATAACATAAATCATGACCTGCACTCAGATGTATCTCCATGAAGGTGAATTGAAAATGAAGCATAAAACCAAGGATATGTCAAATATCACAAAAATTATATCCAACACTTTCATAATTTCACACAAAAAATAAAGAGAATGAGAAGGCTAAAAGATTTCTTTATTGACCCAAAGATACTTTTTACAACTACATACAAGTCTGAGTTACAATGTTGTCCATGCTTTCAAGAACTAATCAAGTTGCAATTTACATGTTGAGGAAGAGCAAGAAATATTCATGAAAAAAGGCTAAAGTTATGTTTTTAAAATGTGCAACAAATTTCTATAACAAAGGACATGTGTTGAGGAATAAATGAAATTTTTCCTTGTCGTGTTTCTAGGTCAACCTTCTTGGGCGTCCAATTGATTTGTAGCTACTTTTGAGGCCCCAAAAGTGCTCCTAAATGATGAAAAGATGCATAAAACACTCCCTCTTTGATCAATCCATTGATGAGGTTAATAATTTAACTCCTAGATGTCTTCACAAAGCTCAAACTAGGTCAAAAAGTCTCCTAGTTTTTCTCAACAACCTCCTCTTAGATGCTCCCCTTGACTGCTATAACTTATTTCCATCATCAAAGGACATGTATTCCTCATGATTTTGGGGTTGAAAAAGTGTTTGAATTTAACTAGCCCTCTTAGCCATAGCATATATTGAAAACCAAATTGTTGCATGTTCAACACCTACTCATAATTGATTGATACTCATACTATCATTTCATTCTTTGTGGAAGCCTCTTGCTTAGCTTACAAACAACATTGACTAAAACAGAAGTTCACAGGTCATTATATTCCTTCTACTGTCACAAGGATATAACATTCATTGCTCTTTATCATTTTTAATCAGTGAATAGTTGTATCTTCTTCTATCTCAAACCTTTGTTTATCAATCTTATTGCCTTTGTTCATCTTTAAAGATCTATTTTTGTCATTTCGCTTTGACTACAAATATCTATGTCTAGTACCTCTTGACAACTATTCATACTATTGCAATGACTACAAACTCTTTTATCTGATTACACTCTAGCTCCCACATTGTTTATTGCTAGGTATAGAGCTTCTTATTTTCCTTTAGACTACATACATTATTCAGAGGGTTGATACCATTGTCTTGACAACATTTTCAATGATCTCATACTATTTGACAACCATACACAATGCATGGACTAGCATCTTTCATAACACCTATGTGCAATTTTAATAGGTCTTCCAAACATCTCTCTGACTACATTCCCCAAAACCCTTGTTGACATTCTCTTATTGAAGCCTTCTGTAATGAAGATGACCTAAGGGTTAGGTCATGATTGTGCACAAATATTCTAGCCTAGAATGTCATTTATTGCTTTCTTGTCATGGACTGTCTTCTCTCATCTTCACTTCTTTTGAATGCTCCAATAGGGCATAAACTCTATTTTCTTTTGATGCATAACCAATGTGCATCAACATCATTGTCTTGTCAATCATGAACTTTATCTTTTGTTCAAAGGCATTCTCTAATCTCTACCTTGTATGTTGCACCTATGACTGTAATGTGTTAAGTCTACCATCTTCATGCTATTCTTATTCTTTTGTATTGACTGCTTTTAGATATAATGGTCTGCCACAAGAATTCTACACATTGTTTTCTTATTCACTTGGCTTCATTGGTTGTGAATAACCTTCATTGCATAGTTTTCCTTATTTGGATGCTCATGAATGTCGATGTCTTGACTATCTTCACTATTTGAACTGAAAAATTTTCATGAGGCTCTTTTTTTTCCTTTATCTCAGACTGAGATATCACTGTTATAGCTCCAAGGCCGCCTTTACTACATTTAACAGTGATCTTTCTTTGAAGAAATTAGACTACCATCTAGGCCCCAAAACTATTAAAACTATATGCATCTAATTGTGTATATTTGAGACTTCGTCCTCTATATTTTTTAACAATCACTATCTGAGGTCTATCATTTTTTATGCTCTCTTAGGTTCTTTTATGCTCTTTCAAATTAGAAAAACTCAACAACTATTACCATGAGATTCAGTCCACCCACTTTTTCCACCTTATGACTGTTCAATGCTTTTATTTTGATAAATATCCATACCCTTGATTGTCTTCTACTTCTTCATCATTTCCTGGTTGTGATGAGTACCATTATCTCTATATGTTTATTAAGCAATGTCAATGCTCACTATTTATTTAAAGTGGTTGTGACCTTGTGCATGAGCCTTCTATGGTTCAACTATCCCTTTGTGACATTGTCCTCATGAGGTCTTTTGATACTTTCCATAGAGTTGCACCTTTGTCCATAACTTATGGTCTCACCATGCTGATGAAACCGTTCCTTAACAACTATTATCATAGTGAATGTGACCTCTTAAAAAAAATGTTGTCCTTTTTACTTGGCTTGTTGTTGGATTGTCCTTGATATGCTTATAAAGTCTTCACCTGACAATGAATACCATCATATTGGTTGTGTCATTTCCTTACAATTGTAGCAAAGTATTTCATAGTTTCGTTGCTTCCTTAATATGCTTTCATTATTGACTGTGTAGAGAAAGATCTATGAGCATTAATATCAACACAACCCTTTTATGCACCAACTTACATCTTTCATCAAGAAAAACTATATCATGATCTGGAAATAAGAAATCATTACTATCCACTTTAGATCTCTTATTTTCCTCTTGTATGGACAATGATGACAATGCAGCAAGTGGGCTACATTCCTACTTCTCACGCACTTCTGCTCTGTATATAAAATCTTGATTTGCAACTTATCCCTCTCAATATTTCTTACAAACCATGGACATCTCTAAGGTTTGAGGAGGTGAAGATGTACAAATTTGGTTCTCTTCTTTAATAAGAACTATGTCAAATCAACAACTTATGTGTTTGCAAGGTTAATGGACTAAAATACAAGATAATATACAAGAACCAAGAGAATTATTTGACATACCTAATTTAGATATGAATACAAGGATGAAAGCTTAGTCATGTGGGTAAGTGCTAGAGATCCCATTTGCTAATTTTTCACCATGCATAGAAGACTCTTTTAACACAAAACAACTGGAAACCCCACATGCCCCAAAATTTATGCTCTTGATTTCTTTTAGTGCCAACAAAAATAGAACCTCATTCAATATCTATGCAATGTGGGAAGTACTGGAACACAATTTTCTAAACTCATGCCAATAAAGGATTAACTCCATCATGCCATTATCTTCCCCCTTGTGACCTGCAATGTGGGGTTTCATAAAAAAGAAAAGCATTAATCTTTACAAAAAAATGAGAGGACTCTTTCAATGCCATAAACATCTTCTTCAAGGATTGCAATGTGGAGGACATCTAGAGTAAGTGGTTATTGCTTTTGTGCCAAGCATGAGAGCTTCCTTCCATAACAAAGCCAAGTATGATATCTTCCTTCCATAACCACCAAAAACCCTACATACTCCATGCTACGTGCCCTAAAATTTAGAGGGGTTTTCAATATGGATAGTAGACAAAGCCAATAAAAAGTTAACCTTTTATTTTCCCCTTCCTTTTGGTGCCTAAGTCTTCCAAAAACTTAAAATTCTTCTCCTTCCTTTGTGTGGGAAAACATTTCAAAGGTAAAGAGAAAAATATGCTTCACTTTTCTCCATCTTTCAACGTGGAAAGAAAAATTAATAGAAATGACTCTTATTTCACAAAACTCAAAGGCTTATTTGAACAAAACACTTTAATACAACTCGCCCTTTATAAGCTTTTGAAGCATGAGATAACCTTAAACACTTAAAAACTTTGATAGCTTCCCTCGCTTTTGGAGCACATAGGTGTTTTAACTTAAGGCTTATGGATGACAAATAAAATAAAAAGTACCAAACACCAAAAGGCTTGTGTGACTATTTTAGTCTGATGTCTAAAATAAGTTAACAATAGCAAGTGTACTTAGCTCATCATCTCATTCGGGAAGAGGAGGCGTTGGTAGAAAAATGGTGTGGGATGAAAGTGTGTGGTCAATTCTAAGGATGCCTGCACAAATGAATAGGAATGTAATGGGATAAAATGGAAATGAAGGGTGTAATAGAAATGAGATGAAGGGATGGGTGAGAATGTGATAAGCGTTTTAAATAGATGGTGGATTAGACTTATTTACCTTGACATCTAAAAATAGGTTTTCACCAAGGTACTTGCCCATAGCACCACAAAGTGGTTTTCACTAATGGACAAAAAGTTTTTCTTTACTTTTTTGCATTTTTGTATTTTTTTTTTTTTTGGATTTTTTACTTTTTGGGTTTTTTTAAATTTATTTTTTAGTTTTTTTGCTTTTTCTTATTTCTATTGGATTTTTTTTTTTAAGTTGGGATTCTCTTACACTTATGCAAAGAATTTCTTTGTATGGATAATATTCATGGGCACACCCAATGTTTCTCCTTCATGTGTCACCCATTGATAGGTCCCTAATTAATATTTAGTAGTGATGATGTAAGGTCCTAACCAATTAGGCTCAAACTTTCCCTTATTTTCACAATCATGAAGATTTTTTTGATTTTCCATAAGAACAAGGTCACCAAATTTAAATTCATGGGTTCTTACTTTCTTATTGTAGTTGAGATGAAGATGATTCTAATAAACTCAGAGGTGATTTAAAGCACTGAGGAGTTGTTTAGCTAATAATTCAAGCTCTTGAAGTCTATCCACTCTACATTCTTCATCAGGAAGAATGTGGTGCAATGATACGCATAGCGAAGGGAGATCAATATTGAGAGGTAAGATTTATTTGGAGCTAAACACAAGAGTGTATGGAGTGGCCCTTGTGGGTGTGCGGATGCTTGTGCAGCTGGCCCAAATGGCGAGATGGAGTTGCAAGTGCCAATCACGACCAACTTCATTGACTATCTTTTTAAGGACTTTGATAAGGGTTTTATTCGAAGCCTTAGCTTAACCATTGCCTTTCATGTAGTATGAGGTGGAGAAGCAAGGTTGAATATCAAATTTCTAGCATAATTATTTTACATCCTAATTTTTGAAAGGTCTACCATTATCTGTGATGATAATCTTTGTGATGCCATAATGATGGATGAGATAATTTTGGATAAACTTTGCAATCTGTTTGACAATAGTATAGGTGAATGGAATGGCTTCCACCCACTTGGTGAAATATTTTGTGGTGGTGATTATGAATTTATGGCCATTGGAGGAGGTAGGATGGTTTTTTCCAATGAGATCAAGCCCCCATTACGAGAAGGGCCAAGGTATAATAAATGGTTGCAATTCTTATGATGGTGCATGAATTTTATCACAATACTTTTGACAAGGTATACATTTCTTTACATAGTGATAAGCATCTTGTTCCACGGTACGCCAATAATAACCCATTCAAAGAAGCTTCTTAGCCAATGTGAGACCACTTGAGTGTGCTTTGCAAATACCTTTGTGTACCTCTCGTAGTGCTTGTTTAGCCTCTTCTTTGTCTAAACACCACAAGAGGGTTCCATCAAAATGCCTTTGAAATAGGTTATCTCCAAGAATGGTGTAGCAAGCAGATTGGCTAATGAATGTTTGTTGTTGGGTTTTGGTGAGATAGGGTAGCATGGTGTTGTTATTAAGGTAAGTGTAGGTGTCTTGATACCTAGGGGAACCAGGACCAACAACTAAACAAACCATTTCAAACTCAGGTACATCATATGTTGGAATAAAAAATATGCTCAACCAAGAATTCACATTTATGACTATTATCACGTATTTGTATGAGAGAACCAATGGTAGCCATAGCATCGACAACTTTGTTGTTTTCTTGGTGGATCTTCTCAAACTAAATAAAAGAGAAATATTGTTTGAATTCTTCCACCATGCGATGATAAGGGATCAACTTATCATATTTAGTTTGATATTCATCATTGACTTTTCTAATGACAAGTTGTGAATCACCATACACATCTAGATTGGTGATTTTCAATTGGATAGCAAGGAGGACACCTATGATGAGAGCTCCATACTCTACAATATTGTTTGTACAAGAGGATTCTATCTTATATGACTTCAAAATGCAATCTCTTTGAGGAGAACTTACCAAAACAATTCATGCCCCTGATCCATGCTGCATGCAAGAACCATCAAAATATAACTGCCACTTAGTAGATGGTCATGATGGCATCATCAAGGAACTCTATAATTAAGGGGTGTTCTCCTTATAGAGGGTCATCAACCAATTGATTTGCAATAACCTATCCCTTGATATCTTTATGATCCACATACTCAATGTCAAACTCGCTTAAGATCATGACCCATTTAGCAGTTCATCCTATAAGAGCATCTTTAGAAAGTAGGTAGTTGATAGGATTAATTTTTGCAATGAGCTTAATCTTATGATTAAGCATGTAGTCATGGATTTTTTGAGTATTGAAAACCACTACAAGGCATGCTCATTCAATGGGTGTTTATTTAAGCTCATATCCTTTACCTTGCTCATCAACTTGTGCTAGTAACATTCCTAGGGCTACCAGTGTAGTAGAGATATACAACAGAAGGGGTTGTCCAAGGATATTAGACATCAAGACTGGTGGACTAGCTAAATATTCATTGAGTTTGTCAAATGCCTTCTGACACAAATAGTCTCATTCAAATCTTTCTGAAGTAGATGAGTGAAGGGGTGACACTTTCTACAAGCTATGCAAGGAATATGCAAATAGACAAGAGTTTTCCTTGAAGGATACAAAGTTGCTTAAGATTCTTTGGTGGTGACATGTCCATGATAACTTTCACCTTAGCTAGATGGAATTCAATTCATCTACACGTGATATAATAAAACCTAGGAGTTTCTTGTAATTAACCTCACAGACACATTTCTTAGGATTAAACCTCAACTTATACTTTTCCAATCATTCAAATATTTTAGTCAGGATGACGATGTGCCCCTCTCAAATCTTTGATTTACCTAGAAGATCACCCAAATAGTCTTCCATAATGTCATGGAGAAAATAATGAAAGATAGTCGTCATAGCTCATTGATAAGTGGCTCCTATGTTCTTCAATCCAAAGGGCATAACTTGATAGCAAAAGATTCCCCATGGGTTGTTTTGTGTTGATCTTCAACAACAATTTTAATCTGATTATATCCTGAGAAACCATCTATGTCTATTAAGGAAAGCATCTCATGTCTAGTTGTCAGGTCCAATATGATGTCAAGTTTAGGCAAGGGAAAAACATTCTTAGGACATGCCTTATTATGATCTCTAAAGTCAGTGTAGATACGTATGCCTCTGGCAGGTTTTCTAATACATACTATGATTGAAACCCATTCTAGATAGTCAATAGGTCAAATGAATCCCACATCTAACATTTTTTGTAGCTCTACCTTAACTAGAAGAGAAATTTAAGGATGAATCTTTCTCAATTTTCTCTTAACAAGTTTGTTGTTGGGGTGTAATACAAGCTGATGCACCACTAAATCAAGTTCCAATCCTGGCATGTCAACATACAACCTAACAAAGTTGACTTGTGTATCTTTGAGAAAAATTGCAATATCTTGTTTTCTTGATCAATAAAAGATTTGGCGATGAATAGATTCTTTGTATTTTCTTCTTTTCTCATATTGACTGTCTCGGTTTCTTTTATTACCAATTATGATCTATCATGCAATGGTGGAACCATGTTAGGCAAGTTGATTCCCTCATCCTCTAGTGCATGAGCCATGTTTTCACTAGTGGATACGGCCTTTCTTTTTACTTTTTCTATGTATGATGGCGCCTTATTAATGTTTTCACCAGGGGACTTTTGATTTTTCTTTTCATTTTTGCAACTAAGGGAGTTGACTACCAAAGTATGCCTCCTTATTAAGTTGAATGTTATGTACTATTGTATAATCTTTAAGGTTACACATGTTTAAAATTGCCAAGAGGGCATTACCATCAACACAAATGTCAAGAGTCGGTGGTCCTTGCAGGCCCTAATCAATAAGCTTAGGGTATACAAGTGGGAGATTAGGTGAAGTAGAGGAACTGATAGTGTATAAATAGGCTTCATTAAAGAGGTCATCAAGGTATTCGAAAGGTACTTCGTAAAATTCTTCTTTGTCGGAGTCGTCAAAATTAAAAGGAGGGTCTATTTGAACACCAATGATGGTAACCTTAGGTACAAGAGAGTAACCGAGGCCTTTGTTGTGCTTGTATGAAATAGGTGCAATGTTCTCTTTCCTTCCTTGCTCTTTAGGTCCTAGACCATGTCTTTGATAGCCCATTTTCCATAATAGCGGATGCTTTTGGGTATATATCTTTTGGGATGTTTGCAGGTTCCTCATTTTCTTCTCGATAGAGCCAGGAAGAGACATTAGTCTCAATATTATCCTAATCAAGTGGGGCCCATTGCTATAATGTTGTCTTCTTGCATTGTATGGTAGGCTTTTTCCGAATTTCAATTTCCTTAGGCCTACCATAGAACTTAGGAGAGGAAGGGAGATGTCCCACATAGAATGCATTATGAAGGTTGTATTCCCCACATCCATTGTCAATGATTTTGGCCTTGATCTCGAGTTGTGTGGAAGTGGAAGCAACATTAGAGGTGTCAATTATTGGTGGTGAAGAAGTTGTATTAAGAGGACAATGGTAGGGATGCTTTCCCTCAATAAGTTTACAATATTGGAAAGGTTGTTGATCAACGGGGATGGTTATTTCTCTGTCATTGTATGGAAATTTTAAGCATTGGTGATAAGTGGAAGGGATGACTTAGATGGAAAGGATCCATCGATGACCAAGAAGGATATTGTATGGGAGATCAAGGTCCAAAACCTGACATGTAGTCTCAACTATTGTTGGGTTGACTTGAAGCTAAAGTGTGATTGTGCCTTTAGAGACTCTCTTAACATTGCATATGCCTAGATTGTATTTTTTCTAGAAGGATCAACTAGATCTTCAAGGAATCCCAATTGTTTAACCAATTTGTATGTACATAGATTTAACACCGATCCACTATCTATAAGGACTCGCTTGATTTTGTGCTTATGTACAATAGCTTCAATGTGGAGGGGTTTGTTATGCGAGGGATTGGTGGATGGGGAATATTTATAAGTAAAGACAAGGTGATGTTGAATGGTGAGATCACCTATCAAGTCTTAAAACTATGCAAGATTAATGTTGTTGGGTACGTGTGATTATAGCAAGGCCTTTTCAAGAATTTCCTTGTGGATAGGTGAAGTCTTGTAGAGCTCAAGGATGGATATTTGTGCAATCATCTTACCAAGGTGGTCAAGAATATCATAACGAGTGGTAGGCGGTGTGGAGAAAGAAGGTGGAGGAGGCAGAGCTCCTTGAATAGTTACTCTTCCTCGAGTCATGTAGTTACATTGCAATCTCTTGGGGGGATGGATTTGAAGGTGAGGCACCTTTGATGACTAATTGTTTTTGAGAAAATTCCTCAATTTCATAACAAAGTAGTCGATGGGATGGTGACCATTGGGTCTCTTCTAGATATACCAAATAATGTGACACATTTTGAATTCCTCATCGAACAATTGATGGTACCAGAATATGAGATTCCTTAATCAAAATGTGTATGTGTGATAGTTGCTTCTGAATCCCCATGGTACAAGGACATATATGCTTATCTTCATGATTTGTACATTCCTCCTGATCTCTCTCGAAATCAATGAAAGATACTAGTATGCCAAGCATCTAGACATGTCATCATTGCGGACACATTGTACCAGAAAAGCCTAGACAAGACACTTTTGTGATACCTTGATACAAGAGAATCACAACTAGCCTTGAGAGAAGTACATTAAGGGATATGTTTCACTCATTCTAGTGGTCCAACCCTAGCTAAGAAAATCCTACACACATGATGTTAGTTAAGATGAGAGGGGGGGGGTGAATCATAAAAACTTCACTATACAATATATTCACCAGATTCAACCTTGGTAGCCTTTATCTGATATGCAACTATGACTATAAATCATTCAATACTCATAAACAGATACACTTAAAACATCATAACACATTTAACACCAGATTTAACGTGGAAACCCAAATAGGGAAAAACCACTGTGGGATTTCAGACCCACTAAGAAATATACCCTTCTAGAGTATGCTCGGTTAAAAGCTAATCCAGTTACAGATTACAAAAACACATTACTAGATGTGACCTGGTTAAGGGATTTCCCTCAGACTTGTTAGAGTCTTGCACTTTGTTAGAAGTGACCTTGTCAAAGGATTTCAAACACTCATTTAGAATGTTACGTTGCTAGAGGGTTTACAAATAAGACTGTTAAGTCCACTTGGTTAAGAGATTTCTTATCACTTACAAAATAAATAATAGTAATAAAATATATCTGCAACTTCACATCTGAAATGCTAAAGCAGGTTCTATTTGCTCAAAACAATCTTGTCATAAGACTTATCTTGTCCCTTGTTGGGCTTGTTGGGCTTCTCAATCTGTTCTTCAATCAGATCTTCAAGCTTCTGTGCTCGGTAAACATTATTGTAGCATCATTGTGCATACATTTGCCCGCATACATTGTTCATCAACAATTCCTTATTTATAAACAATTTCTAACTGCTTAATCTCCTTGATCACATTTCCCATGATCAATCTTAGCCATCAGATCATCAAACTTGACTAGGTTCAATGTATCCTTCGATCAGAAAAATGTTTTACCTTGCCTTGGAACTTGCATTCCTTCCTTGGAACTCATGCTAGGTTATTGTGGTTCAATCTATGTTGTAGATCTTCCTCTTGATTTTCCATTGCCACAGATCCTTAACAAACTTCTTGCGAAACATACCAATCATTTATTCATCTCCAGCTCATCAACATCCTTCATTAAATAATGCTTTTATTCATCCAATGCGATCTATTATAACTCGGTTGTTACTCGGTTAATACTTAACTTCACTCGGTAGACATTCTGCCTTCTTTAACCGATATCGATAACCTTAGGGTTTACCGACTAGGTTCTTTGCTCGGTGACATAGTACAATATTAAACTTATAATCAACAACATATGTAGGATATCAAAACAATCAAAACAACATGATCTCATCATTGTCTATCTCGGTAATAGTTGCCCATTGAATAACTTATTATTCCCCTTCATTGTCACATTCTTTCTATGTCACTTACCGACCTCTTAATACTCATCAAAACATACTTCTCAAGATATGGCAACATCATACTGAATCAGAAAATCAATTTCTTGACATCAATGACAAAATCATATTATTAAGACAGTAATCATCCTTCTTCAGTTATATCAATAATCTCCAACAACCTTCTTAATATCCTCATACCAACAAACTTACTGAGATGCTAACAATCTCCTTTTGTGAAAATGCTAACACATGATACTATTGGCCAACCATGGATAAAGATGCATATGAGTATATACAAAAGTGTAGACAATGCCAAATACGTGGGGATCACATTCACGCACCTGCACAAGATCTCCAGCCTATCACATCACCATGGCCATTTTCACAGTGGGGACTTGACCTTGTAGGAAAGATCAACCCTACCTCTTCTAATGGGCATAAGTTCATTTTGGCAACCACTGAATACTTCACCAAATGGGTAGAGGTGATTCCTCTTACATACATAACTAGTAAACAAATATCAAAATTTCTCCTCAACTACATTATTTGTCAGTATGGAATTCCAATGCGTAATCATAGATAATGGATGCCCTTTTAAGAAGCAAGAAGGGTGAAAGATTTGTAATCAATTCCACATTCAACATCACTTTGCTACTCCCTACTACCCTCAAAGAAATGGTAGAGCAGAAGAAACAAATAAGACAATCCTAAAAATACTTAAGAAAGTTTTCAATGAAGCTAGATGAGATTAGCACTTACAATTGAATCCCGCTCTTTGAGCCTATAGAACAGGTGTTCATACAACCATAGGTTCTACCCCATACTATTTGGCCTTTGGCTCATAAGCAATTTTTCCTATTGAAGTAGAGCTACCATCTCTTCATGTCTTCCTGAAACATATCATCTTTGAAGAATACTATAGAGTGGCTAGGTGTCAAGAACTGAAAATGCCTGATGAAAATTGACAAAGAGAACTAATTAATCTATAAGGGTATTAGAATAGGTTGAGAAGAAGCTACAACAAGAGGGTAGAGTAAGTTTCTTTGAGGTAGGAGACCTGGTTTTAAAAGAGAATCAAAGAAATTTGACAGACAAAGAATGACCAAGTAAGTTTGAACCAAATTGGTTGGGTCCCTATGTGGTCACAAGAGTCCTTGGAAATGGAGCGTATAACTTGGCAATAATGGAAGGTGACCCCTTGTCTGAACCAATCAACAACATGCAATTAAAAATTATTATGTCTAGTAGTTGTTTATTTTTCATTTTCTTTTTGTTTTAACATTTTCTTGTTCCCTTTTATTGCATTGCATTTGAATATGGTCTCTTAGGTAGGATGTTTTTATTTGAACAAAGGGAACTTGTGTCACTTGGTTGCATGTATGCACCTAATAAATTTTGGTTAAGTTTATTTCTTAGATACTCATTCATGAAATTCTTGAAATCCAAGGTTATTCATCTTCAACGTCACCTTGTGGTTAGGATTTGTCTCTAGTAGGGTAGAGGATTTCCTGTTGTGTCTTGTTACCTAAATCTCTTGGCTATTATATCTTAAGAACATTAATGATTTGCTCTCAACCATTGTAGATACCGAGTTGATGATGTGATTAGTGAAAAATCTAAAATCTTGCTTCATCATTGTTGTAATCCTCAAACCCACGTAAGCCTCATTGGTTACAAGACAATGTGTGAAAAAAATGATCCTAAAAGCAACATCAAAAAGGTCAAAAGAGAAAAATGAGCAAGAAAAGGAAAGCAAAAATGTAATAAAAACTTGGCTTTGGGAACATGTGAGTAACTCCATTGGGGTTATGGATGCTTGACTGACAATGGAGTAATAATCACGATATTACAATGATAAACTCATCAAGGCTATAGATATTTGCTGGTAATGAAGCTCTATCCAGGATGCTTTGAAGCCAAGACAACTCACGTATCTAGTCACATAAGATCTTAAGGGTCTCCAATGGTCACACAAGTCAAAATAAATGCACTTGCACACACATAGGTAATCGAAGATAAAAGTTTCAGGATCCAGTAAAAGGTATTTCTTCTCCTCTAGATATAAATTCTCATCACCTGGCACATTCAATTGAGTGGTTTGAAGGTTTTGAGAATTGATTGAATCTTTATCTTTGAAATGTTCTATACTCCTAATCGCATTGGTGTATGCCAAAGTGATAAATTCACACAAACACCATTGTTCGGATAGAAAGTTATCTTGGTTTTCCTTGGCTTCGCATAATAAGAGCACTCATGCCATGTTGCATAGTCATCAATTTGACAAGAATGCATTTTGTATTTATAGACCAGGTATTTAACCCTGGAGTTGTGGTTTTGGACATGATCAGTTCGAGTCTAGTTTGTTGGCATCCTACATTCTTATGAGAATAGTTGATGTTGTCATTGATGGCAACCAACTAGCAAATCGTCGGCAATTGGTTTCTACATGCCTGACATCACAAACTTCATACATTGGCATCGACAGGCACTTACACTGGCATTCAGATTACATCGGCAACAAAGCATACCGACACTCTAGCCGACATGGAATGAACTTTTGTTTATTGTAATATTATTATCTATTGTAAGCCGACATAGTATATTGTAAAAGACTCATATATGTATGAGATCTTACAAGTCATTTTGGTGTGTAGTAGAAGACATGTATGGTAGATAATAATTGTTTAGTGATAGCGAAGGTTTTGGTTATACACTAAGCTTAAATTGGTATTGAACCTAGCATTAGAGATGTTGTTTTGAGTTGTACATTGTATTGGATTTGATAATCCATTTTGTAGTCAGTGCGACTCTTCATTGAGCAATGAGCTCTAGATTGTTGGCATCCCTGCATGTGCAGACCCCTTATTGTAAGTAATATTTATTCATTGGCCAGTGAGTAAATATTGTGGGTCACAAATCCCACTGAGGTTTTTCCCACACCAGGTTTCCTCATTAAATATCTTGTGTTATGGTGTGTTTCTATGTTGTCTCTATTATTTTTGTTTACTACAATAATTCTTATTTACTGGTACATCATTTTGGGTTGCAAAGTTATAAATAAGTTTAAATATTCTGTAAACCGGTTAGACGCTGATTCACCTTCCCCCCCCCCTCTTAATGTCTTTGGGACTACCATTGAATCTAACAATCGGTATCAGAGCGTGGTCCTCTTTTTGCAAAAGCCTAACATCTTGAGAAAGATTCCAACACCGGTATAGATGGAGAACTTAAGAAAACAGTTGGAAGGAGCTCTTGAAGATTTTGATACAGAAAAATTGAAGAATATCAAACTTGAAGATGATCTGAGGACTGCTAAGGAATTCATTAAAGGACTTCAAGAAAATCTGGTTATAGCACAAAATAAGAGAAAGGAACTTCATGAGAAGATGTAGAATGATGATGAAAAAGAGACTCTTAGAGATATTGCAAATAAGTTGAGATAAGAAAATAGTAATATGAAGAATGAAATGCAAGATATGACTATGAGGTTATGTAAGGATATTGAAGACATGAAGAAGAATGAAGAAGACTTGACTAGGAGACTTAATGATGCTAGAAATGAAAATCTCAGACTTGGTCATGAAAATGATATGTTAAAGATAGATCTGATTCACATGCAACATGATAAAGATGAACTTGTGAGACAAGTTGGAATTCTGGAAAATGAGTTGGTTACTGCAAATAAACACAAAGACAAATTCAATAAAAGTTCAGAAGAACTTGATGACATGCTTAAAAGACAAAAACCCAATGGAGATACAAATGGAATTCGATTTGAACATGGAGAAAGTTTCAGTACTGCAAATAATCAAGATCAGAACAAACCGGTAAGACAACCTAATGCTTATAAATTTAATGGGAAATGTTTTAATTGCAACAAATATGGTCACAGAGCAAATCAGTGTAGATTTAGAAATAATCAAAATATAAACTCACCCACCGGTCAATGCTGCAAATGCAACAAAGTTGGTCATAATTCACAAAATTACATAATGAGTGTGAAATGCTATGTTTGTGGAAGATTTGGGCATTTATCTAGTCAATGCAGATCACAAACCGGTCAAGGATATGGAAAGGATATTCAAAGGAATAATGTAACTTGTTATGCATGCAACAAGATTAGACATATTGCAAAATTTTGTAGAAGTAAGAATGCACCGACGAACAATAAAGGATCTAGTTTGAAGGGAAAAGAAAAGGTAGATGAAGTAAAGCAAGAGTTGTCAAAACAATGGATTAAGAAGAGTGATCAGAAAACTAATGAAACTATCTCTGCATCGGTAAAACAGAGCAATCCTCCATCGGCAGGAGATTCTTCATCTAACTGAGGAATAATCCTTAGGGGGTATTGGAACAAGTTGAAAATCATGCATTATACACTCGGTTGATGGTGAGAAGATACATTTCTTCTTTACCGACAGATGTGTTAAGTTTTCACTTAACCGACAAGAATTTAATGTAGTTTTAAAGAACCTTTTTGGCTATAAAGCACCGGGAAACCCTCATTTTGAACTCACCAAGCATTCAAACAATCAAAGAGTGCGAAACTGAGCAAGGGCATTCTAAGGCGAAGCTGCAAAGTAATTTTTAGGCATTCAGAAATTCAAATAAGAGGTATTTATCTTTGAAATGGCTTCCTCATCTTCTGTTCCCGAGTTTATTGCAAAACCTCTTATTGTGGAAAATGTCAAATACCCTAGACTCGTATTTAAGATTATCCCTAAGATTGCAAAATAGGATGATTCTGTTTGGAGCTTTTTAAAAAATTTCAAAGGGTGTAGCATTTGCAAAAGACCCTAGAATCTACATACATTGCAACATAGAAAACCTAGGGACTGAGGATCTAAAGAAAATATTCAATGAGGTTATTACCAATGGAAATGGTGTGATTAAACCTGAACATAAAATTGTGGAAGACTTAGGTTTTGTAGAGATTCTGAATATTCTCGAATTTCCAAAGGAAGTTGTCAGACTTGTATTGAGCAAAGTCCATAGAGAATTCATGTGGTTAGAGTTAGTTTGCAAGATAACCAAGGATGCAATTAAGGCAGTTACTGGTTTACCTTCAACAAGTAGTAGGCCTGATAAAACCAACAAGATACCTAACAAAGGAGTTATGGATTTAACCGGAGCCACATCTAATAATAGGTCACTTAGAGTGAATGATGTTAAGGATTTAAATGTGAGATATGTGAGTATGGTACTAGGATATAAAGCAACTCATGCAAATAGATTGAATTCTATTTCTAGCCTATGTATTCATAGTGCATATGAGATGGTGAACAATAATGCTAAGATTGATGTGTGTGAATGGCTTAAGGATGAATTAATTGACAATTTGAAGAAGATAAAGGGAGACAAGAAAGGTACTTTTCATTTTGGAAACCTATTAGTATTCTTGATGCTATACTTTACCAAAGAGATACTTGACATAGGTCACAAGGATTTTGGTTATGGCATCCCAGTAGGAAGACAGATATAGGAAACTTTCAATGGTATAGGCACTGACAGTGTTAAGAACATCACAAGCCGCTTCAAAACATTTCAAACTAAGATGAGAGCAAGAGAGAGACTACCATAGAGCATAATTGATAAGTATGACAAAGAAATTTGTTTTGTCATTAAGAGAGATGAAACTTGGATGGAAGCAATAAGTCCTAGAACTATTTGGATAACTGAGATGGGTTATGAGGTAGACCTATCTGTTTTGGAAACTTATGCTAAATCTCTACTTGATGCACTAAGAGAGCCATCTAAGAAATTCTTTGGAAATACAGAAACTATTGAGAGCAATATATCTATGTAGAAAAGGACAAAGAGAAGAGAAAAAATTATCAGAGATGCCTCCAAGAAGGTCAAAGAAATCAAAGAAAATTTCATGAATATCAGTGGTATATCAACAAGTGAACTTGAAGGACTGCAACTTGAAGCACGTGTTTCACCAGTTATAACATCCTCCGATACTGACAGTGGTAAGGCTATTGAGTTTAAAAGAGTAGAAAGCAAGAGAAAACCCTCACTGGTACCCTCTCCTTCACCTAAGAAAACAAGGACACTAAGGAAGAAACAACAGGCAGTTAGGGAACCAAAGAAGAAGCTTACTCCTAAGAAGAAACAGACACCGGTTACCCCCACACTAGATGATTTATTGAAAGCGATTACAGAGGAAGGTAATCTGTCTAATGTAAATAAATGGTATAATTATTCCAATGATTCTGACAAAAGCACAATTGAAGAAAGTATTATTTTACACTTAGATATTTACAAGAAAGTTTTGATAGAAGTGATTGATGTGATACCAAATGATTTATACATGAGATTGGAGGCTAAAAGGCTATCTGTAATGGAACTGGACAAGAAGTTGAAAGTTGAAGCACTCTTGGTTGTACATCTGGTAAATTCTAAGGAAGAGATAGATGAGCTTATCTCTGAAGCTAACCGGTCAGTATTTGTTAGTGGACACCGGCAAGTGAGCCTAATCGCTGGAAGGGTTAAAGAAATTGCAAATGAGACTGCAGATAAATGGGACATATTCTTTGTAGAGAACGAAAAGCAAGAGGAAAGAAGTTGACCTAAAATGGAAAAGACATTCAAGGTATATCAAAAGGACAAAGGAAAAGGTAAAGTAGGTGGTGTACCTTCCATAAAAATAATAGATAACATTCCTCCAACAACCCAGGACACCCCTCCATTAGCACCTTCATCACCGGTCCATACAGCTAATCCACCAGATATAGCTATTGAAGGTTTAACCCTTGATGACACTAATCTGGAGTTTGAGATACTCTTTACCATGAATGTAGATACTCAGGTGGTAAACATTGTTGTGGGTAAAGAATCTACAGAGGTTAAGGCAGACAATGTTGAGGACAACAAGATTTTAGAGAAATCAACACAAACTATTGACTCTTAGGAAACTGAGATACCAGCTCAAATAGAGCAACCAGAGACTGAGAAACAAACAGAGGATAAGATAGCTAGCACAAGGCCATCAAAATCTAAGAAACTGGCAGTGGTACTAACAGAGAAACAATCTGAGGCAGAGGTACATGTTGAGTCTGTGACACCGACAATTGCAGAGAAGCCTAATCAGATTGAGAAACCATTAAAGGTAGAGGTACAGTCACAGATAGATCCACCAGAAGAAAAGATAAATAAAGTGGATGCATCTGATGGAAACAAAGAGGATATAGTGAAGGTGATTGGTCAAACATTTGTTGAGAAGAAACCTATAGCAAAACCAAGCACATCTACAGGTGAATTTAGACCCACTAATATTATAGAGGTACTTTTGGATTCAATTAAAAGGATTATTGATTGCAATGCCTTAGCATTTAAGGCAATTGATAACACATTACCCATTCTGAAAATGATTGCACCCAATTGTAAGATAGATCACATTAATGATTCTTTAGGGAAATTGGACACATTGTCCAAACTCATTGTTGATAATGTAATAACTATAGATAAGGTTAACGAGGATACCATAAAAGAGAGAGTTGACAAAGAGAAAAACACATTCTTTGAAAACACCATAAATAAATGTACCGATCATTTGGATACACTTTTACTGGTATTCAATTCTACAATTTTGGAGTATAAGGAGTTATATAGGGAAGCATGTAAACCTCACTGTTTAATAGAGGACATTGATGAGGAGATCAAAAAGACAAAAAGAAATTGATGACATTGCGGACAATATAATAGGTTCTTCTAGACTTATATCAGTTTTTGAGCAGGAAATGGCAGTTTTTGAGGAGAAGTTAGAAAAACTTGAGAAAGAGAAGGCAAGAATAAGGTCTAATGCCTAGGAACTAAAGGATAAACTTGGTCTTAGACAATATTATTACTCAGAGAGGTGAAATATCTAAGGCAACAGTTCAAGGAGAACAATCACCGGAGCAACAATGCACTATCTCACCGGTATGATCCAGCAGACATAGGCAACTTTAACTGACAGTAACAATTTAATGCAGAGTCTGAATATGATTTTGGCAGACATCTTTCAGATTGTAACCAACCAGCTATAGACTTTGAGGTATCATTTTTGTACTCTTTTGATTATTTATGACATCCTTTGTTATTGATGTCAAAGGGGGAGTAGTGGTGAGAAAAATGCATGTGCAGAGGAGATCACTTGCTCAGGGGGAGCACATCTTTTTGGATTTTAGTTTTGGATAATAGTTTTGATTTTTCTCATGAGTGTTGCCATCAATGCCAAAGGGGGAGATTATTGGCATTCTACACTCTTATGAGAATAGTTTATATTGTCATTGATGGCAACCAAATGGCAAATCACCAACAATTGGTTTCTACATGCCCGACATCACAAACTTCATACATCGGCAAACACTAGCATCGATAGGCACTTACACCGACATTAAGATTACATCAGAAACAAAGCATACCGGCACTCCAGTCGACATGGGATGAAATTTTGTTTATTGTAATATATTTATCTTTTGTAAGCCGACATGGTATATTGTAAAAGACTCATATATGTATGAGATCTTATAAGTCATTTTGGTGTGTAGTAGTGTTGTCCTCGATTTTAGCACGGCCAAAATTGTGAGGCAACCCTACAAAACTGGTTTGTTTTTTACCTTACGACCTCTGGGAAAGATTGATTGGCTTCGTCGATTAGCTCATTTTTGCTTCTCACTTTTTCATTTTTATTGTTTTCTAAGTTCTTTAGATTTGCAGTTTTTCCTGCAGGTCGAACTTTAAAGTCCGACCTGTAGGGTTTCTTCTTTTCAAAGGTAATTGCACATCGGACTTTAAAGTCAGATGTGCAAAGGTTTGATTTTCCCCTGCAGATCAGACTTTAAAGTCCAACCTGCAGGTAATCCCTCCCCTGCAATTCGGACTTTAAAGTCCGATCTGCAGGTTGTTTGATCAAAAGTTGCATGTTGGACTTTAAAGTCCGACTTGCAAGGGTTTTACTCATGCATATCAAACTTTAAAGTCTGACATGCACTGCATGATTAGTAATTAATGGCCGCATTAATTGTTAATTTAGGGGTTATTTATTAATTTTTGGAGTTTATTTCTTCATTTTCGTTTTGTGAATTCTCCTCTACACGTGCCCTCTTCCTTCCTCCTCCAATTTCGCTCGCCATCCTTGTGGATTTGTTGGGTTTTCATTATATTTTGATCTTTGGCCACTCAGATTCAAGTAGGATTTTTATTTGTTTTCCATGTTTTTCCTTTCCTTTTTGCCTTCGTTTTTGTTTTTGTTTTGTCATTGTCTTCGGAGGGCAGTCAGATTTTAAAATCTGATTGCTCTTAAACCTTATCGATCTGCTTGAGGGTAATCGGATTTTAAAATCTGATTGCCCTTTTAAATCTTCTTTCCCCTAGCCTGCATGTTGGGTTTTAAAGCCCGGTATGCAAGCTGATTAGCGGAGATTACTCTTTGCATATCAGATTTTAAAGTCTAATATACGGGAGGTTAAACTTCGCATATCAGACTTTAAAATCCAATATGCGAAGAGGAGAATGTCTGATTGACATGTCGGGCTTTAAAACCCAACATGTCAATCGGTTGCCCTTCCCCAACTAGCGCATCGGACTTTAAAGTCTGATGTGCAGGTTTTTCGAATGTTTTACCTATGTGCACATCGGACTTTAAAGTCCGATGTGCTAATAAAGTCCGATGTGCTAATGTTTTTTTTCCAACTTGCACATCAGACTTTAAAGTCCAATATGCAAGAAAAGATGTTTTATCTTTGCACATCGGACTTTAAAGTCCAATGTGCAAATTTTGACTACTAAAGTGCAGATCAAAATTTTTTCTCCAACCTGCTATTTTTGACAGTTTTGCTCCCAAGCCTGTTCTGAGTCTGATTTTTGGATCCGATTGATAAAATTTGATTTAATTGATGATGATAATTATCAAAGAAGCTAATCCTCAGTGTTGAATGCAATCATTTGCAAATGTCAAAGCCCTCTCATGACAAATCAGAGCCTTCTTCAAGTCAGGTGGAATCTTCTCCAAGTAAAACATCAACAAAAAAGATGAAGTACAAGTATGATAAGTACTTGAATTTGTACACGGAAAGTTCAGTAGACTCAAATATCAAGGAGATCAAAGATACATAAATTGTATATGTCAGTATGCAGGAGTTTATTGATTGAGTTGAGAAAGATCCTACTCACCTAACAAACCTGATCAAATCCGAGTTGCATAAATATGCATCCTTCCTAGTTGCAGCTCATGATCCGGATTTTGTACTTGCAGTAGCAGATCACTTCAATCCGAATACAAGACAGGTTAGGGATGTTGATCAAAATGTGATCATGACTCTGGATAATGTTTTCTTCAATAGTGTTTTCAAAGGTTCTCCAGTTGATGAAGTAGCTGACATTTCTCAAGAAAGTGCTCAAGAGTACTATGAGAAGAATGAGGTCAAATGCAAGAAAGTGATCAATAATGTGTACCTCTCTGCTGCTAGAAATTCTACCACCTCATGATGGCCCAAGTATTTTCACAGGAATGACTTCAATGAGGAGTACAATGATATGATCACCATGTTATCAAGAGTGAAGGGTTTAAAGGACTCTCACTACTTTCAAAGTTGGATGTGTTATTACATGAATATAATTAGGTAAGGGGCTGCTAGGATTGATTGGGGTGAGCAGATTAGTGATGCACTCTAGGCACAGTTGAAAGAAGTCAAAGTGACATTGAAATTTTATATGACTTCTTACTTGGTTTATGCAGCCGCTTCCATGAGGCAATATCCAGGTTTGTCTACTAAAGGTGACATGAGATTAGTTCCTGTCTGGGAATACTATGATCAACTCATGATCAAGAATCAAGGTAGCCACTTTAGAAGAGTTAATGATGCCTTATTTGTTGTGTTAAAGTGCATGTTTGATAAGAGTCGTCAGAAGAAAAGATTATCAGAGGCTGCATATAATAGGGTGTCTCATTTTGGATGTGTTTTCCTTCAGTTCCCAACATTCACTTACATCCGGATTGGATGTTTCTCAGGTGAACCCTTCATTATACCAAGGTATCCTTCTGACAAGATCATTCTCATGGAGTTGTGTCAGCAACTAATCTATGTGCATGAAAATCAATCACAAGCACATAAGATTGGGTTGAAGTTCTCCAAATCAATTAGCAGGTACTCAGTTCTAACTAACCCCAAATCCAAAAACATGGAGGAAGAAATGCAATGGAATACTATGAGAAGATTCAAGGCACGAAATAATTTTGTTTTTTGTGGCATGAAGAACAAGCTCAAGAGGAGTTACACCCATGTCTATAGGTTTGAATATGTATGGGCAGACTGTCAAAATGAAGAAGATATAAGAAAGATGGATTTCAGTCATCTTACCCTGGAACAGATTGAAAAATTGGATTTGGCAAAGATCCTAAAGACCATGGAAGACACTGATGACATAATAGACCCTATATATTATAAAAAGAAGATTGTCGACTCTCCGCTCCCACCGGTGCAATGGTCAAAAAAGGAAAGTAAATCTATCACTCAAAGAATCTCTCATATTTTGGCAAACACAAATGCATGGTTGCTAAAAAAGAATCTTAGAATGAAACAACTTCCTGCTAGTTTTGGAGATGATGATAATAGTGATGGCCCGGTTGGTAAAACAACTACGGCTGAAACAAGAACTAAGGGCAAAGTAGAATCACAAGCATTATCCTCAGTTCTTATAATGCAATCCAAGGGGAAAGGACCCAAGATCAAGTTCACAATTAAAGGGTCCAAGAAAGTTGAATCATCTTCAGCAGTATAGGAGACAACCATGAAGGAACCAGAGCAACAAAATGCCAGAGAGATTGGAAAAGAGAAAGAGATGGAAGAAGGTAAAATTCCTCAACAAGAGGAAGCACAGGTTGAAGAAACGTCACATCTTGGTGAAGTTAATGTTCCAGCCACTTCACATGCACCAACTCATTCACAAGTGATTATCCATTCCATTGATTCTAATTTTGATCAAGAGGAAGAGGAGTTCGATGATGAGGACCTAGGCATGGGCATGACTCAATCAGAGACTACTCAACAATTCTTCACACTATCCAACTTTTCCAGCCTGGATGATATTCCTTCAACCACCATTGAATCTTCAATATTGGAGTTTCCTGAAGTTATGGAGCAAGTGTTCATGGAACAATAAATGATGACTTTACCTTCTACGATGGTCATAACAGAGATTCCATCTCAAGCGAGCATTGAAGTTATTTCTACTACGACAGTTATAACAGAAATTCCACCTCTGGTTACTACTCAAGTTGTTTCAACTGCACCTTCAACTTTCTCCTCTGTGGTCATAACTGAAGAAGGGTCAACATCAGCAGTTGTTGCTACATCAGCAGGTATATCATTGGATACTTCAACATTAATATCAATCACAACATCTACAACCACTGTCAGTTCAAGCCAGTATGCTCCTGAAATGCCAAGTGAGACTCAGCGAGAAGCTACTACTCCACCGGCCAATTCTAAATTACCACCTTGGATAGAGGTAGTAGCACCTAAGAGGAAGAAATAGATGCACCTGAGAGGAAGAAATAGATGATTTCACCTGATGAGTTTGACTTTGAGTAGTTGGTTCCTCCAAAGCCCAAGGGAACAAAGAAGCCAAAGACTGTTTCCGAGTGTTAGTAGACACAACCTCTAAAAAGAAGTATGTTGAGGTCATGGTGCCATCATCGGATAAGAATAAGGATGATATACGACCTAAGGATTACATCATGCAAACTATAGAGCTTGGGGAGGAGACGCATGAGAGTGTTAAGCTGGATTCTCAAACGACTTTAAACTCTTTGTTATGAAGACTTGACCAAGAGAGGGATGAGAAGAATTAATTAAAATAAAAATGTGAAAAATTGACTAATGTTCTTCTAAAAGTTACCCAATACTCCCAGGAAGTTGAGCCCATAGGATCCTCAATGGACACTGAAGCTCTCAATAAAATTGAACTGGTAGGAGCCAAGGGCCAAGTGGTGGATGAGTGGATAGCACGGCTAAAATCAGAAGGGTCTCATCTCCTAAGTTCAACAGTTGGGTTATTGACAGATTTTGAAGTGATCCAAAGTCAGATGCAAAGTGTCAAAACTTCATTATCTCAGGAGATTGAAAATATTGAAAAAAGTATAACCCTTTGGAGCAAAATGGAGGACTTCAGAATAGACATCCTCATTGAAAATAAAGTGGTTCCTTCAAGGGAAAAATATATCCAAACCTTGTCGCTACTGTCTTACAGGAAAGAGACAATAAAGTTGATGATAGCAGAGCTGGATCGAGAACGGAAGGAAGGTGATGATGAGATTGATCTCATTTCTGCTAGGATTACTAACCTTCCTTGTTATATGTATGATGAAAATCAAAATCTTGTTACTAGTGATACCATCACACAAGAATTTATGTCCTTAATGGATCATTGCACTGGACAAGACTTCTCACTTGGTGCATTCGATAAGTTACTGGAAATCCAAGTCAGTTTTGAGGTCCTCACATCCATGCTGAAGGATGGGAAAAAGAAATTTGTAGAGGCAGAGGATATGATCTCTCGTGTTTGTGTGATCATAATTTCTACCTAGATGTCGAACCAAGTAGAGATGGAGGCCATCCTGACTAGGTTCGAGGAATTCCACAAATCAAATGGGGAGGAGAAAAATGAATAAATTGTCCCTTTTTGGCATTTTCTTTCTATGTAGTTGCATTGTTAGATGTTGCAAGTTTTCTCATAGCTACATATTTTCTTTCTATTGTAGTTGTAGTCAAGTGGGACTGTGCAGTTGAATTAGTCAACTGTGCCCACATTTTTCTCCAATTTTATTATATATAAGGGGGATCCTCATTTGTATATTTTTATCTTGGATTATGCTAAACAAAACTCTGCCAAATTTTTGCCTCAACTAAGACTTTGAGCTTTGTTGTGAAAATTTGATTAAGCAAATAAAGAAAGCGATTTTATTTCATCCCAAACTTTGTGTTGTGTTTTAAAAGAATTGCTTATATGAGTTAATGTTCTTACTTTCATGACTTATATATGTTCTTGAATTTCTTAATATAGGAAGTATTGTTAAACGGATTAAAGATCTCTTGGATTATGAAAGTAGACTTTGTGCTCTTCGAATATTTGAGAAATTTTCTATTGTTAAGTAATTAGTAGTAGGCTTTGTATTGCTACTATTGCTTGTAGTTTTTAGGATTAAGGAATTATACTCGAGGACTTTGAGTTGTAAGTTGAATTCCTTTTCATTGTGATAATTAGTTAGGTTGGTGTTATATTCAAGAAAGACTTTGTGCTTCTTGTTTATAAAATCTTGATATAGTTTGTCAGATAAATTCGTTAATTTCCTTAAGTATCAAAGTGATAGGGAAATTGTAACAAAGTGAAGGGAGAATACATTAACTCTGAAAAAAGAGAGTTATATGCCCAACACTAACCCACGAATTTAAATTTCTTATTAATTAGAGAAGAGATTTCAAAGGGAACCTCCCCTTGATGAGAGGAGAGATTAATTTCTCAATATAGCTGTGAGTGAATCATATATTTTGTCATTGGTACGCTAGTGACAAAATATTCACCCAACAAGTAGAAGACATGTATGGTAGATAATAATTGTTTAGTGACAACGAAAGTTTTGGTTATAGACTGAGCTTAAACTAGTACTAAACCTGGCATTAGAGATGTTGTTTTGAGCAGTACATTGTATTGGATTTGATAATCCATTTTGTAGTTAGTGTGACTCTTCATTGAGCAGTGAGCGCTAGGCTATTGGCCTCCCTGCATGTGCAGGCCCCTTATTGTAAGTAGTATTTATTCATTGGCCAGTGAGTAAATATTGTGGGTCACAAATCCCACCGAGGTTTTTCCCACACCGGGTTTCCTTGTTAAATATCTTGTGTTATGGTGTGTTTCTATGTTGTCTCTATTATTTCTTTTTACTGCAATAATTCTTATTTACCGGTACACTATTTTGGGTTGCAAAGTTATAAATAAGTTTAAATATTCTGTAAACTGGTTAGAAACTAATTCAACCCCCCCCCCCCCCCACTCTCAGTGTCTTTGGGACTATCATTGAATCTAACACGATTGACCCCAGATGTTCTATCTTTTGCTCTGGTGATTGCGGCGTTTGGATAACATGTTGTTGCATCATGGTGTGGTCCACTTCTCATTCCTTCCCACTGCAAGAATGCTTAGTGAAGACCTATTTTGAATTGCATTTTTTTATCTCTTTAGCTAACTTCACAATTCTATTTCATAAATCAATATAAACAAAGAATTATTGTAATGAGGAATATGATAGAAAGATATAGAGGAATTAGATTGAAAAGAAGATATATCTCCTGTTGGTTGTGCGAAATTATGATTGGTTGTGGATGATCAATATGGTTGTGTGTTGATATTGTTTGGTACCGGTGGTAGTGAGCATAAGGTTTCTTTCGACAAGTCAACTATGTGTTTTAGTGGTGGATTCTTTCTTTCTTCTTCTTCTGGGCAGTGAGCCCTCTTTCTTTTTTAGGTGATTTTAGTTGAGGAGTGAACCCACCTGCAGTGAGCATTTTTGATACTAAGCTATCTTGTAAAAATAACCTTAATCTATGTCACCCTAAACATGTGTTTTTATAATTGAGAACTAACATTCTCCATGATTTTTCCCTTCTTGGATTTTCCACGTCATATCGAGTGTTTAATGTTTATATTTGCTAATGGTTAAGTAATTTGAGATTCGTTTACTGGATTTTTTTTTTGAGGGAAAAGTAAAAAAAAATTAATGTATAACAGATTCACACCCCCCCCCCTCTTAGTTGTTTGGGATATTCAATAGCAGATGCTTCGTTAGCTGATCTTTTCATTTTCTTTCCTTTTGACACCAATGCAGTTTTGCTAAGTCTTCTTCCACCAAACTTACTAATAATCTCTTCAAAAGTTCCAAATCTTTTTACATTCACATCCTTAGGCATCTTAAGGAAAATTTTCGTAATATCCATACACTCATCTTCCAATACCTCATAAGGAATCTTGTCAACCCATGAAGTTCTAGGGATAATTGCCTCAATAAAGCAATTGTCTTTATCCACTAGGAAAGTGATATCCTCTTTGTACCATTTGACAATATTTGGAGGAATCTGGTTCCTCAGAGTCAACTCTTTTTGAATATCCAAGAAAAACTTATGATGGGTAGCATCACAATCATTCAAGTTATCTAAATATCCTTTTATTTGAACACAAATCAGAATATCTCTTCTCCAAGATATAATGTTCATTCCAAGCAAAGCATTAAGAGAGAAAAATATAAACACACAATGAGTGATCCATAGGCAAAGCATTAAGAAAGTAAAATATAAACACACAATGAGTGAACCATATTAAAAGGGATATAGGTCTTTCTTTGTCAGTCAAAGAATGTCCAACAATTGGCACCTCAATAATTCGCACAAATAATAGTCAACATTCTCCTTTTATAAGCTACATTAACTATAGTAGAAGAGGTTGAACCTTCTCGATTCTTGTAATACACCTTCTATGAAATTCCCATGTTTTCATCTTTGATATCTAGGTCATCAATAGTATCAATTCACAAGGCTCTTTTATCAAACACAACACAAGTTAGCTTGTTCACCTCATTGTTCTTGACAAATTTTAGAGTAGGTGCAGTTTCGAACAAACATAAACTAGTTAAATCACTTAGGGCCAATTTTAAAATTTGATTTGGTTGATCTAGCCACAAACAATCCTCGTGAATTTTGCTCCATCCTTATAATCTCATCATCATAAAAAATAGGAAAGTCACTCCATGCATCCAAACCCTTGTGCCTAAAATAGCATACCCATCCATAAATCCTTGTGCGCCATATACTAGATGAATTCTCTTGAAATCCTTAAGTTTTCTATGATCATATTCTTTCAAAGGAACATGAATATAATTGAAAAGATCTTCCTTACATGCCGCATTGTCAGGAATAGCAAAAAATGCTCCAATTTGATCTTTTGATGCCGAAAAAAAATATTTTGAATTTTGAACTAGGTCTAGCCTTCTCATTGTTACTAAAGATTTTAGGGTTTTCCATCTGAGAATGTAATAGGTAAAAATTAGGTTTTCACCAATTAAGCTAACAAAGACACTAATTTTGCGTAAATAACCTTTACATTGAAACAGGGAGGGACCTAATAGATTTAGGCATAATGATGATACGATGAATCAATAAGGATCCGGTCAACTACTGAGAGGGGGGGGTGAATCAGTAGATAGAAAACAAATTAAACTTTCACCAAACTTAAACCCAACTCATAAATCAATCACTGAACTAACTGGTTTAAACACTGTACCAATAACTGCAATTTCACTGTTAAGTTTACCGGTTGACTAAAATACCAATATAACAATGTAATAGATCTGAAACTCATATGCCACTTAACCAAAACATCAAACCACTTTACTAACATTAGTAATGGCACATTTCAGATCACTTCTGGTCATCTAAACATATCTAAGTGGCTTTACCAATTAAACATATTAACCATATCAAAACATGTAACCACAAAATCATTCACCACTTGACACGATGATTTTTGATGTGGAAACCCAAATGGGAAAAACCAAGGTGGGGATGAATACCCATAAGTATTCTGAACTCTTTTGAAGTTTTCCATGTTAGGAGCCAAGCCTTGTTAGAAGCTTTACAAAAATGTCCTGTAAGGAATAGATCCGGTTAAGGATCACCCGGTTGGGGGATTGACTACAATACCTTGTTAAAGGAAATACCCTATTAGGAATAACCTCGATAGAGGATTTCAAATCCAAGCTAATGGATCACCTAGTTAGAGGATTTAGAAAGCACCAAGCCTGTTAAAGCTTACCTAGTTAAGGGATTTAACTATTGTAATTGTTAGAGAACAACATGGTCTTTATTGGTATGGTAATAGCACTAATATACTTGATTAGATACGTTTATGCTCCTATCCACCTTCAAACATTCTGTAGATACTCCTTCTGGTTCGGCAATAATCAGACTACCACACACAACCAAAATTGCCAACACTATTACAAAACAACTCATCGACCTTATAAGCAATACAATAGGTCGGTAACACATCACAAAACCTAAGATCTCATAGAGATTACAAACATATCGATTCAAACATGACTGTTGGATTACATAATAGTCATCTGCAAATTGTCCTAGACAACCTCGACCTCTCCTAGATCACTGCACGTCGAATCCTGTAACTCATCACGCGTTTTCCACTTCATGCAATGCACTTGCTCATTCCGAGGATAAAACAATTATCTCTATGTGTCAAAACCACTTTTAAACTCATCACGTGCATCATGCATACATGGTATCTCCATCTTTGATCACCATTCAATCATAGATCAACACAACTGATTCACCAAGCTCCATCGGTTAGGGTTCGACATATCAACAAGTTAGGTTTACCAATTGATATCTCTGCTTCAATAGTAATACTGGTTTCCTTCACTACTCAACTACCGATTGCATTACAACATCACTATCGATTGCAATACAACTCCATTACCGGTTGCAATTGACATCAATGACAACACTTATACTTCATTAATTCAATCTTCATGCAATAAAAACAATTTCCCCATTTGGTATTGATGGTAATACAAATATCAAACCCTTGATTGTGATGATTGAGAGTAATGCACATACATAGGTATAGGAATCCTAGTTTACATTTTTCCATATACTCTCCTTCAATTGAATCTCCATGTCTTCAGTTGGTAACTGGCTACAATTCTTCTCCCCCTTTGACAATAATGCCAAAGTGAATACCAATAACAACTAGTAATCATTTCATGCTTCACTAATCTGCAACTAGTTGCTCCCCCTATGAAGTAGCTCCACTCTACACCAATCCTTCTTCAAGATTATCAATAAGCTCTGGGACTGATGTCTTCCACATCTGTTCAATAAACTTCATGTAGGGGTACAACCCCTAACTAACCTCTAAGATACTTAAAAGTAGTCTTAGGCAGAGTTTAGTAAAGATATCTGCTAGTTGTTCCTTAGTAGATACATGCTCCAATGACACATCTTTACTCTGTACTTTCTCTCTTAAGAAATGATACTTTAGCTCAATATGCTTGGTTCTTGCATGCAACACCGGGTTCTTTGAAATGTTTATTGCACTGGTGTTATCATAGAAAATCCTTACCAATTCAGTAATCTTCAACTTGAATCCTTCCAGAATGTGTTTCATCTAGATTGCCTGGGTACAATTCATATAAGTTGCAACATATTTAGCTTCAACAGTTGACTGTGATATACAACTTTGCTTCTTGTTGCTCCAAGATGCAAGCCTTCATCTAAGAAAGAATGCACCTCCAGTTGTACCCTTCCTGTCATCAACATTTCCTTCCCAGTCTGCATCTATATAGACTTTCAAATCAAAGTTACCTGCATATGGATACCATAATCCATAATCAATAGTGACAAATAAAACTTCACAAGAAGGTATATAATTTGTGTTTTCAGTCATTACTCAACATCTCCCTCAAAAGGAGAACATTTCCACTACTACAATTCAATTATCTTTCACTTCTATTTCATGGTTAATTCCAAAACCGGGGTTTGACTTAGGCAAACCCCTATTACCAATCTATTTCCCCTTCTTTATATGTGTAGGAAACAGGGTCAGAGCTATGATCTTTAGGATAAACATTATTTACAGTGACAAATCAATCCCCCATTAGAGTGCAAAAATTTTGGAGGACCAAGGTGATCGGCGACACGATCTCGACATATTGGAAACTCTTTTTTGGAATAGGTCCGAGTCTTCTTACATTGCTCAGATCTAGGTTCATGGCTCAATCCCGCAATTTTAGCTTACTATTTATGCATTTCTACTTCAATTTCCAGCACTTTTATCCTAATTTCAACAATTCAACTTATAAAATAGGGTTTATTAATTTACATCATCAAAAACCTCAATCTAAATCAAATTTCTTAGTCATAATCCTTGCTGGTTTGTAACTAGATCTATTAGATTGGATTCCCTCTTTTGAATGCAATGGTCTTTAAGTCACAAAATTAGTAGCTTCTTCCTTCTATGGTGGAAACCCTAATTTTTCACCATTACATTTTTAGGTGAACCCAACTCCTTACACTTGCAATTCTAGTTTTTATTTTTGAGATTTGAGTGTTTATGCAATTTCAAATTCAAATTTACATTTGAAAGTTTAAATTTTCATTGAATTTAAAAAATTTAGAGGCTAAATTAATAAAAACCCTAATTTTTTATTCTAAAATTAATCTTGTGGGTTGTCTAATTTGAATTCATCATTTCAGATCTAATTATTCAAATTCAAATTTCTCTCCTTTGTGCATGATTTTTACTACTATGGTTCCTACCTATAACATTCTCTTTTAGTTGCAAACATGTGTGTCTCCTTCGGGCTCTTCTAAAATTGGGCAACTAATCCAACTGCATGAGCAATATGCGGTCTATTGTGAACAACATAATGTAGTTTTCCTATCATAGACCTGTACTCCTTTTCATCCACAGATGCAAAATTATCCTCCTTAGACAATTTATAGCCTGTAACCATTGGTGTCCCAACTGGTTTACAGTCTCCCATTCCAAATGTCTTCAATACCTCTTTCACATATTTGTACTATGTGATAAAAATACCATTCTTCATTTGTTGAATTTGTAAACCTATCAAGAATTTTATCTCTCCTAACAGAGACATCTCAAATTCACTTTTCATCTCATTTGCAAAGTCATCACACGTGTCATCATTGCCTCCAAAAATGATATCATCCACAAATACTTCACTAACCAGTATCTTATCTCCTTCAGTCTTGAGATATATATTGTTGTCTTCGTTGGTTCTTTGAAAACCTATCTTCACCAAGTGAGAATGTAGTCTTTCATACCATGCTCTAGGTGCTTGCTTCAAACCATAGAGTGCCTCGTGTAGTTTGCACACCATATCATTTGCTTCAGTCAAAGCATAAACATCTAGTTGTTCAATGTAGACTTCCTCTTCCAATATTCCATTTAGAAATGTTGACTTCACATCCATCTGATATACTTTGAATCCTCTATATGGTGCAAATGCAAGTAGAGTCCTGACACCTTCCAATCTAGCAACTGGTGCACATGTCTCACCATAGTCTTCACCTTCTTCATGTGCATATCCTTTGCATACCAGTTTGGCTTTATTTCTAACCACTACTCCATCTTCACTTCATATATTCCCGAATACCCATTTAGTACCTATTACATTTTTGTTCATCGGTTTAGGTACCAATGACCAAGTATTGTTCTTCTCAATCTGGTCAAGTTCTTCTTCCATAGCCTTGATCCAGTGATCATCTCCAAAAGCTTCCTTTGCTATTCTAGGCTCAATGGTGGAGATTAGAAAAGAATTCTCTCTTAATCTTCTTCTAGTTAACACACCAGTATCTTTATCTCCGATAATCTAATCAGGATTATGATTGATTCTAACATACCTTGGAATAACATGATCATGGCCTTCAGGTTCTTCTTCTTCTTCACTTTCTTCATCTTCTGCAGAATCTAACTGTTCAGGTTGAACTGGTGCTGCAGTATTCATTTCACCAATTTCTGGTTTCACCGGTTTTGGTTCCAAAACTAGAATGTAAGGTTCATCTTCCTCCTTCTCCTTACTATTTTCTCCCAAGTCTTCAAAACACTCATCCACTCAAACATTATCACTTTCAATGATCTTCTTTGTCCAATTGTTGTAACATTTGTAGGCTTTGCTCTTGGTGGAGTAACCAAGAAATATGCCTTCATCACTCTTAGCATCAAACTTACCAACATAGTCACCTCTCTTGATAAAACATCTGCTACCAAAATCTTAAATTAACTGACATTAGGTGATCTACCATACCAGTATTCATAAGGAGTTTTATTCTTACCTCTTTTAACCAATATTTGGCTCATTGTGTAGACAGTTGTGTTGACAGCTTCTCTCTAGAATGTCTTAGCAACACCTCCTTGTATTAGCATAGTCCTAGCAGCTTCAACAACTAACCGGTTGTTCCTCTTTGCAATACTATTCTGTTGTGGTGTCCTAGGTGTAGAGAGTTGCCTCTTAATTCCATTGTCTTCACAGTATCTAGTGAATTCTTCTAAAGTAAATTCACCACCTTGATCAGTTCTTAAGCATTTAAGCTTTCTTCCACTTTCCTTTTCAACTAAGGCTCTGAATGCCTTAAACTTGCTAAAGTCTTATGTTTTTTCATTCAAGAATGTGTCCCACATCATTCTTGAGCAATCATTAGTGAAGATCATAAAATACCGATCACCTTGAATACGTCTAGTACTTATTGGTCCACAGAGGTCTGTATGAACCAAATCTAGCAAATGTTCGGTTGAGAAAGATTTGCCTTTGAAAGTTGAGGATATCTTTTTTCCTAATTGACATTCCTTACATAGAGCATTCACCGGTTTATCCAACTGTTGCAAACTTCTTACCGATTTGGACTTGCTAACTTTTACAATGTTATCAAAATTTACATGACAAAATCTTCGATGCCAAAGCCAACTATCATCTACTTTTGTAATTAAGCAGCTATTGACTTTAGAATTTAGGTGAAACAAGTTACCTTTTTTCTGCTTGCCAGTTGCAATCAGTTCATCTTTGCTTCCATAGATTTTGCACATCCCATTTTTGAATTCCAATGGATAACCTTTGTCATTGAGTTGTGCAACACTCAAAAGATTATGCTTCAATCCTTCAACCCAGTATACATCATTTGCACTACTCTTACCATTAAGAGAGATGGTTCCCTTTCCTTTTACCATGCAGGGTGAGTCATTTCCAAATCTCACAACACCTCCATCAAATTCCTTCAAAGTAAGAAACTTACTCCAGTCATCGGTCATGTGGTGTGAACAATCACTGTCTATAATCCAATCATCAAAACTATCCATGTGAGAGACTAATGCCTTCTGATATGATGTATCCTCTTTAATAGAAACAAAGGCAATATCCTCATTTGCATCTTCTTTAGACTCCTCATCTGTGATTCCTCCATCCACTGCAATGAGGCAATCTCTTTTACCTTTGCCTTTGTACTTGTTATACTTCTCATGTTTTTTCTCATTGTCTCAATTTGGACAGTTATGTGCAATATGTCCAATCCGGTTACATGCAAAACACTTCAAATTTAATTTACCTTTGTACTTACCCATATCTCTGGGTAACCGCTTGGCCAACAATGCTTCAAGCTCAATCAAATTGTCTTCATCATGAACTTCTCTGCTAGATCTAGACTCATGAGTGTAACTAGCTTCTTTACTTTTCCTTATTGGTGGGTTAGAAATTGAATCTCTAAATGCAGATTCTAATTTCTGAACACTTCCATCATAACCATTTAATTCAAATGCAATTAATTTACCAATGATGGAGTTAAGAGTTACCTTGATTTATCAATAGACTTGAGTTCATGAATGGTTGCAACTTGGATAGCGTAGACCAGTAGAAGGGTTCTCAACACCTTTCTAACCATTGTACCACCAACACTTTTGATCTCACCAACCATCTCCTTAATCCTCTGACCATACTCTTGAATATTCTTACCTTTAGCCATCCATATGTCATCAAATTTACCTCTCAGACTCTCTTCTTTGGCAATCTTCACATGCTCGTCACCACTATAGATATCCTCAAGTTTCTTCCATATTTCAAAAGTAGTTTCCAAACCATGGACATCAACATACTCTGAATCAAACAAGGAACTGATAATGGCCTCCAATGCTTGATTATTCTCTTGTTGCTCCTTCTTTTGATCATCTGACAAAATCCCACTACACACTTGTTATATTTAGTAACATGTTCCCAGTATTGACTTCCTAAGCTCTTGATATAGATCTTCATCCTATCACTCTAGATTCCATCATTTTCCCTATTGACCTTCAGACCTTCTTTCTTCATCATGTTCTTCTAGATCTTTACCTCAAGCTATTAGGCTTAAACACAGGAGGACTTGAAATGCTCTGATACCAATTGATGATATGATAAATCAATAAGGATCCGGTCAACTACTGAGAGGGGGGGGGGGTGAATCAGTAGATAGAAAACAAATTAAACTTTCACCAAACTTAAACCCAACTCATAAATCAATCACTGAACTAACCAGTTTAAACACTGTACCAATAACTGCAATTGCACTATTAAGTTTACTGGTTGACTAGAATACCAATATAATAGTGTAATAGATTTGAAACTCATATACCACTCAACCAAAACATCAAACAACTTTACTAATGTTAGTAATAGCACATTTCAGATCACTTCCAGTCATCTAAACATATCTAAGTGGATTTACCAGTTAAACATATTAACCATATCAAAACATATAACCACAAAAGCATTCACCACTTGACACAATGATTTTTGACGTGGAAACCCAAATGGGAAAAACCACAGTGGGGATGAATACCCACAAGTATTCTGAACTCTTCTGAAGTTTGCCCTGTTAGGAGCCAAGCCTTGTTAGAAGCTTTACAAAAATGTCCTGTTAGGAATAGATCTGGTTAAGGACCACTCGGTTAAGCGATTGACTACAATACCCTGTTAAAGGCAATACCTTGTTAGGAGAAACCTCGATAAAGGATTTCAAATCCAAGCTAATGGAGCACCTGGTTAGAGGATTTAGAAAGCACCAAGCATGTTAAAGCTTACCCGGTTAAGGGATTTAACTGTTGTAATTGTTAGAGAACAATAGGGTCTTTATTGATCTGATAATGGCACTACTCTACTTGATTGGATCCGTTTATGCTCCTATCTGCCTTCACACATTCTACAGGTACTCCTTCTAGTTTGACAACAATTAGACTACCACACATAACCAAAATTAACAACACTATTACAAAACAACTCATTGACCTTATAAGCAATACAATAGGTTAGTAATACATCACAAAACTTAAGATCTCATAGAGATTACAAACATATTGGTTCAAACATGACTGTTGGATTACATAGTAATCATCTGCACATTGTCCTAGACAACCTCGACCGCTCCTAGATCACCGCACATTGAATCCTGTAACTCATCAAGCGTTTTCCACTTCATGAAATGCACTTGCTCATTCCTAAGATAAAACAGTTATCTCTACGCGCCAAAACCACTTTGAAACTCATCACGTGCATCATGCATATGTGACATCTCCATCTCCAATCACTATTTGATCATAGATCAACACAACTGATTCACCAAGCTCCATCGATTAGGGTTCGACATATCAACAGGTTAGGGTTACTGGTTGATCTCTCTACTTCAATAGTAATACCGGTTTCTTTCACTACTCAACTACCCGTTGTATTACAACATCATTACCGGTTGCAATACAACTCCATTACTGGTTGCAATTGACATCAATGACTACACTTATACTTCATTAATGCAATCTTCATGCAATGCCAACACATAATCCCTCCCAGGAAGAGATCTCTGAAATATTGATTAGGTTCCACTTGGGCTAGGGTTTTGATTCCCTCTTTCTAAGTTGAATTGTGAAAATGTTGAAATGAGGGTAAATGGGTGAATATTGAAGAGATCGGGCATAAACAATGATCTATAGTCATTGTACAGAGCCACCAACCTAGATCAGAGCAGAAGATGAAGATGAAGATGAAGATATGTTCCCAAAAGTTCGACCTGACTTTTTGGGACCATGCTATTGGTCACCTTGGTCCTCCAAATTTATCTCCATCAAAAGGGGAACCTATCCATCTCTGCGAATCCTAACAATCCTCCCAAATGCAGCTCTGTACCTATTTCCTACACATAGAATGAAGGGGAAAATTGTTGGGAATAGGGGTTTGCCTAAGTCAAACCCCAGTTTAGGAATTAACCTTGAATGAATAAATACAAATACTAGAATAAATACTGGAAATATATACCTTAGATATGCAATAATTGATGATGATGTTTTGTTCTTTGAATGTAATCACATATGTTGTATGAAATGACATGAACATTATAAAACCCTAATCACATACACAAGCTTGCAAAGGAATGCTGTAATTTTTCTCCACAATGGTTGAATGAAGAAAATGCAACCTTGAAGATCTTTGAAAATGCTTGATAATGGATTCTTCATGGATGCAAGAGTGTTAGGAAATTGATTTCTTAGATTGTTGGATTGCTTGGATGAAATTAGGTTAATCAAATGTCTTTATATAGGGGTATCTAGGTAAATCATCGATTAGGCCAACCTCCAATGGTCATGTGGAGCCACAAGGATCATTTCTCGCTGGGGAAATACAACACCTGCCCTAATTTAAATTTTAATCCTATTGAGAGGGACCATGGCACTGGTCCTTCCACATAAGGGACCAAGATAAGGCTCAAGGGGGAGGGGTACCTCACCATGGGAACCACCAATGGGTGTTCCTGGCCTCGGAGTTGGAGAATGGGTACCAAACAGACTTAGAAAAGTGATGAAAATAGGACACACTAAAGTAGGGACACAAACATTAAGTGTATATTGGCTTGGTGATAATTTACGACGCTACAGAGAAAAGATTCAAATAAGAAAATTACCTTGAACAATTCTTCTTCACTTCTCCTTGTGCTCTGTTTCTTTTCGATCACATTTGCACAAATGACTTTCAAATAAGCAATATATAATTGTCAATTAGGGTTTTCCAAAAAGCTAATATAGTGTACACCCGCAATTGCCAAAAATGTTTCGAAAAACAAAAGTTGCTTAAAATCCATCAGAAAACACTTCAACACATTTGTAGTGCTAAGAGAAACCGAACACCAATCTAAGAGAAGATGACATATATTTTCCTTTTAAGATCTCCCCCTCAAACATAACTGTCTAAGCTAATTATCAGAAGAATGGTCTGCACCAATAGAAAGCGCAGATCCATCCACAATCTTTTCTTTAGTCTCAATATCTGACTTCACCCATTTCATCTTCATCTTCTACTTTTCCTTATTAATGCCAGTTTTCCTTTTCAAACCATTAAATATTTATGTTTTGCTTCTGTAATTTCTTGCAATATGACCCATTTTTTTACAATTGTGACATACCAGACTTTTCTGAGGTTTTCTATGATTCATCTTGATGTTCCCAAAATTTCTGTTTGTCTTGCACTCAACAACTTTGTGTCCATATGTTTTGAAAGCATTTAATATTTCATTAAAATTATGAACATAGCTCAAATTTGAATATCCATTCCTCATTATTCTACTTCTGCATTCAGTAGTCTTATGACCAAATTTATTGCAAGAAAAACATCTCACATGCCAATTGATTAATTTATGTTCAGACTTCTACATTCACTATCTCTATGTCCAAATACATTACAAGTAAAATAGTTACCATTAAAAGAAGAATACCTGATAGTAGGAGAATCTCTCTAGACATTTCTTAAATTCCTAAAGCTTTAGTTATTCAGAATTTTATCCTTAACATTTTGTTTGCCTTTGTCATTTCCTTAGCACTCACCTTATTTAAAGACATGTCCACTCTTATCTTTATTTTGTCTCTGCGAATTTAGAACAACATCCAATACTTTGATGCCACCTTTGAGATTTATCCCTTATCAATATGATATTTTACAATTTTCAATTCCTCCTTGAGTTTGACAACATCTTCAACAAGATTCACACATTCCCTTCTCTTCTCATCGAGGTTAGTTTCAAATTCATCAATAACCTTCTTTCCTCTATCCAGCAAGGTTCTTAAAAAATAAATATTTTCAACTGCTTTATTATGCTTTTCTCTGCTATCATCCAGATCTACCAAAGCCTTTCTCAATTCGCCTTCCATGTCAATTATACCATCCACATTATTCCATCCATTCTAATCCTTATCATCCATGTCATCCAATTCTTCTTCAAGCATAGTGTTCAAAATCCAAGATCTACCTCAACAACTAACTCTTTAGGAACTAGAGCTCTGATACCAATTGTTGAACGCTACCAGACGCTGAGAGGGTGGGGTGAATCGGTATTCAAAAAATATTATCAAATCAAATTAATTTTAACTTCATCATTCATCAACATTAGTGAGCTAAAAGTAAATTGTAGTAAAAACAATAACATCCACACAATGACACCAAATTTTTATGTGGAAAACCCAAACTGGGAAAAACTATAGTGAGAATTAAAATTACAATATATAGTAACAATTTTACAATAGACAAGGCTTCCTACCAAAAAGAGCTTAGTGCTCCAGACTTGCAGACTGAGATTCACAACCTTAGGCAAGATACAAAAGAGACACTTGCTCAGTAGAAGATCACTTCTTCAGGGCAAGATACAAAACTGATCTCATGAAGCAATAAGAATAATAGATTGAACTATATACAAAAAGCATCTATTAGAATGCAAATAACAGTTCCTGGAATATACACATCTGACTTCTTTGTATACCTTTGAACCACCACTCTTACTCACTTCACATATATCAATCATTTATCCATCTTGTACTCACATAACTTTTGCTTCTCTTATTCTCTCTATATCATGTCCACATCTATTAAAACCATATATACAATCATATAAAAAAACAACCACCATTAGGTTACCCAAGCATGCATGTGACATGTATATAGTGTTGCAAGGTGTGCATCATTGGTCTCCTTATGCTGTGCAGTGCAACACTCGAGTTTGTGACATGGCTTAATTGTCTCCCGTGGATTCTATAAGTCTAGTGGTTGTATTGGGTATTAACAGGTCGATCTTTTTGTGCAACGACAACCACACTTGTAACAAGTGGTATTAGAGCTCGGTCATAAGTTCAAACCCCTTGCTTGCATTGGGGGGGATTGTTGCAAGGTGTGCACCCTTGGTCTCCTTGTGTTGTGTAGCGCAACGCTCAGGTTTGTGACATGGCTTAACTGCATCCTGTGGATTCTATAAGTCTAGTGGTTGTATCGGGCATTAATAGGTCGATCTTTTGGTGCAACGACAACCGCACTTGTAACATATAGCATCAACCCAAAAATATATTATTCGAAAGGTAAAAAGGTTATGTAGTAAGTCGACACTCCTTTTGACTAACATCAAAAAACATTTTACACCCAGCTACTTGAACCAAAAAGCACAAATCGGTACCAAAAACTTGTTCTGCACAACGCACTACTTATCCCAAACCATAAACAAATAAAGTGGTTCATTTAAGGGAACCATGACATATGTCTCATCAAAACAATAACTTCATAATCTCCTGAGATATATCCGAAACAAATACTATTTATGGTCCATGATAAGTTTCTCTAGAGTAATCAATAGAAGTACTTCCAGAGCAGGTGAAGAACAACAAATCTCTAGAAACATATCGACACATCATTTCATATCCTCTCATTAGCACAATGTAAAGAGAGTAAACATCCAAACCAACATCTGCACACTAACTAATCCTATCCAAAATCCAAATCACCAATAACAGTCGGGGCAATATGATATTAACAAAGGTTTGACATCAATGACAACAATGACATCCATATGTGTAACACACAAAATATGTAATATTAGCAACCGAAAAAATTTAGGAGCCTTGCCCTCATTATGATTTCACCATTTTCATAGACTCGTTCACCCAGTAGTCACTGGGCTCCAACCTTGCCCTCGTGTTGCTCTTCAACTACACACTGATGTCCTCAACCCATTCCTTTTCTTTCTCACAAAGAAAGTCCAAAAGCGCAACCCACCTTGTATTGGGCTCCATCTTCCTTTCCTTCATGTTCAACATCACATTCTAGTAGATGAAGGGTTGTAGAGGGGGACACAATTCCCCAACTTAAATCCAATTTCCATCATTTGTTACAAACCCTACCCCTAGTTCTACCATTGTCATCAGAGACCAAATCCCAAACAACCATTTTGCCTTGACACACATCCTCATCACCTATTCAATCTCTTCCTTCTCTCCAAGCTCCAACCCCCACACCATCACCATGGACGCAATATTGACTTTGGTTCAATATCCGTGTTCCACATTGATGAATTCTTCACCCCATAGAATATCAATAATCTGAATGAAAATTGGTTTGAATCAAATTTAAATAAACTATGCATCCTGATCTTTGTTATCGTTCCCAAGAAGGCCAACTGCCGCTTAAAGGTCTTGATAGAAAAAATTGCTTCCATAATAGCCACAGTCTTGCCACTCGTCCCCACATACACTACATTGTCTCCACCTCACCTCACTATGTGTCAAAAAACTACCAAATTTGTCAATTTAAAAGCCGCTAACTTGTAATAAATGCCTCATTTGAATCATCATACTCATCCACCTTTGGCTGCATATAACACATTTCACAATCCTAGGCTCACATTCTAGAGATCCTCCTAGATCTCCCTATCCTTCCCATCATCAATTAACATTGCCATTTTTGATAGCGTGTTAGCTATGTTGTTGCCTTCCTATCTTACATGTGAGACTTTAAAATCTAAAAATGATTTAAAAAAATAAAATAATCTTGATATATTTATTTAGTTTCCACGATGGGGCTTCGCCTTTAATGATGACATTAATAATAATTAAAGAGTCCCCCTCCAGGTGAAGTCAAGTGACTTCCAATTTTCTTGCCATTTTACTTGCTAAAAATATTGCTTGTACCTCTACTTCATTATTTGTCCTAATCAGTAAATTTTTTGTCTTGAACACCACCATATCACCTTTCGAATCTCTTGCCACCCACCTAACTCTAGATGGTCTCAAATTCCCCTTCAAGGCACCATGAAAATTGCCTTTAACCCATCCCTCCTCAACTTTTCTCCACACCACCTCCTCAATTCCACTCAGAGTTGGATTATCCCGAGAAGGCCCTTGAGTAGGCTACAATAATATTATATTATAAACAAATAAAATATTTTATACTTTTATGATATATTTGAAATGTTCTCTTTTATATGATAATCATTATTGAAATCTATGATGTCTTTTAAAAAAAAAAAAAAATTTAAAAATTGTTTAGATTTAATTAATCAATATAAATAATAAATATTTATTTATATTCAAATAATAGAGTTTTGATTGGTTGCTAAGATATAATTGATTGATTTTTTTATAATGTGTATTTTAATATTTTAATTAAAAAATAAAAATTATATTTATATAATCTTTAGTTATTATAAATTTATGTCGTGTTTTTATTTACTTTTAGATGAGTTGTACACATGTTCTGGTCTTCTTAGTGTTACAATAAGTTTTGTGGTGGAGAAATATGATCTATTTCTTTGGATTTGTAAAATTTGTTCATCTATGTTTACACTCATATTTTAAACTCGACATTGGAAACACATTTAGCTTGCTATAAATATAGAGAAATCCTTTTGATTTTTTTGCTAATAGTTATACCTCTATGTCAATACGCAAATATACCAAACAAAATTTCAAGATACCTCTAGATGACAAGTCAATGTATAATATGAAAATTTGACTCTCTTACCTATTAAATATTTGATTGATATAGTATGTGCATCTCCTTTGCCCACATATAAATTGTTCACATTTATAGAGAACAAAGTTTTGAGGCAAATACCCTTTCAAAGGAAGGTTTACAATTGGCTATAGATAGATGGGAAATTACGAAACACTTGGAGGATTCCCATTTGCAAACAAACACACTTTTTGTGTTTGGTTAATCTTGCTCCTCTCTTTTGTTGATGGGGGGTTTTGTCTCTTCTTGGTGGGCTCACTCTTTTTGTTTTCTCATTTTCTTGGCCTCTGTTTTTATTTTCTTTCCTGTTGTTTACTATCCACTTGTTTTAGTGGCAATGTTGTTTCTTTAATTGGTTGCCTTTTTATGACCATGTTGCTACCTTCTTTGTCCTTGTTGTTTTTTCCTCCTACATAGATTTTTCAGTTTCTTCAAGATGTTATCTCATAAATTTCAATATGATGTGACAATTTTTTCTTAGGGGAAAAAAAGTGTCAATGTACATTGTGATTTTCTATGTGATGTAGATGGTATTGATATCCCATTGATTCTCAACATACAATTACCAGTATAAGTTGTGAATTTCTATGTGGGACAGATGATGTTAATATTCCATTGATTTCAGTGTAGAATTAATGACCTTGATCTTATCTTTAAATACAAAGTCTTTGGTATTCAATACATTTTTTTTTGGCAATATTAAGCAAAAATTCAAGATGCCTGGATGATGAATTGACGTGTAATATCTACGATGCAAGTCCTATTATAAGTTTTGAGTTTTTAAGTAATATAGATGATGTTGATCCCATTGATCCTCAATATATAATTAATGACCTTGACCATATCTTTGAATACAAAATCTTTGGTATTCAATTCAAATTTTTTGGTGATACCAATCAAAGTTCAAGATACCTAAATGATAAATTGATGCATAATATATAAATGCAAATGCTAGTATAAGTTGTGAAATTGTATGTGATATAGATGATGTTGATATTCAATTGATTCTCAATGTAGAATCAATGACCTCACTTATAATATTTGGTATTACATTCAAATTGTTTGATGATGCTAAGCGAAAATTCAAGGTACCTAGATGATAAATATTAAATCTCTAACATTCAATTCAAAATCGTTGGTGATACCAAGCAGAAATTCAAGACACGTAGATAATAAATCAATGTGTAATATCTATGATGCAAGTGGTAATATAAGTTGTGAATTTTTATGTGATATAGATGATATTGATCCCATTGATCGTTAATGTAGAATTAATGACTTTGGTCATATCTTTAAATACAAAATCTTTGGTATTCAATCCAATTTTTTTGGTGACACCGAGAAAAAATGAAAATAATTAGATGATAAATCAATGTGTAATTATACGATGACCTTGAACTTATCTTTAAATGCAAAATATTTGGTATTAAATTCAATTTTTGTGATGATGCCAAATAAAAATTCACGATACTTAGATGATAAATCAATGTGTAATATTTATGACGCAAGTGTTAAAATAATTTGTGATTTTTTTGAGTGATATTGATGATATCTCATTGATTGATAATGTAGAATTAATAACCTTGACCTTATCTTTGAATACAAAACATTTGGTATTCAATTCAAAGTTTTGACCATGCGAAACAAAAATTCAAGATATCTAGATGATAAATTGATGTGTAATATCTATGATGCAAGTGCAAATATAAGTTATGAATTTCTATATGATATAGATGATATTGATTTCCCATTGACTCTCAATATAGAATTAATAATCTCAATCTTATCTTTAAATACAAAATCTCTCATATTCAATTCAAAATTTTTGATTCAAAATCAATAATCAAATTATTTATTAATTTAAAAAATAAAATAAAATTGAATTCAAAAATTTCAAAATACAAATATTGATAAAAAATTCTTTCATAATAAAAAATCTCGATTTAATATATTAAATAAAAAATTATTTAATTATCACCTATCAACCTAAAAGAAATTGATGTAAACAAATATTTCATACAAAATAAATCAATTTAATATACTGATAACAAAATTCAGATAACAATAATGATCAGCCAGCAAAAATTAAATAAAAAATAAAAATAATATGCTTCTGCACCGACAAATCTTTGTTAACTTACCGAGATTTACTACGGCGTTCCGCGGAAACTCACGGAAACCAGAAACGGCGTTACCGGCGCGCCTAAATTACTTCGAAATTAAAAACTACTCATCCTCAATCCGCAAAGCCATCATGATTTAGTTTAACCATGGTCAACGGTTGAGTTTGCGCTTCTTACATGGTCTTCGCAAGGCACTGCAGACTTTGCAGACTTCACGTCTGCAGAGCAGGGAGGAGAAGCCCAAACATTTCCCTTAAACTGGAAATTCATGCAAACTGAACATACATTTATTTCTTCATTGATGTGCTACAACAATAAGAAGATTTTCAGGCTGCAAAATTCACCTGCAATATCTCATTTCACTGTGAAGAATTCAATTTCCAGCAGCTAATTTAATTTTTACAGGCTATGGCTTCTCTCTTCATGCGACGCTGCGGAAGCTCTGCCTTTTAAAAAATATCTATATAGAAATAAAACAAAAAATGATCAGGTAAATTGGCCGCACCCTGGCTTGAAATCGAGGCATCGGTGTGTTAACATTATTCTCGGCAGGTTGCTGAGGTCGTGCGGACCTAGCGAGTCTTTGTTTCCATGGCCGAGAAAGCGTTTGTAAAGGATCTCGCCCCCGCTGCCATTTGGTACATGGCAGGGAGGACATTGTTAGGGTTTTTGTTTATATTGTGACACGGGGAATGGAAGAGCCGGATGAGCCCTTGGATTCGATCCTCAGACCTGTTAAACCCTGCTGGAGGCAGTTCAAAATCGTGCCTGGTCAATTTTCTTCTTCAATGGGGGGAAGGCGGCCTGGCGTAGTGCCTCCGAGCCCGGGGTCGTTGAGAATTATCGTCCATAAGCCCGTAAGTTATTGGCGTTTTAATTTTTTTAATCCAATTTGTGTGTCAAGAGATTTTAAGCTTTTGCTTTCCATAGTTTTTTAAAGCAGAAAAGGCTTCTGGATTAAAAATTGGAACTAGCAAGTGAAAGAATCCACTTTTCGTGTCCAATTGAATGAATCGTCATTTCTAGATTTGAAAGGATTTATGTTTGTAGTTACACTTTACTGTCTATTGATACCAGAATTGGAAGAATCTGTGTTTCGTATCAAACTTAGGAGAATTGAGAGAATCTATGTATTTTGTCACACTTCGTGGTCCATTGTTAACAGAACTGAGAGAATTCATGTTTCGTGTCTCCTTTCATGGTCCTTTGTTAGCAGAATTGACAGAATCTGTATTTCGTGCCACACTTAATGGCCCATTATTCGTAGGATTCAAATAGTGTATGTTTCACACTTAATGGCCTATCATCACCAGAATTGAAAGAATATATGTCTAGCGCCATGCTTGATGGTCCATTGTTAGCAGAATTAAAAGGATATATATGTCTATCAGACTATCACACTTCGTGATCCATTAATAGCTGAATTGAAAGAATTTATGTTTCATGATGGCCGAATTTCATGGACCATTGTTAGCCCAATTGAAAGAATCTATACCTCACATCATCCTCCATGGCCCCATGTTAACACAATTGGAAGTATCCATTTTTTGTGTGCCACTACATGACCCATTGTTTGTATGATGAAGAGTCTATATTTTGTGTAACAGTTCATGGCCCATCCCTAGCATGATTAAGAGTCTATATTTTGTGTCGCACTTGATGGTCCAACATTAGCAGAATTGAAAAAAACTATGCTTTATGTCATACTTCATGGTCCATTTTCAGCGCAATTGAAAGAATCCATGTTTATGTTTCGCGGCACATGCCATGGCAATCTATGTTTTCATTGTTTTATGATAGCCATACTTCATGGCCCATTATTATCAGAAGTCAAAGAATCTACATTTGACGTTGCCTTTCATGTTCCATCATCTGAATTGAAGGAATCTATGCCTTGTCATGCTGCATGGTCCATTGATAGCAGAATTCAAATAATATGTCTTGTGTCACATTTGATGGCCTCTTATTATTAGAATTGAAAGAACCTGTGCATGACTTCACGCTTCATTTCCCATTGTTAGTAATTGAAGGAATTTGCGTTCCACATCACCCTTCATGATCCATCATTAGCAGAATTGAAAGAATCTATGTTTTATTTCACACTTCATGACACATCATCAGGGTAATTGGCCTTTTTAAGATCACTCCCATTCTTCAAAAATATTATTCAAATTGAAAATGGAGATTGTTGTCAAATTTTCTAAACCAACAGTTGTTCTTTCATAATTCATCATCTTTCAAAGAAATATGTATTATTTTGATGAAATTTGAAAACTTTTAAATTTTAATGTTTTTGTGAACCATTAAAGGAAGTGAATTTTGAAAAAAAAAACATGCCACCATTTTAATTTATTTTTCAAGTTGTAGAGATCCTTAATTTTTTTTCCTATTTGTGAGAAAGATATGAAAATATGTAATTGAGAATTGAACATAAAAACTAAACTATGTTTCCTAGAAATAACATCTGTGATAATTTACAGTGTTAAACTTATAACTTATAGAAGATGGACTATGTCATATTTGGCCGAGTCCTGTCCTAAATTGGTTACGCATTCAGGTGTTGGATTTAGGTATTGAAGTTTGTTTTCTGTTTGGGTGGGGGGCTAGATTCATAATGAAACCCTATCAGCTGACATCCACATTAAGCCCAAGGTCTCTCAAGGTCAATGGTTGGGGACAGTACATCTGCATTTGATTGGGTGGATTTATACACAGGATAATTCAAACAAAAAATTAGTTTCTGGATTATTATTGTTTGCCACATACGGTAAACGGTTAAATGCAGAAAGTAAATGCACAGAACATAATGGAAATATATTAAAGAACCAGTCTCTTTATTAATTCAACTGTCCATGTACATCAAGTGCTTATAACATCACACCCAGATATGACCATATTTTTCCACTTCGAAGGAAAGGTATGCAATATATAATGCCCGAAGGGGTGCGACCAACCGTCGTGTCCAACTGCCCTTCGGGAGAACTAACTGACTGCCGTAACCCACAATTACCGACGATAACATAACATAATACGACAATATAACAACATAACATAATACGACAACATAACATAATGATTATTCCCGACAACAATTATTATTTTATATTCTAGCCCCCCTAGCTTGAATGCTAGCCCACCTATTAAGATGCCTGGTTTATCTCACTTATTAAGATACCCTAGTTCAACTAACTAATTAAGATTTTTCATGTCAAATTATCTATTAAGATGCCGGGTCTCAACTTGTTTATCAAGATTCCCAGGTTCATAGTTAAAGGATACATGTTACTCCTTAAAGGAATAGTAATTATACACTAGACACTAATAGTAGATGGTCCCAATAAGCCAGGGATTATACCTAATAGGAGGAGTAGCACTTCTCCTCTGTGAATGGTAAAGGATTCGTAGTCTCACTACTCATAAGGGTCTCGTCTACTTGCTTGGGGATTGGCTTGTTAGGGCAGGTAAAACTTAATACAATGTTCTATACATAGAAAATGACTTCTTCAAGCATGTGTCATGCAACAGGTTGGGAGTTAGTTACAAACAGCACCAAAATATTTAGTTTTATTGAGGCAAGAGTTTGATCAAGCAATCTAAGCTTCATAGATGAACTTTTAATGTGAATACGTGGCTTGGAAATTGAGCATATCTGTAGTTTCAACTGTAATCCTGTCCACCTACTGAAGATTCTCATTAAGTTTTAACAGATTTATTCAAGCCTGAACTGAAAAGGTTAGATAAACTTGAGCTGTTGGGTTTTTTAAAAAACCGCTTGATTGATAAATTTTGAAATCACAGCTTGCACCTCACTATGCTGTTGAATATTGTTATTTCCTAATCGAAGGCTATCGTAATCTCAGCAATGTGCTTTTGCTGTGTTTGCAAATGAAAAAAGATACAGGGAGCTTTAATGCGCCTTCCTTTTTAGAGTAATTTGTGCTTTATTTTATGCTTTTTCTACAAAATAACTGAAATATCCCATTTTAAGACTGAATCTGACATCTTTTAAAGAAATTTAAGTTATCAGAAAACAGGAAGGATACAAAAGTTTCCAAGAAGAACCTTCTAACCAAAACTTGATTCCATACATATATAAAGAGAACACATCATAAGAAGATGTAGACACCATTCCATGATAGATAGATGGCAAGAGCTTTGCAGTCACTGCACTTTGGTGAAATACTTAAGGCTTTCAAACTGTCTGCATCAAACCATTCTCTAGGACAAGCCCTATGAATTGCTTCACAGGCACAAAAAGTACCTTGGATATCCAGGAAGTCCCTGATCCACCTCTACACTTTAAAAGTCAGGAACAATTTACACAGAAAACAAGGAAATGTCACCAATTGCTGATAAGAAAAAGCACATGTTTTTTGATGGCAAACAACTCAAAATTAGTGACTAGATCTTGATGTAGGAGCATCTGGGTTCACAACCTGCATCATTAAAAAACGAAATTAATGTAGGATGAGAAGAATTCTGGTTTTGATGTTTGTTTTTGAATAATGGCATGTTAGATGAATCAATGAGATCAAAGAAATTTTCCAACTGACTCCAGCAGCAACAGAAATACATAGCGCATCTTTTTAAGAACCCTGCTGGTTCTAACTCTCCTGAAATACTATTGCTGATTTGTTTTTGGATTTTCAAGGGTTTTGAACAATTTTAAATAAAAAAATAACAAGTGCACCAGGCAAGAATTGTTCATAAAACTGAAGAGATACCAAATATAGGGCAATTGAATCTATATTATGAATTAGATAACTGCTGCGAATGAAACTAATACATAAAACATACCCGTAGTTCTTCAGCTTATTTTAAATAAAGAATTTTGGAGTTTGCCAACCAGAACTGAGAAATTGACCAAAATAGGTGTACAAGTCCAGAATACAATTTTTCCAGGCCAAATATGAGATGAATCCACCTGATTATGCTAGGCGTTGGGAATGGTGCAACTACATTGCAAATTAGGAAGGCGTTTCAGCCTCCCAATCAAAACGTTCCTTTCCTGGACCTCACATGCCAAGCCTGAATTGTACGGCCAACAACTAGACACTGTATGACTGCATATTGAAATGAAATATGCTGCTAAAAGGGGTGTCTAACCCGATTTGCCCTTTCCTTATTGCAAAATCTGCAATATCTGAAATAAAGAATCTTTAATGAAGCACAATAAGACTCCTGAATGAAGCCTTCACAATTGCGATAATTCAGCTGATCTTCCATAGCCTCACAATCACATATCCACGAAGAATTTTCGTTCTTCAATGGCCAAACCTTTGAAACCCTTGTCAAAGAATTCCACAAATCAAAATAACAAGCAATGCCAAATAATCAATAATAGAGGTTGAATTGCTTGCTTTGCCTTTATAAACCCATAAAGGCATAATTCTCCAAAAAGTGTGATTTCCTCTTGAAGGGAGTAAAATACATTTAAAATGTATTTAATATTACTTTATGCAACATTTCAATTAATTCCCCACTTGGATGTACCCTTTTGATATTCACTTTATATTATTTAAGTGGCCCACTTTTTAATAAAGTTAATAATATAACTTTATAATAACTCCAAATGGTACGTTTCCCAAGAAAGTACACCCAAAATCATTTAAATACTTTTAAATGTATTTAATTTACTCTCCATAGTTTAATTTGTTTTTGGGTGTCCAAATTCACTTAAGTGATTTAATAAAAATCACTTTATAATATTTAAGTGGCTTTTAATTTTAATAAAGTCACTTTATGACTTTATAATATCCATATAAGTTAATTTAATAACTTAACCACTACAATATTAATATCTCCCTCAATATTCAGTCTTTTGACGTGCCGTGTGAAGCTGGAGTCAACATTGAATAACCCCCATATGTCCAGGTGCTTTTACTAAAGATAACACTACTGCCAGATTCCCTCAACTAAGTCCACACATTGACTGCAAAGGCCCTGGAACTGAACCCAAGACTGAACTGCAGAAGTGGAACTGCCACTGAGACTCTCTATACAAACATGTTAGCCTACAAGAGTCAAAATAATAGGCTAATCCCTCGAACTGTGATACTCACGAAAATGAGGACATTACAATCTTCATTAGCATCTAGTTTCAGTTCAGCAACAACTTGTAGCATTTTTAGTAGCCCTATCATCTTTGGAAACATTGTCTTGTGTAACTTCAGCAACAAGCAGCGTTGTGACCTAATCACACATCACCCCATCCCAGATAGGGACCCCCCCTAACTTTTAGGCCCTTTTGGTCGTTTGGTCTTGGTTTCTTGTGAGTTTTGGTGGCAGTCTCGTCAGTCTCTCCGCTTTGCAAATGTTCGAGGGTCATTTGGAGTTAATCTACTTTTCGTGTAAGCAGGTTTTATGAAGTCTAGGGCCTGTTTTGTCCCTTTTTAGGGTTTTTTCCTTTTGTCCTAGATTTTAGTGGTTTCTGTTAGGGTTTTGGAAAAACTGAACATACGACTGGAATCAAGACCCTTCAAGGAACCTCCTAGTAAAATTTGAGCCAAAACGGAGCAACTTTCTATTTTTAGAATGTTCCTATTTTTTAGGGATTTTACTGAGTCTCGGAATGTCGTCATTTTGCTAAAAAATCAAACTTACTATTTTTAGTAATTTCTATTTTTTAGTAAGTTTCTATTTATAGTAAGTCATCCCTGTATCCTATCTAGGGGTCTAACGCTGACACTTTGAAGTTTTCTATTTTTGGAAAGTTTGTTCTGACAGGACCAATCGGGCAAGGTGACAAAGATCAGACATTGGCGAATATTTCTAATTCTGGAAAGTCAGAAAGTAGACAGAGAAGGCCAGAAGATGGTTGAATGCTGGAAGCCCACTCCCGAAATGGAAAGCTTGGGAAAATTCTCTAAGTCTGGAAAAATGAAGAAGGCATGGAGGATTCACAAGATTCACTGAATCCTCCACCAAGTTAAAATTCCACCCCAGGCCAGAGATAGGCGCCAAAATGGAGGTCCCGTGGAGGATTCACAAATTCATTGAATCCTCTACCAGGGAAGAATGCCGCCCTGCTACCCATGAAGGCGCCAAAGGTGATGCATCATGGAATTCACTCCGCAGTCTGTGAATCCTTAGCCAAGGTAGAAATCCGCCCTAGGAGTTGAAAGGGCGCTCAAGGAGAAGTGTCATGGAAAAGTACAAAACAAAGAAATTACACGCCCTAGTCCACGTAGCGCCCAAAGGGAGTAGAGAGCGCCAAATCCACTAAGGAATGGAAGGAGGTAAAAGACATAAAATCCCACTCCATGGCATTTTAGCGCCCAAGAGAGGTAAAGAGCGCCAAATTGAAGGATACAAGGAATCCATGGAAGTGAGGGAATTCCTTCCTCAAGTCAAAAACCCGCCCTAGGAAGATGGAGGGCGCTAAACTAAGCATTCCAAGGAGAGCAATGAATAATGATGAAGTCCTTCACCTATGCAAAATTCCGCCCTAGCCTTACATAGGGTGCTCAAAGAGGGTATGCATAGAAAGATGGAAAAAGTATGAATTCCATGACTAGGAGCAAAATGCGCCCTGGCACAGTGGAAGGTGCCAAAATGAAGTGTGCAAGGAGAATTGAAGAAGTTGAGAATTCCTTCCCATAGGCAAATTTGCGCCCTAACAAGGAGTAAGGTGCCAAAATGGTATGTTCATGGATAACGGACAAAATGATGAGTTCCTCCTTCAGGAAGGAATAGCGCCCAAGTGCTAGGTGAAGGCGCCAGGCCAAGGTAATCATGGAAAATGTGAATAGCATGAATTCTCCTTTCCAAGTGGAATCCACATCCATGCACAAAGATAAACTCCTGAATGATTAAGGCATGGAGAAGGATCAAATTCCGAGACATGGTGAATTCCATGCTTAAGCTTGAAAATTGAAAATTTGTCTAAGGCATGAAAGTCAAAGGGTCAAAGAGGAATTAAAAGCAAAATCCCCTCGGGCAGATTTTTGAATTTTCTATTTTTAGACACCAAATCTTATCAAAATCTGGAAAGTTTTGTAGATTTGGACTCATGAGATAATTCTCTCTCCTGGACCCGGGTCCTAAATTCTAGGAAAATTCCTAAAAAAATAGGAAATGTGGCAAATTGGTCAAAAGGCTCCCTGCGGACATGATGAATTCAAAGAGCACAAAAAATCCCTTCCTCAGGGAAGAATTGCGCCCAAGAAGAAGAAATTCCAAGAAAGGTGAAAAATTGACTAAGTGATGGAAATTCCTTCCTTCACAACAGAATTCTTAGAAAAGGTGAGAATTTGGCTAAGTGTTGGAAATTCCTTCCTTCACGACAAAATTTGTAGAAAAGGTGAAACGTTGGCTAAGGCATGAAGAATTTCCTTCTCCAGGGGTAAGGAACAAATTTCTTTCCAAAGGAGAATTCCTTCACAACAAGAAATCACACCCAAGGATGAATTGAAGATAAAATTTCTAAGGTAAGGAAGGAATCAGGGATGAACTGAACAAGAAATTTCCCCCCAGGGAAAAATTTGAAAAATCCATTCTCGGGCATCAAATCACATCCAAATCTCAAAAATTTTCATAGATTTGGATTCATAGGAGAATTCTCTCCCTCTTGGACTTGAAACCCTAATTTGTGGAAAATTCCTAAAAAATAGGAAATATGCAAAATTGATGAAAAATCTCCTCCAGAGCAAGGAAAGTTGAAGAGACTTCAAGAAAATTCTTCCTGAATCAAATTTTCTCTCCCCAACAATTCGAGATGTGTAAGAGCGGATATACAACGGCAGGGTCCACTTGCATGGCGAGGATCTATTGAACGCATGGCAATATGGTGGCGCATTCATTGTTGGAATATTTGACCAAATGGCGACCCGGTCATTGCATGTTGAATTTATGGCGGATTCTCAGTGCATGTCGCCGTTGCATGAAGGATGATGGGCATTTATTCCTTGCATGGAGATGTTTATTATATTCTAGGCATGATCGATATAGTGGGGTGCATTTAATGCACTAATGGGCGCTATTTTGGGCTCATGGAATAATTGTATATGGGCTTCATGGGGTATTAATTGCAGATTCCCACCTTGTTGCATCTTGAGTGGAGAATCTTCTAGGGTTAAACCCTAATTAGGGTTTGCATTGCCTGAGGCCTATATAAGGGGTGATCCCCCTCATTTAGAAGGGGGGAGAGATTATTATCTGAGATTGTTGCATCAGGATTGTGAAGTAGCCAACTTAATACATTGTGTGATTTTGATGGTGTATTATTGTTCTATTTTGGCAATCTGCATGGTCTTGCTCTCTTCAATTAGATTAGATTTGCTTATATGTTGTTAGGGGAATTGGATTTGATAGGATTAGTTGTTGCAGAATTTGAGCTCATACTTTTGGTGTGCAGCTGATTGTTGTATACAGTGCAAAGTTAGCTTGAGCCTTTTGATGTGTATACGCTTAACTTCGATCATCAGTAAAGATTGTTCGATCCGGTGGTCTATATTGATGATTTGAAAACCCTCCATGCACCCTTTGAAGATTGCATCGTCTTCGTGTAGTTGTGCTCTGCTGGTGAAACGAAGTGTGGTTTGATTTTGCATGAGTTATCCCATCTCCTGTTCTTAGGATTAGATTAGCTTTAGCATAGTTCTCTCTACCCCATTCTCATTTACATTCCGCATAATTTGAAAAATCCAAAACTAGAGCTTTCATTGCAAATCATCCGTGCAGAAATCCTTGAGCTTGCATGAGTTTTCTTCAATTGAACACACGTAAGTCCCCTTGGGTTATCAGCAAACCCATCAAACAACTGAGTCACGTCCACGCATTGAAGGAACCTTGGAATTAGCCGTTTGAACTTTAAGCAATCCTAGCATACGAACTGATCTTGATCAAGAGAGGATAAGGTGACCGTTGGTGACTTTATTATGTGTTAGACGCTGTCATAAAAAACATGTCAACAAGCAGCACTATAACTTTTGCAGCAACTAGAATTACTTGAGCAGCAGGGTGTCAATGACCATTGGTAGAGATGTTTCCCAATGATGTGAAATCTAGACGACACTTGGTTCTTTAACTTTATTTTCTACCTCCAACTGTCAAATGAGCACATGACCTCCTTAGTTGGTTTTATTCTCCCATAGGCATTTCATCACACACTGTTCTTAATGATTTTGTTTGGGGTTGAGCAGAGCAGATGGCAAGTTTTAAATTGTTGCAAATATTGCTTTAATGGTGCAACACAAAGCTAGTTTGGTTTTGGAAGGTGGCAGATCTGAGTTTAAATGATCAAATCATTCTTTTCGTCATCCATGTGACATCTTAGGGCCAATAAAACAAAGACAATGTGTGGCTGTGAGATATGAACAGAAATGTGGTAGGTTGTTTTGGAACAAAAATTATACCCCAAGTCGTGCAAAAATTCAGAATTCTTTGATGCTCTTCCCTTTGCATGGCGGAGTTTTAAGACATCTTTTACCACCTTTGAAGGTCTACGGCGGAGTTTTGATGGCATCTTCAACACTACCCTTTGCACCTTGGGTGGACTTTGGTGCTACTTCTACCATAGGTGGAGTTTTTAACTATCTCCCCATGGCGGACTTTGGTGATATCTCCATGCAAGGTTGAGTTTGGTGGCATCTCCCCATGGCTTCCTAGAGCGGACTTTGGAGCTTGCTCTTCCTACCTTGGGCGGACTTTGGTGAGTCCTCTACCTTGGGCGGACTTTGATGAATCCTCCACCATGGGCGGACTTTGATAGATCCTCTACCTTCTTCATGGTGGACTTCTAAGGACACCAAGGGCTACTAAGGCATGGCGGAGTTTTGGTGGGTCTCTCCATGGGCGGAGGTTTGAAGGTCACCAAGGAGGGCGGAGTTTTTGTGTTTCCTTTCCAAGGCATGGCGGAGTTTAAAGACACCTCTTAGGGCGGACTTCAAGCAACATCCCCTAGGGCAGACTTTAAGCAAGGCTCCCACCACTTGGCATGCTTGGGCGGACTTTTGGAGGTCTTCCCTATAGCCTAGGCGGAGTTTGATGTTATCTATGGCGGAGTTTGAGACTTTACCCCATGGGCCTCCCAACCTATCTTACACATGGCCGAGTTTTGAGACCTCTATGGTGGAGTTTAGACAAGGCTCCCACCATTTGCAGACCTTGGGCAGACTTTTGATGGGTCTCCACATGGCTATGGCGGAGTTTGAGGACCATTCCCAAGGCTTCTCCAAGACAATGGCGGAGTTTGAGGACCATTCCCACATGGGCAGCCTTTTGATTGCACCCCTTGGGCGGACTTTGGAGTGTTGGCCACCAAGGATGCTAGGGTAGGGCGGAGTTTTACTAGGTTCCCACATGGCGGACTTTGGAGAGTCCCAAGACATGGCGGACTTTGGTGGCATCTCTCCATGCACCCCACACACACATGGCGGACTTTTGGAGGGTCTTCTCTTCATGGCCTCCCGCATCATGACATCATTTGAACCTGCAACCATACTTTGAAACCTTCGTTAGCCAGACTTAGAAGAATTCTTAGAAAAATTTCAAAATTTCACAGCTTAATCAAATTTAACCGGATTAACTTGAAATTTGAAATTCGTGCCTAGGTGGATCATCTGAGGCATCACGCCCCCTAAAATGTAGGGATTTGGCTTTTTGGGTCAAGACTTGGAAATTTTGGATCCCGGTCGAGGCAGTTCAGTGGTAGCAGTGCAAACCCTAAGTACCCATTCTGAAAAAGTAAAAAAGCAAACTTTCTAAAAATAGAAAGAAAACTTTCTAAAAATAGCCATACCAGGGATTGCGCTAGAAATGCCAAAAATGAAACTTCCTAAAAAATAGGAAAAAGCAAAAAAGCAAACTTTCTAAAAATAGAAAGTTGTCTAAATTCATCCAGATCGATTGCGATCTTTGTCCTTTGGCCTCTCTAAGCGCTTTGAAGGTGTCTTGACTCTAGAATCATTGGGTTTGCAAAAACTAACTTCCAATCTTAGGACTTGAAATGTTAGAAACTGAGCAAGGCTTGGTAAAATTGGAACGAAAGGTCATAGGAAACTAACAAAAACCCTAGAAAGCATGAAACAGAGAGGGTCCCCATTTGCAATGGGACGATTTGTGAAAAAGGTCACAACATGCCCCATTGCCCCAACTCATGTAGTAGTTCTGCGACTTGGGGATTAAGAGATTCCCATCAATATTATCCAAGACCGCATCAATTTCGCCCAAAAAGGCATGCAGAAACACCATTTGACGTAGTTTCTTAGCTTGTGCCTTACTCATCCCCATGTAGATGAGCATGGCTGAGAACATAGCTGAGATGTCTGAATTCATGCGATAGCGATGGTAGGCTCGTACAAATTCCTTCCCCAGTATTCTTTTGATGGCATGTAGGACCAGAGGCTGCCCTGTGGCCACCATGGCACACAGACGCTTGTCCATTACCACTCCAAGGAATGCCATCTGCCTTTTCGTAGATTCCAAGAGAATCGGCGTGTCCATCTTTAAAAGAAAGCTTCTGCAATGCAAATATCTTAAACCTCTGTGGACATAGTGAGCTCTGGGTCGTTTTGGCTTTCCTTATAAGCTGTTATCCACTTATCACAATGATAGCTGCCTCACCCATATTTAGTGAGGTGTCCTAGAAATGATTATATCATATCTACTTCACCCCCTGTGCTGGATATCTCACATGCTTCAACCTTTAAAGACCCTTCCCATTCCTTATGTTCGATTGTACCATTGGGTGAAATACGCAGCCATCTTATGAATGTTTCTATAAGAGATTGCCAGCACATGTCCTTTTAATTACCCCAATCTTCCTTAAATCATTTGCATGCTTTGGCTTGGAATTCATTCCTACGATTTCAAGATTTAATTAATGCCACTTTAATTCGGTGCAGCCCTTCTCCACACAGTTAAGACATGATATTCCTTGTTGTTACCTGTGAGATTCTTGCCGTTTCTTGCTAGTAACAGTGGTTTTCCACTGTCCTAAGTTATGCTTTAGAATTATACAGATCTACAAGAATGTTTTTAATTTCCAATTGGTCTTATTCAAAATTTAGTTTACACATTTGTTCCCCTTTCAGTATGATTCCCATCCTTAAGCTTTTCTACATCCTCATTCAAGATATTTTGCACCGAACATGGCTACATCAACATTTTTATGTACATGGGGGTTATAGATCAAATATTTATACTGATGTAACTAACATGTCATTTCATTTGTGTAGCTGGTGGTGAGACTGACAAAGGATATAATAAAGACATACCATGTTTGTAATCCCACATTCACATACTCTGAAAATTTCAACCCAAAGCGCTACCTTACAAAACCTTCCATGGGAGTGCTGAATGGTGGTCTGGATAACGTAAATTCAGACTATATTTTAACAGTAAATGCTGTGCTGGTGAACTCAGATAGAAATTGCAGGTACAATCAAATCACTTCCTTCTATTGCATTATATTTTTACAATATGTTCTTGCACAGGAAAACATGATCTGCTTGTATAGTTAATCATCCACAGAAAATGTTTTTTCATGCTTGATTAGTTAATAGTAATAGTAATACTTATTAATGCAAACATTTTCTTCTCTTTCAGTTGCATATATGTGCTAAATTTATAAAATAATTTTTCACAATTGTGTTTATGGAGCTATATAATTGTTGTAAGTCTGGACTGCCATTATATGTCAAATGTTGACTGTCAATTTGATTTGATGTTTTAGTCCTTCAAGCCACAACCACTTTTAGAGAAGTGGTTTTGGACATTGTAAAGATCCTATTTATGCATAGGCAGTATTTTACAGAATAGAGATATGGCCTGGATTATAAGGTACTAATAAAGGAATCATAAATATAATACTTCATTTTTAAATGTATGTTAACACAATTTACAAGTTTAAGTTGTGAATCTAGTTGATGAATGGGATGCTTACACAAGGCAAATTTTTAACAAGCTTCATTCACCTCAAACCACTGGTTGTTTTTTTGTGTTTTGAATTTTATGACCAAATGTATAAGGAATTTTTATTATATAAATTGGTATAAACGTATATCTGATTCTTTAAGACTGGGTCTTGTTTACTGGCATATTATTACAGTACCGATTGTATATCAACACTACCAATTGCAATAATATGCAGATGATAATAATACACACCAGATTGATTGTATGTGTATATCTGTTTAAATGTTTTATTGAATGTAGTGCTTACTTACAATTACAGTAGATTAGGAAGGGCCATTCAAGAATCAGACATCTTCCCTGACAACAAAAATACTATTTAGAGGACCCAGTTCTTGGTTAAACACTGACCATTGGTAATCCCTTATAACTATTTATTCATCACTGCACAAAGCCAACTCTTACCAATTGACTGTGCAACAAAGTTTTCAATGTTTTACACACTTACCAATGACTGGACAGCAGATGAATCTGCTGCCAATTGGAAGTGCTGTATAGTTTCTGCAGGTTGTACAATATTTATTGGATGGTAACCCTATAATGATGTATAATGTCAAAAAAGTATGTCGTAACTTGTCAGGCATGATTGATGTTCAATTTGTTGGCATACAGCAATGAAATAGACACAATTTTTAAGCTTGTACTCAGCACACTTTACCAAGTGTATGGTTCCTTTTGATATGAATTAGTCAATGATAGCTTGCCTTTGATCAATGGTTGGTTGCCTAACACTACCAATGGTTTGGTCAATGATAGCTTGCTTGATGGTGGGCTCCCTGGCAGTAATTTGCTTGACAATGGATTATGCATGTGTTACAATGTCATTAACCAATCCAAATTTTGGTTGTTGTACAGTGGGACCGATAGGCTGCTGCAGTCAATTTTGAGAGTATTGTACTGCTGTAAACTTGTTTTGCATAGTCAACCTTACAGACAATACAGTTGCAGGCTGCAGGGGACTGTACGCCTAGTTCAACATTTGACAATACAACAGAATGGGAGCATTGTGAATGGGACTGAGTGCACAATTTGATGTTTGAACTTTGTAGGGTATATGGTAAGATTGTGAACATGTTGCAATGTCATGAACTGATATTAATTTTGGTGGTTGTACAGTGGGATCCACAGGCTGTTGCAACCAAATTTGAGAATGTTGTACTGCTGTAATCTTGTTTTGCGTAGTCAACCTTGCAGACCATGCTGTTGCAGGTGCAGGGACTGTACAACTAGTTCAACATTTAACAATACAATAGAATGAGAGCATTGTGCACAGGACTGAGTGCACAATTTGATTTTTGAACTTTGTAAGGCGTATGATAGGATTTGCAGATAAGCTTATAGATGTGAATTCTATGTGGGGGAGTGATTTTGTTGCTTGTAAGATAAAATCATGCTCTTAGGGATTGTTGTGTGATAGGGTCAGCAATTGGTTTTATGATTGAATCTGTATTATAGTCTACAATGTCAATAAGGGAATTTACGATGGTAGAGTTGGGCGGATGTTCAACAATGTCTTCAAATGTAATACACTGGATGTTCTTCTGTTGGATCGGCATACCATAGGGATTGGGTGTGCACAAAAGTACTTAGCTGTCCATTTGGCAGTTGAATTGGATGTTGGGTGAACATTGTTAGATACTTGTTCTTTTTCCTGTACTTCAGCTTGAAGATTGTCATAAATTAATAATTATATTAATTGTCTCAGACCTGTCGATAATGTTTTAATTCTAAACATTCGTGGCTTGCTTTACACTCATACCATCCTAATCCTCTAGTCGCACTGAACTATTCTCTCTAACTTGAGTTTTAAATGTTCCCTTATTTTGCTTCTTGTCATCTCCTTCTACTTGTTCATCTTCATTATTTGCACGATTTCAATAAAATTGCAGTCAGGTTAAAATTGCAGTCAGGTTGAAGTTCCAAGGTTTCTTTAACGTTCCACTCCATGGGGCCTTTATCATTCTTCTCTATTCACGTTTCTTTATAGTCCAAATTCAATGAATCCAAGGAAGTGGCTTACTCACTACTTGATTCCCTAGATCAATTATATGATTCTGATCTTTTCAATGGAAAGTATGTTCTTTTTGTAGTTATGGTTGACTTTGGCTACTACCAACCAACTTCAATCTAACAATGGATCATACAGCTTCAAATGTAATGAGATAACAACAAATTTTAATATGAATGCTTGAGCTTCAATTATTACCTTTTGTACTATGAGAACTTTGAGCGCCATTATTCCTTGTTGGTTTGCTCCTACCAACTAGAAAGTTGCAGTACAAACAGTGGGATTGCCCAAGCTTCACTAGGAATCTTCTATAATCATGTTCATGTCAGATCCACCATCAATTGTAGTTGTCAAGTTTTTTCCAAGAATCTCCATATGCATCATTGTTGTTCTTTGAGCTAGATTTGGTTCAAGAAGCATGGACAAATTATCTAATCTCTTGATAACAAAGGTTCAATTATTGGGTTCTCCTTAATGAGTGGTAGCATGCACCATTTGATCCTTCTCAAGTACAATTTTATCCATAACATTTCTAAGTTTGAAAATACTTTGCAATAAATTCACTACTTCAATTGGTATGATGGTTTGAAGTACTTCACTTGCAATAATTTTATTTGCCTCCAATTAGTTCCTTATTGAATTTGCATATTCATTTGAGTGGCGACATATATTTTCCATAGCATCCTCTATTTTGGCCTTTGTGTTGTGAAGTCTTTCTTTTTCACTACATGGGTTTGATATGAGGCCTTCTTTGCTTGGGCTTGTGTAATGGTCAATACTTCATCCTCAACTACATCAATCATGTTGATGTTCATGCTGATTTTTTTGCGTTGGACATCTAGTGTCAACATGATCACTAGGTCCACACCATCTATAAAGTAGTCTTGTATTGCCTTGATTTCTTGGGTAGTTTGTTGCAAAGTGGCCCTGTTTGTTGTACTTTTGACATTGTATGATGGGCCAAGTCATATTGTATTTGACTAGCATCATTGAGTAGCATGAGAATGCCTTGCAAGCTATCAACTTTCTCTCAATAAGAAATGCAAGGAGAATCTTTTAAACTGTACAGGGCTAGCTGAGTTGACTCTTGTTGAGCTGGGAAAAATTGAAGTATTACATTCCCTAAAGTCATAAGTATCACTCATGTACCCCTTTGTGAAAATGTTTGTATATAGTTTCTGCTTTGTGTGTCTTGTGTTGTTTTGTTGTCATGTGTTGTTTCTAAGTCTATTTATGCTGTTCACTAGGTGATCTAGGAAAATACATGACTCTTTGTACAACAAACAATTTATTTGTCTACTTGCAAAACTTGAGATTTTGGAAGCTCTCCTATGTCCCAAGTATGTGTCCTAGTCCCCTGACGGAGCCAATTATTGTATCTATACCAAAACAACTTGGATTACCCAAATCACTAGTATCGTTTTACCCCATTTTGACTATTTAGGATGTTACTTGTTTCATTCTGACGGCAGGTAGGGCTTAACAAACAATAGTGGAGAAAAGTGCCAAAATCTCCTCTAGGTGCATCAAAAATTCAAAAAATGAATTTTATTTGATTTTAATGAAAATTTGTAGTTGAAACAAGATTTTCAATGAGTTTGGAATGTCATCTTGATCCTGAAATTTGACTAAGTCTGGAAAATTGGAGAATCCTTCAAAAACTAGATTTTGCATTATTAGTCCTAGAGGCCTGAAACCACTCTCAAACATCCTGACAATATATATGAAATATAACTTAAAGTATAAGCACTTATACTTAAATGTTATATTTCATATATAGTCCGCCCTCTTGAGAGACCTTCAAAGTCCGCCATGGGTTGGGAGGTCATGTGGGAGCACTCTTCAAAGTCCGCCCAAGCAGATGGAAAGTGCCTCAAAGTCCGCCCAAGCATGTGTAGAGCGCCTCAAAGTCCGCCCAAGGTGGGAGCACTCTTTTAAGTCCGCCCAAGCATGCCAAGTGATGGAGAAGCCTTGTCCAAAGTCCGCCCAAGAAGAGAGGTCATGTGGGAGCTAACTTCAAAGTCCGCCATGCCTTAGGAGAGTCATGAGGAGGGACCTTCAAAGTCCGCCCCATGCCTTAGTTAAATTTACACCTTGATGGAGGCCATGTTGAAGGAACACTCACCAAAGTCCACCCAAGAAGAGAGGTCATGTGGGAGCTAACTTCAAAGTCCGCCCCATGCCTTAGTCAAATTTACACCTTGATGGAGGCCATGAAGGAGCAAAGGCTAAAGTCCGCCCAAGGTCTTCAAGGCCATGTAGGAGAGACCTCCAAAGTCCGCCAAGGGTAAAGAGAGCCATGAGGAGAGGCCTTCAAAGTCCGCCCCATGCCTTAGCCAAAAAAATTCGCCATGAAGGAGCCTTGTCCAAAGTCCGCCATGCCTTGGGAGGCCATGAAGGAGCAATGTCTAAAGTCCGCCCCATGCCTTAGCCAAAATTTCGCCTTGGTGGAGCCAAGTCTAAAGTCCGCCAAAGGTTAGAGAGCCATGTAGGAGGTGCCACCAAAGTCCGCCATGCCTAAGGGGACTCACCAAAACTCCGCCCATGGTGCTGGTCATCCAAAACTCCGCCCAAGGTGCTGTTGAGTGAATGGCCTTGAAACTCCGCCCTATCCTACCATGTTGGTGGCCAACCCTTCAAAGTCCGATGGCCAACACTCTAAAGTCCGCCGTGTGTGTGGGGTGCCCAAGGGGTGAAGTCCAAAGTCTGCCCTATGTTGGAGACCCATCAAAACTCTGCCCTACCCTAGCAAAATGATGCAAAGGTCTAGAAGTCTGCCCATGTTGGAGATGTCTTAGAAGTCCGCCTAGGGGGTGTGTTCCAAAGTCCGCCCTATGCCCTAGCTAAAAAGCCGCCTTGATTGAGCTTTGCTCAAAGTCCGCCCTCCATGTTGAAGGGACCCTTCAAAACTCCGCCCAAGGAAGTAGATGCTAAGTATGATGTTGAAGAGCCTTCTCAAACTCCACCATGCCTTGGAGAGGTAAGGAAAGTCCGCCCAAGTTTGAGGAAGATGAAGGTAAGCCTCCAAAAGTCTGCCTACACATAAAAGTCAAACAGAATCAACAAAAATACAAAGTGATGTCATGAAAATCCTTCAAGATTTCGAACTTAAATCCAAAATAGAAAGTTTTCAAAAGGAGAATATTGGAAGATTAATAAATATTTCGAACTTATAGCCAAATTGGAAACTTTTGGAAGATATTTTCTTTGAATTTGGGAACATGACAACACTTTCCAAAAGAATGAAGTTAAAATTGGAAACATGATTTGGAAGATTTTAAGGGTTTCTGATTGAGGATTTAACTTTATTTACAAATACTTCATTGTAAACTTCATTTCTACACCAAGAAGTTCGAAAATATTGAGAGCATAGTAAAATACTTTCAGTTTGGAGTTCATCTGGAGAAAGTTTTGGATATTGCTGGAAGATGGATAAACTTTTTTGACAAAAGTTTCACAGATTTTTGGAGAAAGACAACCACTATAAGGACCGAATATTGAATCTCTCCTGAATTTTTGAGTATTTTTGAAGGTGAAATTAAATTCATGATGCAGATTTATGTATTTTCTGAGTTTTTTTCAGAGTTTGAGAAACGATTTTTAGTAAATTTGTTCGAATTTCTAAGGGAGGAAAATTATTATTTTTGGCTGAGTACAAGAAATTTTCGGAGTTATAACACTTGGTGTTGGATTATGATCACAATTATCTTGAAGGTTGGAGAATTTACATGTGAAAATCCCATTCTAATGGCTAAGTATGAAAATGAAGTGAAATTTTCCAAACACTTAGCCGTTCGCAGCCTCAATTTTCTTTAATCCAAGATAGATTTCTAACTTATTTTCCTTTGGTTTTACAGGTCGCAGGATGAAATAGAAGTGGGATCATCATAGAGATCGCAGTTGGAGTTTCAAGCCAAACGAAAGATTGAGGACAAGTTCATAGGCAAGATTCATCCGGGCGTGAAGATAGCCAAAATTTGGCTAAGTATGGGAAATGTTTCACAAATAAAATTCCAATTTCCTCAATTATGATGAAGGCATGTCAGGGTATCGAGAAGAAGGACATGATCACAGCGAATGCTTGAACAACTTGATCCCATCATTTCATATTTGCAAGGGGTTACCCAAAGCTTTTTAACCCTCCTCCCACGCAACATAAATTGGCAACTGAAGGCAGGATCATCACAGAAAACACAAATGGAGATTCGAGCCAATTTTAGAATTGAAAACGGGACCACGAGCAAGGTTCGTCCGAGCATAGAGAGGGACAAAATTTGACTAAGTATGAGAAATACTTCGCGAAGAGATTTCTTCTCCAAATTCGAGGCACTTGAAAGAATCTCAAGTCATCAAGAAAGAAAAGTTCTCAGACTTGGTGAAAATATGGGAAAGTTAAATAAACTTCCAACTTCTTGAAGGATTTCATCTTCGGAAGGAATTGAAAAATACAAGCTCCCAAGCATAATCAAATGGTGACAAGAAGGAATCAAATTTCCATACTTAGACAATTTCTTGACACAAATTGGAAAATTCAAGGAAGACATTCAACACATTGAGGTGGCGCCTCGTCATCTTCCAACCAATCAGATCGCTCCAAGTCAGCATGTCCAGATTCGATGAACCTGACTTATCCAGAAGCTTCTAGAAGGGCACACTTCACAATGCAACAACCTTTTATTTTCATTGATGGTTCATATTTAGCAAGAAGGACAAGTGTCCCAAATGTAATTGGTCGAGGGTAGTTAGTTTTGGGAAACCCTAAGGGGGTTTTATAGCTTTCAATCTGGGCCCTTGATCACTGTTTGATCTCGGCCGTTCATTTATTCTTGAAGCTATATAAGGTTGCCTCCTCTCATTTGGAGAGTGTGAGGTTTTTGATGTATTGTTGCTTAAGGTCATTTTCAGATAATATATTGCATGTGCGTTGCTTTGTAATCTCTATTATTTGAATGATTTGCATGGTTTGAATTGCCTCAACACTTTGTTAGAATTAATTTAGATTTGCTTTCATTGTTGTTAATTTGAATGAAGGATTTGATAAGTGTCAATTGATGGTGTATTTCCGCTCATACTTTTGGTAAATGGATGATTTCCATTCTACCGTGCAAAGTTAGTCTGAGCCCATCCCATGTGCATCCCAACATCTCGATCATAAGCACAACCCATTGAAGATTGCACTGGCCTTGTGTAGTTATCCCTAGTGCGGCGAAGCAAGGTTTGGTTTCTCGAAAGCACCCAGTTGATACTGTCTCTGAAATTTGTAGGATTAGATTAGCCTTCCTAAACCCTATCTCTTTTTCCCTTTCTTTTGAAAGTCTAAATCCCAAAAAAATTCCCCAAAAAAAAAGAAGAGCCTAAAATTGCTAAATCCATCTAAGTTGAGCAGTTCAAAAATACTTGTCAAATGTAAGTCCCCCTTGAAAATTTCAGCATACACTACCCAAGAAGCTATTCCACTAAAGTCGCTTGTTCGCACATATAGACCTTGGAATCAGTAGTGATTTTTCAGGAGAGGATAGAATACCTTCGGGTATCCTATCCTAATGTTTGGTAGATGATAAAACAGACACCAACAGGAATCCACAAGATTTGATAGGAAAATATTATTATATTCACTCCAAAAGCCATTGATGACTTATTGGGCATTCTTGTCTTAGACTCTATTGTTGGGGTTACTATGGCTACATGTTAGGCACGATAGGATTCAAATGAAGTGTGCTTGAAATAGGTTTTTAACATTTTCATCATTGCTTGCACAACAAAATGAGGCTTTCAAGGTTGTTACAAAAACTCTTATAAGAGATGAATTTAATTATGTCCTTGGTTGTATAATCATATTGGTAAACATGATTTAGGAGGGCTAGAGACAAGGATATTACATTTGTGGATGTTTTATGTGTTCAACATGGTTAGTGTTGCAACTTACAAGTTCGATTCGGATTTCCTCATTTGTGAAAGCGTCTATTAGCAGTTGCATACAAGAATTCTATATGATGTCATATTTGGTGTACAACTTTACATGTGAGGACGTCCCTAGGTTTGAACAAAGTGGGTGAATATGAGACCACTAGCCTTATCTATAGTCATCTTCCTCAACTACAATATGGATACTCTCTTAGGAGACTACATGTATTCATTGAAAATTTGATTATGAGCATGGACACATCATATGAAGAGCAGCTTTCACATGAAGCCATTAGGGAAATTCATGAAGATGAGATTGGTTCATACGATTTCCAACATTTACTACATTAGGGTTGTAGGATTCAATGGAAGGCCTCTTATGCTACCCAGGTACCCATACAACAAGTTTCTCTTACTATAATTGAACAAGCAGTTGATAGTAATTACTTCGATTTACAAATCCATGCACAAAGAGGGTCCACTAGGGCCTATACCTATTGGTCATTATTCTTGTAGGGCAAGTGAGGTTGCTAAGGGTGTTGATAAAGATATTGCTATTTATAACTTTGGGGTGCTTGAAATTAGGTCGTTATTTGGCCTAGGTGGTTAAGTGGAAGAAAAGATGGGAAAAAAGTATGTGCATTTACCCCATTTAGAAGAATGTTGGGCAAATTGTGAAAACGAATCTCAAGTTACAAAAAGGCATTATTATTGCTTTACTATAACTCATATATAAGCATATTATTTATTTAAGTGTCTCGATGAGCTTTTAGAGGTGAGATCACGTATGATAAAAAGGGTTAGTTACAATTCCATTTCCAACGATAAATTGGGCTGATCCTTTTATCATATTCTTAGCTATGTTATTGGTCCACCCCCTAGAGGACCCAGGAACCTAGTCGCAATCTAGTTTGGCTCGGGTTCGAGGTCCAAATCTGGTTCTTCATGGGTGCTGCTAGGGCTAGCCATGTCACCTGTGTGTTTGTCTCAAATAAACCCAGGAGAACTTGCGACAAATTTCACATGTTTTTCTTCATTTTATCTTGTATCCTTTTGCATCATTTGTCGTCGGCAGCTGCTCCTCTCTCGGGCTTTGGGGCCAGTGAAGGCTAGCGAGGTTCTTGGTGCTAGCTCCTTAATCTTCGGGAATTGGGCTAGAGGGCAGGCACTGGCACGAATGGTGGCATTTCGGGAGCAATTTGAGCATTTCTTAATCCTCAATGTTGTAGAGGCAAACCGCACAATTGGAGGCTTTGGCCTCGACTTTTAATTCCTTGACCAAATTGTATTTGAAAATTAGGAAGCTCTTGATCACCGTTTTCTCCAGTCTGGGCAACATCTCCCTGATAAACTAGTCTTCCTCATTATTATTATTATTATCATTCATGCCATTGCCGTCAATGGTGCTTGTGTGGCTGCAGTTGTCGACGAAGATGGCAAAGGCAGCCATGGAGCAATAAATGAACTACAAATATATTTACATATTTCATATATATATATATGTTTTTGTATAAATGAACCCAAAACGAACCCAACCTGTTTTTTTTGGGCTGAACCTATGAACTGAACCCTCGAACCTAGACCTGGACTTGCATTGGTAACTTAGATCCTTAGAGCATAGCAGTTGGAATGTGATTTAAAGAGCTTCTAATTGGATACACATGAATGAAAAGAGCTCAAGGAAAAGAAGATTATACGTGCAACTTCCTCTAGGATTCCAAAACCCACTAAAATTCAATCACATCAGCATTAAGTGGCATAAAAGGAACATAATATTGCTGTATCTTCAGCTCTACAGGTTACTCTTTCTAGTGGATTGAAGAAGAGACATGCAAGCAGAGTTATTATAGTGGCATCGGGCGATGCACAACCCAAGAGAAGAATCAAGATCCTTGCAAAGAAAAGGGTAACATATCCTCCATGGATGAGACTTGCTATTCCTACAATAGATACTCCAAAATCAGTAGACAAAGAGAGCATATCAGAATCCATTGCCACCACTTTAGCTTGGGCGGGGAAGTCACTTTCAACCTCTTCAAACCTTGACTCCCATTTATTTGTTCATTTGAGGTTTCACCCATTTCTTTGTCTACTCCTCATCAACTTTCGCTTCCACTTCCAAGACACCCACTTATATCTATGAAGGAAAAGTGGTGAATCTAGGTGGGTGTGGAGGTGAAATCAAAAGAAACTCAGCAGAAGGCTCCCAGGTGGTTAGATGAGATGGTAAATAAAAAAAGAAAAATAATGGAAATGATACTATTGAACATCATAACCAATCTTTTCCTTGCTCAAGGATTGTCCTACAAATAAGGCAAATTTTCAAACCATTTAAAGGAGGGAGGATCAAGAAAATATCTCTGTCTAAACAGTTGGACTACCATTCAATTTGGATATTCAAGATGCACAACCAACATATTACACAATTGTAGAAACTCCTTTGGGTAAGGGCACTAGATAGTTAGATCTTAATTCGCTGGTAACAACTTTGGCAAAAAGGAATATAGAAGGATGGAAAGGACAAGGTCAAGTTGAAACAATATATCAGACCCTTGATAACTTATATTGAGCACTTGCTCAATCCCATCCTAGACATTTCTTCAGCTCCATTAGGTGTGAAAGACTCCATGGGTCCACGACTGGTTAAGATTGCATCATATGGCAAAACAATGGAAACTTGGATTGAAAAGTTTTAGCGAAGATTGGCTGAAATTAATTTAAGGGGATGATTATGCAATCAACAAAGAGATGGAGGAAGATTACAAATAATTGCAAAGCATATTCTCGAGATGAAAAACATGTTTGAAGCAGAGTAACGAGACTTGCCAAGGCGAGTCCAAGGCAAGCTAGGCTGGCCAGTTTTGGGAGAGACTCGGTCTTCGAGTCTTTCCCAGATTCCTGGAGTCTTGGCGAGTCCCGATCCAAAGACTCGACAATTTTAATTTTTTTGAAAAGAAAAACCTGCAAAATTTCTATGCTTGTTTGGTTTACGACATGCCCATTTAGGATTTAAAAAAACATCAAAATGGTGTGGCCTGTACTCCAGTGGGGGTGCTGCCCCCAAACCCCTGTAAGGGGTGCTACTCCTCAAAACCATTTTGGTGTTTTCCCCAACCGCCATCAAACCATTAGTCTAAGCAAGTAGTAGGCCAATGATGAATCATGATCATAAAAATCTACAAAATACATATCCCTTGTTGCAAATCTCTACATCTTCACAATCAAAGCCACAATCAAGGATTATCTTGTTTCATACATTGGACAACTTGATTAGCATATAAGGACCACCATAGGCAAAGATGGCATGCTATAGTCCTTGTACTGCTAAATACAAGTTAAATCATAGTTGGCAAGAAATGCCATTTTCATAATGCAAAATGTATCAATCATGCCTTATATAGACAATCTATAGAAGAATCCCATCTATTAGTGTCCTAGCTAAGGTCAAATAGAAAATAACCTTCTTTAACCATTCTTAATTGTTAATGAGCTTGTCAACAAAACAAGCAGTCTTGAAGGCTTAAAGAGAAATTTAATAATAAATTCTTCACTTGAATACATACACCAATCATTGAGACACAAGCAAATATCATGGCTACATCATTATCTAGGACCTATCTTAGATGCTAGCACATGACTTAGCATGATGTTGGGATGAATAATGCAACCTCTGCTGATCCATAGACTTATAATTATAGTTTCAATGCAATGGATTTCATATTTGATGAGTTTTATAATTGTACACATTTGACAATGTTTATATATCAAAGTGAGTTGTTTCCTTAAGCTAAAATTTGCATTTATACATACTTGATCAATTTATACTTGTTTATTTGATTAAATTAGCTTCTATTTGATGATGTTATTGTGTCTTTAAGGTTTATTTATCAAAGAGTGCATGAAACAATTTTTAAATCCTTAAAAATCTCTGAATTTCTTGGGTTTTTCAATTTGCTGAGTGTTTACTGAGTTTTTGCTGAGTTTGGGTGCTGAGTCCAAGTCTTGTAACTATGTTTTGAAGTTGAATCATTCTTTTGATTGGTATGAATCTGCTGCTAGGTTCTTTGTGGAGATGGCACAGTTTATTGTTACCGCTTTAAAGAAATGACAAATAAATTGGAAGGATTGAAATGTGAGGTCAATTTGTTCCTCAATTCAACTCTTGCTTTGGAAAGGATGTAGAAGGAAACAATAGGGAAAAGGATGAGTTGGAAAAGGACTTCACAAACAGTGTGAAGGAAGACCTGGCAAGTCCCACATAATTCAGTGAGGAGAAGATAGGGTAGCTGATGGCTTTAATGCAAACCACCCAGTTTGAAGGGCAAGGACAACAAAAATAGGAAAGGTTAATTGTTGAGAATGATTAAGTGCTGTATACTGACGAGTTGAGGCTTTGAAGTATTTCATTGCTGGATCGAGATGGAGTGAAAGCAGTTGCCAAAGTTTTCAGAGAGTACAGATTGAAGAAACAAAGTGATCAACAAGAATTCACTTAATCATCAGAACAGCCAGTACAATCATCGTAGTGATTGCAATTTCCAGCGAGTGTGTAGACTGCCATTTTCAGACAATGTAAAAAATGGAATCATCTCTGCATTGTGGTTAGCAACAAAAGCTGGCTCTTACCATATGAAAATGTGGATTAGAAGAATAAATATCATTATCAACCGCCATGGAAGATCTAATACAATATATAATGATTTTAAGGTTGAGTGACTTAGACTTAGTCCGCTTGATTAGGCAATCTGTGGAGGGTGAAAGGAATGCCTCTTGGAAACCATCCTAAAATCCAGGGTTGTTGATCCTCTCACTGTAAAGAAGAAGTTGGAAATATACTTTAAGACTGCTTGGACTATGGACAAGGAGTTGTTGCTGATCCTCTATAAAGAATAATTGACTCTCCTTTTATAGTGTGAGAAAAATAGGGTTGAGGTACCTTGGTGGCAACTTGCAAAGGGGAACAGTCTCATTGATTTATCATCATCTATGGTTAAAAAATATCATTAGGAGGAATTTTGATTCTTCCAACAACTGTAATATGTTTAAAGTAGGGGTAATTAATTTGATGGTCCAAGGATTTTTGTGAGAAGGTTGATATTTAGAATGCTTGCTTTCTCGAGTTAAAGATCCAAGTACCTCTAATTGGGACTAAACAAGGTAGTGTGCCCCTTAACCTTGTACATGCAGTAATATCTCATTTGGATTTCATAGTATATGGGACATCTTGAAATAAAGTGCTCCTCATTCTCTATCTCTTGTAGAGAGAAAAGGTGAAAAATCCTATCAACTTAATGAATATAGTAGTTGGTATCAATCCATGAGTAGCATGAGCACACTCTCAACTAATGAAGAAGAATCCTGATGTAATGTCCCGTCTTAGGAACAATGCAGTTTAACCACAAAATGCAATGCTCTGATACCACTTATAATGTCCCCTTATGGTCAAACTTAGGAAATTGGGACAATTACCTATCAAAGATCATTTGCAAGAGATTTCTTTTCTTAATAATCTCAAATAGTGCCTAAGATAATAACAATAGAAGTTGATACTTTACCAATGAGGCTTATTATAAAATACAATTGATGTTACTTATATTCTGATATTATAAAATAGATGAAAACCAATATTGCTGCTATCTCTGATTTTGCTCTAAAATATACACAAGGTGATTTGGTCTATTTATTAATAATGATAAGATTATCTTGCTATCTCAGATATGAATGATAAATGTGCAAAGAAGATCTTTATTGCCTCACTGAATCCCATCAACTTAATGAATATGGTAGTTGGTATCAATCCTGTTGAGACATGGACCAGCTAGGACTCGAACCTAGGACCTTCCATACGCTGCTGGAGTGCTCTACCACTGAGCTACTGGCCCCTCTTGGACCAGTCCATCGTCGGTCCGGGTGTGGCTTATTTCCAACATCGACACCCCCCCTTAAGCCACACCTCTCGTGTGCTTGGGGCTCCTAGCCTGGACCTGGCTCTGATACTATGTTGAGACATGGACCAGCTAGGACTTGAACCTAGGACCTTCCATACGCTGCTGGAGTGCTCTACCACTGAGCTACTGGCCCCTCTTGGACCAGTCCATCGTCAGTCCGGGTGTGGCTTATTTCCAACACCAACAAATCCATGAGTAGCATGAGCACACTCTCAACTAATGAATAAGGATCCTGACGTAATGTCGCGTCTTAGGAACAATGCAATATAACCACAAAGTGCAATGCTCTGATACCACTTATAATGTCCCCTTATGGTCAAACTTAGGAAATTGGGACAATTATCTATCAAAGATCATTTGCAAGAGATTTCTGTTCTTAATAATCTCAAATAGTGAACCAGAGGAGCGTACATCATGTCCTGTCCACAGATTAAGCTAGATGTGTCGGACAGAGGATGGGATATGTGTTTTGCCATGAGCCGATATAGCTGGACACTTGTTGGCCATTCTATGTTTTCTCCTAATGTTTGTTTTTATTTTGCAGGAGATTTTCAGGAATTCTATTCAGTAGTTGTGGTGTTCATCGATGCACATATCTGGTTGTTTGAAGGTTGTTTTTTTGCATAGTTTGTATCAGTCTATGGATATCAGCTTCAAACATTTCAAGTTTTGGTATTTTGTATTATCTGCATGTAGTCAGAGGGACATTATTAAATTAACAGTTTGCAGATAATTTGTAATTATCTCTGGCAATTTTGCCTAAGCGACATAAACACTGATGTATCTTTTTATTATATTATTTATAATATGTTGGCTTCTATGTCTTTTAATTAAAAAAAAAAATAACAATAGAAGTTGATACTTTACCAATGAGACTTATTATAAAATACAATTGATATTACTTATATTCTGATATTATAAAATAGATGAAAGCCAATATTGCTGCTATCTCTGATTTTGCTCTAAAACATATGCAAGGTGATTTGGTCTACTTAATATAATAATGATAAGATTATCTTATCTCAGATATGAAAGATTGATAAATGTGCAAAGAAGATCTTTATTGTCTCACTGAATTTACTATTGCTAATAGCGATGTAATGCTCTTTCCTGATATACTGATATGAACTTGCAATGTTCTTGTTGATACTCTTGCTAGTGTCTGATCTTGGTCCTTAAACTTATGCAATTACTTTCCAAATATCGCTTAGAAGGATATGATGGTCTGCTGTTCCTTATATGTCTTTATGAGTATGCAGAGGTATATGACGATATCACTTACTGTGATATGTTGCTGTCCCTGATCTGAAATTATATGCTTGCAACAATAGTTAATGGTGTTGTTTCTGATATGAATTTTGATGTATGCAACCTATATGCCAAAGGTGAAATGCTCAAGAGAGCCGATCCAAATAGGATTCAACTAAAGAAGACAAGTTCCAATTTGATGATTCCTTGGGATGAGTTCGTTCCCCATGAAATATCTTGTAGGATTGAAGGTTTGCATCCTTGGGTTGGGAATGGACATACCTTTCCCTTAATCGCAGCTCTTTCTGATTCCTTAATCACTTCCTTTGATAAGGAATAATTAATTAACTAATATTAATGACTGTTTATTGATTAAATATGCTTAGTTCGATCTGCTGTGTAAACATGGATTACTTATTAATTGTTGCATGCTCTTATGGATCACACTATTAGTGATGATGAAATCGCAATTATATGAAGTCACCTCAGATTTTCTTATGTATTTGTCGTATACTTATCTTGCTGTCTTAATATGATCTCTGCATGTTATAATTAATTGCCACCTTTGTCTTATGAAGCTATACCATTCCATGGTGAAGTCACACTTTCATCTGTCTTCATCAACATTGAATCTTGCATTAATGTTTCCTCCAGCTTTATGAAATCGCACCATATTGGAGTTGGCTATTTCATCAGAGTCTTCTTCTAATACAATCGTTGATCTTTCACTTTGTAATCTGATCATATCTTTTACCAACAGAAATGTTGTATGAGGTTGCTATCTTAGAATCCTAATGACTGTATACCATCGCTGTCTTGTCATTCTCCAATATACTCAATGTTGTATGTTATATTGATGTGATCGCTGTATGCTAATGTTAGTTACTTTACCTTGTGATCAAGTCGCTGCTTTTAGTATATGCATAGGCTGTACAATATGATTGCTGTTTTTTAACATTAATCTCTTTGGCATACTTCCTTAATCTTATAATATCTCTTAATGCCAACTAGGGAAATCACCTTATTTATTAGACTTCATGATTTCCCTGATACACTTTGATGCTTATTAACTACTTGAACTCTTATTTGCTATGTACAAATAACTACTAACGATCTTGTAACTATCAGGAGGTGCTCAAGGTCTGCCTCTCCTTGATCTCATATGTGATTTATTGTTGTTTCATTATTAGGGAAAAGATGGAGACATCGGACCCGAGGCCATGAATCTAATGATGCTGAATTCTTGGACAACAATGTGCTTGCAAAGAATAATAATTTATCTTGTAGATATCTTCTTGTGTTGACATGCATCCAATCACATAATGCGAAGTATCATCAAACTTCACCACAGATAGGAGTCCAAGTTGGCTCAATGTTTAGACTTCTGATAGAAATGCCCACTTATCTAGATTTGAACTCACAATGCTTACTTAGGAAAAAAACTCACGATATTTTGAATACATTCACCATGTCTTACAATTACTATAGTCAGCACTGCTGGTTCAATCGAATATTTTCTTACACTATACTGTTACACACAGTCGGGAGATTATTCAATTCACTAGGGACACTTATTTGAGTCTTGGGTCTATCTAACATATTCTTTGGTAATTGGCATTTGCCTATTTTCTAATTCAATGAGTAATTTGATATTTTTCTTGATTTGCTAGAGCTAATTCTAAAGCATTTTCAGGTACATTGTCAAAGATCTGCTTGGCCAAGGGACATTTGGTCAAGTTGTCAAATGTTGGTCCAGTGAAACAAATGGCCTTGTTGCGGTGAAAGTAATAAAAAATCAGCCTGCTTACTACCATCAGGCAGTGGTTGAGGTCTCCATTTTGAATACGGTAAGCATATCTAGGCATTTGATTGGGTTCGAGCAATTTTCATGTGGAAGTAACAATTGTATGCATGTTCTTGTAATTTTAAAATTTGCATTATAATCTGTTTTGTCTTCTTGCAGTTGAATAAGAAGTTTGATCCAGAAAATAAACATCACATTGTTCGTATGCGTGATCATTTTGTATTTCATGGGCACTTGTGCATAGTGTTCGAAATGCTTGGAGCAAATTTGTGAGTTTATAGCGTATCTAGAACCCACACAAACTGGAAAAAAATCACATTTCTTTTGAGAGTGGATTGTTGGAAGTTAAATGTTCTATGAAGGTTTATCCACAAGGCTTTCAACACATCATTTTTTTGGCCATTCTAATAAAGTCCTCTTATTTTTGGAGGGGTTCAACATTGATCCACTCTCTCTGACCTTAATTGAGTCTAGATCGAAATTTCGATATGAAGGAAAATTTTATATGCTTTGCTATATCTGTTAAAAAGAACATTATATGTTGTTTTCTTCTCATTCTTCCTGTTTATATTTTTTGGCTTGAATGCATTTCACATTTTTATAAACCTCCCATATTTCATTTTTTACAAACATTGATTCTTTGGCTTAATACCTTACTTCAAAACTTGCAAGATGTTTTAGTTTGTCCAGGAGGGTGATTTTTGATCTTTGCCTTATTACATTAATGCCCTGGCTCATTTTGCATTGATCATATAATTTCAATTTGGAGTTCAAGCAAATGTATTTTAGTTTATATTGATTTGTAATTTCAGTATCGTTTCAATACATGGATATGCTTTAATTGTTGTGTTGAAATTTCTTTTGTTCCCGACAATTAACAAACTATGAAGTTTTACAGGTACGAATTGATTAAAACGAATCAATTCAGGGGAATATCATTGACTTTGTTGAAGATCTTTGCAAAACAGGTATCCTGGATTGGTGTTTAAACTTCTACCCAATGCAGTTGACTAGAATTTTATCTTGTATTGTATTTGTTGGTTATACTTTCCAATAAAATTAATATATTGCTACCCATGATCATAATAGCCCTGGTAGTATTGCCATTACTTGTATTTACTGTTTTCTGTTTGTGTTCTAGATATTAGATTCTTTACTTGTCTTGCGAGATGCAAGTGTGATACATTGTGATTTGAAGCCAGAAAATATTCTTTTGACAACAAGGTAATTGACTTTCTTAGGCATGTTACCACTTTTGCTGCTTCTTTTCCTTGTCAGACTACTGACTTAGCTCCTCTGAAAATGTGCAGTATACATTCAACAGAAATCAAGCTCATTGATTTTGGTTCTGCATGCATGGAGAACCAAACAGTTTATTCTTACATTCAGGTATACACACCACAAAGTTTAACCACATTGTCAACCAATAATTCACATTTGTATAATTTAAAGACTTAATTTAAAGTGAATCTCTAATTCATGCAGTATTAATAATATACTTCTTGGGATTGTTACTGCAGAGCCGCTTCTACAGATCTCCCGAAGTTGTTCTTGGGCATCCGTATCCTCTGAAGTTTTGATATTATTGATTGTTGTTTTGTTAGACGATCATTAGGAGAAAGAGTGGTAAAATGTTTTAATGTTGACTTATAATTAGTCATCAGCATGTTTTGTTGCACTAGTATGGTGATGATTAAAGTTTGACAATGTTCTTTCTCGATGACTCATAAAGTTATTTTCTTGGTCCATCAATTGTTTACTGCCTTGTCAATAGTTTAAAAATTTAATATCTCCATGATGCATGACATACCAATATGAATCTAGGAAATGGAAAATTTGGTTGAGCATAGAAGCCCTTCTTGCCCGTCCCTAGCACTTACGTAAGTCATCTGTTCTGAAATCCCTCTCTTCCATAAGGTGGGATTCCTGATAGCCCCATTTTAGACACCATAACTGGTGAGGAGACTTGGTCTATAATTTGTGTTAATTTCCTCATTTTGTTCTATATCTTTCAATTGTTAATTAGTTGATCATCTCTTGGATGTTAATTGTCCTATATTCATGATAATGGTATCAGTTTTTCCAAACATCTACATGTAATATTATGAATTAATTGCACCTGATTCCATATTAAAATGTCACAGAGAGGACATACCTAAAATACTTTATGCATAGTTATCATGCAAGATATATCTCTGGAAGAACAGCATGTAAGCAGGCATAACAGCTAGGAAATTCACTTAGAAAACTTGTGCAAAATCCGTTGTGCGTTTCTGGCCAAGCAACATGCTGTTTTATTACGGAAACCCATGTTTGCAATTATTTTTTGTTTTCCTTTTTATGGTTATTTAGTTCTGTTTTTTAATGCAATCGAGTGGATTTTTTTCCCTTATAAATTTGACAAAGCCATGGGGGATGTAAAAATGCGCCTGAGAAGAATTGTGGTGGATAACACATGTCGTGTCCTGAAGCTATTTAGCAGGGTTCTACCCCCAAACTTAGTCCCAGTGTGAGTTGTCTCTCTATGCCAGGGCAGTTTGTGTTTTGAGGAGTCAGGTACACCCCTTTCCACATACACTGCTCAAACTTGGGGTGTGCCCTGCCTGAAGCCAACATTTACCCAGGTTCAAAACCAGGTGTAGAAAAAACAGTTTCAAAAACATTAAAACATTAAACCTAAATCCAAAAGTAACTATTGTAAACTGTAAAATGACATCAGAGAATAAAAGCGAGACAAAAAAATCTACCTCTCATTCTACACCCACCTTTCATTGATGCCCAGGGCTGAAACTTTGTAATATCCCCTTTTGAAAAAGGATTTAATAATAAATAATAAAAAAAAATATAATATAATTAAAATTTAATTCAGTTTAATGAATGGTCAAAAGGCATGAAATGAAGAGTTATAATCCATCAAACATGAGTTATAAAAAGGAGAAGAGTTCATTAGTGTAATGTCCCCATTTTTCCAGTGATCACTCAAGAATCCTAGATTTGCCTGTTAGTCATCTCTGTAGGCAAATGATGGGGTTAGGAGATGTTTGGTTCACCGGGAGGAGTTATGCTTAGCCAGTTTTGGAGCTTTGTGGGAAATTATTCAATAAAGTTTATAATAAAAGCTTATAAAAGCTTATAAACCTTATAAGTTACTTTTTCTATTAATAGAAAATTTAATGAAAGTAACTTTATGAAGTTATAACTTTATTTTACAAAAGTTAATAAAAGTAACTTTATGACTTAATAAGTAACTTTTATTACCTTGCACAACTTCCTAGGTGAGTTTTTAATTAAAAGGTGGCCACACTTTAATGTTATGTTGACCCCTCATGCTGGTTGAATTATTGAAAAGAGGAAAGATTCCATTGGAATCTTTAGAAGATGCCAAATGAGGTCGAATTAGGGATTGGCGGCTTAAAGAAGGTTGTACGTGCAATTTGGGCATTATGTTTTTCGGAAATCATTCATTTTTTCTTCTCTGCAGCAGTATGCCATAGCAGGTACAGCTTGTGGATTTCTGATTGAGGATGAAAACCTTCAATCCAGGGTTGGTTGGACGAAACCCCAGCCATTTCTAGCATTTCAGCATTCAAGGAAAGCCTCAAATCGGGTAACAAAAGGCCAAATTTAGAGGTTTTAATGATTGATCAGCATCAATAAAGCTTAATTCTCAGATCTAGGTGGTTTACCATCATTTCCAGCAAATAAATGGTTTCTACAGCCAGCCGTACTATTCCTAGGCTAGCCATATCATCCTTGGAAGCCTGAGAATTGCAAATAAATTGATAAGGAGGGTTTTGGAGCAGCTATCACTTGTGAAATCATTGTTAGGAGGAAACTAAGGCATTTTGGTGGTTTATTTGGTGAAACCCCAGCATATTTGAATGATATCAGCAAATTAGTGGGGAAAAGGAAGCAATTTTGGTGATCTCTCCTGACAAGATTTCAAAATAAGACTATTCATCCCTTCAATTGTTTTTGATAATTATTGTTTAGAGGAATAAAACATGTTGGAGCAAAGAACTATGGGAACCAGGTCATAGATGCCTTGGGAAAGGCAAGGCACATCTTATAGAGGTTTTTTTCTGATGGTGAGGATGAGCAAATGTAGGATACAGGTAATGAGGATACATTGGCTTCTGCCCACATTACAATTGCCTCATTGTTCGGAGTACCGTGGTACTACCCCTTTCGAATGAAGGGAACTTCTAGTGGACAACCAGTGGATTGCTTGGTAGATACAGGTGCTACCTACAACTTCTTGAGTGTGTAGTCAGTTGAGAAGTTTGGATTATAGGTTGAGGAATTTTCAGGATTTAGAGTGACAATTGCTAGTGGTAGTACCTTGAGTTGCACTACGAGAGTTCCTCAACTTAGCCTTCAGTTGGGAACTTATCTCTTGACTGATGATTTCTATGTGATACTGATAGAGTAATATGATGTGGTCTTAGGCATGCAGTGGTTTCAATCCATTGGTAGATATACATTTGATTACCATAAGTTGCAGTTGGAGTTCTCAGTGGATGGGAAGGAAGTGGTGTTGAAAGCTTCATCGGATGGCAAGCCTAAAGGAATGACAACATACTGGTTGGAAGCTAATAATGGTGCATCTTGTAGTAAATCAGATTTTGTGCATTTTGGGACAGGTGATATAGAGCAGTGTCAGAGGTTGAATGAAGATTGGTTGGCAAGAGCACGACATGCCAAATTGATAGCCCAATAAGCTAAGAAGCATCTCCTACATATTCATGACCTTCACTATCCTATGTTGAATGATGGACAAATTTTGTCTAATTCTGAAAACTCAGTTGCTGATTACATCTTTATTAAGAATGAAGTTGTAATTGATGATACTTTTAGTGGGCCAGCTACTCAAGAGGTGCCTTTGATGATAGTAGAAGGTATCTCTCACTCACCTGTGGATTGGTCACCGATTCCACTTCACATGACAGCAGTATCCTTGCTGATTGGTGCTTACATTTTCTCTGGTTTTGGAGGGATTAGTGACTGTCCTAGTAAGGACTGTTTGGCACTTTTGGACTTGGTAGGGTCTACACTAGTTTTTCAGCAGTATGGAAGTGTTTAGAGATGTATTTTGGAGATAGAGATAGAGTTAGGGGTGTATCACATTGATTGGTGTTTGTTTGACCGTATGTTTGATAACTTATGTGATGTCGTATTCTCCTACTTCAGCATCTTCAGCGGATTCTTCATCTTTGTATGGGATCCGGGTATTGTTTTGATTGGGAATTTTTATCAGAGTGGAGCAGCGGGTTGCTTGATGTTGCTTGAGGGCAAGCAATCCTGGGAAGGGAGGATTGTAATGACCCCCTTTTTCCAGTGATCACTCAAGAATCCTAGATTTGCTTGTTAGTCATCTCTGCGGGCCAATGATGGGGTTAGGAGATGTTTGGTTCACCAGGAGGAGTTATACTTAGCCAGCTTTGGAGCTTGGTGGGAAATTATTCAAAAAGTTTATAATAAAAGCTTATAAGACCTTATTAGTTACTTTTTCTATTAATAGAAAATTTTAATAAAAGTAACTTTATGAAGTTATAACTTTATTTTACAAAAGTTAATAAAAAGTTACTTTATGACTTAATAAGTAACTTTTTATTACCTTGCACAACTTCCTAGGTGAGTTCTTAATTAAAAGGTGGCCACACTTTAATGTTATGTTGACCCCTCATGCTGGTCGAATTTTTGAAAAGAGGAAAGATTCCATTGGAATCTTTAGAAGAAGCCAAATGAGGTCGAATTAGGGATTGGCGGCTTAAAGAAGGTTGTACGTGCAATTTGGGCATTATGTTTATCGGAATCATTCATTTTTTCTTCTCTGCAGTAGTATAGCTTTTGGATTTCTGATTGAGGATGAAAACCTTCAATCTAGGGTTGGTTGGACAAAACCCCAGCCATTTCTAGCATTTCAACATTCAAGGAAAGCCTCAAATCGGGTAATAGAAGGCCAAATTCAGAGGTTTTAATGATTAATCAGCATCAATAAAGCTTAATTCTCAGTTCTGGGTGGTTTACCATCATTTCCAGCCAACTGTACTATTCCTAGGTTAGCCGTACCATCCTTGGAAGCCTGGGAATCGCAAATAAATTAATGAGGGTTTTGGAGCAGCTATCATTTGTGAAATCATTGTTAGGAGGAAACTAAGGCATTTTGGTGGTTTATTTGGTGAAACCTCAGTATATTTGAATGATATCAGCAAAGTAGTGGGGAAAAGGAAGCAATTTTGGTGATCTTTCCTAGCAAGATTTCAGAATAAGCTCCAGATCAGCTATTCATCCTTTCAATTGTTTTTGATAATTATTGTTTAGAGGAATAAAACATGTTGGAGCAGTTGGTTCACATTGGGAGCTCCTGTAGCAGCAATTTCATTCAATAAGGTCAATAAAGAAGCCCTCCAGGCAAGGCGTTGGACCCTTGGTAGGCCAATTTGGCATGTTAGTGTTGAAATTCATTTATTCTTGGCATTTGTTAGTTGCTGTTAATAAATCAGACATTCTGAAATTTAATTTCAGTAGTTGTAATTTGTTCCTGTATTGATTTCCAAAATTGCATTATTCATACTATCATTCAAAAACCCCCAAAACGCATTAAAACTCAAAAACCTCCTCAAAACCCCAAGCTACAATACGCTGGTCAGAGATTGAATTTGAAACAAAACAATTCAGAGCTGATTCTTCTCCTAGTCGACATCTTTCAATTAGAAAGGGCATATGGAGAAAAGAACAAAGGAGGGAACATGCGAATCAAGAAAGAGTTGATGGAAAGAAAAACAGGAATGGGAAGAAAATAAGGGAGTGACTCCTTCAAAAGGCAAAAATTATGAAGGGTTGTGCTCTTTCAAAGGGCAGTGATTGTGAAAGTTTGTGACTCTTTCAAAGGGTGGTAATTGTGAAAGGATGTGACTCTTGCAAAGGGTAGACATGATGAATAAGTGTGACACCCAGATGTGCCTCCTGATTGAAATCACCAATTAAAATTGAAGTGTCTAATGTCTTAAACTGTCTGTTTCTGCAGACCATGAAAATTGAAGTGTCTAATGTCTTAATCTGTCTGCTTCTGTCAAATTCTTATTGTCCTGGTGGATGTGTTTACATCCACCTCAATAAGAAACAGTCTAGACATTTTGCAACAGTTTTTCAAAGTCAGATCTGTTAGGAATCGTGCCATAAGATTTGACATGATCTATTGGCAGTTATCTAGCTGATTTAACAGAATTCCCAAATAATTCTAATCAAGTTATGTTGTCCATTCTTCTTATTCTGGTAATCAATCTTTCTTGTCTATGGTTAATTCATACGGTTTTGATAATATCTTATGTATTACTGTTATACATGGTAATCTATTGGAGTCAGTTCATAGTCAGGTAATGTTCTTGAAGATTTTATATTTTCTGATTTTTAAATGGTCTTTATGTTTTGGCAGTTGCTATACAGTTATGGTTATGAGACAAGCTTTTACAGATTGTTTTTACCTGCAATTTCAGATTTCGAAATTTCTTCTGGCAGTGGGGGCTACAGTAGACTGTTATAAGCCTGCAATTTAATAACTTAAATCAATGCGCATTATTATGATTTTGGTGTTAAAATAAAAAATGTTGATTACCTGCTTCTTAGAGGGTCTTTTGTCGTATTATATACATACTACATTGGACATGAATATTTCATGTATCCTGGTGACATATAGTAAATAAAGCTTCATAGGTTTGGGGCTTTTGCAGCCTTACCTTTCATAGTTTTTTATGGAGTTGGTTCTGTTGTTTGCTAAATGGAACTGTCTATGTCCTAAATTAGATGATTTTAACACATGAACATGCTCTATGAGCTTATTTGTATCTTTTGAGTTTTGTTTGATTCCAATATTTGGGTACAGTGATGATCTTGTGCTGAATCTGTTTGTAAAACTTGTATTGTAATGAAGGGTATATTCCCTGACATCTGGATTTTTCATGGTATCATGAAGTTCTGTTGGATGTGTTTGGTAACATATTGTATATTTTGTGGTGTATTGGTATAGATTGTCTGCTTCTTGACTTGCATGCAGATACACAACATCAATTGATATGTGGTCTTTTGGGTGTATTGCTGCTGAGCTTTTCCTAGGTTTACCTCTCTTCCCAGGGGTTTCAGAGTACGACCTTATGAAGCGAATGATAGAGAGACTTGGGTAAGCTATATTTATTTCTTCATTGAGGCATGCACGAGCCAGATTACATATTAGGGGGCTGTTGGATTTTGAAGTAGACTCAGTAGACCTGATAATATTAGTAATTAAGATGTCTTTGCTTTTCTTAGTTTGTTTTGTCCTTAAATTTTAAAATTGACCAGATACCCACTAATTAAGATTAGAACAGAACAAATAATAGTAGCAAAAAATTAAGATTAGAGCAGAAAAAATCATAGTAGCAAAAATTGGCAAAAAGTTGCGATTAGTCATGATTTATCACTGCTTGCAGTGTATGCCTATTTGAGTTGGCTGAGATTGCTGATATATATATTTTTTTTCAAAAAACGGGCATGTGTTACAAAAACAAAAAAACACAATAAATCAGGAGAAAAATCATTTTTAAAGTTGCCAATCTTTTCCCAAGTCTTTCCTGATTAAATTCCAATTCATTCATAAAGTCCTTATCTTTTCATTTTCCAAGTTATTCCCAAGAAATATTTTTGCTAATTTGGAGTAGTCTTGACTTATTCATGGTATTTGCTGTCATTATGTGCAATTGCTTAAAACATTTAATTGAGGTTGGATTGCAGAGATTTATCCATTTTTTACTTCTGTTATTTTCACTCAGTTTGTCAGTTATATTTATGTTATCTGTGTCTGGGTCCACGGAGGAGCTGCATGTGCAATTTTTTTGATGTAGGCTTCTTAGAATTTGTTATGGTTTTTGATTATGTTATGTTTGATTGTAATTTATATCCTGTTCTTTGATCACAAACACTTTTTTATCACAGTTTTTGTTTTGTGTGCTTTCCTTTATCATTTTGATTTATAATGCAGTTTTGAGCTATGCTTAAGCCATTGGCAATTTCTGTTTAATGTTTTATAGTGTGATATTTTGTTTCCTTGAATAAATATACTTTTGTCTTCAGTAAACTGTTTTAGCACGCATAGAGTTTTCTGGTCCTGCTATTTCTTGAAGTACTTGTTTCCAACTGAAATGCTGGTATTTCCATCTAGGTGTCAGCCCCCAGATCAGATCTTGAGGACTGCAAGGAATTCAAGTAAATATTTTAAGCATGCTGGAAACAGCTGGGTTGATGAAAGCCAAGCAGGGAAGGGAGTACAAAGTGCATACCAGTTTCTGTCTGAATCAGAATATGAAGCAGTGAGCTATCTACAGCTTACCTACCTTGATGCTTCTTTTTTATAATACGGTTTATGATTCTGTCAGTATGGATGGATTTTTTTTCAAATCTATTATTTTTCTTTCCCAATTCCTTAGTGCATTCCTTTTCTAATCTTGTTTTAAATTATGCTACTCTATTTCTTTTTGCATTTGTTTCCTTGTTAGAGAGAAAAAAAGAAGCCGGTATCAGGGAAACGTTACTTCAATCATGTAAGACTAGAGGACGTTATATTCAACTATCCTTATAAGAAGAAGATGTCAAAGGAAGAGCTTGTGAAAGGTTTGGACTCTTACTTTTTATTATCTTAAATAAAGCCTTCTGGCTGGAGGGTTGATTGGCTTAGCAAATTCTGTTTCTATCTTCATGCTGAGATGCTCAGTGCTTGTTTGCTATATAACAATTAATTTTAACTGATCTTCATAACTACATATTTTCTAATATTTTAGAACTTTTGTGATAAGGTTTTTATAGTCAATTAGGTTGTCCATGGTTCTTTTCATTTTCTCATAAAGCAGTCTCTTACTGCACAGAGAATCAAACACGCTTATCATTTATAGACTTTTTGAGAGGCCTTGTGCACTTTGACCCAGTAAAGAGATGGACACCTAGGCAGGTACATGATTTTCCTCCTACCCTGTCAATATTCTCATATTTATGTAAGATGATTCATTCCATTGTTAAGTTTAACTTTAACATGATAGTGATTTGGTAAAGAACATTTTGTAGGCTGCCCAACATCCTTTTGTGACAGAAGAGCCATTCACTGGCCCTTACAGGCCTTTTCCAGAAGCACCCCACATGGTATTCAATTGGTTTAATAAAAAAATTTCAATGCAAAATTTTGCACAATTCAGCAGTGGTTACTTTTCCAACTACTGTAACTTATTTATCTTGTTGTAGATTGTTTTCCGTGAAATTATGGTGGATGATAATATTGAACCAAGTCATTGCTTTGGTAACAGCACTTTTCCTCGGGTAAGCAAATATTATGAAGTTATTCTTGCATTCTTCTTTTTAATATGTTATGTATGCCCAATGATGTTGAGAAGGTTGAGCCTATTTTTTTTCGTTCTTTGTGTGCTTTAATATCTATATATTGTTCTTAAATTCAATTTCAGGTTGTAAACATGAAGGCAGGTATTCATTACAGCAGTCCACAGTATCATTCTACTAAGTTTGATCATGCAAATAGCTGTGGTAGTTTAGGAGGCTATGGCATCCTTGGAGAGGATTTCAGCTTTGCTAATAATTGTGGGTGCCAAGGCTACGCTCATATTCCAGTGAGTTATTGCCCTCTTGATGCTTCTGCACTCAAGTCCCAGGAAGATGGTGTTAGTGGAGATAGTAGTTTTGGGAAAAGTCCTAAAACTTATCAGAAAACAACGCTAGTCCCTCATGGGCATGCACTTGGTGTAAGCCCCTTGAATGGTATTTTCAAGCCTCTGTCTATTGGGGTCAGCCCTTCAAAGTTACCTTTGAGCTCTCAAGTACATTTTTCTCCTGCATCTCCTGGCAAGCATTTTCTGACTTCACCTGCAAGTGGTGGCATTCACAGCATTGCCCTTGGAAGGGCAGCTGCTGTTGGTCCGAATCACAGAAGAAATGGTTTGGGAATACTTGAAAGCTCTCATCTTTCATCTGAGGATGACATCCGTCTACAGCAGAAGGCTAATCATAAAAAATATGGCAGTGCGAATGTAGATATCAATATGCGCTCTTTCAGTTCTTCAGACTGTAATTCTCAAGCTGGGTACCTTGGTACTCCTTGTGGTGGTCATGAATCTTCTCCTCTTCATCCTGGGAGTCAAAGGTTTGGGATGAGCAGCCATACAAGATTGTCTACAACTTATGATAATGAAACTCGGGCTTCTTCCTTTCCAAGGAGGGATTTTGTGACCACACAAGGGGGGTTCTCTGGTGGAGGGGAAAAGATTTTGCCAGTTCCTGGTCCAGGAGTTTGGTATCCAAATTACAAGTAACTGTTTGTACCCAAGGGCCAAATGCATTATTCCTCATCTTTTGGACTGTTATATTTTGATTGGCACAAGTTACTTCAACTTCAATGTTCCAATTGGTTTCTAATATCTATTGATTTCTTTTGCAGCAATGATTTATTTTTTCAAACGGATGGTTCGGATCTTGTACCAATTTCTACATTAGGGGAAAACATTCAATCGGGACAAGCTACATGTCGTGCCACTTTAAAAGCAGGTGGAGCGTGCAAATCCGCCCAAAGTTATATTGCGCTGCAAGAAAGTCCACTGCAAACTTCATATGCTTTTAGGTATGGGTTCTATTTGTTATAGAGAACTGCAAATTAATTGTGGCAAATCTCTTTTGCAGAGGATATGATATGCGTTTCTTTCTTTTTGTTGACTGATTTAAACCTTCTATCAGCTTTTGGATTTTGTTTGATGAAGTGTGTTGGCTTGCAAATAAGAATTAAGACTGTATTTATTGAATTCCGAACAACTTTTGTGAAATATCATCACCTGTTGTTATGAAGCGTGTTGGCTTGCAAATAATAATTAAGACTGTTTTTATTGAATTTGAAACAACTTTTCTGAATTATCATCACCTGTTGTTAAAAATGTTACTTTTCTCTATTCTCCTCTAACTTTGTATGTGCTCATCCCCATACTAAAGATGTTTTCTTGCATGCATCTCTGTTGAATCCATTTTGGATGGATGCATTTTACTTTAATTGCATGGCCTTGATTAGTACATTTAGCTGAAGGATTGTTACAAAGTATCTATACAATTGTTTGTGGTCTAAACAAATCTGCTTGTCAAGAAGGCTTGCTAGCTACCTCTTGTTCATTGGTGATGTCTTAGCAAATAACTAGCATTGTAAAGAATGAGGCACATCAGATATTTGCTAATCACTTGGACTTTTTTTTCTGCATGTTGCAATAAGAAGTGAAATTATCAAGTTAAACTATTAAAGTTGTATATGTTCAATTTTTTAAGGAAATTGCTTTCATTTGCGATAGTTATACAAAGCGCATGGCTGTTGTCTGATGCTGGGACATTGAACGAGGTTGGAGTAGTCTGGAATTATGGAGACGTTTGTGGATTTTATGAATTGATACAAAGATATATCAGTGGTTTGCTATTGATAGATTCTGTTACAAATCCATTTCTTCTTTTCTTCTGTTTTACATTTCCTGCAATGGCTGTGTTTGTCACAGACGAAATGGATTAATCAAAGGACAGAGTAACACAGAAGGCAGGCCAACATTGGTGCATGAATCACAGCTAGGCTATATGCATTCAATGGCAAAGAATTCACGTCTTGAGTATGATCAACCTCAACAAAATTCTCCAAGTCAGATGGCATTGCAGTCATCTCTATTTTTTGAGCAACAACTTCAGCATCCGTATCAATCACAGAACAATCCTGGTCAGCATTTGCCATCTAATATAACAGGGAAGCACCAAACATCTTATTCTTCTGATCTGTTTTCACAGTCGACCTTTCTTTCTTATTCTCATTTTCCTGTTTTGAGTAATCATGGGTGTTCACTACCTTCTCAAAAAGATTACCCAGCTTTCTATAGTCAGGGCCAGGATTTCATTAGTGCAAGCAGTGGGATTCACACTAGTTTTGCTCATCTGGGGACAATGGCACCTCATTCGCTGCATTTAGGTAATAAAATGCATATTTCAATGTTCTCTTATAATGATTATGCACAATCTTTATTGCAATTCTGAGATTCTTGATTCATTTAAAAAATTATTGGGAGCCCATGTCATATACTTTGTTATCAGTGTTTTAGTCAGTCCAAATTTGTGATACCCAAAGTTTTTGCATCTTGTTTCTATGTGGGTTTATGCATGTCCAGCTTATATTTTGTGTCAATTTGCAGGGAAAGGGAATCCACTTGGTACTATTCCAACCAAAGTTCAAGGCACACATGATCAGTAAAGTACTGGTTGAACTGTTCTTGTTGCTTCTGTTTCCTGGTTGAGAACAATGGTAGGATTCATACATTATGAAGATTAATAAGCCTTGTCTGTGTTATGCAAGATGTAGCTATAGTGATATTAATTTCAACAAGCAACGATGTTTTGAAACATATTTTCTTGATCAAAACATAAACATTGTCATTAGTTAAACATTTCGACTTGGTAGAATAGTTCAAATTGATTCTCACATTAGGAAGGTGCTTTAGATGAATGATGATTAAATTTGCCATGACTGAAACTTTCGTATATTAAAATGTTTTATTTTGTCTTTATTTGTGTTTGCTAATGTGCATTCGCTGATTAGTTTTCTGTTTGTGGTATGGATCAACAAGTTGAAGTTGAAAAAGAGACTTGTCTCGTGCTGTAGTGGAATTCACGTTTCTAACAATAATTTCAGAACCACACATATAATTTGATTAGCTGCCATATTTTGCAAATCAGCACATCAACTACATAAAATGTCTATATTTGAATGTTATGAAAAGTATCAGAGTTAGATCAGATTATTCTAAATACCTCAGCAGAGAACTACAAGACTGCAAATATTTAGGTTGCAAGATAAAGGCATTTAAGGCATATATATATATATATATCTATCCATGCCCGATTCTAGATAACCAAAATAACATGCAAGGATTGTACAACCACAAGGTTGGTTATTTTAATCCTTTGTGGGATGAGGAATGCATCATTGGATGCCTATCTTGCTAGACACAATTTCAATTTTATTGTGATTTTGTCAATGTCAAGAGTGGGGATTGTCATTCATTTGTCATGAAATATCCCTTACGTTGTGTGTGGACCTCATCCTTTAGCTGACCCTTTACATATCATCCGTGTTGTGGATTACAAATGGCGAATGACTTCCATTAGATAAATCACTATAGCTTAGACTTTGAATCATGTAGCAGATTAACATAGAAGACATTTGTAAAGATTTTTTACGTGTTTGCACCACAAACCACATAAGCAATAATCTCAAAAAAATTGCAATGAATTGCAATTTATCTTTTCTCGCTTCCACCCTGTGATTTTCCCTCGAAGAGTTGTGGTCAATTTAAAAAAATGGTGAAATATGTTTTTGACCAGTGAAATCACGATTTTCTCAATATATGTCTACTGCATTTTTTTCAGTCACTTCTATGATGTCAAAAGAAAAACAATATATATTGCTTTTTACAGTTTTTCAGCACGGTTGGATTTGAGGGTACATTTATCGAATTGACTCACCACATTCAAATTTAGCAACTAATTATTTTAAGCCTTTGGGTAAGGGTTTAATTTCTTTTTTAACTTATAATTTTAAAAATTAAAAGTAGTTATGTTATGTGCTAACATACCCTTAAAGAGTAGTTTTTTTATAGGTTTAGTGAGGGTTAGGGTAATGTTTTATAAAATTAGTATGCTAGCACACCCTAACACTAAACCTAGACTTTGATTTTTTTTCAACTTTTGGAGTTAGGGTTAGGCTTTTTTTGGTTATTAGAGTACTAAGACTTAATTTTTATAATATAATTAAATCAATTTAACTTTGATTAGATTGATCTAGATTTAGAATGGATCATAAATGATGAGCCATTTCTTAATGAAGGTGACCTTTTTGTCTTTAGGGAGGACAAGGTATTTGATGAAGAGCAATTGTATTGAATTAGGAGATACATGAACATTAGAGCTTTACTATTACAATGAGCAACAACCCCCCACTAGATTGTACTTTATATTAGCTAGCTTCATTAGGTTGATCCATTTAATATTATTATTATTAATATTAATATTATGAGAGAAGAAAGGGGAAAACAAAGACAAAAATGCAATGCAATGAATCCTTATACCTTGCTTTACATCATACCTCCGTTTGAGCAAGAACAGGATGGATGTGTGCCCAATAAGCTTGGTAATCCTTCAATGGCCTCCAAGTATCCTCTTGATGTGCTCTTCATGTTGATGTGTTGATGGTGGAATATGGATAGGAGATGGATGACTGAAATTTGATTTGAAGATCAATGATGGAGGATTCATGAGAGGTTAGAGTTGATGAGGGATTGTCAAGTGACGTCTTTGAATTGATGCACTTGTGAAGGGAGGATTGAGGAAAGATTGGCTTGGCCAAATCCATTGGTGGAGGATGAGTTCTCTCAATAGTGTTTCATACATGTGTGATAACACTGTAGTAAGACAATTTTGGACAAGTGTCCTCACATATGTGAGGGCACCTTGGGAAAAGAAAAGGGCACACACGTGTGAGGACACCTTGGGGAAGGAAGATGGAGATATGATTTCAAACACATGTTTGAGTCACATTGTTTAGATAGAGGGAAGGGATTGTTTTGAGCAAATAGATGCACCTTGGGAAAAGAAAAGGGCACACACGTGTGAGGACACCTTGGGGAAGGAAGATGGAGATATGATTTCTCACACATGTTTGAGTCACATTGTTTAGATAGAGGGAAGGGATTGTTTTGAGCAAATAGATGGTCAAGATTTTATTGTAGCTTTTAAGGATAAATGGGACAAAGGGTGTGATTAATCAAATTAATCACACGTAGGTATATGTGAGGGATTAACATAGTTAATTATTTGTTCTCACTAGTTAGTTGGATTTGAGGTGGAAAAGGGAACTTAAATAAATGATTTTTATTTGTTTAATTCTTGTGGGATTGAATTATAAGGTTGGATTTGATTGAATAAATATAAAATTATTCAATTATAGGTGAATATTATGATAACAAATGAATCAATTAAACAAAATAATTAATTTAATTGGGTAAATTTTAGTGAGGACAATTTTAGGTGTCTACATTTTGTCCCTCTTTAATATGGAAGTGAGACTAAAACAAGTGGTTTTGTATCAAAGAAGAATACACCATAGTTAATAGAAAGGGGTGACATATACTAACATGATGCCCCAATTAATAGAAGGATGGTATGCTCTTTCAAGGGGACAACTGGCTTCAAAGAACATGGGTGTGCTCTCAAAATGAATAAATGGATAGAGGGTAGAAGATGAAAGGATATATGGATTGAAATGAGGATGGCTGGGTTAGGATGCAAGTGATGGAGGAATGGAAAATGGAGTGTGATTGCCATGCTACATTGCTGAGAGAAACCTTTATTTGATAATTTGCAAGAAAATAATTATTTTAATCATATAAAACAAATGTTTATTTATGCCAAATATTTAGCAACGTGTTTAGCAATATTAATAAATTATTTGTGCCTAGTTGTAATGGTTAGATATTTTATGAGAAAGGTTGCACATTGGAAAAATATTTAACATTGTGAAAACTTTGTATCAAAAAGTCAGTTTTGGGATCAATGATTTTTTGCACTAATAATATTGAGGAACATGGTTTTGCCTTTACCACTTTGTTGATTTGTGTGAACTTGATTTAATAAAAGTAAGCACATGTTTAGTGGTTGGTTTTGGTTGGTCGACTTGTTGACTAATTGGTTGTCATATGTATTGAGCTCTCTTGTTGAGTGCATATGTAAAGAATGGCATAAGATGCGTGGTTACATTCTTGGACATATAGAGGATGGTTTGCAGAAGCTTGATGTTTCATTAGTATTCATGCAAACTTGTAAGTATATTGTAATGCTTCATTATTAATGTAATATATTAAATTTCTTCTTGCAAAGGATTTTTTTTTCTTGAGAATCAAAATAATACATTAATATTAGGATGAATCAGATGTTCGTAAACATAACTGACTAATCCTTTTACAACGATGTATAGCTAGAAATTAAGTTAACTTTCCATACAAACACTTTGTTGTAACGAATAGGTGAAAATATCTATTCTTGTGATGCGAGAGCATCTTGAAGAACCTAAATATATCAGACCATGTAACACTAATTTTCTCCATGTAATGGAAAGGAGGTAGCATGGCAACTCTTCTACAACATATCAATGTGGAAGCAACTGGTGACTCATCAATTGGAAGATCCATTTACCAGAAGTTTGCCCTATTAGGCAGCTTGGGGTCAGACCTAAAGGAGGTAGCATGTGGAATTTTTTTGAACCTTGCGAAGCTTGCACAACACATCACATAATAGACATGAGGCAAGGCAACCTTCAAATATATCTACACCCCTCCACATTGAATTTTTTGTCTCCTTTAACCTTTTGGATCTGACCTACACATTTCATTGGAGATAGGACTTGGGACCTAATTGAGGCTAACACAGATCGCTTGTAGTGCCTAGAGCTAGTATTTAAACACCTTCACTGATGATTGGAAAGTAGCTTTTGTAGTTAGGGAATTATTAGTTAGGCAATTAGGATCCGAAAGCCTTTCTCAACATTTTCATTGTAATAAGCTCATGGCGACATGTATGCCAACATTTGCGGCCAACCAAAGCGGAAAGGAGTGTGAATCACAAAATGGGAAAGGATGGTGGTGAAACTGAACGACGAATTCATACCTATTGACTATGAGTTGGAGATGTTGGAGAAACTTCAAAAATTGTGGCAAAGGTAGAAGACAATAAAGGAGCACACCAAGGAGTTCCATAAAATCATCATAAGGGTTGGACATAGCGAAGTTGGAAGGGAGAACAAGCTGTGGTAAATCAATGGCCTTAGAACCAACATTCAAGAGGAATTAAGCTTGGTTCTAATGATCACCATGGAGGAAACCTATCGGTTTGTATTGAAGGTAGAAGAAAAGATAACCAAGAGGGCATGACGATTGCTGAGGAGAAGCTAGAAAATTGCAGAAGGTTGGTACAACATAATGAGAAGAGGTCATATACTGAATGAAACAAATGACAAAGTTCTTACTAGGAGGAGAGAAAACCTAAGGAGGACTAATACATCAATTAGAGGGAATGAGAATACTGTCGTGATGACTGATATAGGAGGAATGAAAGAAGATTTAATTGAGGACCATTTTAAGGAACATGTTTCAAATGTGGAGAGGTAGGACGTTATGCCTTTGGATGTTGCTAAGGAAGTGCAAGGAAGCGTGGAAAATTCAGAGCTAAAACAACATATAGTGAGGAAGAACTTGATAGATCATCGAGATCCATGGGGCATCTAGAAATAGGAGAGTCATTGGTCATGATGAGAGCTTTGCTATAGGTAGAGGTCAAGGAGAAATCGACGTAGAGAAAGATCATATTCCGTACAAGGTGAAAGTCGAGGGGGAAATGTTACAATGTCAACATTGACAATGATAGCATAAACAATTTGGTTTCAGAAGAGATGATCCAGAAGTTAAACTTGAAGAGGATGAAACATTTGAACCAATACTAGATTGCTTGGATTCAAGATGATAACAAAATCTTTGTGAGGAACTATGCAGGAAAATTGGTGCAGAGAAAGAGCCTATTCCAAACAAGGTGAAAGTTAGGGGGCAAGTGTTATAATGTCATCATTGACAATGATAGCATAACCAATTTGGTCTCACAAGATATGGTCTAGAAGCTAAAATTGAAGAGGATGACACATCTGAACCCATACTAGATTGCTTGGATTCAATATGATCACAAAATCTTTGTGAGTGAACAATGCCTTGTCAATTTTCACATTGGATCTTATAGGGATGAAGTGTTGTGTGATATTATGCCAATGGTTGCCTAACATTTGTTGTTGGGGAGACCTTGGTAGTATGATAGGAGAGCCATGCATGATGGAAGAAACAACACCTCCATAGTTACCATGAATGGGAAGAAGCACATTTTGACCTCTTTAGAGGAAGAACAAAAGAAAGTAGTGTGCGGTAACATAAGTATCTATATGGTAGATGGAAGTTCCTGTGAGAGTTGAGAAATACAACACCACATGAGTCTAAATGATCTCTGCACACTGAATAAACCTATTACAAGGAGAAGCAAGGAAGCAACAGAGAAAAACATAAATACAGGAAAATGCTCAAGAATATGAGAGCTCTATATTCACAAAAATGTGTAATAGAATAATGGTACAAAAGAAAAGATTCAACGTCTAATAGGTCAAAAAACCCTAAAAGGGAAAACCTTAGGCTTGCACACAATAATTAATAAAAGAATTAATTATTATGCACCTAATGTTAGCTTAAGTGTAAAAGAGATAAAGGGGAACTTAATTAATTAAACAAATATCGTTTAATTAATCAAGTAAAGACCCGATTACTCTAACACCCCCCCTTAAGCTAGACTTAGGGAGAAACTAAAACCTAGAACAATTACTGAAAGCAGGAAAGATGGGTCCTGACAACAAGGCCTGATTAGGTACCCAAATACAAGGAAATCTCTATGAAATGGAGAAAAAAGAGAAAACCCAGTGGGAAAAAACTCTTGTCCAAAAAGAGATAAAAGAACATGCTGAAAGAAATAAGAAGGAAGGAAGGCCTCATAAAGACCCCCCAAGGACAACTTCCTTCACCCCAAGCATAGAGCGCAACTGAAGATAGCACGACGATGCAAAAGGTTTCGTGAAGATGTCTGCAACCTGCTCGGCAGTGGGAATGCACTCCAAAATGAGAGAACCATCCTAAATCAGCTGGCGGATGAAATGCATTTGAAGGTCAATGTGCTTCGTCCGCTAAAGCTCCGCCGGGTTGCAAGAAATGTGAATAGCACTCTGATTGTCACACCAAAGAATAGTAGGACTATCAAGAGGAAAACCAAACTCAATCATCAACTGTCGAAGCCATAAGATCTTCTGACTTGCGAGCACAACAACTCGGTACTCAGCCTTTGTAGATGATAATGCATGAGCAGTTTGCTTCTTGCAAGACCATGTGATAGGACCAGAGCCAAGACAAAAAACAAAGCCAGAAGTAGACTTTTGATCATTGACATCACCAACCCAATCTGAGTCAGTGTAGCCAATAATGTGAGGTTCCCGTGATGTGTAGCGAATGCCATGAGAAATAGAGCCTCGAATGTATCGCAAAATATGTTTGGCAGCTTGCCAATGACTCTCATGAGGATCATGGGAGAATCGAGAGACAAAGCCAACCACAAAGGAAAGGTCAGGACGATTGTGTGTCAGGTACAACCAATTGCCAACCAACTGCCTGCAAAGTGTAGAATCTACTGAAGGAGTGGGGCAAGTAGTAATTAAAACAACCCTTGACTGAAAAGGAGTGGGGGCAGGCTTCCAATCAAGCATGCCAAAACGCTGAAGCATGTCAAGAGAATACTTCTGTTGGTAAATGGAGATCCCATTGGAAGACTGAATCACTTGAAGACCAAGAAAATAGTGCAGAAGACTGAGATTTGTCATCTCAAATTGGTCCATCAAAGCTCGTTGAACATGCAGAATCATAGAGGATGAGCTACATGTGATGAGGAGATCATCAACATAGAGCATAAGAATCAAGATCTCACCCTCAAGATGCTGAATGTACACTGGGTGATTAGAATGACAACAAGTGAAACCAGTGGAGAGCAAGAAAGAGTCCATATTCTCATACCAAGCCCGAGAGGCCTATTTGAGACCATACAATGAACGCCGAAGTCTGCAAACCAAAGAACTGTCCTGCACAAATTCTTGAGACTGCTCCATATAGATTTCCTCCTGTAGGTCTCCATGCAAGAAAGCATTCTTCACATCCATTTGAAAAACGGGCCATCCCCTAGAAGCTGCAAGGGACAGTATAAAGCGAATAGAGTTTATCTTGGCGATAGGGGAAAATGTCTCGGAGTAATCAATACCCTCAACCTACGAGAAACCCTTCGCAACAAGACGTGCTTTGTACTTATCAATCAAACCATCAGCAACATACTTGGTGTGATACAACCATCGGCACCAAACCATCTTTTTGCCCTTAGGAAGAGGACAAAGATCCCAAGTATTATTCCTCATCAAAGAAGAATACTCCTCCTCCATAGCACAATCCCACTCAGGGTGGCCTATTGCCTCTGAAAACTTATGAGGATCATCTGAAATGGCATGACTCAAAAGACTAGAACCCACAGTATGAGAACGTGTGCGATGAGTATCTGAAGGATCATCGACCATAGATCCTGCCACCTCAACAGTAAAGCGAGCCCACTTGGGCATCTGAGGTGGAGTAGGTGGAGGTGGGGATGGTGGATCATCGGCAACATCATCAGAATCATCCTCAAAATAATCCTGAAGAGATGTAGTGGGAGGAGTAGGTAGAGGGGTAGATACTAGAGACAGGGTATCCACTGTGGGAAGGCGCTCATCAAACTGAACATCTCGTCGAAACATGACCACTCTAGAATCAAGAACAAACAACCTGTACGCCTTAACATCCTCACAGTAGCCAACAAAAATGAGGGGTTGACTCTTCCGCTCCATTGCTCTCCTCTGAGCATCAAGAATAAATGCCCATGCCTCACTACCAAATACTCGGAAAAAAGAAACATCAAGCTTGTCATGAGACCAAGCCTCCTCAGAAGTCATATGTCGAATTGCCTTGTGAGGCATCCGATTCTGAATGTAGTTGGCACAATTGACTGCCTCAACCCAAAAAGATGAATCCATGGACCTGGACTGAATCATACAATTCACCATCTCCCGTAAAGTCCTGTTCTTTCTCTCAGCGACACCATTCTACTAGGGGGTGTAGGGAACAGTAAACTGTTGTAAACTATGCTCAGTGCAAAAATATCTGAAAGCCTGATTCACATACTCCCCCCTATTATCTGTACGTATCCGCCAGATAGAACAACCAAACTACTTCTCTACAAATGTCTTGAAGATTCGAAATGAATCAAAGACATCAGACTTGTACTTAAGAAAGTACACCCATGTGCGTCTAGAGAAGTCATCAATAAATGTGAGTACATACTTGGCCCCAGAAAAAGGAGTAGGGAATGACATGAGGTCACTATGAATCAACTCCAAAGGTGCCAAAGCATGAGGGGCTCTTCAATTACAAAGTTTGTAGAATGTGGCATTAATGGGTTTGTGTAGATTGACAACTATTGGTTTAGTTTGGGAATTGATTTATTCCCATTTTTTTTTTCTCATCATTGATTTAGATGAACTACCCTTGTTAATGTGGTCTTGTACAATGTGACAAAGTCACATGCTTAGCTTGGTATCATGCCAAGGATTACAAATAAATTGATAAAATATTTTCTTTATTGGATTATTGAGATGAGTGCTACAAATATGTGCTTTAAAGACGTCTGAGAGATGTGTTGTCATTGATGTCAACATATTTCTCTGTTTGATGCAATGTTGTAGTGGAGGTCAGCTAGTGAGATTGTTTTGTATGTTGATAATCAGTGTTTGCGGATTAAAGGGTTTGTAGAGGATTGTGTTTAGTTGATTCAGTGCGATTTTCAGAGGTCCGCATGAAGATTTGATTGAGTTATGAGTATCTATGTTGTGGCCAGTTTTTCTGTTGTTCAGTATTATCAGTGCTCAGTATTTTGATCTGCATTGCTCCGCATTGCAATATCTTGATCTACGGATTTGGAATTATGTTTGAGACATTGATGTGTATCTCCAATTCAAGTAGCTTGTGGTTTGGAGCTTCACAAGTGAATCTTTCAGGTTGATAGTCAGTTTAGTTAATGTTCTTGAAGTTCGATATGATGCTAATGATGATTCTAGTAATTTAAGTTGGTATGAATGTTGCTGTGATAATTCATGATGCTTGTGGATGTTTCTAGATTGGGTGCTATTCGTGTTGGTGGTCCGCATTGATTGGTGATCGCGTTATTGATGATTTTCTTTGGTCTAGTGGTGTTCATGTTCTTGGCTGACATGATGTTTGTAATGTGTTGCAGATGTTTGAGACTTAATTCTTAGAGGTGTTTCATATTCGAGGCGTGTGATATTGGTCCATGCTGTCTTAGCCGACATTGTTTTGGCCCGCATGTGATATTGTAGCATGTATGGTTATATTTTGTAATTAGGTGATATGTGTTGAGTCAACCTTGGTGATATTGGTCCAAGATTGATGTCATGTATAAATAAATGTAATAATCATTATGAGATGTGTGTGGAGTGTGCGAATAATTTATTAATCATTCAGAAGAAGAGATGAAGTGTGAGAAGAGGATGGAGGTTTTGTGCTTAACCAGAACTGTAACTAGGCATTGAGGATGCTATTTCTTAGTTCATGATTTTCCAAAAGTGATCCGAATCTATTTTTAAGGTAGTGAGCCTTCCCAAGGTTGTTTCCCTTTGTTGTTTTTGAGGAGTGAGTTGTAGGCAGTGTGCCTGAATGCATGTGCATTGCCCATTGTAATATTTTATATACTTCTAACAGGGCATCATCATATTGTGGTTAGGTTCCCACCGTGGTTTTTCCCTTGACCGAGTTTTCCACATCAAAAATCTTGGTGTTATGTGCGTTCATGTTGTGTTGTTGATTTATGCTTTCACTGTTAATTATCAAATCTAAGATTTATGTAAGTTGTTGCAAGTTTTGGTGACAACTGATTCACCCCCCCTCTCAATTGCCTGCCCTATTTTCTTCAATTGGTATCAGAGCTAGTTCCTCTAGAGAAGTTTAACAACTTGAGGTAATCCGAGATGGCGACTTACAAGAAGGATAGTTCGAGATTTGATGGAACAAATTACTCTCTTTGGAAGAGTTGGATAGAATGTCATCTCAAATGCATTGGCGAAGATTACTAGACTATTACAAAGATCAAGTATACGGTTCTTGTAAATGGACCTTCAACTCCAGATAAGATTAAGGAAGTTGAATGTAATATTAGAGCCAAGGAATCATTGTTGAGTGCCTTGACAGATTCTAAAATGACAAATGTTATGGAATTGCAGACTACCACTAGTACATTTGGAGCAGTTTTTCGACCACCGTTCGTCGGAATTCAGACAAGTAAACGTCAAAATTCTGACGTATTTATTCATCGCTATTTTTTCGTCGATGATTCTGATGACGGGTTTCACATTGAAAATTAGACGACACCACGTCGTAAATTTCTATGCACCCGTGATATGTTTTTTTGACGAGGAGACGTCGAACTTCCGACCTCGTTGCATCCTTTATTGCCGTAACCTTTGCTGATGACCCTTTATTTATCATCGTAACCTTTGTCGATACATTTTTACTTTGGCAGTGTCCATTAGGGTAAGTCTTACCAATATCATCATCGGCTATCGACAAGACAAGATTTCTACTTTGTTGCTAGGCGACATGCTTGTTTGACGAGGACACGTCGAAATTTCGACCTCGTTGCATCCTTTATCGTCGTAACTTTTGCCGGTGACCCTCTAACGTCGTAACCTTTGTCAATGCATTTTACTTTTGCCAGTTTCCATTGGGATAAGTCTTACTAATAGCCTCATTGGCTATCGACAAGACATGATTTCTCCATTGCCGCTAGTGTGTGTTCTGTCGATAGACCGTCTTCAAGGATATGTTAGAATTTTGACGATTAAGACGACAGACGAGGCTGCATCGTGCGACGTTTTTGTTGTGGTAGGTATGGCTGTTGGCATTTGCATGAAGATTGCATTAATGAAATGTTATATTGTCATTGATGTCAATTAACCAGTAATGATATTGTTATAATGTTGTTTTGTAATTGGTAGTAAGAGCTAGTGAATGGAAACTGTAACCAGTAGGTAAGTTTGAGGAGTGAACCGATATTGCTAAGTATTGGAGAGTTGAACTGGTAAACCCTACCTATTGATTTGATAAACCCTAACCGATTAAGTTTGGTGAATTGGTTGTATTGGTTCATGATCTGATGATGAGCGGTAATGATTATGACACATATGCTTATTGTATGAAGAGAGTTTCAAAATGTTTTTGGCACGTTGAGATGACGATTTTTGTCTAGGGAATGAACAAGTATATTGCATGTAATGCAAAGCGTGTGATGAGTTACCAAGTTTGATGAAGCGGTGATCAAGGAGTGATCGAGACTTTCTTGAATTATGTGTAGAGATTGTTATGTAATCCAACGGTCATACTTGAACCGACTAGTTTGTAATCTCTATGAGAGAATTAGGTTTTTGTTGTGTTATCAACCTAATTGATTTGTTTATAAGGTCAATGAGTTGTTTTGTTTCAGAGTTGGCAAAATTTTAGTTGAGTGTGTGGTTGCCGAACCGGATGATGTATCTGCAGTTTGAGTAAAGACAGATAGGAGCATAAAAAGGATCTGAACAAGAAAGTGTAGTGCTATTCAAACAGATCAACAAACTCCTGTTGTTTTCTAACAATTACAATAGTTAAATCCCCTAACCGGGTAAGCTCTAACAAGCTTGGTGTTATTTAAATCTTCTAACTAGGTGGTCCATTAGCTTGGATTTCAAATCCTCTACTGAGGTTACTCCTCATAGGGTATTGCTTCTAACAAGGCATTATAGTCAATCCCTTAATTGGGTGGTCTCTAACATGATTTGTTCTTAACAGGACTTTTTGTAAAGACTTTAACAGACTTGGCTCCTAACATGGCGAACTTCAGAAGAGTTTAGATAGTTATCTTGTGAGTCTCATCTCATCGTGGTTTTTCCCATTAGGGTTTCCGCGTCAAAATATTGTGTCAAGTGGTGAATGTTTTTGTGCTTATGTTTTCTATGGTTGATTTTCTTAACTACTTAATCCACTTTGATATGTCATGATAATCGGTAGCAATATGAAATGAAGTTTTACTTATGTTAATAAAAGCATGTGGATGTTTATGAGTTTCAAGTTGTTTACTATTAATCTGTTGTAACAGACAACCGGTTTAACTTGACAGTTTATTCTGACGGTGATATTGCATTTATAGTTCAGTGGTTTAACTTGTCAGTTCTAAGTTTACTTTGAGAGATTGATTCTAAGATTGGTGAAATTTATTATCAGTTTTTTTTATCTACTGATTCACCCCCCCTCTCAGTAGTTGACCAGATCCTTATTCTTTCATCATACCATCAATGGCAACATCGTTGGTTGTCTTGTGGTGTTTTTCAGAATTCTGACCTTTCGCAAGATTTAAAAAAAAAAAAATCCCAACTTCTTTTGTCTACACCGATGACCCTTTATCGCCGTAACCTTTGCCGATGCATTTTACTTTTTTCCAGTGTCCATCGGGATAATTCGTATCAATAGCCTCATCGACTATCGACAAGACAAGATTTCTCTATTGCCGCTAGTGTGTGTTTCGCCAATGGACTTAAACTGTGTATGCTATCCCAATCACATGCTTCTACTTGTTGGTGTTATCATTGGGTTGAATTTTGCCGATTACAAATGATTAATATCAACAACATTAATATCAATGAGCTTACAAAGGATTAAGTGCAGTAGGTACTTCATTATTAGGAAGATAAAGATAAAATAGCTACAAGAATGCATGCAAGAAGACTTATCATAAGGAATCATAATAGTAAATGCCAAAAATGTCTTACAACCAGTACATAAACCATTCATAAATAGTCATACAGATAGTCATATTATTGTTTAAAAATACTATCAAAGGAGGATATTATAAAGATAGAGACCTAGAACTCAGTATGCAGTCATGGATAACAGTTTAGGGTTAGGTATAGTCATAGACCTTGTTTAAAGGGCAACATGTGATAGTGCACGTGCCTAAGGAAAACTCTACAAAATAGTGAGCAACAAGACTATCAAGAACAATATTTTAGTCTTAGGCATACACAACTCAAGGAGATAATGATTAACAAATAAAACACTTACAAAGATATGTGTAGTCATAAAAAATAATCATTTGAGTTGGAGACATGAGAACATTGTAGAACACAAAGTAGACAGTGCCATCATAAGGTGTATACTCCATTTCAAGGCCCCAAACTTAAGGGCAATAGAAGGAGATTCCATTAATTCCAATTGTAGTCCATAAAAGCCTTGTCGCAAAGAAAATTAAAGACAAAGTATAGTCATAAAGAGATATGAAGATACCAGATCTAATCATCAAGATAGTAGGACGATATAAATAATGCCACTATAACTATTGGAAGATCTCATATCTGATTAATAATCAATATGATAACCAGTTGACCAATAAGAAATCATTAATATTAGTTTCACATCCTTATGACAATATGAAGAAATCAACAAAATAAATAATAAAGACTAGATTGCACCAATGATCACAGTCTGTGTATTTATGACAATTACAATTTGAATAGCAGTTTGGGTCAGATCACACCCCTTACGAAAGGTTGCAACGTATATGAGATAGCAATTTAAATTGTACACTTTGCAACCAACACTACTTTATTAATTTGCCCCAAAATTAGGCACATCAGATGACGAATAATCACTGAGGACCAACCACGTATGGACCTTGGAGAAATCCAAGGGGAATCAGGTTTGGACCATGACCCAAGCAGAATCAGGATCCAGGGATTTTAGTGAAGAATCAATAACTTAGTTTAACAGTCAGTTTCTAGCAGTTCCACCTCCTTTTATGCATGCTCTTTCTTCAAATTCGACCCAAAATAAACTCAAAATGAACAATGAATGAACAAAATGAGGTAGTGTGTCTATTCTAAAATAAAATGAACAAATGTTAAGGAATGAACAAAGAAAGTGTGTCTATTCTAAAACACAATAAACTCACAAAACCAATGAGACATGCATTCACTTGTAATGGGGAACTGTCTCGTAGAAGCATGTTCACAACCTACAACAGTGAATATGTAACTTGCAAACAAGATGCTTAACATGAATAAGATTAATAGTGGAACATAATGAAAGAATGAAAAGTGCAATACCTTATTGATCTTCTCTTTGTTTCAAGAATAGTTTAATATTCTCTACTTAACAGGGCCAACTACGCAAAGCTGGAAACTCATTTGGACCCCCCCCCCCCCCCCCCCTAATATCACTCTAAATTTCTCATTAACGTCTAACATTATTTCATCCATTAATGGAACATAACATTCATTCATTATCATGTAACATTCATTAACACATAACATTCATTAACATTCATTAACACGCAACATTCATCAACATTCATTAACACATATAATTCATTAACATTCATTAACAAGTAATATTCATCAACATTCATTAAAACATATAATTCATTAACATTCATTAACATTCATTAACATATAATTAAATTCATGCTCGTGATCTAGTTAATGTATGCCTTGTCATGTACTCACAATGAGGACACGTATGCAAAGGGGGGTCTGCTACAATAACAAAGAAATGGGTTAAATTATTATTGTTACAAGTATTTCATTAAATAAAAGAAAATTACAGGGGTGCTCTTTACCTGATGGGGCCACATCATCTTCTTGATCATTTTGTCTAGCCTCATCCTTAACATCCTGAACACCCTCTAAATCCTCTGGAGTTGAAAAATGAAAGGTTACATTAATCAATACACCAATTGCAATTAAACTCGTTTAAAGGAATAACAATGGTCCTCTTTACTTGGCGGGGCCCCATCATGTTCTTGATGTTGTCTACCTGGATCATGCTCAACTTGCTCACCACGGTCTACATGCTCTAAAATGAAAACAAAAAGGTTACATTAATTACTACACCAATTTCAATTAAAGATATTTAATTGTAATAATCTTTACATGCTCATCCTCAACACCCTCTAAATCCTCTGGACTTGAAACATGAAAGGTTACATTAATCAATACACCAATTGCAATTAAATTTGTTTAAAGAAATAACAGTGGTCCTCTTTACCTGGTGGGGCCCCATCATGTTCTTGATGTTGTCTACCTGGATCATGCTCAACTTTCTCACTATGGTCTACATGCTCTAAAATAAAAACAAAAAAGGTTACATTAATTACTACACCAATTTCAATTAAAGATGTTTAATTGTAATAATCATTACATAAAAAAAAATTGTTTAGCACGTGAATACCTCCAGTATTGGGATGCACACCATGACCTTCATCATGTGCAGGTTGTGTTCCACCCTGTGTAGACTGCATTCCAATGTCATGTGCATTGTTATGATTGCTTGATTATTTAAAACAAGTATAGTCACATTATGTTGAAAATTAACATCGAATATATTATTTCTCAAGTATTCAATTTTAAATAATTTTCATTTAGCTTATTTACATGATTGACAGATCCATTGGATTCTTCTTTTTGCCCACTCAATCCTTTTAGACGTTCAAACACGACTCTATAGCCCTACATTTTTAGCTTAATATCATGAATTTTGCTTGTATTATTTAATGATTAATTTTTTTTTGCAATTTATTATTTCGATGCGATATTTCATTATTGATACTTACAATTTGTGCAACAACTTTGATATAACCACCCGAGCCGAGTTTGTGTTGCCCGTGCTTTTCTGTTCTTGCCTTAGTTGCCTTTGATGTGTCGAGCAGTCTATGAAAAGTTTGAAATATGTTAGATTATATAAATATAAAGAGTAATTAGTACATAATTACATTATTAATAGTATCACATACCTTCTTCTGCCTGGTGTTGTATTTCCTTTTTTCCTTTCTGTTAGAGTAAAGGTTTTAATTTAATCATGTTGATTAAATTACCTTTATTCCTCTCTTAAGATTTCACTTTAGTTTGCATTTGTGACATTTAATAATTATATTAATTATTAAATGTCTACCTATTAGGGTTTCTTTTAGGGTTGCACAATATCCTTATATAAGGATTCATCATTGTAATTTATCTCTCTCTTGGATGAATACATTTTTCAGCTTTCCGAGCACCCTTGCTTGTTTGTCTCCATCTCTTCTTTCTGTGATAGGTTATTTGCATGCAGGTGATCTTCGGGGTCTGTGAAGTTGGCTTTCTCAACTTCTACATGGTATCAGAGCTCCAGACCTGTTGCTTCCTGTTCGTCTTCTGAAGAATTTGGAGCTACGAGGGTTAGATCTGACTTTCAGGTTTCGGTTGCATCAGATCTGTGTTTGTCTTCTGTTTTTTATTTTGGAATAGGGGTTTTTTTTTTTTCGGTGCACTTTGGGCCCAAACGGACCTCACCGTTGAGCTCGTAGCGCCCAAAAACCCCTATTTCCATATAAAATTCATCCGATTTGGACACAGTTGCTCCAGAAGGCAAAAAATTTTTTGCCCCAAGGCCGTACGGCGCTAGGGCACGCAGTTCGAGATGGGAAAATTCAAAAAAATAAAAAAAAATATAAAAAACCGTGGTTTTTTGTTTTTCGGAAGGCGCAGCCAGTATATTATCATTGCGCGCCACCGGTGCGCAGCCCGGCGGCCACCGCCGCCGGCGGTAACCCGCCCACGCATCGCCCGCGCGCCACCTGCCGCTTGCGCGCCGCCATCCGCCCGCCCGAAGCCCGTGCGCCGCTCGCGCGCCGCCCTCCGCCCGCGCACCGCCCCTGCACCGCCCCCGCACCGCCCCCGCGCCGCTGCCTCTGAGCTAGCCCCTGGTCGCCCAGCAGACCAGGGGCTTATTTTTTTTTAGCCCTTGAGGGCTATAAGGGCCTATCTGGGCTCTTTTGGAGCTGTTTTACAAAATCGGGCATAACTTGGGCGTCCGATCTCCGTTTTTCGAAAACGAATAGGCGTTGGAAAGTTGGTTCCGAGCCCGATCTAATTGATGGAGGTCTTTTTCTTTGATTTTTCCGTTTTGTAGTGTTTTTTGCCAGTCAAAGTCAGAACAAATTTTTTGCATTCCAGGAGACGTAGAATGAGCATCCGACCTCCGTTTTTCGAAAAATTTATATTTTCGGAAAGCGTGTTCTGTGTACTTTCCAGAAATATGATTTTTTTAATCTAGATTCTGCTCCATGCATATTTTATTCAGTTTTTTTCTTTTCAGCACTCTGGTGGATATCGTGGTTGTTTCAGGTCCTGGGATCTCTTTTCTGAGTAGGATGTCTCTACTTTGATTCTCGTTTCTATTTCCAGTCTTCTTATCATTGTAGCTTGTAATTATGCAAATGCACTGAGATAAAGTGCCATAATGCATTGTTTACTTGGAATCTTGCATATCAAGTGCCATGAGGGGGTTGATGTTTGCCTTTGTTTGCCATCTTCCTTTGTCAAGTGAGTGTTCCTTCCACGACATTCGCCTCATGATGCTATATTTCAGCACCTTTGATGTTCTTGGTTCTTCGTCATGCAATTGTTTTTGGCTGTCCTTTTCAGTGTTCCTGTCCCTCTCCCACTTCCGCATTATGGGGAGGTTTATCCTGTTGGTTCTAATGCTTCCGTGGTTCGATTGATCAGCTCTTCAGGCTTTGGTTTCTCATGCCATTTGTATCTTCGATTTCAGTTGTTTTGCCTTGTTTTCCTCCTGATTCGAGTAGTGTCATTTGAGGGCACTCATGCAGATTACAGTCTTCTCTACCTGGTCATGTTCTAGTTCAGTGGATGTTCTTTAGATCAGCAGTTATTCTTTGACAGAGTTTGCATGTTCTTCATGCTTCAGTGGTGTTCTTCCATCTCTTTTTGGAGTAGAGTTTTGTTCCCATGTGGTTTTCTCTATTTCTCCACTTTATAGAGATTTGGTTGTAATTGGGTACCTGATCAGGCCTTGTTGCCGGGACCCAAGTTTACTTTCTTGCATTGTAGTTACCTTTGCTTTCTTGCACATGTTTGTAACTGCACTTTTGCTCATCTTAAGGGGGGGTGTTAGAGTAAAGGTTTTAATTTAATCATGTTGATTAAATTACCTTTATTCCTCTCTTAAGATTTCACTTTAGTTTGCATTTGTGACATTTAATAATTATATTAATTATTAAATGTCTACCTATTAGGGTTTCTTTTAGGGTTGCACAATATCCTTTTATAAGGATTCATCATTGTAATTTATCTCTCTCTTGGATGAATACATTTTTCAGCTTTCCGAGCACCCTTGCTTGTTTGTCTCCATCTCTTCTTTCTGTGACAGGTTATTTGCATGCAGGTGATCTTCGGGGTCTGTGAAGTTGGCTTTCTCAACTTCTACACTTTCAACTCTCTCCTTTGCATCCAAAATCAGGTCCTTCCACTCCCTCTCTGGAATCATGGGGGGATGCTTGTACTTTTTGTTCTTCTCTAAATGTATCCTCTACTGGTCCCTCACATACTTTAGATGTTTGCTAGCTTGGTCAAGGACCATTGTTTTCTCGAATGTGTTATTTCCGAAAAACTCAGCCAAATGGTTTATGAGATCATCTTTTAACTTTTTTTCTTGCTCATTCCACTGTTTATGTATGGTGGGCTTGAAGATCTCCAATGTAATTTCATTAAATTTTTTCTAAAAAATATCATTCCCTACAAACAAATCATGGGATGATTAGTCCAAAATGAGTGATCAATAAGTAAATTACAATTACTTTATATATCATAATAATTTTAAAGTACGTGGAACCTTCTCTATCTTTACGGGAAGCAAATCTTCGGTCACCACAAATGTGATCGGCAACGTTCCCGCACTAGCAATACAGGAATATCCAAGAAATACGGCTATGGTATCACCACTAGTGACCTCTGCATCCTCATGTACATGTCTTGCTGCAGAAAATGAATCCACTATGAAATGCCCCCAAGAAATAACACTTCAAGGGAAATCAATACATAACAAAAGAGAGAGCAAAAGAGGGATCTACCAACTCCGAGGTCAATATAATGTGCACTATTGTATGTCTGCATGTTGCATGTTATCGACATTGCAGTTGGCAATATAGGTGGGGATGATGAGATTTGATGAGGCAGGGTTTGCATAGGAACATGGACATCACCTGAAAAATAATCCATTAAATATACAAAACATTAAATATATGAGAAATAACACCGTGGTGTAGGAGCACCAAGAGCACAATGAGGAACTAGGATCAATTTTTTAAAGCACTAGTTTTAATGTATGGAACATGGACATCACCTGAACTACTTGGAGTACCCTGATCATGACCACTAGCTTGACGAGGAGGCAATATTTCCTGTAAAAACAACACGTACATATTTTAGTTCCTGACATAAAAGAGTATAAAATATAAACCATTTTTGAACTTATGTTATAATTAAAGATTTCATTATTGCTCACTTGCATGTTTTGTGCTCTTTGCATCAATTCTTGCAACCTCTCTTTTATTGCACCGGTTTGAGGGACTTGGTATGCTAGAGCAATAATTTCTCTATTAACTTTTTTTTGGATCTTTCTCATCATTGCGACAGGGTCTATGGAATATGTGATGTCATCATCCCATAATAGTGAGTCCACTGTTGTATTGTCATTAGGTAATGCAGGTACCTTTCCCCAAACATCCGTCAGTGACAATAATATTAGTAACATTATCAAAATTACTTGAAAATCCTTAAGAAAAGAACATAATAATATAACATTTTGCTTCTATCTAATTTGTACAATTACAATGAGGTTTACCTGCTGGGTAGAAGGCCTGGGAGCTACAGACCATCTGTGCTATGTGTTGGATGAATGTCGACCTGTGACAAAGATTAAATATAAAATAAACATTTGCATCCATAATGTGAAGTAAAAGTTGCAAATAATTGAAACTTATACTATCGGCCAAAGTTATCCCGATGAAAACACTTATACAAAATAAGTAGCACATGGTCGAGATATCATATACCGATGCATAAGCATGATAAGCTGAAGTCGGATGCATCGGTGGAAGTCGTATCGATCATTGCCAAGGATCCAAGGAAGTCAAGTAGATTGGGGAAACATATACCGATTATGGTCATCGACAAAACATACACTGGTGGCAAAGGAAAAATATTGTCTTGTCGAAAGCCATTGAGGCTATTTGTAAGACTTATCCTAATGAACACAACCAAGGATAAAAGTGCATCGGTGAAGGTTTTAATGAAGAAAGATCACTGACATAGCCAAATGAGTCAAGATGTGTCATTTTGAGTCTCCCCGATGTCTGATGAAGTGATTAGTCAGAAGATCATCGGGAAAGATTATACCGATGGAACATGATGTAGCGAGAAAAGTTATGCCAAAGGAAAAGGTCATCAGGAAAACTATGCTTGTCGCCATGACACATTTGAAGTTACCCCGATCCCCGATGATAGTATCAAGTTGACATATATCGATAAAGAAGAAGGAGAGTCATCGGCTTATGTTACCTTGATAGGAAAGATAAAGTTTCTAAAAGGAAAAGGGATTTTGTTGATGACGCCAAAGATGAAGTTTCATCAGAGAGACATACGCCTATGAGCTGTTATCGTATCAGAATTTAAAACTAAAACAGTGAGCTTTTATTAAATGCTTGCATCAGGTAGATTTATTTATGGTTCACACGAGGTAGATTTATGACAGGATCATCATTAAAATTTTTACATAGAAAAGCAATTGATAGAATAGAGAATTGAATTCCTGAGACTTAGAGAAAAAAATTGTGATTGAAATGGGGTCTTGGAGTTCCATAGGAAAGAAAAGAGCGATAAAAAGATCCGAATCTAGGGCTAAGAAATCTAAGAAAGAAGAGGAAGCCTCAATTTGAATACTGAACCAAGATATGATGCAAGCACCGGGCCCTAAGTCTAGAAGATCGAAACAACATTTACCGGGGAGGGACCAATTAGAAGATAAATACAAAATGGTTGGAGATGTGTGGACCAAAGTGAGGATATGAATTATTCCCGTTTCACTACCTGAGAAGAGACAAGGAAATGCCATTGTGCAACCAATGAAAGACCAATTTGGGTAAGCTGATTGTCCCAAATGTGTTTGTAAGTGTGAAATTTCTAGAAACCCTAGTGAAAAACTATAATTCCGTGGGGATGTATATTCAAGCCCCCAATGGAGATGCCTTTATTAGGTTTTCTGTTGGTACACTGAATAAAGTATTTAACGTGGATCCCAACCCTGATAAACCCTTGTCTTTCAAAGAATTGGAAGAAGAATACCTCAGAATGGATACAACATATACTGGGTGGAAGTTAGCTATCCATAAGAAGGAGGCAGGTATACTGACAAAGCAGGATGAGCCACCATTCAACATTGATTTATTTAGACATTACCTACATTATACTTATATGTCTCATGGGCAGTTAGGAGGAGTTGAAGTTCCGAATCTAATGAGTACTAGGCCGTTAGTCTTAGCCTCAGATATCCAAATGTATGAGCCTAGACCATTTGGTTACACCTCTTATTTCCAGGTAGAAAAATTACATGAGGGTTTCCTGAACCTTAGGGATAACAAAAGCCCTAATTTCAAGTTTTATCCATTGTTGATACATTTAGTATTGTTTTATGGATGTTTCAAGGGTATGTGGCCCTAGGCGTTAGTGCTTAATACCATAAATAGGGAAGGGGAGGGACAATCGGTTCAATTATGGACTTCTATTTCTCTCGCCATGTGAGATCAAACTACATAAAATTTGAAGAGTGGATAGTGAAACCATTATACAGGATGTATGAAGTTCCTTGTGATGGATCAATTTCAAATGAGATTAAGGCATTTTTAAGGCCTAAAGATTTTGATGATAGGCAAATTGTGAATCATAACTGGGGAGATTGGTATGTGCACCAGAACTTTACTTGTTTTAGGATCTATGGATTTGAAGGAAGCCCATACATGTTACCAAAATGTGTTCCTGATAGAATAGCATATTTGGAGATTTAAGACAATTAAGTGTCTTAAATGCTAAACACTTTGGAGATCAACATAAGTAGGCTTTCTTGAGAACTCTTAGTTTTGGAGATTTCACTATTGTTTCTACAAAGGCATATGAAATAATTGAAAGAAAGTTAATGGAGGAGTATAATTTGTTTGAACATATTGTAAAAAAAACTATGATTCGGAGGGGTACATCCACTCCTATAAGAAAAGACAAAATCTAGGAGGTTATTTGCACTTGAGTTTGGAAGCAGAAGACATCTTCAGAAATATGGAAGATGTTGAAGCACAAGAGGTAATTGATAATTTGAATAGAGAGATGGAAGAAAAGAAACAAAGGTTGATGGAAATGGAGACAAAAGAAGAGATGTCAGAAAGTGAACCAGATGACCATGAAGTTGTTTCTAGATATTAGGAAAAGGAACAAGAAGAAGAACCAAATGAAAATGAGCAAATTGTGACTAAGATGGAGATTCATGCAGATTCAAGGTTAGAAGAACATTCTGCTTTTGTAGCAGATGATGTATTTGTGAAATCTAAATAATTTAAATCTTTTCTCTATAATTTAAAAGGTAAAAGGTTGAGGGAATCTATCCCACATATAACACCTAAAAATTAGGCAGAGTTATTGAAAAGGTTAAAGGAGGATATAGAAGCAGAGTCAGTTACAATGACTCCCCCAAAAGGGAGACAATTACTTGCAGAAGTCGGAGTAATTATGTTTCCAGGATGGGATTTGAGTGCATCTTTTATTTTTGATAGTCTATTACACTCTGACAACAAGGATTTTAAATTGGACATTCAAGGAGTAAATGATGGGTTTATTGGATCCGGGTTTGACCAAGATGAGGAATCTTTACTGCTATGGGTATTGTATCCTCCGAATAAAAGCCCTAAAGTTATTGATGTGAATAAAGAATTTGGCCATATGATGAAATTGAAAGTTGGGGAAATTGATCCCATTGTTTCAACAGAAATTGGAGTTGACATTTCAAAGTTTAACATAGGACAAATAATTAGAATAGTAAGGGACAAAGATCAATGCAAAGGATTGTATGAGGAAACCATAAAAAGAAGTGGACAATCTATGCCAATGATACTTTCCCCTGATAATTCAAAATGGAAAAAGAAATGTGAAGAGCTGCAACAAGAAAATTAGAGAATTCTTAAACAAATGCAGAAGGTAAGAGTTGATACTACCTCTTTTCTATTGAATAAAAGAATCAAAATTTTGAAAGGATATTTGGAAGAGTTCTGTGTTGTTTTTCAAAAGAATATGGACAATGCTATATCACATAATAGGATAAAGAACAGATTGGGAACCAGACTACATGACAAGACTTTGGAAGGGACATGTGCTAAAGAAATTGAGAAGATCAAAAGGCTGCTTGCGAAACATGACAAATTTGATGCAGAGTTACAAACTGAATACGATGAATGTAAAGACATAGTCCAGCATGGTATCCCAGTGCTAATTGATCAGAGGGGAGAAATCAAGGATAAAGACAAGTGGATTTCAGAATGCCAAAATCTACTCAGTGCTGCCCTTAATGCTTCTCGATTAGATGGAATTGATTTGAAGAAAACAATTACATATGAAACAATTCGTCACATGGGAGATCGTTGTCAGGGAATTGATCCATGATGCAGACACCTACAAATTAGAAAAGTACTTGGAGTATATTTAGAAATGTGGTGAGATACTTGGGGATTGAAACTATTTTCAAATATTTCAAAATGTTATCTTCAATGCTTTTATGTAATATGTCTAGTAGTTAAGTTAGTTTTAGTTAGTTAGTTTTTAGTTAGGAGTTTAAGTCTTAGTTAGTTTAATTCCAAATGAAAGGGTATGCCCTTTCATTTTGGAACTGAATCCTCATCTATTTATAGGGGATCCTTTTGATGAGAAGACATTCATGATCATTCTGTTCAAGACTTATTTTATGCAAGTCCTTTTGAAGTTTGTTTTCTAGAAATGCCAAAACTGGCGAATGACATTATGTTATACTAAAACCAGTTGATTATCTTATGCTTATTTCAATATAAAGATCACATATTTTGCATCTCTGATGGTATCTATCTTTTCAATTGTTTGATTAGTTCCCTGTGATAAATCTATTTAGTTAGTTTGTTTCAATGTGCCATCTCATGTTATTATAATTTGAATTAGGTTTCAGTTTGAATTATCAGTTTGAATAATTCATGTAGATGCCTTTGAAGTGATGGTCTTGTTTTAAAGAGCAAGTTTAATAAGACTGTCTCCAGGGTTATATTCTGGAAATGCCAAATTGGTGAAAAGACATTGTGCTATATGTAATTAGTTGATTATCATATGTCTATTTCAATACAAAGTGTAATACCCTAAAAATGGTCATCTAAACCATGGGCCCCCTAATCTCGATTTCATCACCAAGGTCCTAACCAAAGGCAATTAAAATCAACCTTGAGCACTAATTAATTAATTTCTCAATCATTAATGTTAAATGACAAGTTAATCACTCAACATTAATTAAATAGATATATTTAATTAATTGATCATTTCAAGTAAATCATTTTAAAATAATTATCCTATTTATTTTATTAAATATCATCGTATATTTAATTAAATAAATCAATTTTCCATTAAATCATCAAAAAAGGAATTAATTGGAATAAAGAATTAAAATTTGAGAAAAGAAATCAAATGGAGATAATCTTGAAAATCTAATAAATTGAAAAATATCAAGAAAAACAATTAAAACAATTAAATCTCAAAATTGAATAAAATAGAGAATAAATCAGTTTTTTCTGATTTTTATCTTAATTTTAGTTCAATTTCCTTTAAAACTGAGAAAAGAAGCCAATCACATCAATTCACCGGGATTGTGCTTCTTCTTGGAAAATATTGACCGCTCATCATCATTTGATCTTGATCGTCGGTTTCTTTCTGAATTTTCTATAAATTCAGGCTCTCATCTCCTAATCAAGGATCTTGGAGAATATATTATTATCATGCTATTTTTGCTCTAGCTTCATTAAGATTTCATATTGAGAGTATTTGCATATTAGTTATTGCATATTTGTTAAATCATTTAGCTTAATATTCATTCATAGCTTAATCATGTTAGCCTAATATCCATTAATCTTGCATATCTTGCATTTATCTAGCTTTATTTTGCATCCATTTAGCTCAATTTCATACTCATATATATTAAATCCTTTGTTTAGGTGTTGTCTAGTCACTGGCATTGCATATAAAAATATGAGAGCAAGACTAAACTCACATCTACTAGAAGGCAATAGGTTGCTTTGTGATGGTTTATTGTTCATTGTTGATTGATTTACTAACCATGCATCTAATGACTTAATTGAAGTGTTGTGTATTTCAGATACAGATATGATCCACTTTTCACACACACACAAATATCAAGTGTTTTTCATCTCTGATGGTATTTATCTTTTTGATTGTTTGATTAGTTCCCTGTGATAAATCTATTCAGTTAGATTGTTTCAATGTGCTATCCTATGTTATTATAGTTTGGGTTAAGTTTCAGTTTGATTATCAGTTTGAATGATTGGATGTCAAGCTTCATTCTATCTTATTGGTCTTTCATAGTAAAGTTAAATTCAGTAAGACTAACTGCAACATTATGTCAGGGGTGAAGGCACTGGTCTACTATTGTTTGAAAATAATTTAATCAGGTGTTTTTAGAGTAATCTCAATTAAAAAATCATACTTATAATAAAGTAACCTTTTATTTAAAGCATTCATTTACAAGCAAGCAATTCAAAATTTTCAGTAATTATTTAATTAAAGTGACAATCTGAGGAACCGTTTGCCCTCTAATGCACATAAACCTTGGAAACATTCAATTCCAATAAGGTATACTTGACAACAATGGGATTGATACCCATCAAAAGTCTCTTCTCAATCTTCAAAACACCCTTATAAGAGAACAACTTAATAGACACCAACCATACTTTAAGGAAGACAAACGTGAAAAAGGCTTCCCTTACCTTGTAATTAAGCCAATCGCTTCGGTCAGTCTCTTGATATCATTGTTAAAGACTTATTCTCCAATTTATAGAAAGATCCAATGGTTCAAATGAAAGTTATGATAATTCTTCCAAAACTGCTGCATGATACAAGAAAGACAATATTAAGATAAACTATACAAGATACACATTATGAAGAAAACTAGTCAAAATTGTTGATAACATCAAATGAAATATAGTGTTTGATTAGATTCTACATTATTTTAAAGTTCTATACAATCCCCAGATTTCTATTAACCCATAACAAAATACACAACTAACAAATAAAATGAGATAAATTATTCATATTTCAAGCCTCCAACTCAAAATGATTATGCATGATAGAACCAATATCCATTTGGACTCATTTCACCTTGTGTTTTATGATGATGAGTTCAATTTGTAGGGAAAAATTTATGGGATTGTGAGGCGTGTTGTGGCTCTTGGTCGATATCTTTTGAATGCATTGGCCATGGTTGCAACATTATGTGGTCTTGGCAAAGAGATATTATCATTGAAGCTTCATTCACTGGAACATTTCCTTAGTCCAGATGACAAGTATGAAGTTGCCGAACAGGTAATGGTTATAGTAACCAACCAAGTTGGTGTTGACATAAACCTAGCAACATCACATGAATGAATGTTTTCTTCTTTGCAATTTGTAGCTGGCCTTGGACCTAGAAAAGTTGCTTCCATACAAAGGGCTATTTTGAGGGCTGGAAGTGTTTACAGTCGCAGAGAATTGTTGACCCCTCTAGAAGCTATGTAGCGACTTGTCTTTATAAATGTTGTTGGTTTTTTAAGGGTTAGAGGGATTAGGCAAGCACCTTTTGGGAACCATGTTATGGATCCATTGGACTATACTAGAATTCATCCAGAGTCATATGAACTAGCCAAGAAAATGGCTGAGGATGTATACTGTGAAGATGCAAAACTTGATATAGATGATATGGATGAGGAAACACAAGAAATGGCAGTTGAACATGTCAAAAAATATCCCCATGTGTTAAAGGCCCTTGATATTGATGCATATGCTAGAAGTGTGGAACAACAGACATCCAATATAAGGTGGGAAACTCTTGCTGACATAAAGATTGAATTGGTACATGGATTTAAGGATTGGCGAACACCATATAAAGAGCCATCCCAGGATGAGGAATTTTATCTGCTAACCGGAGAAAATGAAGAGATCCTTTCAATGGGGAAAATTGTACAAGCAATTGCCTGTAGAGTCTTAAATAATCGTATAAAAGTTGCTTCCATACAAAGGGCTATTTTGAGGGCTGGAAGGGTTTACAGTTGTAGAGAATTGTTGACCCCTCTATAAGCTATGAAGCGACTTGTCTTTATAAATGCTGCTGGTTTTTTAAGGGTTAGAGGGACCAGGCAAGCAGCTTCTGGAAACCATGTTATGGATCCATTGGATGATACTAGAATTCATCCAGAATCATATGAACTAGCCAAAAAAATGGCCGAGGATGTATACTGTGAAGATGCAGGACATCATATAGATGATATGGATGAGGAAACACAAAAAATGGTAGTTGAACATGTCAAAAAATATCCCCATGTGTTAAAGGCCCCAGATATTGATGAATATGCTAGAAGTGTAGAACAATAGACATCCAATAAAAAATGCGCAACTCTTGCTGATATAAAGATTGAATTGGTACATGGATTTAAGGATTGATGAACACCATATAAAGAGCCATCCTAGGATGAGGAATTTTATCTGCTAACTAGAGAAAACGAAGAGACCCTTTCAGTGGGGAAAATTTTACAAGAAACTGCCCATAGAGTCCTAAATAATCGTATAAAATATGCTTCCATACAAAGGGCTATTTTGAGGGTGGAAGGGTTTACAGTCGTAGAGAATTTTTCACCCCTCTAGAAGCTATGAAGCGACTTGTCTTTATAACTGGCAGCCGCAAAAGGGAGAGGTTAAGGAGGTTGAGGATCCATATTTTTCTAAAGAGGATACCATTAAACAAAGTGAACAAGAGAATGCAAGGAAAGCTAAGGAACTTGCAAAAAAATCTTGATGACAAGATCGAAAGGACCAACCTCTTGTACAGTTGTTGTCGAGCATATATCTGCAACAATTGTGCCCAAATAATTGCCCTAATTTTAAGTTTTACTCATTATTGATGCATTTAATCTTATTCTATGGACGTTTTAGGGGTATGTGGCTCGAGGAAATGAGTCTTAACGTCAAAAACAACCAAAGAGAGGAGCAGCCTGTTCAATTATGGACTTTTGTTTGGGATTCTCATTACATAAGATCAAATTATATCAAATTTGAGGAATGGATAATAAAGCCAATTTATCGGATGTATGGATTTCCTTGTGATGGATCAATCTCAGATGATATTAAAGTTTTTTAATACCTAAAGATTTTGATGAAAGAAAGATAGTGAATCATAACTGGGGAGATTGGTATGTCCAACGACTTGTCTTTATAACTGGCAGCTGCATAATGGAGAGGTTAAGGAGGTTGAGGATCCATATGTTGCCAAAGTTGATACCATTAAACAAAGTGAACAAGAGAATGCAAGGAAAGCAAAGGAACTTGCAAAAAAATCTCGATGACAAGAAGGAAAGGACCAACCTCTTGTACAGTTGCTTCTAAGCATCTATCTACAACAATTGTGCCTACTTCCTCCTGATTTTTGCATCCCGAGCCTGTGTATAACGATGGCGCGTGTTTAGTTTGTTTTTGAAAATACCACATGTTCATTGGAATTCCGACATTAAATATGAAATCTATGCTATTGGCAAAATTCAACCCAATGGTAACACACAAGTAGAAGCATGTGATCGGGATAGAATACACCAATGAAGTCCATCGGTAGAATGCACACTAGTGGCAATAGAGAAATCTTGTATTGCTGATAGCCGATGATGCTATCAATACGACTTATCCCGTTGGACACTCGCAAAAGTAAAATGCAACAGTGATAAAGGGTCAAAGCTTATGCTGAGGAGATATAATGTATCGAGAGGAGCTATGTCAAGGGAAAAGACATCAGGGAAATTATGCCCATTGCCTGAACACATTTTAAGCTATCTCGATGCTCGATGAGACTAGCAGGATAACTCGCACTGATCAGTAGGAAGAGAGGTCATCGACTAATTATATCTTGATGAGTAAGAAGAAATCAAGAGGCTATGAAAATCATTAGACCAATATATGCTGATCAATAGGTAAAATCCGTGTTTGTTGGGATGTTGATGTGAAATTTCAACAAGTCTGAATTCTGACGAACACGAGGTATACTTTTTAAAAAACCCAAATTAATATGACAAAGAAAAAGAAATTCCATAGTTGGTCAGAAATGTTCGTCGGTTTTTCGTCTGAATTCCGATGGGAAATTTTAACACGTCAGAATTTCAATGAAAACAAGGTAATTTTTGAAAAAAAAACAAAGTTATCCGACAAAACAAAAGAAATCCCATAACTTGTCGGAAAATATCTCCAAATGTACTAGTGTGCTCATGAGATTTGGATGAAATTGGAAACCCTATATGAAAGAGATAGCTATTTGAAGATTGCTAAATTGCAAAGCCTGAAAGGAAAGTATGAGATGTTGAGGATGGGCGAAGATGAGAACATTACTTCTTTTATGCAGAAGGTGAATGAACGTGTTCAATATTAGATGTGCCGATGGAAAGTTCGAAGAATCAAAGATTGTTGCTAAAGTGCTTAGATCCTTGCATCCTACAAACATAAATTTGTTTCTATTGAGGAGATCCAGACTATGACTGATGTGACCAGAGACCTGTTGATTGGTAAGTTATCAACCTTTGAATTGAGTGAATTTGGTGATTCTCTTCCTAAGGTATAATCTGCATTCAAAGCTTCTGTTTCTGGGAAGGACAAGCAAAGATTTGATCCGGGTGAAAGTACTTCAAGAACGATATCTAGATATGACAAAGAGATGAAGGAAATTAAAGAAGAAGAGAAAGAGCTTGAGGAGCTTGAAGCGCTTATTAATAGGAGATTACCTAAAGGAGTTGGTAAGTATGAATAAAAGTTGCCTCTTTAATGTTTTCATGTAATAAGATAGGACATTTTGCTTCAAGGTGTCTAGAAAGAGTTCCTAAGAAAACCTACAAGCCTAAATTTTAGAAGAGATGTTATTATGCTGCTGATGAAGGTGTGACAAATGATGAATCTAATAAAATAAATTCAAGTGATAATGAATGGGTGTTTATTGCTATCAAGGAAGATGATCCAATACCTACTGATTCTGCTAGATGCATTAATGAAGAAAGAGATTTGGCTGATAACTCAATGATGAATCACTAGTACCAAACCGGTACTGAGAGGGGGGGGGGTGTCAATCAGTACAAACACAAATATAGTCCAAAACTGGTTTGACAACAAATACTCCAAATGACTGATAAACAGGGATACCGATAAAACAGAGTGCATCCGGTAACATCCAGTATAGCTCAATCAGTCATGAATCAGTCACTCAATAAGCTTTTCTCTTAGCTCAATACCACAATATCATTATATTCTCATGCATAAACCAGTAAACTTAACCATCAGATCTTCACAACAGTGAGTTCAATATGTTTTATAGACAAGCATAAAACATAGAACCTTCATGTGCTTAACAGATAAAATAGAGCATCACAAGACAAGAGCATTACACATGACACACATATTTTTCACGTGGAAACCCAACTGGGAAAAACCATGGTGGGGATGAATACCCACAAGCTGCTTTTTGAACTCTTTAGAAGTCTGCTCTGTTAGGAGCCTTGTCCAGTTAAGGACATTACAATAGGTTCTAGTAGGAACCGATCTTGTTAAGGATCACCCGGTTAAGGGATACCCAGTTAAGGGTTAAACCCGATAGGGTCACCTTGTTAGAGGATTTTAAGAACTCAATAGCTGAAAAGATATCCTAAGCTTCTGTAGCTTCTCAGAACTCATTAGCCTCGAGTTACCCGGTTAAGGGATTTGAAACAATCCGGTTAAGACCACCCGATTTAAGGGATTTTGAATCAAGCCAATTAAGGCTACCCTGTTAGGGGATTTTACAACTGTTGAAGTGGTTAGAGATCAACAGGTATTACAATGATCTGTTAACAACACTTAATGCTAATGTAGATCCGTTTAGGCTCCTCTTTTCCTTCTGCACATTCACTTTGCAGGTATCTCTTCTCTCCTTTGGTCTGGCAAGAATCACGTGTCACTTTCCTTAGATACACACTCACAAATTTTGCCAACAACCTCAGACAGAAAACCAACATCAACCTTATAGGAAACATACAGGTCAGTAGCAAAAACCCTAAACCCTAAACCAGTTAGGTTAAGCAATTCAAACGGTTCAATCTTGACTGTTGAATCATACTGCATTAAATGCAACAATCTTGAATCGATCTCAAGACATTCTCCATCATCCATTGTCCACCGTTTTCATGGCGACTGACAACCCTTCACACATTATCACTGTTTGATAGACTTTGCACATTCCCAAGGTAGATAGGAATAGTCATCTTCATGCAAGATCCTTCACGCACACAGAGCTTACGTGGCAACACGATCTGTCCTCCATCATATTGCTAACTCATCACACAAAGATCACCGATTGAGTTACACAGACTTGAGGTAATCCAATCAGAAACCCCGAAGTGGAAGCTACCTGCCAACCGGTAGTCATATAGTGCTTCCATGTGCCGGTTCCCATAACTTCATGCCCGTTCATTTTGAACAAATATACCACTTCACTTTGGCATATAAATCGGTTCACACATATGCTGGTTCCTCTCTCTTCACTTATCACATGTGCCGATTCACACCATGTCTCATATTGACATCAATGACAACATACAATATCATTATGTCTTCATGCCGGTTCACATAATGCGAACAATCTCCCCCTTTCGCATTGATGGAAATATACAAAAGGTATCTTCTTTGCTTCACATCTTCACCCCATTTGCTGCAGATATCTTTTCGCTTCACTCCTTCTCCCCCTTTGACAATAATGCCAAAGTGGAGGTACAATCATCACTGTTTCATCATGCTGCTCCCCCTGAGGAGTAGCATCCATAAACACACCAATCAACCAAAGATTTATCTTTTTAGTACCTGACTGATGTGGACCAATCACTTTTAGTTCACCTCCTGAAGGGGCAATACCCCTAATTCACCTCTCAAATGCACAAATGTTGTCTTTGGGAGAGGCTTGGTGAATATGTCTGCTAACTGCTCCTTACAGGACACATGCTCCAGTGCAATCTCTTTATTCTGAACCTTTTCCCTCAAGAAATGATACTTAAGCTCAAAATGCTTGGTTCTAGAATGTAAAACCAGATTCTTTGATATATTGATAGCACTTATGTTATCACAGAATATACTTACCGGTTCAGATACAAGGATCTTGAAGCCTTCCAGTACATGCTTCATCCAGATTGTCCGAGTGCAGTTCATGAAAGCTGCAACATACTTCGCTTCCACTGTAGACTGAGAGATGCAACTCTACTTTTACTCATCCATGAGACCAATCTACTACCGAGAAAGAATACACCATCGGTTGTGCTCTTTCGGTCATCCACATTACCGGCCCAATCAGCATCTGTGAATACTTTCAGATTGAAATTATTGCTGTATGGGTACCACAATCCATAGTCAACTGTTCCCTTCAGATACCTAAGAATCCGCTTGACTGCACTCAAGTGAGATTCTCTTGGACTCTTTTGGAACCTTGCAGTGATGCCAACTGCATGTGCAATATCCGATCTGCTATGCACTACATAATGCAACTTACCAATCATTGATTGGTATTCCTTCTCATCAACCAGTGCGGAATCATCCTCCTTTGTCAATTTGCAACCGGTCACCATCGGTGTACCAACCAGTTTGCTATCTTCCATGCCGAAAGTCTTCAACACCTCTTTGACATATTTGGACTGAGTGATGAAGATTCCATCTTTCATCTGCTGGATCTACAGTCCAATGAAGTACTTAATCTCCCCTACAAGTGACATCTCAAACTCTTTCTTCATCTCATCAAAAAACTCATGACTCATCTTGTCATCTCCACCAAAGATGATGTCATCAACAAAAACTTCATAGATCAGAATCTGATCTTCTTCAGACTTCAAGTAGATATTGCTATCTTCACTTGTTCTCTCAAATCCAATCTTCACAAGATGGGAATGTAGGAGCTCATACCATGCCCTAGGTGCTTGCTTTAGACCATATAATGCTTTATGTAGCCTACATACCATGTCACTGTCTTCAGATAGGGCAAACCTATCTGGTTGCTCAATATACACCTCCTCTTCAAGTACACCATTTAGGAATGCAGATTTTACATCCATTTGATATACCTTGAACCTCTTAAAAGCTACATATGCAAGAAGCATATGAACTCCTTCCAATCTGGCTACAGGAGCAAAGGTTTCCCCATAGTCTTCACCTTCTTCTTGAGCATATCCTTTGCATACCAGTCTGGCTTTATTCCTAATCACCGTGCCATCCTCATTCAACTTATTTCTGAACACCCATTTGGTGCCAATGACATTTTTATGCTCTGGTCTGGGTACCAAGGACCATGTACCATTTTTCTCTATCTGGTCAAGTTCTTCTTCCATTGCCTTGATCCAGTCTTCATCTTTATGAGCCTCTTTGAATGACTTAGGCTCAAATTTAGAGATCATACATGAGTTTTCTCTGATCTTTCTTCTAGTAAGGATTCCTGCATCCTTATCACCTATGATTTGCTTGGGATCATGATTCAACTTGCCATACCGAGGAATGGTCTTAACTGGTTCTTCTTGCTTTTCTTCTTCATCCTCATCTTCATCAGTATCAGCATTCATCGGTTCAGGAACACTGTTATTGGTACTAGGTTGACTAACAACGGGTTCCCAGAAGGTTGCAACCGGTTCATTTACAACTTGCTCACTGCCGGTTTCCTCAGTCTTCTCAGAGGATTCATCAACTCTTACATTGATGCTTTCCATAATTCTCTGAGTCCTATTGTTGTAGCACTTGAAAGCTTTACTCTTGGTGGAATATCCTAGAAATATTCCTTCATCACATTTAGCTTCAAATTTGCCCTGATGTTCACTCCTCTTGATGTAACATTTGCTACCAAATACCTTAAAGTAGTTAACCATAGGTGTCTTACCGGTCCAATACTCATAAGGAGTTTTGTCCTTACCCTTTTTGATGAGTACCCGGTTCATAGTGTAGATTGCAGTGCTCACCGCTTCTCTCCAAAAGGTGTGAGAAACCTTTCCTTGGATCAACATAGTTCTAGCTGCTTCAACCACAGTCCGGTTATTCCTCTCTGCTAGGCCATTCTACTGTGGAGTCCAGGGGGCAGCCAGCTGTCTCTTGATGCCAAATTCTTCACAGTACTTGTTGAATTCACTGGAAGTGAATTCCCCTCCTTGATCAGTTCTGAGACACTTGATCCTTTTACCGCTTTCCTTCTCCACTAATGCTCTGAAAGCTTTGAATTTTCCAAAAGATTCAAACTTTTCTTTCAAGAATGTGACCCACATCATTCTTGAGCAGTCATCAGTGAGAATTATGAAGTACCTATCACCCTGCACACTTCTAGTTTTCATAGGACCACATAAATTAGTATGCACAAGATCAAGCAAGTTGTCAGCAGTGAAAGATTTACCTTTAAAGGTTAAGGAAGACATTTTCCCCAATTGACATTCTCTACACAAGGTATTATCCGGTTTGCTCAGCACCGGCAACCCTCTAATTGCCTTGATCTTACTAGCCTTTACAATGTTATCAAAGTTCACATGGCAGAATCTCCTATGCCATATCAAGCTATCATCAATCTTAGCCATAAGACATGTACTTATATTCATCTTTAGATGAAATAGGTTACCTTTAGTCTGCATGTCGGTGGCTACCAATTTACCATCTTCACCTTTGATTCTGCAAACTCCATTCTTGAATTGCAGAGTGAGGCCACTATCATTTAACTGGGAAACACTTAGAAGGTTGTGTCTGAGACCATCAACCCAATACACATTGTCAGCACTACTCTTTCCATTCAAGGAGATGGACCCTCTGCCTTTGACCATGCATGGTGCATCATTGCCAAAGCGAACCACACCACCATCATACTCTTCTAAGGATAGAAACTTGCTCCGGTCACCAGTCATATGGTGAGAACAACCACTGTCAATGATCCACTCATTGGAATCATCAAACCGGGAGACAAGAGCCTTCTTGTCTACCACATCTTCCTTGACAACAACGAACACAATGTCTTCATTCTCTTCATCTTCTGATTCCTCATCTGTGACACCTTCATCAACTGCCACAAAATAATTTAATTGGTTTCCTCCTTTGAATTTCTTGAACCTTTCCGGTTTGTCCTTGTTGTCACTATTAGGACAGTTCATAGCAATATGTCCTATCCAGTTACAGGAGAAACATTTCAAAGGAAGCTTACCTTTGTATTTACCAGTCCCTTTTGAAAATCTTCTGGCAAAAAGAGCTTCAAATTTCATCAGAAACTCTTCATCTTTCATTTATCTGTTCTGATTGGGTTCCCCACTAGTGCTAGCCTCTTTTCCTTTTCTAGATGGTATAGCAGAAGCTTTAAAAGCTGATTCTAACTTTTGAACACTACCATAAAAACTATTCATCTCATAGGCTGTCAACTTGGCTATGATGGAGTCCAAGGATGCCTTAGACTTGTTTATTGATCTCAGCTCCTGAATAGCAACAACCCTTATTGCATAGACTGACAACAAGGATCTCAGGACTTTACTTACCACAGTGGAATCTTCTATTTTGCCACCTGCACTCTTTATTTCTCCAACAACTGTTTTGATTCTTATTCCATAATGCTGAATGGTCTCTCCTTCAACCATCCGCATGTCTTCAAACTTTCCTCTCAGGCTCTCTTCCTTAGCCTATTTTACATGCTCATCACCACCATAGATATTTTCAAGAGCATCCCATACCTCTTTGGGATTTGCCTTGTCCTGAACATCAATAAACTCAATGTCAGAAAGACTACTGATGAGGGCTTCCATGACTTGCCCATTTTCTTGTATCTCTCTCTTTTGGTCATCGGTGAGAGTACCGGTAGGAACAACATATACATTTTTAACATAACTCCAGTGTTGAACACCCATGCTTTTGATGAATATCTTCAACCTGTCCTTCCATATACCAAAGTTTTCCTTGTTGAACTTTGGACCTTCCCTCTTCATCATTTGGCTAGGATCTTTTCCTCAAGCGGTTAAGCTTATAACACAGAGGACCTGGAGTGCTCTAATACCAATTGATAACTCAATGATGAATCACTAGTACCAAACCGGTACTGAGAGTGGGGGGGGAGGTGAATCAGTACAAATACAAATATAGTCCAAAACCGGTTTGACAGCAAATACTCCAAATGACTGATAAACAGGGATACCAGTAAAACAAAGTGCAACAGGTAACATCCAGTATAGCTCAATCAGTCATGAACTGGTCACTCAATAAGATTTTCTCTTAGCTCAATACCACAGTATCATTATATTCTCATGCATAAACTAGTAAACTTAACCATCAGATCTTCACAACAGTGAGTTCAATATGTTTTATAGATAGGCATAAAACATAGAACCTTTACGTGCTTAACAGATAAAACAGAGCATCACAAGACAAGAGCATTACACATGACACACATATTTTTCACGTGGAAACCCAACTAGGAAAAACCACGGTGGGGATGAATACCCACAAGCTGCTGTTTGAACTCTTTAGAAGTCCACTCTGTTAGGAGCCTTGTCCGGTTAAGGACATTACAATAGGTTCTCGTAGGAACCGATCCTGTTAAGGATCACGCAGTAGGGTCACCTTGTTAGAGGATTTTAAGAAGTCAATAGTTGAAAGGATCTCCTAAGCTTCTCTAGCTTCTCAGAACTCATTAGCCTCGAGTTACCCGGTTAAGGGATTTGAAACAAGCCGGTTAAGACCACTCAATTTAAGGGATTTTGAATCAAGCCAGTTAAGGCTACCCTGTTAGGGGATTTTACAACTGTTGAAGTGGTTAGAGATCAATAGGTATTACAATGATCTATTAACAACACTTAATGCTAATGCAGATCCGTTCAGGCTCCTCTTTTCCTTTTGCACATTCACTTTGCAGGTATCTCTTCTCTCCTTTGGTCTGGCAAGAATCACGTATCACTTTCCTTGGATACACACTCACAACTTTTGCGAACAACCTCAGACAAAAACCCAACATCAACCTTATAGGAAACATACAGGTCGGTAGCAAAAACCCTAAACCCTAAACCAGTTAGGTTAAGCAATTCAAACAGTTCAATCTTGACCATTGAATGATACTGCATTAAATGCAACAATCTTGAATCGATCTCAAGACATTCTCCATCATCCATTATCCACCGTTTTCATGGCGGCTGACAACCCTTCACGCGTTATCACCGTTTGACAGACTTCGCACATTCCCGAGGTAGATAGGAATACTCATCTTCATGCAAGATCTTTCACGCACATAGAGCTTACGTGGCAACACGATCTGTCCTCCATCATACTGCTAACTCATCACACAAAGATCACTGATTGAGTCACACAGACTTGAGGTAATCCAACTGGAAACTCTAAAGTGGAAGCTGCCTACCAATCGGTAGTCATACAATGCTTCCATGTGCCAGTTCCCATAACTTCATGCCGGTTCATTTTGAACAAATATGCTGCTTCACTTTGGCATATAAACGAATTCACACATATGCCGGTTCCTCTTTCTTCACTTATCACATGTGCCGGTTCACACTGTGTCTCATATTGACATCAATGACAACATACAATATCATTATGTCTTCATGCCGGTTCACATAAGGCTCGTGCCGGTTCACATAATGCCAACATTGGCTACATAGAAAAATATGAATGGGTGATTGAAAATGGATGCTCTCATCATATAACAGGTGATAAGTAAAAGTTTTTGAGCTTGGAAAAGTATGATGGTGGTGTTGTAAGTTTTGGTGATGATAAAGTTGGTATACTTCATGGTAAAGGTTCTATTTCTCTTGATGGTAAGGACAATACTGATGATGCCTTGTATGTAGAAGGCCTAAAGAATAATCTTTTGAGTGTTGGACATATGGTTCACAAGGGATATAATCTCTAATTCAAGAATGGGAAGTGTAGAATCTTGAGTAATTCCGGAAATGAGATTGCATCATGTACAAAGACAAAAGGTAATATCTTTCACTTGAATGATGTTGGCAAAAGTTGTTTGATTTCTCAAATTGATGAAATATAGTTGTGGCATCGAAGGATGTGTCATGTGAATTTTGATAGCATGATCAAGATAAGTTCTACTCAGGTAGTAAGAGATCTTCCTAAATTGGTGAAGCCTACTAACTCTATATGCAAAGAATGTCAATTGGGAAGAAAACCAGAGTTTCTTTCAAAAGTAAAAAGCATTTTTCTAATGGATTATTAGATCTCTTACATACTGATTTATGTGGTCCCTCTAGTGATGAAGGAGCATCCCTAGTTCATTAGCAATCTTGCATCAACCAAAAAAAATATTTGCTTTCAATTTTGTTTCTTGTTCAGTTCCGTGTTTCAGTTTCGGCATTTCACTCTGGATCCCTCCAAGTTGCTCATTCTCTCTACAAAGATGGATTTGTCTTGTAGACATGTTCTTGTACGTTGATCTTGGATTTTAGCTCATTTGGATATTTTTTTAGTAGAATTTCGCTTCCGAATTGTTTGATAGTTCTTAGTTTTCGGACCAATTTGAACCTTAGCGGCTAGATGATGTTTCCTTATCTTGCAAAGCATCTCCTTGACTTGCAGAGCCAATTGGCACTTCATACAATGTTCCCAAACGCTTGGCCAACCTTCCTTTTGGTCCGTGTTTAATTTCAGTTCTTTTCTGAAGGATTTCCTTCATGTTTGGGGCTGACCTATTTGCATGTTACACTTTCCCGCCTTGGGGATTGTAATATTTCTTTGGCCGAACCAGATGTGTTTTGGATGTTATATAATGATGTATTAAATCCTAGATGAGTAGTTAGTTGATGATTGATGATGATCATATAGATATTAATTGAATTTGAACATCTCTTTGGTTCCGAATTGAATGTGTATTCTGTAATCAGGTCTGCTAGCATGCTTGTAGCCCACATGTTGCTGACTAGTTGTATTGGAATTCATGACATAATTAAAGTCCAATTTGACATTCTCTCTATTCTGTGTTGTTGTTTTCGTCATGTTAATTTTGTTGCACGGTCCAAACAATTCTCTTTGAGGACTCTCCAGCCGTGGCTGCGTTGGTATCAGAGCAAAGGTTCTTCATCTGGGAAGATTGTATCCTATTGAAACTTGTTGTAGGGTGGTGGATTGTGGATCTGACCTGCAGTTGTAGAGGACTCATCTAAATGGTGTGAAGAGGAAATGTTAGAGGTGGAGCACAGAGAGATGCAAATCCGACGGTGATGGATATGTTGAGACAGATTGCGGTACAATTGGAAGCTATTGAAATGACCCAGAGAAGAGGTCTACTGATTGATGATGTGAGTGTTGATGAACACGAGTAGAATGTTAAATCGAAAGATGGAGTTCAACTGAAACTCAAGAAAGGAGATGAAACGTTACTGAGAGCCCTAACTCACAAGAGTAACAATCTACATTTTAGTCCACCAGAATATAATGATAAATTGGATTCAGATTTGATTTGATCATAGAGATGGAGAAATATTTCAATTTTGAAAACACAAGTGAAGACAAGAAGGTGACATATGTTTGCATAAAGTTGAAAGGACATGCATCACTGTGGTGGGAACATTTGTAGATGGATAGACAAAGAAGAGGCAAAGATAAAATTAAATCTTGGGATAGGATGGTAAGTGAGTTGAAAGCAAAGTTCTTACCTAGAGATTATCAAGGGAATTTGTTCTAGAAGTTGCAAATCCTGAGGCAGAAGGAGTCTAGTGTGGTGGAGTATATGAAAGAGTTATAAAAGTTGAACATAAGATCTAGACATACCGAGAATGAGATTGAAAAGATTGAAATGTATATCAATGGATTGCAGATGAATATACAAGAGGAGATTAGTTTAATCAAGTTGCAGAGTGTGTAAGAGGCTTATAAATATGCCTTGAAGTTTGAGGAAAAGTTGAACAAACGACATGAGTAGAGATAGAGAGGAAGAGGAGGATGATTTAAAAGAGATACGACATTTACTAGAAGTGGAAGATATTTTGCAGAGCAAAACACAGGCAAGGAAGAAGGAAAAGATGATAATTCACACTGGAGAGTTGATAGGAAATTTTATTGGAATGGTGAATAGGGTGGCTACCGAAATCAGGGTTTAAAGAGAGATGAAAAGAGGAAGTTTGGGGTAACTTGTTTTAAGTTTGGAGAAGAAGGACACCAAGCTTTTGAATGTAAATGAGGTAATTCAAATGGAAGGAGAAAGAATAGTGGAAGAACTGCTTTTGCTGAGGAGGAGGCTACTAAATCCCTGAATAAACCTGGAGATGGAAAAGCCTTGATGATACGGAGAAACCTACGTCAGAATGAAATAGACCAGGAACTATTGTAGAGGAAGAATTTATTTTAGACAAGGTGTAAGGTTGAAGGTAAGTGTTGCAAAGTCATAATTGATAGTGGTAGTTCAAAAAATCTAGCCTCAGAGGAGTTGGTGAACAAGTTGAAGCTACAAAGATTAAAACACCCTAAACCCTACCAAATAGCATGGATTTGGGATGCTCATAAGGTACTGGTGGGTGAAAAATGTTTGGTAAAATTGAAGATTGGATCCTACCGTGATGAAGTTCTATGTGATATTATGCCTATGGACGTATGTCATGTCCTATTAGGAAAACCAAGGCAATATGATAGACAAGAATTGCATGATGGAAGGAAGAACATATATATTATTGTTTCAAATGGGATGAAACAAACTTTTCTACCTTTGGAAGAGACTCATAAGAGTGAGATTTGTACAAATGTGAGAATTTGTTTGGTTGATGGACGAAAATTTCTGGATGGTTTGAGGAGTGAAAATATGTGCTATGCTTTAATCTCTAAAAAGTTTGATTTGAAATTAAAATAGAGACAACCAAAGGAGAAAGAAGTTGCAGAAAAATATGAAGACATAATTTTAGATAAAATACCTGTTGGATTACCACCTATGAGGAGTATCAATCATTGTATGGATTTGAATCCCAGAGCTAGTTTGCCTAATAAAGAGCTGCACACTGGATGACACCAACAGAGAATGAATAACTGAATAGACAAGTACATGAGCTGTTGAGGAAATGTTTGATTAGGGAAAGGTTTGATCAGGGAAATCTTGAGCCCTTGTGTAGTCCCCATTGTGTTAGCACCTAAGAAGGATGGAGAGTGGAGAATGTGTACTGACTCTAGAGACATAAACTAGATCATAGTGAAGTATAGGTTTCCTTTTCCTAGGATGGATGACATAATGGACTATTTGAGTGGAGAAAGATATTTTACAAAGATATATTTGACGAGTGGATATCATCGGATCAGGATCACAGAAGGAGACGAGTGGAAAACTGCATTCAAGACAAAGAAAGGACTATATGAGTGGTTGGTGATGCCTTTTGGTCTGACTAATGTACCGAGTACTTTGATGAGGTTGTTGAATGAGGTATTGAAGAAGTTCTTGGGTATGTTTGTGATTGTGTATTTGGATGACATTTTGATTTTCAGAAAGATAAAAGAGGAGCATTTGTTGCATTAGAGACAAGTTTTGTAGAAGTTATGAGAAAAGAAATTGTTAATAAACCTTAAGAAGTGTAGTTTCATGAAAATAGAACTAGTATATTTGAGATTTGTGATATCTACGGATGGATTAAAGATGGAATCAGAGAAAGTAAGATCAATTGTTTAATGGCCTACACCAGAAAGCATTGGAGAGGTAAGATCATTGCATGGATTGGCTAGTTTCTATCAGAAGTTCATTAGGAATTTCAGTTCAGTTTGCAGCCCTATGATTGAGACCATGAGAGGAGACCAGAAGGATTTCAAGTGGACATCTGGAGAAAACAAAAGTTTTGAGTTGTTGAAGAAGAAAGTGACAGAGCAACCTGTGTTGGCGTTACCGAATTTTAGCAATTTATTTCAAGTGGATTGTGATGCAAGTGGGAATACAATTGGATCAATGTTACGTCAAGAGGGAAGACTAGTAGCTTATTTAAGTGAAAATTTGAATAATGCAAGGAGAAGATATTCAGTGTATGATCAGGAGATTTATGCTATAACTCAAGAATTGAAGAAATAGAGATTCTGTGTGGGAAATGTGGGTGACAGAAACATAAAAGTCTGATTCCAAAGTGTCCTCACACCAATGAGACTCTTGGTGCAAGTTATGGGAGCTATATTTAATAGCTCAACTTCCCAAGGTGTGTCCCATTGTTCTCTATCTGACAGGCCCTCAAGTCAATGCCTTTGCTCTCAGATCACTGAGAAAAGTGACTTAGGAATGACGACTCTAAGAATGAGTGATGTTTAATTAATTTAGCATGAATGCATTCCTAGATATGTATGATATTGAATCTATGATGATTTAAACTAGTATGAATATGATGTTATGATAAAGATTAGTAATCCTATCCTAACAATATATATACTAATCTAGCATGGATATGCTATGATATTTTAAATTACTTCTAAAATGCTATTTAAGATGATTTTTATCAAAGAGAGGCTAAATGCTTAGTAAAATGACTATAAATTAGATGCATGAAGCTTGGATATATGAAAATGAGAGAATGAAAGCTCTATTTATAGGAAAAATAGGACAATGGATGGTCAAGATTGGACAATCTTAACAAGGGCCAGGATTGAATGTTATCGATCCATGTTTACAATTCTCACCGATGAAATGGTGACAATTGTCAACAAGAGGTTGCTTAAGAAGAGATGAAAGAAGCATTAAATGCTTGAGAAGAAATGAAGGTTACCTTAGGAGGTAAGGGTTAAGGTTAGGTTAGGGTCATCCATTGGATAAAGATTTTACCCAAAGGATAAACTCTTGTGCAAGGGTTAAAGGGATACCCAAGGTTAAAGCCATGAATGCTTGATAAGACCCTTGGGTTAGATGAGGGTTGAATTAGAGAGAAAGTATCTAATCATGGAAGAAGGTTGAGTTAACCATTAATGGTTATGAAGACTTTGAGGGTTAACTTGTTGAGGACATAAAGCCTTTAATGGTTATTGAAGAGTTTGAGAGTTTGAGAAGTGACTTCCCTTTGCTTAGGATTGTGACAATATTTAGGAGATGGATTAGGCTAAATTGGAAGTGATTAGAAGAATATAGAAGGGGTTTAGGGAGGCAAGTGGGAGATGTAGGATTTTGCAAGTGGATGGAGAGGAATTTTAATTAAAATAAATTACTTTATTTCAATAAAAAATGAAGCAACTTGCATAAATACCAGTGGGGGATTTAAATAAATAAATTAGATTTATTTATTTGAAAGGATCAATTTAATTAAAAGGGGAGAACGGGGAATTAATTAAATAAAGTGATTTATTTAATTATAGGTTATGAAAGGCTTAGGTGAACTTAATCAAATAAATCGAGTAATTCATTTAATTAAATAGATGAACGTGAAGAAATTAATTAAATAGAATTTAATACAATAGAGGAATGAGGTTAAAATGAATATTAAATATTCACTTATGAAAGTGGTCAGATTTGTATGTCTACATTTTGCCCTTCTTTGAAGTGACGTGTGTGCACATGTTGATTCGAAGAAACTTTGTTAGATATGTTGTCAAAATTTGATCAATATGATGTCATGTGTCGCGATGTCAATATAATGCCCTAGATTTGATGAACGATATTGATGATGCCCCCTCGGGAGATGAATCAAGGATTTTGAAAAAATTGTTGATTTGATGAGCGTTTTTGAATTGACTGCATTTTGAATATTTTGACTGTGTTAAATGCATTTTAATTGATTCATCTCTCAAAAATGATGTTGATAAGGTTAAAAGTGAGAAAAATGAGGAAAATACATGCCCCACTTACTAATCTTGTGGACTTTTACCCTATATAAAAGTAAAAAGTGATTTTATTCTTATCATTTGTACATTTGTCTCCTTGTGATTGTGACACTTGAGCTCTGACGAAAATGCCGGTTCCATATGCTTCGCACTGATTTGAGCGCCTTTGTCGATATCGAAGGCCTGTCGCGTATGGCTCACTTGTAAGTGATCTAAAACTTTCCACGTTTTTAATTGATTTTGCCTATTTTGATCACGTTTTTCATTTTTTAGTTGAAAATTTGTCATTTTAGCGTGTAGGGGTTTTGTTATAGTGCATATGATAGGAAAGATAGTGCATAGGGTTAACATAGTTAGGTTAGTGTTTAAGTTGCATTCTGGAGTGTGTCGGTAGGTTAGGATAGTGTGTCAAGTGATTTAGCACATAGGGTAAACAGGTTAGTGCATAGGGTAGATAGAGTAGCGGGTCTAGTAAATTAGTGCATAAGGCTAGCAGGGTAGCGCAGTGACAAAACTAGTTAGTGTATAGAGGGATTTAGCACGTAGAGTAAAGTGTCTAGCGCATTGGTGAAGAAAGATAGCACATAAGTAGCAGCTTAGCACGTTGGAGGTCTGTTTTGGCGTGTAGGGTCCAAAAATGGGTGAAGAAGGTTTAAAAGAGTGCATTGAGGGTCAAATAGATTAGGTAGATGGCATAGGGGCTGGTAGGTGCCTGTTGAGTGTTTCAAGATGGGTTTTGAGCCAATGTTTTGCCTGCTATGATGATGTCCAATTTTTGGATTCTGTTCAAAGTTGCTGTTGAGATGGAGTGCCAAGCTGATTGATTGTTTGAATGAGGATCCTGATTTTCTTTTCATGTGGATCTGTGATTTTTGCCTTGCGATATGAATTTGATGTCCGATATGAGTTCCGATTCCTGATGTTCGATATGATTCTTGATTTGATGCTTACGTTATGAATCTTTGATTGTCGATATGGATCTTTGATATTGCTTACGATATGATGCTTGTGTTATGGGTCTTTGATTTTCGATATGGGTTAGATTGTCAATATGATGCTTGCATTATGGGTCTTTGATTGATTTCTCGATATGGGTTAGATTTTTGATATGATGCTTGCGTTATGGGTCTTTGATTGATTTCTCAATATGATACTTGCATTATGGGTCTTTGATTGATTTCTCGATATGATGTTGGCGTTATGGGTCTTTGATTGATTTCTCGATATGGGTCAGATTTTTGATATGATGCTCTCTTGAGATGTTTCATTGTTTCAAGTTGATTTTGTTTTGATTGGATATATCAGATAGATGTGGGAATTGATGATGGACATTTGTTGTTTTGCAGGCACAACTTGGTGTACTTCAGTCACGAGAGTGGTTTCTATGATCGTGGTCATTGAGTCTGCGATTGTCACAGGCTAATAGGGATGTGATTGAGAGATATGGTTTATCTTCCTTACTAGACATGCCTCGGTATATCATTAACCAGGGTTTGTTGACAACTTTGGTAGAGAGGAGGCAAAGTCACACAAACACCTTCCACTTGGCAACGGGCGAGATAACAGTCACACAAATGGACTCTTATCGCATTCTACAGATTCCTATAGTTGGGGCCTTGTTGCCATATGAGAAAACTGAGGAGGGTTGGACAGAGGCTCTCCGTTGCATCTTCCAAGATGATCAGATTTGTGGATATGAGATCCCTTGGCAGGAGTTTGTGGATCTGGATTATACTTCGTTTCCCTCTTTACTAGCAGGTTTTATTGGTGGATTTATGTGTCCCAACCGTAGGCCGAAGGGACTAGTTGTGGGATGGGGATTGGTTTTGGAGGATATGGTGACATATGGGTGCAGATTCACATAGGGGTCCTATATGTTAGCCCACATTTATAGAGAGATTCACTAGGTGGTGTATCTAGGATACAACAATTTGTTTGTAGGGGTGACATTACTACAGGTGTGGGCCTGGGAGCACATTCTTGTGTCAAGACCACTTGCAGATAGGGATAGGCTAGTTGGACAAGCATATGCTTGTGGGTATACAAGTATAGTTGTCCAGCGTAAGTTGGGAAAACTAGAGCACTGGTGAAGAGTATTGGATGATATCGATATGGTCATATGGGGACCGTATATGGATTGTGAGATGTGGGCTGAGGACAGAATAAAGATGCCCTATGTGTATATGTCAAGATATTTGATTGGGCAGACACCCTTTATCATTGGGTGATTTTTGCATAGCCATGTTCAACGGTAGTATGGGAGACAACAGTGAATGCCACAGGGAGCATGTTTATATGGTCACTAGAGACAGGATGTGCCAGAGTGGGGACCCACTATGGATAGTGTAGCCGCAGTAGAGGAGTATATGACATTGGCAGGCTAGATTTGGGATTATGGAGCTGGGGTTGTTGATGCTAGGATGACAGAGGAGTTTGCAGCGTACTTTGTGGCACATACAGTGGTGTAGATATCTAATCCAACATAGATGTTACCTGCCTTTGATGATGATGAGGATGAGCAGCTAGAGGGGCGAGGGGGAGTTAGACAAAGAGATGAGGAGGAAGAGGAGGTAGGAGATGGAGGTGGAGATGAGGGAGGAGGTGGTGGAGGAGGTGGTCGAGATGGTGGGAGAGATAGAAGGAGAGATGGAGGAGGAGGGGGAGATGGTGGGAGAGATAGAGGATGATGAGGTGATGGAGGGAGAGATAGAGGAGGAGATAGAGGATGAGGAGGTGATGGAAGGAGAGGAGGAGATAGAGGGAGAGGAGGAGATAGTGGAGGAGGGCTCCTTCTTGGTGTTTGTAGTGGTGGTAGGGTAGGTGCAATGTTAGAAGCAGTGGGTGGTATAGAGAATGTTAGGCAATCCACTCAGAGGAGGAGATCTGATGTTCTACCTCCACTGGCGCCTCAGACAGGGACAGGTATGGGTAGGACCATGACATAGGTACCTGTTCAGATTAGGGTACTAACCCATCGACAAGATTCACAAATTAGATCCCTACAGGTCACAGTGCAGAAGTTATAGGCACAGGTGCTAGCACAACAACGCCAAATTACACAGTTTATGGTATAGCGAGATACAGAGAGAGAGCACCATGGCCATGCAAAGGATCTTACCGAGAGATTGGAGAGAGTGACAGGTGGTTCTGGGTGTGGGATACACTAAGGGAGATATGATATACGACCAAGGAAGCCGATTACTATAGGCATTTATATGAGGAGCTGGTCCCTAGAGAGCACAAAGCTCCTAGCTATGCAGCCAGTTGATCTGTTCATAGTCAGACGAGGATGAAGAGCAGAGGTGTTACGGGGCTGCCTAACGTGATCCATCTGGTGGAGATCCAAGAGCTGGGCCATCTACTACGAGACCGTCGACCTCAGGAGATAGTCATACCTGAGAGACTTGTCATTGTTGTATTTTGATAATTTTTATTATATTTTAACAGACATGATATCCATTGTACATTTCAACCATTTTTGAGATATATATACCACATATTTCTCTGATCCACATGTGATGTGTTATGGATGATGGTTTATGATATGCATTGATATGATGTTTCTATGATGATGATGTAATGCTTAGATAATAATGCTCTTGATTTTGATTATGATGTGAATGTGATGGTGCATTGTTACCTTGATTTCTTTGATTTATGAGATGTATCTTGAAAATGAGATGTATGATAATGATAATGATAATGATGTGAGATGTATCTTAAAAATGAGATGCATGATAATGATAATGATGTGAGATGTAACTTGAAAATGAGATGTATGATAATGATAATGATGCGAGATGTATCTTGAAAATGAGATATATGATAATGATAATGATGTGAGATGTAACTTGAAAATGAGATGTATGATAATGATAATGATGCGAGATGTATCTTGAAAATGAGATGTATGATAATGATAATAATGTGAGATGTAACTTGAAAATGAGACGTATGATAATGATAATGATGTGAGATATATCTTGAAAATGAGATGTATGATAATGATAATGATGTGAGATGTATCTTGAAAATGAGATGTATGATAATGATAATGATGTGAGATTTAACTTGAAAATGAGATGTATGATAATGATAATGATGTGAGATGCAACTTGAAAATGAGATGTATGATAATGATATTGATGTGAGATGTATCTTGAAAATGAGATGTATGATAATGATAATGATGTGAGACTAATGTAAGATGAAATGTGATTTTTGGATGATATGCAAGTTTTAAAATGATATGCGACTAAATGCAAGTTTTAAAATGATATGCAACTAAATCCAAGATTAAAATGATATGTAGCTAAATCCAAGATTAAAATGATATGCAACTAATGATCACCTTCATTTTGTCGTTTTCATTCCTGTTTAGTCACTTGTTTATGATCTGTTTGTGTTTATCATCATTGAGCTTTGATATGTTGGAAGTTTATACAAGCATAATGGTATAATTGAACCATAATGACCTGAGTGAAACGTACATGGATTTTGATATTGCAAGATGACACAAGCGTCAAGGTATAATTGAACCAATATGACCTGAGTGTTGCTTGCATAAAACAGACAAGAGTTAACCATTTGTATGCACAAAGTGGAAAATGTCTTCAATGATATGTTTCCAATCATGTCTCAAGACAAATTTGCACAGTACAAGTGATCATCTCACTAACAGAAAACCAAAAAATATCAAACTCCCCCGTCGCCTTCTCTAGCTCGATGCATCTTCGAGAAACTTAGGAGATCCAATGATTCAAAATTTTGAGATACAAAATAGTCAAAAATTTATGCTAGATGTAAACAAATTATAATTCAGAAAATCATCCATCATGTGTGTGTTAAAGTTATATTTGGATAATGGTCTTATTTTCTAGCCTAATGAGCAGTTGTTGACACGATTTCCTTAGCGTGTTGTGATCCTTGTTTGTTGTTAGAATGGTTAACTGGAGAGAAACAATGTCCCTAGATACATATATCTATCGATGTGGATATACATTGATCACCAAGACATGGTGGGATATGATGAATTGATCTTCAGATAATCAAGGACAATGACTACATTAAGTATGTTTGGGATAATGCTATGTGAATAAGTGTTGAGTGATGGCCATTAGCTTTGACTTGGATGGTTCAAATATATGAGTACTGATAGATAGAGGATTTGTTCTCTCACAAATAGTGTCTGTTACCAGGTTTTCACTATTGTTTTTATTTCATTTTTTTTTGTTTTTGATTTTTTTGTATTTTTCTTATTTTTTATTTTTTTTTGCATTTTTTCACTTTTTCTGTGCATTAGATGACTCAAGTGTAGAATTTATTTAGATGGATGTTGTTGGTTGGTTCATCAAGTACTTCACATTTTTAAGTTTTTAGCTGATAGGAAACTGATCCATAGGCTGATATGATGACATAGGGACCCAACCAGTTAGGTTCAAACTTCCCCTTCTTTTCTCGATCCTGTTGATTTTTAAGATTTTATTTGAGTACAAGATCCCCAATTTAAAAAACCCTAGGGATGACTCTGTGGTTGTAGCTTCTGCACATGTGTTGCTGGTATGCTTTGAGATGATCATAGGCATGTTGTCATTTTTCATCTAGAAGCTCTAGTTCATGCGATCTGTTTACCCGATATTCCCCATCCAGTATGAGGCCTTTCAAAGATACTCTGGGTGATGGAATTTCTACCTCAAGAGGTAGAATTTCTTCTAATCCGTACACTAATGAATATGTCGTAGCCCCTGTAGGTGTCTGAATGCTAGTCTTGTACGCCCAGAGTGCCAGATTGAGTTGTACGTGCCAATCCTTACCCACATCATTTACTATTTTCTTGTGGATTTTCAAGATTGTTTTATTTGATGCTTCTGCTTGACCATTCCCCTGTGGGTAGTAAGGTGTAGAGAAGTGATGTTGGATTTTGAATCTTTCACATAGCTCTCGTACGTCTTGATTTTTGAAAGGACACCCATTCTCTATGATGATGGAACTTGGAATGTCGTATCTGTAAATTAGCTAACTGATAATAAATGAGGCAATCTGTTTTCTAGTTACTGTGGTCATTGGGACTACTTCAATCCATTTTGTAAAATATTTTGTGGTAGTGATAAGGAACTTGTGCCCATTTGAAGAGGAAGGATGGATTTTCCCTACTAAATCAAGTCCCCACTAAGAGAAAGGCCAAGATGTTGTAAATGGCTGCAGCTCCTGTGTTGGTGCATGGACAAGATTGCCATGAATTTGGCACTTAGGACATTTCTTTGCAGATTGATAAGAGTTTTTCTCCATTGTCGGCAAGTAATATCCCATTCTTAAAAGTTTTTTGGTGAGAGTTGGACCACTTGAATGCGTGCCATAGATACTCTCGCGAAGCTCATGTAAGGCAGAGTTAGATTCATTACAATAAAGGCAATGAAGAAGAGTACCATCTAGAACTTGATGGTAAAGTGTGTCAGAAGTTAAGGTATAACGGGTGGCTTGGCAGATAAAGTTGTGTTTTTGGTTACGAGATAGGTCGAGTGGTAGGGAATTGTTCTTAAGATATTCAGAGATTGTCCTGTATAGAGGGGAGTCTGAACTAGTTAAGGCATAGATGACGTGGGATGTAGAATTGTCATAGGCTGGGGAAAACAATTTCTCTACCGAGAACTCATAACGACTCTGTTGCTCTGGAATTTGTAGCAATGAAGCTATAGTGGCCATTGCATCGGCTGCTCTGTTGTCCAACCTTGGTATTTGTTGGAAGGTGATATGTACAAAGTACTGTTTGAAATCGTCCACCATTCTCTTATAGGATAGTAGTTTATCATCATTTGTCTGATATTCATCATTGATTTGATTGATGACTAATTGAGAGTCTCCATAGACTCTTAAGTCCGCGATTCTCCATTCCACTGCCATTTTGATTCCTGTTACCAGGGCTTCATACTCAACGATGTTATTAGTACATGGAAAGATCAATCTATAAGATCATGGAATTTTGTTCCCTTCTGGAGTGACAAACAAGATGCTGACACCCGATCCATGTTGGGTATAGGAACCGTCAAAGTACAGGGTCCATTGCTTGGGTGTGACAGTAAGGACATCCATGTATGGAAATTCCACCTGCATTGGTTGTTTATCTGGTAATGGTGCTTCAGCTAGTTGATCTGCAATTAACTATCCTTTGATAGCCCGATGCTCTATGTATTGGATATCAAACTCACTGAGAATAATAACCCATTTAGCCAGTCGGCTTGTAAGAGCTGCTTTGCTGAGTAAATATTTGAGAGGATCAATTTTTGCTACTAGTTTGATTGTGTGAGCTAGCATGTAGTGGCATAACTTTTGAGAAGTGAATACCATAACTAAACAAGCCTTCTCAATGAATGTATAATTTAGCTCATATCCATTTAATGTTCTGCTGATGTAATATGCAACTCTTTCCTTTCCTTCTTGATTTTCTTATGCTAGCAGTGCCCCCAATGATACTTCTATTGTTGATATGTAGACGATGAGTGGCTTCCCTACTATTGGTGGTACCAAAACTGGTGGATTCAGAAGATATTGATTGAGTTGATAGAATGATTCCACACACTTGGCTTCCCATTTGAAAGGTATGTTCTTATGTAGCAGATGATTGAATGGTAGACATTTATCTACTAGTTGGGCTATGAATCGTCTGATAGACTACAACCGTCTCTGTAGAGATCTGAGTTGGATAATGTTCCTAGGAGGTGGCATCTCCATGATGGCCCGTACCTTCGCTGGATCTACTTCAATGCATTTTTGCAGACACAATGTAGCCTAATAGTTTACCTGATGTGACCCCGAAGACACACTTCTTAGGGTTTATCCTAACTTGGAATTGCTCCAATCTTTGAAAGATTTTATCTAATATGCCTAGATGTTTTGCCCGGGTGAATGAGTTAGCCAGTAAATCATCCACATAGTCCTCCATGAAGGTATGCATAATATCATGAAAGATTGTCGCCATCGCTCTTTGATAAGTTGCCCCAGCATTCTTGAAGCTGAAAGGCATGACGTTCCAACAATACGTTCCCCATAGACATGTGAACACCATTTTATCTTTATCCTCTGGAGCTATCTTGATTTGATTATAGCCAGAGAAATTGTCCATTAATGATAGCATTGCATGGCCTGCTGTTAGGTCCACAATTATGTCGATACTGGGTAAAGGAAAGTCATCCTTTGGGCATGCTGTGTTGACATCTCTAAAATCTATGCATATTCTAATGCTTCCATCAGGTTTTGAAACTGGTACAATGTTTAAAATCCATTCAGCATAGTCTATAGGCTGAATGAATCCGACGTCTAATAAATTATTTAGTTCAACTTTGACTGTTAATGCCACATGCTGATTCATCTTTCTTAATTTCTGTTTGACTGGCTTAGCTTCGGAAGCAATAGATAAATGATGCATGATCAGGTTTGGATCTATTCCGAGCATATCAACACAGGACCAAGCAAAATTAATTTTCTTTTCTTTGAAGAATCTGATAAACTCTGGTTGTTCCTCTTATGTCAGTGATTCTGCTAGGTGTATGTTTTTAGCTGCCGCTTCTCTATCGATGTTTATTGATTGAGTGGGCTCGATCAATATGCGTGATCTTTCTTGATAATATTCTGAAAAAGTGTCAAGTCTTCCATCCTTAGGTGCTTTAAAAAGGTTTTCACTCTCAGATGCGTCCTTTATTTTGACTTTTTTGTGATCTAGTGTTGCCATTGACTTGTTTTCAGTATTAGATCTTTTGTTTCTTTCATTTTTACGACTGAGAGACTTGCCACTCCCCTGATTGTAGATATCGTTGTTTTGTTCGCTAGTAGAGAATTTTTTCGGGTTGACTGTACATAGATACTGGACAATGGATTCATCATCTGGGAAAATGGGTATATCATGATGTTCAGGTTCTTCCTAGTTTATGAGATTAGGAAATACAAGCGGTAGAGAGTCATTTGGTGGGCTGAGATCGGTTGTGGTAAGTGTCATGATAGAGGTAGCGTTAAAGTTGTTTGGGATGCTAGTTAGGTTAATGATATTGTCAAGGTCTTCGATGGTATCATCTTCGATGTAGACTTGTTCGTAGTGGTACTGCTCGTTCTTCTTAGCCTCGTAGATATGTCATGGTCTGAATTCAAGTAATCAAGATTTTGCACCTTGTCCCTCCTGAGAAAGGGGTGTGTGTGAATGGATAGTACCTTCCTCGACATCCTCAGTAATATTTGAATAACTACCCCATTCATAGTCATTAGTATCAGTTTCAGAATTACTATCCCAGAGTCTCTCACTGTTGCTAATAGGTACATTGTAAGGTGAGAAAAGATCTCTGATAATTGATAATAATCTTGTAGTTTTTTCTGATTTAGAATCAGATCCTGCTTGCACCCTTTGCATTTGTTCATACATTGTTTCTCCTTGGAGAGTAATGATTTCTTCGGGTGGTGACTCTGCCTTGTTTTGAATAGATTCCTATACATGATGCACTTTCTTATAAGATGCTTCTTCCCTTTGAATGGCCAGTTCCTCTTGTTGTTTCTCTTTTTCTTGGTGTTCTTTCTCTTTCCTTGTTGTTTCTACTGCTTGGTGTAGTGATTCCTACCATGATTTCTCATTGTATTTCTTCTTTGCTTTCCACTAAGGTTTTTGATACTTATTTTGTTTGTGCCTTGGTGGTATATTGTGTCCATATCCCAGTCCTGTTTTGTCTCGTTAAAATTGTGAAGGAGGTTCTAGTGGTTTTGTAATGCCTTCTTGGTGCTTGCCTATAGGTCCTTTGTCATTGTATCCCATCTGTCGCATGATTCACAATCCTTTTCCATATTGTTGTGTTGGTATGGCCACCTCCAGAGTAGCAGCTTTGACCTCTTCTTCATCCTTGTATAGCCAACTAAGGATGTCTTTGTCTTCTGATTCATTTTCTAGTGTGCCCAATTGGATAAATTTGCCTTCAAACTTCGTCATGGGTTGTGTCGCTTGATGTGTCGATGCAGAAGGTTGTCCATGAGAATTTGGTGATGTTGGAAATTTTGATAGACATATGGGTTCGAAAGAGTATTCTCTCATGCCTTGATCTTAGATTTTTATCATTTGTTTGAAGTCCATGGATAAAGACTTGAGTTTTTCTTGATGATGATCTAATGTTGAGGAAGTTGGAGCTTCCCTGTTGTGTGGAACCAGGCTGTCTTGAGTTGCCCCCATAGCATTGCAATGTTGAAAAGGGTTATTATCGACAGATATGGAAATTTCCTATCTATTATACGAGAATTTGACACACTAATGGTATGTTGAAGGCACTTCTTTCATTTCATGTATCCAAGGACGACCCAATAGACTATTGTATGTTAAGTCTATGTCTAAGACTTGGCACATAGTGTCCCTTTGTATCGGTCCTACTTAAATAGGTAGTATCACTGTTCCTATGGATGACCTTTCTTCATCATCATAGGCCTTGATGGTGATCTTTTTGTTTGGATCAATAGACTGTTTAGAGAAGCCCAATGCATAGATAAACTTTAAAGTATATATATTGAGACCAACTCCTCCATCTATTAATACTCTTTTAACTCGATGTTTCAACTAAGACTTTGATATGGAGTGGAGTGTTATGCAGATGATTCAAGGAGACATTATTGTGTTTGAAAAAGGTGAGGTTATGAGGCCCTATCATATGAGCCACATGGCTTGGAATTTATCAATTTCCAGATCTTGAGGAACATTTGTTTCAACCAGTGCTTGTTCCAAGATGTCCTTATGTTTTGGTGAGACTTTGAGTAACTCGAGTATGGATATTTGAGCGGGTGTTCTCCGCAGTTGATCAACCAAATTATATTGAGTCTTGAGGATAGTGGTGGATGTTGATATATGCCCTTTCAGGATGTATTTATGAGCTCTGGTTGTCACATTTTGACGCATGGTATTGTTTGTCCTTGATTTTTATGACATTTATTTGGTTGTCATCTGTCGATATGTGATTGATGGTGTTATTGTATAGGTGATTTATATGAGCTCCTCTAGTATTATTTGATGATGAAGCTCCTCCCTTGTTGTAATTTGGAAGAGGATTTTTAAAGGCATGATGGTCACTATTTGTTTTGAGACCAATGAACTGTAAAATCACCTCTATCGATCATATCTTGAATGATGTTCTTAATCCTCATGCAATCATTTGTGTGATGTCCTTTGTTTCTATGAAAATAACAGAAATGTGAGTCATTCCACCAAGGTGGTTTGACCTGGGGTTCAAAGTTGTTTATGGTTGGAAATGTGATAATTTTGTTCGCCAGGAGTTCTCGAAATGTTTATTCTAAGGTTTTCCCTAATGGTGTGTAGACACGTCTATTTGGGAAAGTGTTGGTGTTACCTCTCTGGTTTGTATTATTCCCTCAGTTAGCATTGTTTCCTTGGTTATTGTTGTTGCCTTGGGTATTGTTGTTGGTGTTTGAAATTGAAGGTCCTTGATTGGTATTTTGTGGATAAGTGTTAGTGCCTTGATTAACACCTTTTTGATTTTTGTTAGATTGTGGACTACCTGATAAAAATACTAGTTGTTTGGACTTCATATCATTAGCATCAACTCCTCCATCATTAACAATGTTTTTGTTTCTTTTCCAAAATTTGGATTTGTCTAAAGTATTGTTGTTGTTTTGACTGCTAAAGGGGTGAGTGTTGGATGAGTTAGTTCTTTCCTTAAAGAACTTCAATGTTCCTTTCTTGATGCAGGCTTCCTCTACTTGGATTCCGTTTTCTATCAACTTGGCAAAAGATGGTATGCATTGGAGCTTGAGTTGATAACTCATCTCACCATTTAGATTGTCGATAAAGATCTCCATCTTTTCCTTTTTAGGTACATCTCGAGGATATCTTGAAGCCATATGTCTCCAACACTGAAGAAACACCATGAATGTCTCATTGTTCTTTTGTTTGGTGTTACATACATCCAACATGGTGATTGTGTGTTGAATATTATAGGCAGTATTGTGTGATAAATTTGTTTACCAACTCATCAAATGATTTGATGGGAGGTGTACGTTTAGACAACCACTCCATTGTTTGCCCTCCCAAACTTTGTGGGAATAGTCTCATCAAGTAAGTGTCATTGTGAGCAAACTCTAGGCTTATGGTACAAAATCCTCAAACATGATTGCAGGGATCAGCTTTACCATCGTATTTGTCATACTTTGGTATATCTGAATTTAGGGGGAAAGGTATCATGTTTAATCTTCTGTCAAAGGGATAAGGACATATCTTGTCCAAGGAGTATCACGCCGTGGTCCCTTGTTGCATGTCTTGCATTTGCCTTTGCAGCATTTGGATTTGTTGTGTAAGAGCGACCATGGGTGCATTTGTACATTGAGGGAGAGCTTCCTCCCTTTCATTAAGATTATCCCAAGTTCAGGCATGGTTGTGTTTGGGGTTGTTATTTTGTACATGTATTATTTACAGGTCATTTGTTTCTTCTTCTCTTTGTTGGTCTTGATAGGCATAATTTATAGACCTTGTTCTAAAAATTCATTCGTCTACATTCCTTAAGTTTTCAATATTGAAATCTTTAGGAAGTCTAACTCTTTTGCTAGTTAGCATGAGTATATATTTTTCCTTGTCTACTTCAATAAGTCTTTCCATAAGCCTTTGGCATGAGGGGTTTTCTTGACACTCTTGGAGAAGTTCATCGTTGATCTCTGTATCTCCCATATTAGCGTACTCATCAAAAGGGTTGGATAATCTATGACCCACACTTGATTCTGGTTGTGATTAGCTTTGCTTGTTTCTCTAAGAGCGAGTGACAAAGGACATTTAGTAAATTCTACCGTGATGAATTCTTCATTTTCTATGGGAGTTCTGTGTGGTGTTGTTGGTTTAGGTGGATAAAATATGTTCCTTAATAAAAACTTTCTGTTACAAAGGGGGTTTCTTCTTCTTCTCTCTCAGGGTTGGTGGTTTAGGTCGAGCTTCGTTATAAGTGATACATATTTGTGGGAACAAAGAAGGTTTGATCCTTCCTCCACAATTTAAGCCTTGGTTGAATGCTGCTTTCTGAATATAAGCTCTGCTTCTCAAAGGTTATTTGTCAAACTCATTTATTTTGCCTTGAATATACAATCACATGTGACACAGAAATGTACAATGTGATTTAAAGAGTTGGTGATTGATATAGAGAAACTTATTCCTTCTCGCAAGTTCTTTAGAACTAGGTTGTCTCTTCTTCAACTTAGTTTTGCGATGAAGACTTGTTCTTCTCAAAATATAAGGAGTGGTCTTACACGAATGATCAATGGTTTTCGTTGATGTTGGATTGTGATACTTTGTTTGAAAACTCAAGCTTACTTTATCAAGTAGAGGTTTAGTTAGATTCTCCTTCATGACAGAGTGTGTCAAATTATATGGATAAAAGTCTCCCGATATGGAAACTTGATTTGACAACTTAAGGATTAAACTTGGTATTTTGTTTTGATAGAATCCGCTAGATGGTGGAACTTTGATCAATGTTATGATACTCCCTGATTTTGGTTGGATGAAATCTTATCTCGAGCTAGTTTTAGATTCAAAAACTTTGTTCTAAGGATGCTTGTTTGATTTTGGAATTATTTTCTCTGATAATCTGGTTCGGATTTTGACTGTTGGGTTTGATAGAGGACCAAAAAGGGTACTCACAACTGGTGGTAAAATTTTTCCAAAATGCATGGTTTGCTCTTTGTTTTTCTTGATTTTTACTATGCGCTAAGACAAGGACTGTATGCGCTAACAAATGGTCTAGATGCACCACAGAAAGTTCTCTATGCGCTAAGCTGCCTCTTCTACATGCTGATTGAGATTTGTTTGAAACTATTTTGATTGGAAAGGTTACGCGCTAATATGTCCCTGAAAAGCGCTAGTGTTTGAGCAGAAAGCACTAAGATATGCCTCTTACGTGCTAAGATGATGTTAAAATGCACTAAGTTGGTATCGTAAAGCGCCACTGAAAGTTTACTTAGTTTGAAACTAGTTATGCGCTAATTTGAAGGCTGAGAGCGCTATATCTTGGTTTAGATGCACTACAAAATGGTTGATACATGCTAGGAAGTTGCTCCTATGCACTAAGATGCCTTGATTTCTTTGTTTCTGCTGTTTTTAAGATTTTTAACACTTCTGTTTTTTTTTTTTTTTATGGATGATTTTTTGAAAAATAAATTGCAAACACGACACACAAAAGAGAACAAATTTTGCCTATGCTAGACAAATAGTGTATGTTCTATGAGGATGTGTTCAAATCCCCGATGTTTTCATAGGTTTAGATAACAAGTAAGACAAATCAAATAGACTCTTTATTCAAGGGTCATCAACAATATCGAATCAGATAGACTCTTTATTCAAGGGTAAGACAAATCGGATAGAAAGTTAGTAAAAACTAGAATCTGATGTGGGCTTACATAAGCCTAAAATTATTTTCCCTCGGTTACAGTTTTGTGTTTTTCTCTATTATAGTCATCTGCTAAACTATTGTACGTATGCGCTACAGAAAAGTTCAGATATGCTAAACTGGCCACCTAATGCGCTACATTTTTTACCGAATTCGCTTCTCTGTTTGTTGAATGCGTTATGATGATATAGAAGAAAGCCAGAATACTAGGCACTAATAGAAAGTTTGAATGCACTAGTGAAGAGGTCTAATGCGCTAAAAAGTATACCAGATGCGCTAACTAAAGGTTTCTTTGTGCTAAAGAAAGGTAATGCGCTAAACTAGCCTTTCTGCGTGCTTGCAATCTTGCTCCTGTATCAAAAATGATAAGATTAATGGGGTCTTTCCCCATGGTGGGTGCCATAAATGTGTGTGGGAAATGTGGGTGATAGAAACATAAAATTCCGATTCCAAAGTGTCCACACACCAATAAGACTCTTGGTGCAAGTTATGAGAGCTATATTGAATAGCTCAACTTCCCAAGGTGTGTCCCATTGTTCTCTATCTCACAGGATCCCTCAAGTCAATGCCTTTTCTCTCAGATCATTGAGCAAAGTGACTTAGGAATGACAACTCCAAGAATGAGTGATGTTTGATTAATTTAGCATGAATGCATTCCTAGATATGTATGATATTGAATCTATGATGATTTAAACAAGTATGAATATGATGTTATGATAAAGATTAGTAATCCTATCCTAACAATATATATACTAATCTAACATAGATCTATGCTATGATTTTTAAAATTGCTTCTAAAATGCTATTTAAGATGATTTTTATCAAAGAGAGGCTAAATTATTAGTAAAATGATTATAAATTAGATGCATGAAGCTTGGATATATGAAACTGAGAGAATAAGAGCTCTCTTTATAGGAAAAATAGGGCAATGGATGGTCAAGATTGGACAATATTAACAAGGGCCAGGATTGAAAGTTATCAATCCATGTTTACAATTCTCACCAATGAAATGGTGACAATTGTCAACAAGAGGTTTCTTAAAAGGAGATGAAAGAAGCATTAAATGCTTGAGAAGACATGAAGGTTACCTTAGGAGGTAAGGGTTAAGGTTAGGTTAGGGTCATCTATTGGATAGAGATTTTACCCAAAGGATAATCTATTGTGCAGGGCTTAAAGGGATAACCAAGGTTAAAGCCACGAATGCTTGATAAGACCCTTGGGTAAGATGAGGGTTGAGTTAGAGAGAAAGTCTCTAATCATGCAAGAAGGTTGAGCTAACCATTAATGGTTATGAAGACTTTGAGGGTTAACTTGTTGAAGACATAAAGCCTTTAATGGTTATTGAAGACTTGGAGGGTTTGAGAAGTGACGTCCCTTTTCTTTGGATTGTGACAATATTTAGGAGATGGATTAGGCTAAATTGGAAGTGATTAGAAGAATATAGAAGGAGTTTAGGGAGGCAAGTGGGAGATGTAGGATTTTGCAAGTGGATGGAGAGGAATTTTAATTAAAATAAATTACTTTATTTCAATAAAAAGGAAGCAACTTGCATAAATACAAGTGGGGGATTTAAATAAATAAATTAGATTTATTTATTTGCAAGGATAAATTTAATTAAATGTAAATTTAATTAAAAGGGGAGAATGGGGAATTAATTAAATAAAGTGATTCATTTAATTAAAGGTTATGAAAGGCTTAGGTGAACTTAATTAAATAGATGAATGTGAAGAAATTAATTAAATAGAATTTAATAAAATAGAGGAATGAGGTTAAAATGAATATTAAATATTCACTTATGAAAGTGGTCATATTTATACGTCTACAAAGACATTATTTGTTGGCTAAGGAGATTGTGTTGTATACAAATCATCAAGCATTGCAGTATTTGAATAGTCAAGGCAAATTGAACAAGAGACACATGAAATGGGTTGAGTTCATGCAGAGCTATACTTTAGTTTTGAAACATAGGAGTGGAAAATCAAATAGAGTTGTTGATGCCTTAAGTAGGAGAAGAAATTTATTGACCGAAATGAGAATTCAAGTGTTGGGGTTTGATGAGTTGAAGACCTTGTATGAGGAAGACCTTGATTTTAATGAACCTTGGAAAACTTGTAAAGACCCTATTATGATGGACTGGAGCAAATGGTTGGATTATTTCATTCAAGATGAGATCCTATTTAGGGGAAATCAGTTGTGTGTACCACAAAGTTATTTGAGAGATAGTTTGATAAAGGAAAAACATAGTGGAGGATTAGCAAGACATTTTGGCTTTGTCAAGATAGTGGCTTTGGTAAGTGAGATTTACTCTTGGCCTCAGATTCATAAGGATGTAAGGAAGTTCATTCAGAGTTGTAGGATTTGTGAAGTTGCAAAAGGGGGAAGTCAGAACGTAGGATTGTATAAACCTTAGTTAGTACAAAAGAGACCTTGGGAAGACATAAGCATGGATTTCATACTTGGATTGCCTACGATATAGATAGGGAATGATTCTATATTTGTGGTAGTAGATATATTCTCAAAGATGGCACATTTCATACCTTGTAAGAAGACAATAGATGCAATGCACGTAGCAAATCTATTTTTCAAGGAAGTTGTGAGGTTGCATGGGTTACCTAGAAGTATTGTTTTAGACCAAGATACTAAGTTTGTTGGTTACTTTTGGAGGACACTTTCAAGGAAGATGAAGACCAAATTGAAGTTTATCTCTATAGTTCACCCACAGACAGATGGACAGACAGAGGTAGTGAACACAATTTAAGGAATTTTGTTGAGATGTTTGCTTGGAGATAAACCCAGAGGTTGGGACTTGATTCTCGCACAAGAAAAATTTTCATACAACAATTCAGTGAACTGGAGTATTGGAAAAACAACATTTGAGATTGTTACCATAATGAATCCTAAAGGTATATCCGAGTTGAGAGACATCAGCCATTAGGATAAAAGAAGTGTGGAAGCAGAGGAGTTTGCATAGCACATAATCAGGTGAAACAATATTAGGAAGATATGAACCGGAAGTTTAAAGAGAAGACAAATGAGAAGAGAAGACATAAGGAATTTGAAGTTGGAGATGAAGTAATGATGTATTTGAGAAAGGGAAGATTTTCAGTTGGAATATATAACAAGTTGAAGATGAGAAAATTTGGACCTTGTAGGATCTTAAAGAAGTTTGATTTAGGTAATTCATATGAAGTTGAGTTACTGGATACCTTGGATATATCACCTATATTCAAAATCATAATATATCTCTATTAGTATCATGAGGAAAAATTTAGTGATGACAATGGACCAGATTTAGAGAGGTAGTTTCCTGAAAATAAACTAGATGAGATTGAGAATGTTTTGGATAGAGGAGTTGATAAGAGCACGTGAAGAAAATAGTACATAGAATATCTTATGACGTGGAAGGACGGACCAGTGGAAGATTCTTCTTGGATATCTCAGGCTAAGGTAGACCATCTTGGTTTTCCTCTAGCCCCATCAAAGTGAGGGACTCACTTTTCAAATAACCCTAGATGTCTGATGCAGGAGCATCTCTGGTTCATTAGCAATCTTGCATCAACCAAAAAAAAATATTTTCTTTTAGTTTTGTTTCTTGTTCAGTTCCGTGTTTTACTTTGGATCCCTTCGAGTTGATCATTCTCTGTGCAAAGATGAATTTGGCTTGTAGACATGTTCTTGCACATTGATCTTGGATTTCAATTCATTTGGATCTTTCTTTGGCAGAATTTCACTTTTGGATTGCCTAACAGTTCTCAATTTTCAGACTAATTTGAACCTTAGAAGCTAGATGATGTTTCCTTAGCTTGCAGAGCATCTCCTTGACTTGCAGAGCTGATTGGCAATTCATACAATGTTCCCATGCGCCTGGCCAACCTTCCTTTTGGTCTATGTTTCATTTTAGTTATTTTTAGAGGGTTTCCTTCATGCTTGGGGCTGACCTATTTGCATGTTACACTTTCCCGTCTTGACGATTGTAATCTTTCTTTGGCCGACCCAGATGTGTTCTGGATGCTATATATTGATGTATTAGATCTGAGATGAGCAGTTAGTGGATACTTGATGATGATAAAATAGATAAAGATCAAATTTGAACATCTCTTTGGTTTCGGATTGAATGTGTATTCTGTAATCAGGCCTGTTAGCCTGCTTGTAGCCCACATGTTTCCGACCAATTGTATTTGAATTCATGACATAATTAAAGCACGATCTGGCATTCTCTCTATTCTGTGTTGTTGTTTTGTTTCCATTGTGTTAAGTTTGCTGGATGGTCCGAGAAAATCTCTTTGAGGACTCTCCAGTTGTGGGTGGATCATCTAAATTTTGAAGTTTGTAAAGAGTTAGATGTTTCATATTACTGAGTGATGATTATTCTAGGGTGATGTGGGTTACTTTATTAAGGGAGAAGTTTGAAGCTTTAGAGAAATTCAAAATTTTCAAAGCTATGGTTGAGACTTAGACATGATTGAAGCTGAAGTGTTTAAGATCTAACAGAGGTCGTGAATTCATTTCCTGTGAATTCAATACATTTTGTGAAGAGCATGGTGTAAAGAGACAACTATTTGCTTCGAGAACCCCTCAACAAAATGGAGTTGTGGAAAGGAAGAACATAACTGATGTCATTGAAATGGGGAAAAGGTAACAACAAAATTCAATGTTAATAAGTTAGTTTCAACCATAAAACCAAAACAAAGAACTAAAAACTATTCCAAACATATCAAAAGAGATTTCAAAAAGCATGAAAGAAGTTTAACAAAACAAAAGAAAGGAGAAGAGCCTCCCTAAGATGCTTCCATGGTGACTTTTGATGCTTCTCCCTTGTTTCTCCCCTCTCCAAGTCCCAAATGAGTGTAACTCTCAGCTTTTAGCACTAGCCATGGATGCCATATGGAGATTCAAGATGGTTGGATATGATAAACAAATGCTATGCAAGTGTAGATAGTGATGCTATGAAAAATCTCTATGCTAATGCCAGTATAGCAACAATACTCTAATGCTTCCTCTTTTTCTTGAGGAGAAGGGTTCTATTTATAGAAGAAATGGGGAAATGAAGGGTTAAGATTGAGCAATCTTAACAATGATTATGATTGAAGGATATTCAATCCATGTGAGACTTTCAACTCAATCCCATGTTGACAAGTGTCACTATGAGGAGGGTTGAGAGGAGAGATAAGGATCATTAAATTTTTGAGGGGACATGATGGTTACCCTAGGCAGTTGGGTTAGGGTTAGGTTAATGGATATTCTTTTTATCCAAGGGATAAATGAATGTGCAAGGGTTAAATGGTTACCTTAGTCAAAGAAATAAATACTTTGAAGAGACTCATGAGTCAAAACGATTGTTAAGGTAGAGGAAAGTCTCTAACCAAAGGTAAAAGGTGAGTTAACCATAAATGGTTATGTAAGAGCCTTTAATGGTTTGGAAGACTTTAGAGGTTAACCATTTGAAGATATAAAGCCTTTAATGGTTATTGAATACTTTGGAGGTTTTTGAGAAGTGACTTCCTTTTATTTAGGAATGTGACAATGATTAGGATAGGATTTGGATAATTAGAAGAGTTAGAAGAATCTAGAAGGGATTTAGGCATGCAAGTGGATTTTTTAGGAGAATGCAAGTGGGAGGAATTTTGGGATTTTCAATTAAAATTAAATCATTTATTTCAATTAAATGGTGTAATTTGCATTTGGATAATGTGAATATTAAATCTTAATTTATTTACATGAGAAAAAGGAAGATAAAGCATTTAAATGCTTGAAGACTTTGAGGGAAACCATTAAAGGCTTAAGAAGTCTCTAGAAAGAAGCTATTAAGTTTGAAGACTTTAAGGGAAACCATTAAAGGCTTAAGAAGACTTTAGAAGGATGCCATTGAGTTTGGAGACTTTAAGGGAAACCATTAAAAGCTTGAGAAGACTCTAGAAGGAACCCATTAAGTTTGAAGACTTTAAGGAAAACCATTAAAGGTTTCAAGTGGGTGAGGATAAATAGGATTTTAAATAAATAATTTATTTATTTAAAATAGTTGTGCAACTTGCAAGTGGGTGGAGGATAAAGGTGATTTAAATAAATGTTAATTTATTTAAATGTGAGAGATGAGATTTTTGGGGATTTAAATAAATATTAATTTATTTAAATGTAAGAGAAGATTTAATTAAACAAATATGATTTATTTATTTAATTAATGGTATGAATTTGGTTAAGTGAATTAAATCAAATAAATTGAATAATTTATTTAATTAATAGGAGAAGAGGGTTAAGATGAATTAATGAAATATTAATTTAATTAATTATTGATTGATGGTTAAATAATCAAATGAATACTAAATATTCATTTAATTAAGTGGACAGATTTATGTGTCTACAATAACCATTCAGGAAGTTACTAGAACTGATGATTGAAGAAAATATTTCACATGTGTAGTGGAGAGAATTTTTGGATGTAAATACTATATCAAAAGGGATGAAGATTTAGGAAAGTTTGATGCTAAATGTGATGAATGAATATTTCTTAGTTATTCTACTAAAAGCAAGGCCTACTCATGATATAATAAGAGATTGAGGAAGATAGTGGAGAGTGATAATGTTAAGGTTGATGAAGGTATGAAGAGACAACCCAGATCCACCAAATGTGATTCAGATGATCGGGAAGATAGTTCTGATAAAGGAAAGCAAGTTCAGACCTAGAATCAAGTTCAGATTGTTCTGGTGAATCCAGTAAATCAAGGTGAATGAACTAGTGCAAGAGTAGAAGAAAGAGCTCAAGAGTCAAAAAATCAAGAAAATCCTAACACTCCTAGGTATGTAAGATTGAATCACTCAGAAAATCAGATTATAGGAGATAGAAATAAAGGTGTGCAAACTAGGAGAAGAATTGTAGAAGATCAAGTTGAGTATTGTTTGATTTCAAAGATTGAACCTAAGGATGTGAGTGAATCATGTAAAGATGTACATTGGGTAAAAGCTATGGAAGAGGAATTAAATCAGATTGAGAAGAATAATACATGGGATCTTGTTCCTAGACCTAAGGACAAAAATATAATTGGAACTAAATGGGTCTTCCGAAATAAATTGAATGAGAAAGGTGAAGTTGTTAGGAAGAAAGCTAGACTTGTTTGTAAAAGGATATTCTCAAATGGAAGGAATTGATTTTGAGGAGACTTTTTCTCTAGTGGCAAGAATTGAAGCTATAAGATTATTTCTTTCTTATGCTGCTTATAGGGATTTCAAAGTCTATCGGATGGATGCCAAGTCAGCATTTATTAATGGCAAATTGGATGAACAAGTGTACATTGAGAAACTAGATGGATTTCAATTGACAGATCAAGGAGATATGGTTTTTCGGTTGAGGAAAGCTTTGTGTGGATTGAAACAAGCCCCTAGAGCTTGGTATGCCAGATTGGATAAGTATTTGTTGAAGCTAGGTTATTACTGATAGTAATCTATATTTCAAGATTGAGCATGATAACATTTTGATTGTTGAATTTTTTTTTGATGACATTATTTTTGGAGTTAATGACAGTTTGTGTAAGAATTTCGCTGATGAGATGCAAAATGAGTTTTATATGTCTATGATTGGAGAGATGAAATTATTTCTAGGATTGGAAATCATTCAGTTAGATAAAGGTATCTTCATATCTCAGTCAAAGTATGTGAAAGATATGTTGAAGAAGTTTGGATTAGATGATTCAAATCCAGTTGGTTCTCCTATGGTGATCGGATGTAAGATAACTAAAGATGATGATTCCCCTAAAGAAAATCAGACCAGATACAAATCCATGATTGGTGGATTGTTATATTTAACTCAGACTAGAATTGACATCATGAATGTTGTTTGTCTTGTTGCTAGATTTCAAGTTGATCCTAAGGAATCTCATGTTGTTGCTATTAAAAGAATTTTTAGATATTTGAAATGAACTATTGATTTTGGTTTATGGTATCCTAAAGATAATGATTTTACTTTGAGTGCTTTTACCGATGTTGATTGGGAAGGAGATGTTGATGACCAGAAGAGTACTAGTGGTGGTGCATTTTTCTTTGGAAAAAGATTAGTTTCATGGTTTAGTAAGAAGCAACATTCCTTTTCTTTATCTATAGCAGATGCGAAGTATATTGCTATTGCTAACAATTGTACTCAGGTTATATGGATGAAGCAGATGTTGAAAGATATAGAAATTGTGTATGATGAGCCTATTTCTATTTACTATGACAATTCAAGTGCAATGAACATTTTGAAGAATTCGGTGTTGCATTCAAAGACTAAGCATATATCTATCAAGTTTCATTTTCTGAGAAAGGAAGTCAATGAGAAAGAAATCAGGTTGGAATATGTGTCTACAAAGGAACATGTTGCAGATATCTTTGTGAAGCCTTTTCCCAAGGATAATTTTGAGTATCTTAAAGAGAAGTTAGGGGTGATTGTACCTCCTGATCAAAACTAAGATGCATTGGTATGCATCAATATGGTGCATTTCATAATCATATTTTGTGTTCCAGATTGATGAGTAGAGGCTACTACTTAGGGGGAGTAGTTAGTGAGTTGGTTTTGAATTTTTGTAGTGCAAATATGTGTCTTTGTCATTGATGTCAAAGGGGGAGAGATTCATGTGAAAATTGTATAATGATTTCTAAGGGAGAGAATATTTGTATAGTGGGAGAGAGTTATCTAAGAGAGTTGTTGATTTCTTTGACATTGATTATTTTTCACATCATATGTTTCCATGAATGACAAAAGGGGAGATTGTTGGACGATTGAGATGAGTGAAAAAAATATGTGCTTTAATGACATCTGAGAGATGTGTTGTCATTGATGTCAACATATTTCTCTGTTTGATGCAGTATTGTAGTGGAGGTCAGTTAGTGAGATTGTTCTGTATGTTGATAATCAGTGTTTGCAGATTAAAGGGTTTGTAGAGGATTGTGTTTAGATGATTCAGTGTGATTTTTCAGAGGTCTGCATGAAGATTTGATTGAGTTATGAGTATCTGTGTTGTGGCAAGTTTTTCTATTATTCAGTATTTTCATTTGCATTGCAATTTCTTGATCTACAGATTTGGAACTATGTTTGGGACATTTATGTATCTCCAATTCAAGTGGTTCATGGTTTGGAACTCCACAAGTGAATCTTTTAGGTTGACTGATAGTTTAGTTAATGTTCTTGAAATTTAGTATGAAGATAATGATGATTCATGTAATTTGAGTTGGTGCATATGTTGTTGTGGTAATTCATGATGCTTGTGGATGTTTGTAGATCATGTGTTATTCGTGTTGGTGGTATGCATTGATCAATGAGCATGTTATTGATGATTTTGTTTGGTCCGGTGGTGTTCTTCATGTTCTTGGCCGACATGTTATTTGTAACTTGTTGCGGATGTTTGAGACTTAATTCTTGGAGGTGTTTCATATTCAAGGCATGTGATATTGGTCCATGCTATGTCTTAGCAACATTGTTTTGGTCCGCATGTGATATTGTAGCGTGTATGGCTATATCTTGTAATTAGGTTATATGTGTTGAGCCAACCTTGATGATATGTGTCCAAGGTTGAAGTAATGTATAAATAAATGTAATAATCAATGTGTGATGTGTGTGGAGTGTGCATATAATGTATTAATCATTCAGAAGTAGAGAAGAAGTGTGAGAAGAGGATGAAAGTTTTGTGCTTAACTGGAATTGTAACCATGCATTGAGGATTCTATTTCTCAGTTCATGATTTTTCGGAAGTGATCTGAATCTATTTGTAAGGCAGTGAGCCTTCCTAGGGTTGTTTCCCTTTGTTGTTTTTGAGGAGTGAGTTGTAGACAATGTGCCTGAATGCATGTGCATTCCGCATTGTAATATTTCATATACTTCTGATAGAGTATCATCATATTGTGGGTAGGTTCCTACCATGGTTTTTCCCTTGACCGGGTTTTCCACATCAAAAATCTTAATGTTATGTGTGTTCATGTTGTGTTGTTGATTTATGCTTTCATTGTTAATTATCAGATATGAGATTTATGTAAGTTGCTGCAAGTTTTGGTGACAACTGAGTCAACCCCTCTTAGTTGTTTTCCCTATTGTCATCATTCTCATCATATCAAACTGGATAAGGTTTATCAGATGGAAGTGGTTTTATCTCAATCAGTGTGATCAAGTTATCTTCTAACAATTTTGCAAATACTGTTTAAGTAATTGAATATTTTTGAAAATGATCTACATTTTTGAAGTGTCATTGTTGAGACCTCAGAAACCTTAGGTATAATATTCATTCTTATTTTCTAAGTGAAAGGTTTATTTTTCTTAGAGTTTTCAAAAGAGGCACTACCTTGGTTATTAGAGTGAGATGATAAGGAAGAGGCCCAATAGTGATCTTGTTGATAATTATGCAAGCCAGTGCAAAGATGAGTGAATGAGTTGTATTTAATTAATAAGATGTTATCCCTAAGAAATGGATGTACAATTTTTATGAACACTCATTATACATCAAAGTTTGGGAGTGCATAGGGAATACATGTAAGTAATGATTAATATCTAAAAGCAAAATCAGCTACCTTTCACTAGGTCCTTACTAATAGTGGACAAGGTCAGTAAAGGTAACCTGTTGTCCAATATTAGCTTGGAAGTGTTAGAGGAACTAATTAATGAATTTATAAAATGTGGAAATTAAGTTATCAAGAAGAGAGAATAACTAGCTCAACAAGGTATCTTGCAATGATCATGAGAATAGCTTTGTTTGTAGTGCATTGTAAAAAAATAAAATCATTGCATAATATATTAAATCCAAAGACATGAGATTGAGGGCCTCGTTTTACATTATACTTCTAAAATATCGATGCTTCAAAGCCTTGTGGTAGAGGTGTGTCAAGTATGTGCAAGGTCAATGGGCTACATTTCTAATATGATTGGATCAAGGGTTGCAAATAAGTGTTTGATAGGTTAACAATTTGACTTTGGAATTGACCCATATTTTGTAGTTTGGAGTGATAGAAGTTTGTAAGTGGATATTTGTGTGGTTGTTGATCTTTCTCTGAAAATCGGTTGAGAAGTAAAAATGGGTTGAGAACTGGATGAAGGTTGAGTAGTGAAAATAGGTTGAGAAGTGATTAAGGGTTGATTGCCCACCAAAGGCTAAGAAGCACCAATATTTTTATTAAGAAAATCAAAACAAAATTTAGAAGAAATACCAATATAGAAACCACTAGAAGGCACAACTATTATGGTCACAAGTGATATACCCAAAATATTATAATAGGAACTTGCATCCATATAGACATTTGTGTGCCACTTACATTAGACTATGTATATCCCATATTTCATGAATTTGAAACATAAGAGGGGACATTTATTTGCACAATATGCAACAAAATCATAAGAAACTCAAGTCCAAGTTATGATTAGAGATTAACACATTGTGGAGAGTGTTTAGAACAATCACATCTTGAGGGAAAGAATAATTAAATAGAAAATTTTTAAAATCCCATAAATTATCTTCCAAGTTTTGAATTTTCTCAAAAGGAACTGTTAGAGTAACATCATGATCAATAAGGTTCCTCAAAGTATTAGGGGAACCACTTGGTGAAGATGGATTATAAGTAGTAAAAGGGGAAGAATTATTAGGAGGTAATCGCATTGTGAATGCTTCAATCATAAAAGGTTGTCTGGCCCTTAGAGGAGTGGTAAAATGTTTATTTCGAGACATGTTTAGATTTCTAAAACTTCTTATATCTATATCACTAGAAGAGATACATTGGGTTGTGAAACTGATAAGAGTATTACAACTCACAATCCATCTAACTTTAAAATGATAAGAGAAGAAGAAATGAATTTTCTTTAGTTTTTTGGTTTGTACCATTTTGTAAAAAGAAAAAGTTGAAGAATGTTGGGTTCATCAAAATTTAATATATTAAATTATTTCTTGCAAAGAAAGAACACTTTCCTTGAGAACCAAAATAACACATTAACATTAGGATGAATTAGATGCTTGCAAACATAACTGACTAATCCATTTATAATGATTTACATCTAGAAATGAAATCAAATTTCAATGCAAATACCTGATTGCAACAAATTGGTGAAAATATCCTTTATATATATAATTATAATTTTAAATTCAAATTTATAAACCAAAAAAGTACAAATATCAGAGTTAATTTTTTGACTTATCAGAAGCCTTAACCATGGATGCCAATGCATAGAATAGACATCCTTGTAGTGCACTATCATTCTATATGGTTAGTAAACTAAAACTTCTTGAATGTTATAGAATCTGTATCTACGTAGGAAGAAATAATATTGCAGACCCACTATGTGTAAAAAGTGTGGAAACAAGAAGATAGAGTAAGTATATTACAACAAAGTAAACTATGACAACAAAATAGAAGAATGAAAGAAAAAAAATGATATCATCAAATAATTTTTGTATTTCTAATTAGATAATCTACACATAGAAATATTTAAGGGCTTGCCTCAATCAAACCTCAATTTTGGTGTTTTACCTCCATAGACAATCATAATGGATTTTTATACAAGAGGTAATAATAAAAGATCAGTTTCAATAAAAAAATGTAATGCCAAAGAGAAAAAGATAGATTAAGTGCACTATGGTAATATCAATATTATCAAATTGCTAGCATAAGAAAATGTTGACAATGATAAGGTAATAACTGATTGGAAAGATTCACTTGAAAACTACCAAAGACCTCTAGAATGGATTCTAAAGTGAAATAAAGTTTCCATTCACAATCTCACCACATCTGAACACATAAGAATGACATGAAAGAGGCAAGAGAGTACTATATTGTTGAAAACTTTAAGAGAAATGTAGATCCAAGACAAAATTTGCATGTATATCAATCCATATGTGTGAGAGATTACAAAGGTAAATAAGTTATTTTTTCAAAATAGAAGGTCACAAATATTCGGCTAGGTGCAATAGACACCCTAGAGTGTTACACTAAGAAGGTTCTCGGGAGTGTAATGATTCAATGGACATTTGAATTGCATGTTTTTGCAAGACTTAAAAATTTAGGATAATGTTAATTTCATTAGCAAAGAGATATTTTCATATCAACACACACACACACACACATGTATGTATGTATGTATGTGTGTGCGTGCATGCATGCATAAATGTGTATGTGTATGTATATGTATATGTACATACATACATACATACATACATACATACATGCACACACACATATACATATTATATGTATATATGTATATGTACTTACATATACATACATGTATGTATATGTATGTGCATATGTACATATACATATATACACATATATATCTTATCTCAAGCTAGGTAGAGGTGTAGTGTGAAATTCATGGGTGCAATTTTCAACAATACAATTAAATAATACATTGAGTGTGGATGCTTTTGGAGATTATTTTTTTATCTCTCAAAAGTTTTTCAAGGTATATCTTTTGTAATCTTGTGGTATGTCATTGGTCTTTTCATTATGGTTGTTTTGTAATATTGTATGCATGATTTTCCTCTCATGGGGTTATGTAAGAAATGGTTTGATCAAATCAACAAATTTTCTAACAAGTGGTATTAGACCCATGGTTGTTGTTGAGGAAGGTGAACATTGTTTAAATATTTTTTAGTAGATTTAATACAAATATTAAGCCTTGAAAATTTTGGAGAGATTTTGGACATTTCAAAATATTAAATATGTTGTGCGGGTTGTGAGCATATAGATTTAGGGTTTTGGAATTTGTAGATTTTTTATTTGTTTTGTTAGTCTCTGGTTTGAAAAAATATATGATGAAAAGGGATTTTGGGGGGTCTTCATCATGAAGGTTTAATAAACAAAATTACATAAATGAACCCATGGAACAAAATGGACCTAACCATTAGATTAAAGAGGCTTGAGAGATAAACATTGGCATAAAACTCAACTTATTTTGGACACTAGTGCTTGGAGGTGAGAAAAGCTTCCCTCTTTTCTCAATTGTGTGGTTGTCCAATCATACATATTATGCAATATTAAAAGAATGAAAAGTGTGAGACCTTCATTTGATTTTTTTTATTAAAAGATTAAAATTTAAAAACTAAGAGGTAGGTGGTCTACATAACCCTATACCCTACTATGATTGACAACTATTTTGAAGGGTGTCGGGTTAGTATAGGGGTGTTAGTTCTCCTTGGTGTTGGTTATCCCTTCACCAATGAGCCTTTGACTCCTTGTTAGGCAAGGCTTCAATTATAGCCCCACACAGGCTCAATGAAATTTCAAAGTTTAAATTTTAATTCGTTTCAAAATAGTTTGAAATTTGTCCCCAACCCATGCACTACCACTGCTCACCACCACTACCACAATGACACCTAGGTGCCACCAACTAAATAATGGCTAAATCAACATGATGCCAGTATTACTTTCATCCCCTTTTCACTCCCCATCTAGTCTAATAGAGTACTTTTCTTCCATGAGACATAACTTTTTCTCATGGCATCCAACTTTTGACTTCTTATAACCATTGGGAAAATCTCTTTTAAAAATATGTAGTGATATAAGCTTGATTTTTATTTTTTTTTCTATTTTTATAATAATTTAGTGCTATAAACTCAATTTTTCTCTAGAATGGTTAGTAGATCATAACATTTGCATACATAATTAGATTTTTAATTTAGGAATAGGTGAAGGATATAATTTTCAACATAATAAATAGTGGATTAGATGTTTTTTCATGAGTAGAGAGAGAAAATTGTACTTATTTAAGCACTTGTGGGAGCTTTGAGATCTAATATGTGATTATGTGAGTATCTAGATGAATTGATGAGAAAAATTTCAGGGGAGTGCATATTTTTAATGAGATTAATATGTTGGTATAGTTGGCTAATCTTTTGGTTCTACTTGATACATGTTTACAAGTGTTTTTAGAGTTTATAATTTGGTGAAGATAAGTACACATAATGTCTTCTATTTTGGGGACGTGGTTGATGTGTAGTGAGGCTTGGAGTCTTCATTTTTTGAGAGTTGAATATAGTTACAATGTTGGTGATGATTATGGTGTCATGGATGTTTATGTACACTTTTTTAGCACTAACACAACATGATCATGGATGTGGTTGATAGGTTGTAGTAATTTAATTGACTCATGATTATAGATGGTGTGGTTTAGTGTTAGGAGGTTATTCTTAGCTCTTGAATCCTTGTTTAGTTTCTTGGCTATAGTTACTTGATCTTCGCTTTTTTTTTTAATTAAATTTATGGATGATCTGGTTTTTGAGTCCTAAGATATATAAGCTACATTATTTTGTAATTGTAGTTTGTAGATTACTAATGTGATAGTTGCTTTTCATGTTATATTGTCTAAGGATATATGAGTTATGCAAATTTATGGGTTGGCTTTCCTTTTTATTGTAGTGGGATAAGTTAGTTGTGGATTGTCTATATCACGAGTCCTTTAAGTGTTGTAGATTTTGTTAGTTGACCTTGTTTATGATCATTTATGTATTGGTGTGTTGCATTGAGATGAGTATTACATTAAAGGAGTGCCTACATAGAAAATTGATTAGACTGATAGAATGGATTCTTATCGTGATGTCATGGATAACTTGGTTACACTAGATTTATAGTTACCTTTTGACAATGTGAGATCTTGGTTCTACTTTATTCTATAGAATTATTGGTATTGAATTTGAGTGCGTGTGTACCATGTGTGATCTTTAGATAGGAGATGACTATCTTGTTTTATTAGAAATTATGACATTTTGGTTAATCATGAAGGAATCTTAGAGTCTTTAGTTGAGGTATCAATTAATGAATTGTCAATTTTGATAGGGGATCTTTGGTTGAGAGGATGTTTGGTATTGTGTCTTAGTTTACTTTGGATACTAGTTGGATTTTTAACATGATATAGATGTTGTTGGGAGTAGGATATGCTCATTGGATCATATGATATTTTTTTGAGATTTTAGATCATGATGTCATGATGTGTTCCTAATTTTGAAAATGTGCAGTTGAAGCTTTGGTAGTGATCTATATTGTTCTCTTAGTTTTGAGCACATTGGTTATGTGCTTTAGAGCTTCATGGCAGTGTGGTATTGTGTCTTAGTTTACTTTGGTTGAGAGGATGTTTGGTATTGTGTCTTAGTTTACTTTGGATACTAGTTGGATTTTTAACATGATATAGATGTTGTTGGGAGTAGGATATGCTCATTGAATCATATGATATTTTTTTGAGATTTTAGATCATGATGTCATGATGTGTTCCTAATTTTGAAAATGTGCAGTTGAAGCTTTGGTAGTGATCTATATTGTTCTCTTAGTTTTGAGCACATTGGTTATGTGCTTTAGAGCTTCATGGCAGTGTAGTATTGAATTTGGAGCTTAACATGGTTTGATGGGTTTGACGTGCTCATGGATACTTGGAGGCTTGGGTGGGATAGATTTATCTTGAGTTTAGAGACATTCATTGATATAGTTACTCTTTGATGAGGTTTTAGTAGGAAGTTCAAGGATCCTTCAACTAGATAAGGATGTGATTTTGTGATGAACCTATAGAGGATGTTGTTCTCCAAGAGAGTCATTGTGGCTTAATGTATATTAGAGGAGAAATATCATTCCCCACTCTTGGTATACTTAGTGGATAATCATTTGAGAGGTATTTCCCATCTTTTTTTTATAGATGCATTATTTTTTATGCTATCTTTCCATGGATATGTATCTTAAACTATAATTGTGTAGTTCTAGAGGGTTCATTTGAGAAGTTTTTGACATGTTTATCTCCATATGCATATGAGTTTGATTTATGATTTCATTTATGAGTATTTTACGATATATTATTAGGATTAGTCTTACTTTGTGGAATGGATTTGAATTTTTTCTTCCTCATTTAGAGATACTTACATCCATGTTGGTTATATGAGCTATAAATTATTTGTTTATCTATAGGATTTAACAATTGAGTGTTGTTAAATATTTTTAGTTGGTGTTGTGAAGGAGATATTACTTGACACAGATTAGGAATTTGAGGTGTTGGTAGAAGGATACATTACATGATATGATTTATATGTTATGTTTTTTTTATGGAATGTTTTTGGAGGTTTGTGTTCACATGGTTTGGTATGGTGGACTTAGGAGAGTTTTTTTTTTTAGGCGAAAGTGGCAAGCCACTGATATATATATATATATATATATAAAAGATAACTAGTTCAAGAGCTCAATAGGGAAAGAATCAGGAAGAAAACCCTATATCCTTGCTCAGATATAATGGAGAAAGAGAAGAAAAATCTATAAGAAGGAACCCCTACAAAACTCATAGAGGCCACAATTGAGACTAGTGGAACAAGATAAACCAAGAGAACTCTTAAAAATGACCCCCACATCTGGTTATCATTGGTCTTGATAAATATAATTGAGGATGCCTAAGCACTACAGATTTGCCACAACTAGTTACTAGTGAGCATATGTGTATACCGGTCAAGTGTAGAAAAAGGAACGCAATAGGTTGAGTTATTCTAGAACTATAATTCCAGTATGCTACCCTTTTCATTGGTTCATAAGAGGCTCCATTACCGGTACAACATTGCAAATTTACTACATATCTCCACCATCAAATCTGTTACCAGTTACTGAAGAGACTAACACCTGCTACAGGTGGTGATGTGAAAAATCAGAACACTGACGTTGCTAGTTAGCAGATGGGAATACCAGACCATTGAGGAAAAAGCCAACAAAACTATATTATTATTCTAGAGCTTAAATACCAGAATGTTGATGTAACCGGTTGCGTTATACCAGAACTTAAATACCGATATGCAAACTTATTTACCAATTCACGAGAGAGCCCCCAATACCGGTAATACATAACTGAAATAGAAAATGATTCCCTTACTGGATCTGCAATGGCTTAATAGGCTGAACCAGTAGGCCCCAATCCTATATAAATCGACAAAATTACACCTCCATAAGCTGCAAACTCTAAGAAACCATCACCAACATTGACCAGCTGGTCCCTAAAACCAGTATGAGCATCAAGGATTACTTCTCCAATCATTGCGATCTCGACAAAAATCCATCACCAACATTGAGTGCAGTGAAGGTAGATATCAAGTCTTCAATCGATGAATAATGAATTTCATTGACTTGATCAAAGGAGAGCCGAGAAGGAGGAGAAACGTTGTTCACTTGCATAGAAACTTCATCACTCGCTATCACTACTAGAGAAATAACAAATGGCTCTATCTGCCCATGGTCATGACCTAAAATTGCTAGGATGGCATGCATTTTAGAGAAAATTTTACTTTTTAAATATGAATTTAAACTTCTCCCTACATTGCGGGCAGCAATTTGGAAGGGTCTCACATACTTCAGGGAAAGAGACCGCTTTATACTATCAAAGATTGTAGGAAATTCCTCATGTGTGAGCAGAAGTTGCCTGGGGAAAAGTCCACCAACTTTTGCCTGACCATTCCACAAATCATACTGGCAGATGGCATCAAAAATTTTATTATCGTTCAAATAATTTGCTTGAATTGTTTTATGAGTGATATTTTTCAAGGGAACCCAAGACTGCAGGAAATCTACTAAATTGGAAAGAAATATAGAACACAATTGGGAAGGAAAGATAAACCTTTTCTCCCATGGATAGAGTATTTCTTCCTCAATAATCCGCTTGATGCTTCATTTGTAATGTTGACAGGAGGTTTTGAAGACAATACTCATCTGGTCTTCAATGATATGATAATCAAAAGGCTTTTCCCAATCAACAACTAACACAAGCAATTTGTAGTTTCGTGGGGAGTAATCCATAATACAATAAAACAGGACAGACTATAGAGGCAAGAACATGCCGGTTATGAATGAAACCCAGTAATAACACTGTCTATCTTGAGATTCTCATACCCTGCCAAAATCATTTCAAATCTACATTTGCTATGAAATAATTAGCAAGTATGAGCAACATGATGTTGGCATTTGCATGAAGATTGCATTAATGATATGTTATGTTGTCATTCATGTCAATTAACCAGTAATGATATTGTTGATATTGTTGTAATATTGTTCTCTAAGTAGTAGGAATAATTTGTGGAGTGAACCAATATTGTTATATATTGGAGAGTTGAGCCGGTAACTGGTAAACCCTACCTGTTGTTTTTGATAAACCCTAACCGATTAAGTTTGGTGAAATGGTTATCTTGGTTTATGATCTAATGACGAGCGGCAATGATTATGACACGTATGATTATTGTATGAAGACAATTTCAAGTGATTTTGGCAAGTTGATGTAATGCTTTTTGTCTAGGGAATGAGCAAGTATATTGCATATAATGCAAAGCTCTTGATGAGTTACTAATTTTGACGAAGCGTAGATCAAGGTTTTCTTGATTGATGTGCAGAGATTGCTATGTAATCCAACGGTCATACTTGAACTGACTTGTTTGTAATCTTTATGAGAATTAAGTTTTTGTTGTGTTACCGACCTAATTGTTTTGTTTATAAGGTTAATAAAGTTGTTTAGTTTAAGAGTTGGCAAAGATCAGTTGAGTGTATGGTTGCTGAACTGGATGATGTATCTGTTGTTTGAGTAAAGGTAGATAGGACCATGAAAATGTTCTAATCAAGAAAGTGTTGTACTATTTAGACAGATCATAAAACTCCTATTGTTTTCTAACAATTACAGAAGAATTAAAATCCCCTAACCGGTTAAGCTCTAACAAGTTTGGTACTATTCAAATCCTCTAACAAGGTGATCGATTAGCTTGGATTTTTAAATCCTCTACCGAGGTCACTCCTTACAGGGTATTGCTTCTAACAAGGCATTGTAGTCAATCCCTTAACCGGGTGGTTCCTAACAGGCTCAGTTCTTAACAAGAATTTTGTAAAAGCTTTAACAGGCTTGACTCCTAACAGGGTGAACTTCAGAAGAGTTCAGATAGTTATCTTGTGAGTCTCATCTCACCATGGATTTTCCTATTTGGGTTTCCACATCAAAAATATTTGTGTCAAGTGGTGAAAGTTTTTGTGTCTATGTTCTTATGGTTGATTCACTTAACTACTTAACTAATTTGATAAGTTATGATAACCGGAAGCATTGAGAAATGAAGTTTGTTGACATATGAAAAATCATTTGGATGTCTATGAGTTTGAAGTTGTTTACTATTAATTTGTTGTAATAGTCAACCAGTTTATCTTATGATTTTTTATCTTGATAGTGGTATTACTTTGATAGTTCTAAGTTTACTTAGAGAGATTGATTTTTGAGATTGGTGAAGTTTGTATTAGTTTTTCTATCTACTAATTCACCCCCCCCTCAGTAGTTGACCAGATACTTATTCTTTCATCATACTATGAATTGGTATTAGAGCATATCAAGTCCTCTAAGGTCTAAGCCTAACAACTTGAGGTAAAGATCTTGTAGATCATGATGAAGAAGGAAGGTCCAAAGTTTAATAGAGAGAACTACAGGATATGGAGTGACAGAATGAAAATTTATAACAAGAGTCTGTGAAGCCAGTATTGGGAGCATGTCGATACTAAGCATGTTGATACTAAGTATGTTGCACCTACTGGGATGTTGACTGACGATCAGAGGAAAGAGAAACAAGAAAATCATCAAGCATTAGAGGCCATTATCAGTTATTTCTTTGATGCAGAGTATGTAGATGTTCATGGTCTAGAGACTGCATATGAGGTATGGAAAAAGCTTGAAGAGATTTATAGCAGTGATGAACATGTTAAGATTGATAAAGAAGAGAGTCTGAGAGGAAAGTTCAATGACATGCAGATGGTTGAAGGTGAGAATATCCAATAGTATGGTCAAAGGATAAAAGATATAGTCAGTGAAATTAAGAGTGCGGGAGATAAAGTGGAAGATGCCATAGTGATCAGTAAGGTATTGAGAAAATGGTATCAAATGGAAACTTTTCTGCAATGAGGACACCACAACAGAATGGTATCGTAGAGAGAAACAATCAATCAGTTGTTGAAGCTGCTAGGATGATGTTGATACAAGGAGGTGTAGCGAAATTTTTTTGGAGAGAAGCTGTCAGCACAACTATCTACACTATGAACCAAATTCTGGTAAAAAGAGGTAAGGACAAGACTCCTTATGAATATTTGTATGGAAGATAACTTGATGTTAGTTATTTCAAGATATTTGGAAGCAAATGTTTTATTAAAAGAGGTGATTATATTAGAAAATTTGAAGCTAAAAGTGATGAAGGTATATTTATTGGCTATTCCACCAAGAGTAAGGCCTACAAGTGTTTTAACAACCGGACATAGAGAATTATTGAGAGTGCTAATGTTCGAGTAGATGAATATCTTGAAGTTTCATAGGAAACCAGTTTGGAGAAAAAGAATGAAGATCCTTTCATTTTGTTTTTGGAACCAGAAACTGTGAAATCTAAAACCAGCAAAGCAAATACTGATGTATCAGTTCAACCAGAATAAATAAATTCAAATGAAGATGATGATAATGAAGAAGCTGAAATTGAAGATAATGATCATGTTATTCCAAGATGTGTGAGATTGAATCACAATCCTGAACATATTATTGGGGATAAGGATGTTGGAGTACTAACCAGAAGAAGAATCAGAGAGAATTCTTGCATGATCTCCACTATTGAACCAAGAACTGCTAAGGAAAAATTTGGTGATGATCATTGGGTTAAAGTTATGGAGGAGGAATTAGATCAAATTGAGAAGAACAAAACGTGGACCCTAGTACCTTGAATGGTAAATTAAAATGTGATAAGTACTAAGTGGGTATTCAGGAACAAGTTGAATGAAGATGGTGTTGTAGTTTGCAACAAAGCTAGGTTGGTTTACAAAGGTTATGCACAAGAGGCAGGAGAAGATTATGGTGAGACTTTTGCACCAGTGGCAAGACTGGAAGGTGTCAGAACTTTACTTGTATTTGCAACACATAAGAAATTCAAGGTATACTAGATGGATGTTAAGTTAGGATTTTTGAATGGGATACATGAAGAAGAAGTATACATTGAGCAACCAGATGGTTATGCTTTGACTGCTAAGTAAGACATGGTATGCAGATTGCATAAGGTTTTATATGGATTAAAGCAGACACCAAGAGAATGGTACAAAGGGCTTCATACACATCTGATGAAGATAGGCTTTCTCATAACCAATGATGATAGTAACATATATCTCAAATCTGAAGGAGATAAAATATTGGTCAATGAAGTTTTTGGGGATGATATCATATTTGGAGGTAATGATGACATAAGCAATAGTTTTGCAAATATGTCTTTAGTGGGAGAAATAAAAAAATTCACAGGCTTGCAAATACAACAAATGAAGAATGGTATTTTCATCACACAGTCTAAGTATGTGAAAGAGGTCTTGAAGACATTTGGCATGAGTGAATGTAAACCAGTTGGGACACCAATGGTAATAGGTTGTAAGTTGTCTAAGGAAGATGAATCCACAGTTGTTGATGAGAAGTAATACAGGTCAAAGATTGGAAAATTTCACTATCTTGTTCACAGCAGACCAGATATAGCTCATGCAGTCAGCATAGTTGCTAGATTCTAGAATAATCCTAAGGAAACACATTTAATAGCAACCAAGAGGATTTTTAGATATTTGAAAGGTACTGTTGACTATGGATTATGGTATCCATATGGAGGAAATTTTGACTTGAAGGTGTACACAGATGCAGATTGGGTAGGAATTGTTGATGACTGGAAAAGCACAACCGGTGGAGCATTTTTTCTGGGAGGAATAATTGTTTCATGGAGTAGTAAGAAGCAGAGTTGTTCATCACAATCTACTGTTGAAGCTTTGTATGTTGCAGCTTACATGAATTGTACTTAGGCTATCTGGATGAGGCACATTTTGGAAGGTTTTAAGATGAAGATTTCAGAACCTATAAAGATTTTATGTGATAATAAAAGTTCCATAAATATTTCCAAGAACCCTGTTTTGAATGCACGAACCAAGCATATTGAATTCAAGTATCGTTAATTGAAGGAAAAAGTGCAGAGTAAAGATGTGATCTTGGAGCAAGTTTCTATGAAGGAGCAACTTGCATATATCTTTACCAAACCTCTGCCTAAGACTACTTTTGAGTATCTTAGAAGTCAGATGGGAGTCGTACCCCTTCACGAGGTCAGTTAAGAATGATGAAGATTACATCAATCCCAGAGCTACTAGCAGAATTTTATAGAAGGATTGGTGTAGAAGTGGAGTTATTCCACAGGGGGAGCATCAAGTTGAAGATTGTTGATGTTGCACAATGAGAGTTGATATTATATGTTGTACTTTCAATTTAGCATTGTTGTCAAAGGGGGAGAAGAATTATGTGATTATGGGAGAAGAACCAGTGACAAACTAAAGATATGGGGAGCATGGTGAATACTTGGCAATGTAAACTAGGATTCCTATTCACAATCACAACAACAATAATTGGTATTGATATTTGTATTGCCATAAATGCCAAAGGGGGAGATTGTTGGGATTTGCATGAAGATTGCATTAATGATATGTTATGTTGTCATTGATGTCAATTAACCAGTAATGCTATTTTTGATATTCTTGTAATATTGTTCTATAACTAGATGAGTTGGCAAAGATCGGTTGAGTGTGTGGTTGCCTAATCGGATGATGTATTTGCAGTTTGAGTAAAGGCAGATAGGAGCATGAAAAGGATTTGATCAAGCAAGTGTAGTGCTATTTAGATAGATCAGTAAACTCTTGTTGTTTTCTAACAGTTACAACATAATTGAAATCCCCTAACCGGGTAAGCTCTAACAAGCTTGGTACTATTCAAATCCTCTAACAAGGTGATCCATTAGCTTGTATTTTTAAATCCTCTACCGAGGTTACTCCTTATAGGGTATTGCTTGTAAAAAGGCATTGTAGTCAATCCCTTAACCAAGTGGTTCCTAACAGGATCGGTTATTAACAAGACTTTTGTAAAAGCTTTAACAAGCTTGGCTCCTAATAGGGCGAACTTCAGAAGAGTTTGGATAGTCATCTTGCGAGTCTCATCTCACCATGGTTTTTCCTATTTGGTTTTCCACGTAAAAAATATTTGTGTCAAGTGGTGAGTGGTTATGTTCTTGTGGTTGATTTAATTAACTACTTAACTACTTTGATAAGTTATGATAACCAGAAGCATGGAGAAATGAAGTTTGTTGACATATGAAAAAGCATTTGGATGTTTATAAGTTTGAAGTTGTTTACTATTAATTTGTTGTAACAGTCAACGGGTTTATCTTATGAGTTTTTATCTTGATAGTGGTATTACATTGATAATTCTAATTTTACTTTGAGAGATTGATTTTTGAGATTGGTGACATTTGTATTAGTTTTTCTATCTACTGATTCACCCCCCCCACTTAGTAGTTGACCAGATACTTATTCTTTCATCATACCATCAATTAGTATTAGAGCATATCGGGTCCTCTAAGGTCTAAGCCTAACAACTTGAGGTAAATATCTTGTAGATCATGATGAAGAAGGAAGGTCCAAAGTTTAATAGAGAGAACTATAGGATATGGAGTGACAGAATGAAAATTTATATCAAGAGTGGGAAGCCAGTATTGGGAGCATGTCGATACTAAGTATGTTGCACCTACTGAGATCTTGATTGATGATCAGAAGAAAGAGAATTAAGAAAATCATCAAGCATTAGAGGCCATTATCAGTTCTTTGTCTGATGCAGAGTATGTAGATGTTCATAGTCTAGAGACTGCATATGAGGTATGGAAAAAAATTGAAGAGATTTATAGCGGTGATGAACATGTTAAGATTGCTAAAGAAGAGAGTCTAAGAGGAAAGTTCGATGACATGCAAATGGCTGAAGGTGAGAATATCGAGTAGTATGGTCAAAGGATAAAAGATATAGTCGATGAAATTAAGAGTGCAAGAAGTAAAATGGAAGATGCCATAGTGATCAGTAAGGTACTGAGAACCCTGGTACTGGTCTATGCTATCCGAGTTGCAGCCATTCAAGAGCTAAAGTCCATTGATAAAACTAAGGTAACTCTTAACTCCATCATGGCAAGCTTACTGCTTTTGAATTAAATGGTTATGATGGTAGTGTACAGAAATCCGAGTCTGCATTTAGAGCTTCTATTTCTAACCCATTTGTGACGAAAAGTAGATATGCTAGTCACAGTTATGAATCTAGATCCAACAAAGAAGTTGATGATGAAGATAGTTTAGTTGAGCTTGAAGCATTGTTGGCCAAGCGGTTGCCTAGAGGTATAGGTAAATATAGAGGTAAATTACCTTTGAAATGTTTTGCAAGCAACAAGATTGGATACATAGCCCCTAACTATCATAATGGTGATAATAAGCACAAGCAAGAGAAATTCAAGAAGTATAAAGGTAAAGGCAAAAGAGATTGTCTTATTGTTGTTGATGGTGAAATCACTGATGAAGAATCTGATGGTGATGCTATTCAAGACATTGTGTTTGTATCCATTAAAGAAGAGATATCATAACAAAAGGCATTAGTATCCAGGATGGATAACTCTGATGATTGGATCATTGATAGTGGTTGTCCACATCACATGACCGATGATCAGAGAAAATTTCTTTCTTTGGAGGAATTTGATAGCGGAGTTGTAAGATTTGGTAATGACTCATCTTGCATGGTTAGAGGTAAGGGAACTATTTCTCTTAATGGAAAGAGCAGTGTAGATGATGTGTACTGGGTTGAAGGTTTAAAGCACAATCTTTTGAGTGTGGCACAACTCAATGACAGAGGATACCCATTAGACTTTAAGAATGATATGTGCAAAATCTATAGCAAAAAAGGTGAACTGATTGCAAGAAAACTAAAGGTAACTTGTTTCACCTTAATCATAAAGTCAACAACTGTATAATTGCAAATATAGATGATAGTTGGCTTTGACATAGGAGATTTTGTCATATAAAATTTGATAACATTATTAAAGTGAGTAAGTCCAAGACAGTGAGAGGTTTGCCTCATTTGGACAAACTGGTTAATGCTCTATGTAAGGAGTGTTAGTTGGGAAAAATGTCATCCTTAACTTTCAAGAGAAAATCTTTTTCAGCGAAACATTTGTTAGATTTAGTTCATACAGTGGACCAATAAGGACAAAAAGTATTCAAGGTGACAGATATTTTATGATCTTCACAAATGATTGCTCAAGGATGATGTGGGCCACATTCTTGAAGGATAAGACTGAATCTTTTGGTAAGTTCAAGTCATTAAGGGCCTTAGATGAGAAGGAGAGCAGTAAGAAGATAAAGCGTCTGAGGAGAAACCAAGGTGGTGAATTTACTTTTGAGGAATTCACTAGGTATTGTGAAGAAAATGGTATCAAACGACAACTTTATACATTGAGGACACCACAACATAATGGTATCATAGAGACAAACAATTGGCCAGTTGTTGAAGCTGCTAAGATGATGTTGATACAAGGAGGTGTAGTGAAATTTTTATAACTATCTACACTATGAACCAGATTCTGGTAAAATGAGGTAAGGTCAAGACTCCTTATGAATATTGGTATGGAAGATCACCCGATGTTAGTTATTTCAAGATATTTCGAAGCAAATGTTTTATTAAAAGAGGTGATTATATTAACTAATTTGAAGCTAAAAGTGATGAAGGTATATTTCTTGGCTATTCCACCAAGAGTAAGGCCTACAAGTGTTTTAACAACCAGACACAGAGAATTATTGAGAGTGCTAATGTTCGAGTGGATGAATATCCTTAAGTCACTGAGGAAACTAGTTTGGAGAAAAAGGATGAACTACCTTTAATTTTGTTTTTGGAACCAGAAACTGTGAAATCTGAAACCAACAAAGCAAATACTGATGTACCAGTTCAACCAAAACAAATAAATTCAGAAAAAGATGATGATAATGAAGTAGTTGAACCTAAAGATAATGATCATGTTATTCCAAGATATGTGAGACTGAATCACAATCTTGAACATCTTATTTGGGATAAGGATGTTGGAGTACTAACTAGAAGAAGAATCAAAGAGAATTCTTGCATGATCTCCACTATTGAACCAAGAACTGCTAAGGAAGCATTTGGTAATGATCATTGGGTTAAAGCTATGGAGGAGGAATTAGATCAAATTGAGAAGAACAACTCATGGACCCTAGTACCCTGACCGGTAAATAAAAATGTGATAGGTACTAAGGGGGTATTCAGGATTAAGTTGAATGAAGATGGTGTTGTAGGTCACAATAAAGCTATCTTGGTTTGCAAAGGTTATGGACAAGAGGAAGGATAAGATTATGGTGAGACTTTTGCGCTAGTGGCCATACTAGAAGGTGTCAGAACTTTACTTTCATTTGCAGCACATAAGAAATTCAAGGTATACCAGATGGATGTTAAGTCAACATTTTTGAATGGGATACTGGAAGAAGAAGTATACATTGAGCAACCAAATGGTTATGCTTTGACTTATGATAAAGACATGGTATGTAGATTACACAAGGCTTTATATGGATTAAAGCAGGCACCGAGAGCATGGTATGAAAGGCTTCATACACATCTGATGAAGATAGGCTTTTTGAGAACCAGTGATGATAGTAACATATATCTAAAATCTGAAGGAGATAAAATACTGGTCAATGAAGTTTTTGTAGATGATATCATATTTGGAGGTAATGATGACATGAGCAATAGTTTTGCAGATGAAATGAAAAATGAGCTTGAAATGACTTTAGTGGGAGAAATAAATTTTTTCATAGGCTTGTAAATACAACATGTTGTTCCCAAATTCTGATTCCTTCTTATCTCTTGTGAGAAATTTACAACTCTGTCTGCAAAAGAGAGATCAAGGAAAAGGAACTTCAGAGCAACATATGACAAGATTTTTTGAACCTTCTACACTTCAAACTTTTCCAAAGTTCAGGTGGTTATACCTCTTGTGAACTGAATTCACACTACAAAAATAGATCCATGGTAAACCAGTTTGAAAACCAATGAATCTTATCGCCTTTAAACTAACTGAAACAAAGAATTAAGGCTTACGCTCATGTTCAGTGTTGACCTACAAGATATGTAAAAGATAACTACAATTGATACCAGTGCCTTATCCAAGCCACAGAGTCATCTAAGTTTAAACAATAATCCCTCAATTAGAAATCTCCACAAATCTCATCACCTCGACTTCTATAAACCCCACATACGCTTGAAATATATAAAATTTTATCCTTATTAAAATAGAAAGCATTCATCAGATTCAAAGTTCCAAACAAATAATTCACTGACAAAGATATTTCCTGTGTATTTAATTTCCCTCCTGAAGAGAAAAGATAAGAAACACATCTATAAAAGATTGCATTACAACCCATGCTCAAATGAATAACCCTGAATCACTCAAATTGAGACCAGTAAATATTTTGCAAGAAAACCAAAAGACAACACAGATTGTAGGCTCAAAATTGATGGTCTGTATATTGATATTAATTTCAGAAAAGATTAAAAAAATATTAGAGTTTTCTCCATAAGACTAGAAAAATCCCACATATATTTCTGCAGAGTTTTCTTACAGTTTCTTGTGATCCCTTTTTCTACAGTCCTGGTATCCATTTATAACAACATGGATGCATAAAAAGCTTTAGAATTCTCTAGGAAAATTTGTTACAACTATGCTTTGTTTCAAAAAGAAGTTACAAGTCTCTTTCTGTCTCAGGAGCCTTTTCAGTTGGTAACTCTTTGGCAATATCCTCTAACTGTCCTAGAGCATCTTCCAACTGTTCTGGAGCATCTTCTTCCTGCACCGCATATTTTTTGGACCGCTCTTGAAAAACATCATCAGTAGGCCATGAGTAGCCAATAATCTTTTTCTTCAACTTTAATAGCTTTTTCCAAGAGTTCCTTATTTTCCTCACTTCTGACTCCAAGAAACCATAATATGATTTGATCTTTTCTATTTCCTCAATTGTTTTAACAAAAAGTGAGGTGTAATCTTTATTGATTATTACATTTACCCTTAGAGATAGATTAGCTCCTAACTCATCCAACCATACCCATTTGTCCTTTATCTAATTTTGGTAGACAAAACCTCCAAGAAACAGTTCAAATTTGTGATCAATATACTCCTTTCTATATAAATTAGCCTTCCTTGCCACATTAGCTTTCCCTTCTGCCAGCTTTGTCAAACCTTTGGTCAATTCACATGTGGATTTGATAGTGGCATCGGATCCGGCTTCATCATAAGATAGACACATGAATTCTAAATCTACTTCCCTCGGGATCCACTTATTTAGAATAGGCTCTAGAATGACCTTGTCCTCATTTAACTCACAAAGAGTGTCAAAAATTCTCTTCATATTTATATGTACCATGGGAGCATCAATGGTATCAACAAAACTCAAAATTATAGCTTTTATCTTGTCCTCATACTTATTTGCAAATAAGGCTTGAGCCTGTTTCAACTTTTCCAATTCATGTTGATAAGTCTCAGCTGGTTGAAAAACAGAAGGCATAGGAGAAGGAGGGAATTCTATGATGGGACTAGTAGGTGGGGGCCTTGCTAGAGAAGAAGAAATTGCCAAGGTAGAGGACTCACCTCCTTCGTATTGTCCCATCAGCTGACTTTGAAGTTTGGCAATGATAGTGTCCTTGCTCGCTACCTCCTTTTTGGCTTCATTATAAGCCTTTAGAATTGTTTCCAAATTAATTTGAAGACCAGCCTTTTCTTTTTCTTCCTTCTCTGCTACTACTACATTGAACTTAGCAGTCTCTAAAATAGTACTAGTTGCTTCCACCACCCCTGTATCCTGAACTCTTCTAACTATCATAGCTCCTTGAAGGTTAGACTGTGAGGTATCTTTCCTTCTTCTACCTTCATCTCTTTTAAGAGACCACATAACCAGAGCAGCGTCATCTTTGCTGAATACCACTCCCTTCATTGGCTTAGTTTCCTTTCTGACCACTTCAAGAACCAATGCATCAGCTATATCCCATTTAGGGAGGATTAGCACACCAGCCTTATCCACCATCTCTCTTCCAACCTCAAGAGTCATAGCTTTGAACTCAGCCATCATTTCTTGTTTAACCTCTTCCTCCACTTGGGCTGCATCCTTGAGATGTTGTTCATTTACCCTTTGCTCACATATGATCTTGAATTGATCAATATTTTGCTTCCATAGAAACTGCATAAAAGCTCCTGATGTGACAAAATTGCTGTCAACTAGGAATTCTTCACTAGCTTGTTTGACAATAATGTCCAATTCTTTTCCCTGTAGCTCACCATCAGTTACACCCATTTCAACACAGGGTGGCTCCTTTGGCATTCCTTCTTGAGTCTCATTATAGGTGTAAGCAATTTCACCTAGACTCCCCAATTGTATCAATTGCTCAGCCACCGCTTGCTCATCTCCTATATGAATAGGGGACTAAGATGGAGAGTACTGAGGGTCATCAGTTTCAATTTATTTACTTGTCCTCTACCTCTTAGGAGAATCCTTAATCTCAATAATATCTTCAATGGCCCTTTTTCCTCTAGAAGTAGAAGGTTCACCTATTACTGGCATCATTACAGTATACTTAGATCTCTTGTGCATTATATAATCACCGGGTGGAATAGCCTTAGCAAAGGTAGGCTTGGCTAGGACCAATTTAGCCCTGTCAAGATCATTCTGCATTATGGCTTCTCTCTTCTCCTTCAGGGTTTGCATTAAATTCTCAAAATAAAGAATTAAGAATTTAATCTTTTCCTCAAATGGGGTAAAACTAGAAAGGCGATCATAATTAGAATCAAATTGGTGGATAAAAACAAGGGCTCTTTTGTATGCAACCCACTTTTCTTTTCTTAGCTCCTGCTCATCTAAACTGAATTCATTCCTGATCAAATCTTCAGGTAACTGAAATTGATGAGGCCCGATCTTAAATGCTGCCCTCTTTTTGAACATTCTATTGAAGAAATATTCAGGATCGACACACCTTGATATTGTAGTTGATAACATGTATGGTGTAAATAATTCTTCAAAGTACTTCCATCCACCTTTGGTTATTACAAAATGATGAGCCATGGTGATGGTTGGGAAAATTGTCCCTTTACCCCTGTTAGTCAGTTCGACTTTCTGCACTCCTCCTATCTATCTCAACACCTCTGCAATCCCTATCTTCAATGGAACCTAATAAGGCAGTAGGTAGGGGGTTCCTCTGAAACCATATACTCTCAAAATAGTAGAAACAGGATATAGATACATATCTCCCTAGTTATGAACAATCTTGATATCCTCTGCAAACTCTTTGGGCCTAAGGAATTCCAAAAGAGCCTTGGGAATCCTAGGGTTTTCTGCACACAAGAGAACTCTAATTTTAGATGCAAAGCATCTATCAAACTTCAGATAACTTGCATCCTCTCTATCCCAAGATAAAACAATACTCCACAATTGCACTGGCATCTCCTCTTTATCCTTGACCTTAACCAGGTCCAGCTCTTTTGCGAAATAATCAGCCCCTTTGAATAGAAACATATGCATCAACAAGGAATACCATCCAAATGGCTTGTCTACCTTACCATTCTTAATTCCCACTAGGCCTGCATGGATAGCATCAGAGAGGAAAGGAGCAAAGTCAAATGTTATGGCTAGGGAAGGGTTCAAAATTTGGGAAATCATTAACATATAATGGACGGGCATGTTTTTCTCAGCATCTTCTCCAAAAATTTGACATAGTGTCTAGTACACACCCTTAGCTCTCAAGGTAAATAAATTCAGGGAAAATGGCTCCATTGTGCTAGGGCCTACAACTGTTAATCCCCCTATTTTGACAAAAATTCTCTCAATGGGCCACTCCTAAGATGATCTCTTTGGGCATTGTAAACTTGGGTTAATGCCTCAAAATCAATAGGCTCAAGATAGCTAGAAGCTTCACTAAGCTTGAAGACATTCCTAAATTCATCATCTTTGATTTCAACAAGGGCTGATCCCTTTATGTTTCTAATGCATCTGGCAGCAGGGTCATAACTTTGTGCGATAAGCGTCAACAAATCAACGTCCATGAACAACCTAGGGACCATGAGTTTCCCTACATCTAAATCCCAGATACTATTCATAGGGGAAGGGGCATGTCTCTGACCAAAACCCACCTTAAACAAACTGAGACCAGATATCCCTATTTTAGGGTCCCTCAACCAATTTCCTTTATCATATAAATCATCCCCGATTTTCAAACGGGGGTTTTTTGGCACTAACTCCTTGGCCCTACCCTCGACATTGGTTGACATGGTTAACTGCTCAAGAAAGTCATCACAAATATTTTGATACTAGTAATTTACCTTCCCTGTTAATTCTCTTCTAGGTCCCATTTTAGGAGTATGCAACTAAGCCAATTATCAATCAAAGCAATCTTCTAACAGGACAAGACCACAATTCAACAATCTTTAAGCAATGGGTAAACAAAGAGCAAGAGAACCTGATTTTGGTTTGCAAACTTCTGCTCTGCACCAGCTCTCTCTCTACAACTTCTTCTATGAAATGATACCCTCATTCAATTGATGCAGGGATATATAAAACAATTTGGCTCCTTAACTGCGACATTAACACCACATGCTTCGGCCGTCCCTTCAGAATTGAATTCATGAAAGAATTCAAAAATTTGGCTCCAACGGATCAAAATTGCTCTAAGTGTTTTTCATTTTTCTCTTTCGCTGTTTCGGAAAGCGTAAAGCTCTTGCATGTTCATCTAGCGAAAAGACGCCAACCGTTGGATCAGATAGGACTTGCACCACTTTTACCCTTTTGACTCTTCCTTTCTTGGCAACAGGATGAAAATCCTTTCGCTATTTCATGATGGGTAACCATCGTGCATCTTGACCTCACAAAGCTACACTAGCCATCCGATCAAGGGAAACTTGATTGATCTTTACGTTGTCCTAACCTGGTGGTTTATATCACTAACCGCACTCAAAATGGTTAACGCTAACCATTTTCTCCATTTCGCAAACGCTAACCATCATGCATTTAAAGGCTATGAAATAACACCCGCCGTTAGATCCTTCTTGAGATGTCCTTCCTTTAACAACCTGTTAGAACTAGCAGACGTGGGCCCTCTGAATCAGTGCCATTCACTTTCACATTCGATCCCTCTTGAACTGACGTGTCAACTTCCTACTCACTGAAAGACTTCAACGGGATCCTCTTCTGAAATGCCACCTGTGCCTGACAGGTCACCTCTTTGTCTTCAGTTTATATCATTCTGTTTGTTGGGCCCACCACTTGGTCACCAAGTTTGTTCTTTAATTTATGTGATCTAGAGGACACATGTAACCTTTTGATTTGCAATCCCTACCTTCTGGACTGCTCACTTGGAATGCCATGTCATTTCACCATTTCGTGAAAACTAACTCTCAAGCATCTTTGGGTTACGAATCAATGCAGGTTGTTGATTATTCTCTGAACCACTCATTCTTTACTCGTTTGAAAACCTGCCGGCTTCAGGGACCCACCACAACCTTTCGCTATTTTGCAATAGTTAAAACACGTGCACTTTGATCTCATGAAATAACGAGGGCCATCTGATCATATAGAACATGATCGGTCTTTAATCTTCAGACGAAGCTTGGACATTGGGCCCACCAAACCCTTTTGCTATTTCGCGAAGGGTAAAACTCGGTTATCTTTATCTCGCGAAACAACGCGAGCCGTCAAATCTCATAGACTTGCACTATTGTTACTCTTTCTACTAACCATTTCACCTGGGCCCACCATCTTTTTGCCATTTCGCAACTTGTAAACCACAAGCATCTTTAGGCTACGAATCAACGCGGGTCATTGATCTCTTTCCAAACCAATTTCCCTTTAGCCAAGAAATAAGTTCTCATCGCTGGGTCCCGCCAAACCTTTTCGCTACTTCGCAATAGGTAACTTTCAGGCATTTTGAGTTCGTGAATCCACGCGGGCCATCCGATTGACTGAGAGTTGCATGATAATTACAAGGCCCGATGATCATTTATAAAAGGCAATTTAAAGGCGAATAAAAATTAAAACATTTAAAAGGACCGCCGAGGTAAAAACAACGGGGGCAACACTTTGCATGACAAAAGGACCCATTACTTAAGTGAATAAAGTAACACAGAAATAGAAACCAAAGGTTTTTTTAAAAATATTAAAGCGACTTAAAACCTAAACCCTGAATACCTTAGGACTTAAAACAATTTTGAAGCAAATAGGGCATACCAAACTCAAAATTTTCAAAAACCTAGCCAATTATGGATTGAGAACATCCATTTTTAAAACAGTGATAACACAACAAATGAAGAATGGTATTTTCATCACATAGTCTACGTATGTGAAAGAGGTCTTGAAGACATTTGGCATGAGTGACTGTAAACTAGTTGGGACACCAATGGTTATAGGTTGTAAGTTGTCAAAGGAAGATGAATCCACAATTATTGATGAGAAGGAATAAAGGTAAATGGTTGGAAAATTGCACTATGTTGTTCACAACAGACCAGATATAGCTCATGCAGTCAGCATAGTTGCTAGATTCCAGAAGAATCCTAAGGAAACACATCTGATAGAAACTGAGAGTATTTTTTAGATATTTGAAAGGTACCTCTTGACTATGGATTATGGTATCCATATGGAGGAAATTTTGACTTGAAGGTGTACAAATATGTAGATTGGGCAGGAAATGTTGATGACCGGAAAAGCACAACCGGTGGAGCATTTTTTCTGGGAGGAAGAATTGTTTCATGGAGTAGTAAGAAGTAGAGTTGTACATCACAATCTACTTCTGAACCTGAGTATGTTGTAGCTTACATGAATTATACTCTGGCTATCTAGATGAGGCACATTTTGGAAGGTTTCAAGATGAATATTTCAGAACCTATAAAGATTTTATGTGATAATACAAGTGCCATAAATATTTCCAAGAACCCTATTTTGAATGCATGAACCAAGCATATTGAATTGAATTATCATTACTTGAGGGAAAAATTGTTGAGTAAAGATGTGATTTTGGAAGATGTTTCTACCAAGGAGCAGCTTGCAGGTATCTTTACTAAACCTCTGCCTAAGACTACTTTTGAGTATCTTAGAAGTCAGCTAGAGGTCGTAACCCTTCATGAGGTCAGTTAAGCATGATGTAGATTACATCAGTCCTAGAGCTACTTGCAAAATTTTATAGAAGGATTGGTGTAGAAGTGGAGTTATTCCATAGGGGGAGCATCAAGTTGCAGGTTGTTGATGTTGGACAGTGAAATTTGACATTACATGTTCTACTTTCAATTTGGCATTGTTGTCAAAGGGGGAGAAGAATTATGTGATTATGGGAGAAGAACCAGTGACAAGCTAAAGACATGGAGAGCATGGTGAATACTTGGCAATGTAAACCAGGATTCTTATTCACAATCACAACAACAATCAATGGTATTGATATTTGTATTGCCATCAATGCCAAAGGGGGAGATTGTTGGCATTTGCATGAAGATTGCATTAATGATATGTTATGGTTTCATTGATGTCAATTAACCAGTAATGATATTGTTGATATTGTTATAATATTGGTCTGTAACCAATAGGAAGAATTTGTGGAGTGAACCAGTATTGTTATATATTGGAGAGTTGAACCAGTGATCGGTAAACCCTACTAGTTGTTTTTGATAAACCCTAACTGATTAAATTTGGTGAATTGGTTATATTGGTTTATGATTTGATGATGAGTGGCAATGATTATGACACATATGATTATTGTATGAAGACAATTTCAAGTGATTTTGGCGAGTTGATGTAATGGTTTTGGTCTAGGGAATGAGCAAGTATATTGCATATAATGCAAAGCGCGTGATGAGTTACTAAGTTCAATGAAGTGGCGATCAAGGTTTTCTTGATTGATGTGCAAAGATTTCTATGTAATCCAACGGTCATACTCGAACCAACTTGTTTGTAATCTCTATGAGAATTAAGTTTTTGTTGTGTTATCGACCTAATTGATTTGTTTTTAAGGTCTATAAAGTTATTTAGTTTAAGAGATGGCAAAGAGATGGTAAAGATCAGTTGAGTGTGTGGTTGCCGAACCAGATGATGTATCTATAGTTTGTGTAGAGGTAGATAGGAGCATGAAAAGGATCTAATCAAGCAAGTGTAGTGTTATTCAGACAGATCAACAAACTCCTGTTGTTTTCTAACAATTACAACAAAATTGAAATCCCCTAACTGGGTAAGCTCTAAAATCTTGGTACTATTCAAATCCTCTAACAAGGTGATCCATTAGCTTGGATTTTTTAATCCTCTACCGAGGTTACTCCTTATAGGGTATTGCTTCTAACAAGGAATTGTAGTCAATCCCTTAATTGGTGGTTCTTAACAAGACTTTTTTAAAAGCTTTAACAGGCTTGGCTCCTAACATGGCGAACTTCAGAAGAGTTCAGATAGTTATCTTGTGAGTCTCATCTCACCGTGGTTTTTCCTATTTAGTTTTCCACGTCAAAAATATTTGTGTCAAGTGGTGAGTGGTTATGTTCTTATGGTTGATTTACTTAACTACTTAACTACTTTGATAAGTTATGATAGCCAGAAGCATTGAGAAATGAAGTCTGTTGACATATGAAAAGCATATGGATGTTTATAAGTTTGAAGTTGTTTACTGTTAATTTGTTGTAATAGTCAATTGGTTTATCTTATGAGTTTTTATCTTGACAATGGTATTACATTGATAGTTCTAAGTTTACTTTGAGATATTGATTTTTGAGATTGGTGAAGTTTGTATTATTTTTTCTATCTACTGATTCACCCCCCTCTCAGTAGTTGACCGGATACTTATTCTTTCATCATACCATCAATTGGTATCAGAGGATATTAGGTCCTCTAAGATCTAAGCCTAACAACTTGAAGTAAAGATTTTATAGATTGTGATGAAGAAGGAAGGTCCGAAGTTTAATAGAGAGAACTATAGGATATGGAGTGACAGAATGAAAATTTATATCAAGAGTCAGGGAAGCCAATATTGGGAGCATGTCGATACTAAGTATGTTGCACCTACTGGGATGTTGACTAATGATCAGAAGAAAGAGAAATAAGAAAATCATCAAGCATTAGTGGCCATTACCAGTTCTTTGTCTGATGTAGAGTATGTAGATGTTCATGGTCTAGAGACTGCATATGAGGTATGGAAAAAAATTGAAGAGATTTATAGCGGTGATGAACATGTTAAGATTGCTAAAGAAGAGAGTCTAATAGGAAATTTTGATGACATGCAAATGGCTAAAGGTGAGAATATCGAGTAGTATGGTCAAAGGATAAAAGATATAGTCGGTGAAATTAAGAGTGCATGAGGTAAAGTGGAAGATGCCATAGTGAGTAGTAAGGTACTGAGAACCCTGCTACTAGTCTATGCTATCCGAGTTGCAGCCATTCAAGAGATAAAGTCCATTGATAAAACTAAGGTAACTCTTAACTCCATCATTGGCAAGCTTACTACTTTTGAATTAAATGGTTATGATGGTAGTGTACAGAAATCCGAGTCTGCATTTAGAGCTTCTATTTATAACCCATTTGTGAGGAAAAGTAGATATGCTAGTCATAGTTATGAATCCAGATCCAATAGAGAAGCTGATGAGGAAGATAGTTTAGTTGAGCTTGAAGCATTGTTGGCCAAGCAGTTGCCTAGAGGTATAGGTAAATATAGAGGTAAATTACCTTTGAAATGTTTTGCATGCAACAAGATTGGACATATAGCGGCTAACTATCATAATGGTGATAATGAGCACAAATGAGAGAAATTCAAGAAGTCTAAGAGTAAAGGCAAAAGAGATTGTCTTATTGTTGTTGATGGTGAAATCACTGATGAATAATCTGATGGTGATGGTAATCAAGACATTGTGTTTGTATCCATTAAAGAAGAGATATCAGAACAGAAGGCATTAGTATCTAGGATGGATAACTCTGATGATTGGATCATTAATAGTGGTTGTCCACATCACATGACTGATGATCAGGGCAAATTTCTTTCTTTGAAGGAATTTGATGGTGGAGTTGTAAGATTTGGTAATGACTCATCCTACATGGTTAAAGGTAGGGGAACTATTTCTCTTAATGGAAAGAGTAGTGCATATGATGTGTATTGGGTTGAAGGTTTAAAGCACAATCATTTGAGTGTGGCACAACTCAATGGCATAGGATACTCATTGGAGTTTAAGAATGATATGTGCAAAATCTATGACAACAAAGGTGAACTAATTGTAAATGGGAAGAAAACTAAAGGTAACTTGTTTCACCTTAATCCTAAAGTCAGAAACTATATAATTACAAAGATAGATGATAGTTGGCTTTGACATAGGAGATTTTGTCATATAAACTTTGATAACATTATTAAAGTGAGTAAGTCCAAGATAGTGAGAGGTTTGCCTCAGTTGGACAAACCGGTTAATACCTATGTAAGGAGTGTCAGTTGGGAAAGATGGCATCCTTAACTTTCAAGAGAAAATCTTTTTCAGCGAAACATTTGTTAGATTTGGTTCATACAGATCTTTGTGGACCAATAAGGACAAAAAGTATTCAAGGTGACAAATATTTTATGATCTTCATAGATGATTGCTCAAGGATGATGTGGGTCACATTCTTGAAGGATAAGACTGAAGATTTTGTTAAGTTCAAGGCATTAAGGGCCTTAGCTGAGAAGGAGAGAAGGAGAGCGGTAAGAAGATAAAGTGTCCGAGGAGAAACCAAGGCAGTGAATTTACTTCTGAGGAATTCACTAGGTATTGTGAAGAAAATGGTATCGAATGATAACTTTCTACACCGAGGACACCACAACAGAATGGTATTGCAGAGACAAACAACCAGTTAGTTTTTGAAGCTGCTAGGATGATGTTGATACAAGGAGGTGTAGCGAATTTTTTTTGGAGAGAAGCTGTCAGCACAACTGTCTACATAATGAACTAGATTCTGGTAAAATGAGGTAAGGACAAGACTCCTTATGAATATTGGTATGGAAGATCACTTGATGTTAGTTATTTCAAGATATTTCGAAGCAAATGTTTTGTTAAAAGAGGTGATTATATTAACTAATTTGAAGCTAAAAGTGATGAAGGTAAATTTCTTGGCTATTCCACCAAGAGTAAGGCCTACAAGTGTTTTAACAATCAGACATAGAGAATTATTGAGAGTGCTAATGTTCAAGTGGATGAATATCCTGAAGTCATAGAGGAAACTAGTTTGGAGAAAAAAGGATGAAGATCCTGTCATTTTGTTTTTGGGACTAGAAACTGTGAAATCTGAAACCAGCAAAGCAAATACTGATGTACCAGTTCAACTAGAACAGATAAATTCAGAAGAAGATGATGATAATGAAGTAGTTGAACCTAAAGATAATGATCATGTTATTCCAAGATATGTGAGACTGAATCACAATCCTGAACATATTATTGGGGATAAGGATGCTGGAGTACTAACCAGAAGAAGAATCAGAGAGAATTCTTGCATGATCTCCACTATTGAGCCAAGAACTGCTAAGGAAGCATTTGGTGATGATCATTGGGTCAAAGCTATAGAGGAGGAATTAGATCAAATTGAGAAGAACAACACATAGACCCTAGTACCTTGACTGGTAAATAAAAATGTGATAGGTACTAAGGGGGTATTAAAGAATAAGTTGAATGAAGATGGTGTTGTAGGTCGCAACAAAGCTAGCTTGGTTTGCAAAGGTTATGCACAATAGGAAGGATAAGATTATGGTGAGACTTTTACACCAGTGGCAAGATTGGAAGGTGTCAAAACTTTACTTTCATTTGCAACACATAAGAAATTCAAGGTATACCAGATGGATGTTAAGTCAACATTTTTGAATGGGATACTGGAAAAAGAAGTATACATTGAGCAACCAGATGGTTATGCTTTGACTAATGTTAAAGACATGGTATGCAGATTGCATAAGGTTTTATATGGATTAAAGCAAGCACCGAGAGCATGGTATGAAAGGCTTCATACACATCTGATGAAGATAGGATTTTTGAGAACCAGTGATGATAGTAGCATATATCTCAAATCTGAAGGAGATAAAATACTAGTCAGTGAAGTTTTTGTAGATGATATCATATTTGGAGGTAATGATGACATGAACAACAGTTTTGCAGATGAAATGAAAAATGAGCTTGAAATGTCTTTAGTGGGAGAAATAAAAAATTTCATAGGCTTGCAAATATAGCAAATGAAGAATGGTATTTTCATGACACAGTCTAAGTATGTGAAAGAGGTCTTGAAGACATTTGGCATGAGTGACTGTAAACCAGTTAGGACACCAATGGTTACAGGTTGTAAGTTATCTAAGGAAGATGAATCCACAATTGTTGATGAGAAGGAATAAAGGTCAATGATTGGAAAATTGTACTATGTTGTTCACAATAGACTGGATATAGCTCATGTAGTCGGCATAGTTGCTAGATTCTAGAAGAATCCTAGGGAAACACATCTGATAGCAAACCGAGAGTATTTTTAGATATTTGAAAGGTAGTGTTGACTATGGATTATGGTATCCATATGGAGGAAATTTTTACTTGAAGGTGTACAAATATGTAGATTGGGCAGGAAATGATGATGACCGGAAAAGCACAACCGGTGGAGCATTTTTTCTTGGAGGAAGAATTGTTTCATGGAGTAGTAAGAAGCATAGTTGTACATCACAATCTACTACTGAAGCTGAGTATCTTGCAGCTTACATGAATTGTACTCAGGCTATCTGGATGAGGCACATTTTGGAAGGTTTTAAGATGAAAATTTCAGAACCTATAAAGATTTTTTGTGATAATAAAAGTGCCATAAAAATTTCCAAGAACCCTAATTTGAATGCACGAACCAAGCATATTGAATTGAAGTATCATTACTTGAGGGAAAAAGTGCTGAGTAGAGATGTGATCTTGGAACATGTTTCTACCAAGGAGCAACTTGCAGATATCTTTACTAAACCTCTTCCTAAGACTGCTTTTGAGTATCTTAGAAGTCAGCTAGGGGTCGTACCCCTTCATGAGGTTAGTTAAGCATGATGTAGATTACATCAGTCTTAGAGCTACTTGCAAAATTTTATAGAAGGATTGGTATAGAAGTGGAGTTATTCCACAGGGGGAGCATCAAGTTGTAGGTTGTTGATGTTGCACGGTGAAATTTGACATTACATGTTCTACTTTCAATTTGGCATTGTTGTCAAAGGGGGAGAAGAATTATGTGATTATGGGAGAAGAACCAATGACAAACTAAAGACATGGAGAGTATGGTGAATACTTGATAATGTAAACTAAGATTCCTATTCACAATCACAACAACAATCAATGGTATTGATATTTGTATTGCCATCAATGCCAAAGGGGGAGATTGTTGGCATTTGCATGAAGATTGCATTAATGATATGTTATGTTGTCATTGATGTCAATAAACCAGTAATGATATTGTTGATATTGTTATAATATTATTCTGTAACCGGTAGGAAGAATTTGTGGAGTGAATCGGTATTGCTATATATTGGAGAGTTGAACCGATAATTGGTAAACCCTAGGTATTGTTTTTGATAAACCCTAACCGATTAAGTTTGGTGAATTGGTTATATCGGTTTATGATTTGATGATGAGTGGCAATGATTATGACACATATGATTATTGTATGAAGACAATTTCAAGTGATTTTGGTGAGTTGATGTAACGGTTTTTGTCTAGGGAATGAGCAAGTATATTGCATATAATGCAAAGCACGTGATTAGTTACTAAGTTCGATGAAGTGGCGATCAAGGTTTTCTTGATTGATGTGCAAAGATTGCTATGTAATCCAACGGTCATACTTGAACCGACTTGTTTGTAATCTCTATGAGAATTAAGTTTTTGTTGTGTTACCGACCTAATTGATTTGTTTTTAAGGTCTATAAATTTGTTTAGTTTAAGAGTTGGCAAAGATCAGTTGAGTGTGTGGTTGCCGAACCGGATAATGTATTTGTAGTTTGAGTAAAGGCAGATAGGAGCATGAAAAGGATCTAATCAAGCAAGTGTATTGTTATTTAGACAAATCGACAAACTCTTGTTGTTTTCTAACAATTACAACAGAATTGAAATCCCCTAACCGGGTAAGCTCTAACAAGCTTGGTACTATTCAAATCCTCTAACAAGGTGATCCATTAGCTTGGATCTTCAAATCCTCTACCAAGGTTACTCCTTACATGGTATTTCTTCTAACAAGGCATTGTAGCCAATCCCTTAGTTGAGTGGTTCCTAACAGGATCAGTTCTTAATAGGACTTTTGTAAAAGCTTTAACATGCTAGGCTCCTAACAGGGCGAACTTCATAAGAGTTCATATAGTTATCTTGTGAGTCTCATCTCACCATGGTTTTTCCCATTTGGGTTTCCACGTCAAAAATATTTGTGTCAAGTGGTGAATGTTTTTGTGGTTATGTTCTTATGGTTGATTTACTTAACTACTTAACTACTTTGATAAGTTATGATAACTGGAAGCATTGAGAAATGAATTCTATTGACATATGAAAAAGCATTTGGATGTTATGAGTTTGAAGTTGTTTAGTGTTAATTTGCTATAACAGTCAACCGGTTTATTTTATTATTTTTTGTCTTGACAGTGGTATTACATTGATAGTTCTAAGTTTACTTTGGGAGATTGATTTTTGATATTGGTGAAGTTTTCTCAGTTTTTCTATCTACTTATTCACCCCCCCGGTTCCCCCCCCGGTCTCAGTTGTTGACCAGATACTTATTCTTTCATCATACCATTTGGTACTAAGCTGATTAATTATTTTGCAAAATAACAGAGGATGTCGCATGTGTGAAATTAAACAAAGAAATGACTTTGATCTCACGAGACTCATAGGGAAGGCCACCACCGTACTTCCAATATGGAAGCTCAAAGAAAAAGCCAAACATACCAAACTTTTAATCCACTTGCTGCAACTGTAGAAAACTTCATTAATTGTACACTCAACAAAACCAGAGTAAAACCATTCAGACGAGAGGTTATTTTGACTTTCATCTTTAATAATGCGTGGACTTAGGAGAGTTATGGTTACTTTTGTGAGTAATGATGCAATAGATTCTGTTTCATGTGTGGATCATCTTGATTGATCTTTGTTACTACATGGTTTGACTACCAATTATGCCTTGGTTTTAATCATGATTAATAGACTTTTTTATTGTTGATCTATTTTGAATTTGTTATTAGCCATGTAGTGGGAGTTCTTGGATGTGTATCATTAATAGGATTTATACATGGAGCTTATGATTGTAATTTGGATTGAATATGTTGTTGGCATGATTTTTATTGATATTTGAGATACTTATGGATGTTTGAATACATCAACATTTTTTGTGGTCTATATCCAATAATGTGGATTTTTGATTTGGTAGTAACGTGAAGTTAATCCTATGAGGATCTGGTTAATACTGAGAGGGGGTTGAATCAATATTAACACCAATTTACAAGATTAAACCAAAATCAAACTTATATTAGATCTAAAATCATTTATCAAATATCTCAACTTCTTTTATAAAATATAGCAACCTCTTTATCAGATTTGCTAACACATTAATCAAATTATTTACCACATCTATCAATTCTTCTACCACTTAAGCAGTCATATAAATTTACCAACTCATTATCCTCATCTATCAGATCAAACACTTTCTATACCAACTCTTATCAGTACCGGTAACCTTTGATAAAACATCATAACCATTGTACTCAGAAATAGTGCATGAAATGTAACATAAACAAGAACATTACATGAAAATCATTCCACACATGAACACCATAATTTTTTTATGTGTAAATCCAAATAAGGGAAAACCACGGTGGGAGTTGATATGCACAAATATTTTTACTCTTTTGAAGTATGCCCTATGAGGAGCTTATCCTTGTTAGGAGCTTACAATACACCCTATTAAGAGAAGATCTTGTTAGGAATCACCCAGTTAAGGGATTTGCCTAGCAGGCCGGTTAGGAGGTTGATGATCTGTTAGGATCAACCTCATGAGAGGATTTACCACTTTTTTGAGGGGCCCTACTAGGGGACTTAATGTTTAAGGCATGTTAGGACCTACCCGGTTAAGGGATTTAACATGGTGCAACTGTTAGGGAACAACAATGAAAAAGTGATTTGTTACTTGCACTTCTCAACTTGCTAGATCAGATCCAGTTATGCTCAACATTCTGCAACTCTCAAGAATATCTCACACTTCTCTTGGATGGCTCAACATATTATCTTAAGACCACCGACACAATAAACATCAACTGTGCCATCCCAAATAGCCATCTTAACTAGGTCGACCACTAAACCCTAATTACATCATGAAACAATACAAATCATAAGAGATCATCTCAGAGCAATATACAAGTCATTACATCAAATTACAATGAAATATCAACCATTGGTTGATCAAAACCCATCATGAAAATCTGATTTGTACGGAAGTCAAAACTTCAAAACACTCCACTAATCGTTTCATTGTTTCCAAAGAAATTCTTTCTTGAATTGCACCAAAACAACAATCAAACATTTTACGCAGGTTGTGTCATGTTAACACCTTCATGTAGACTCGTCATTGATCACCACCATAAAAAAACATTACCAGTTTGATGATTTCTCATCGGTCTTAAACCCTATTAAAACCCTAGCAAACCCTCATGATAAATTTGAAACAAGCCTTTCGATAGTCATCACAAGTTTTGGTTCCGGTTAGATACTCCTTTCCATGATACAAGTTCACATTCCAAACCACAAATCACCAATCATCACCGATCATCCAATTCATTTAAAACATCTATGCTTTATCGGTTAAAGTCCTATTTCACAGACTTCAGTTCTTTGTCGATAAACCCCGTCTTTCGGTAAACCAAATCACTTAGATGATAAAGAAAAAACATTAGTAATCATCATTTGACATCAGTTGCCATCAATGACAACACAAATAACTGATCAAGTCATCTAATAAAAAAATTTCAATCTCTTCATCACAAATATTCTTCTATCCTCTATCAGTGCAGTCATCCATCTTCAACTTCTTCACCTACATCATCTCATTCTGCATCAATTATGCCAAATGCCAACATTCTCCCCCTTTAAAATTGATGGCAACACCAATCAGATATACAATCACAGTAACATCATCATCTGCAACTTGCTTGCTAGTATCACATCATTTGTTGGTTCTCCTCTATTTGTCTTCTCCCCCTTAACCAATGCTTTTCTCAATCTGATCTTCAACTTCTCCCATATCTAATTTCTTTTCTTCTCCCCCTTTGACAATAATGCCAAAGGTGTAAATGCATCATTTGTCTTCAATTTTGTTCTTGCCTCTTCCATCATCTCTGCTAATCAAATTAGAAAATTATATTAGAGCATTAAATCAAAGCTTTACATCAGACTTGCTCCCCCAAAGGAGTAGCTTCCACCTTCATCAATCCTTAGTGAAAGATAAACATGAAATCCACAGGATTGATGGATCTCCATTATTCTAGTTCTTCCAGTGTAGGGCTCTAACCCCTAGTTTACCTCTAAGAAACTCAAAGGTAGCCTTCAGTAAGGGCTTAGTAAAGAGATCAACTAATTGATCTTTAATCTTCACATATTCCATCTCGACCTATTTTTGTTGAAATCTTTCCCTTAGGAAATGATACTTCAATTCAATGTTCTTGGTTAGAGAATCAATTACAAGATTCTTAGAAATGTTTAGTGCACTTGTATTATCACAATACATAGTCACCAGTTCAGACATATCTATCTTGAATCCTTCTAGCACATGTCTCATCCATATTTCCTGCATATAATTCATGGATGCAACTACATACTCAACTTTAGCTGTAGATTGAGAAAAACATGTTTCTTTCTTGCTTGTCCATGCCACTAATCTTCCACCAAGTAGAAAATCTCCACTGATTGTGCTTTTCCGATCACCCACATTACCTGCCCAATCAACGTCAGTAAAGGCATCCAAAGTAAAATCTCCTTTATAGGGATACCATAAACCATAGTCTACTGTGCCTTTGAGGTACCAAAAATTCTCTTCACAACCACCGTGTGACTCTCCTTAGGCTCTTTTTGATATCTAGCCACTAATCCAACAACATGAGCAATTTTTGGTTTGCTATGAACAACATAGTGTAGCTTGCCAATCATAGATTTGTACTCTTTTTCACTAACAGCTGGGGAATCATCTTGCTTTGATAACTTGTAGCCAGTTACCATTAGTGTTCCAATCGGTTTGCAATCTTTCATACTGAAAGTCTTTAGCATGTCTTTGATATACTTGGTCTGACAAATAAAAATACCACCATCCAGTTGTTGGACCTGTAAGCCAATAAAGAACTTTATTTCACCGATTAGAGACATTTCAAATTCCTTTTTTCATTATATCAATAAAATTCATACACATATCATCATTTCCACCAAAAATTATGTCATCTACAAACACTTCTGCTATCAGAATCTTGTCTCCATCAGTCTTCAAATAAATGTTATTGTCCTCACTGGTACGTTGGAATCCAATTTTGATCAAATGTGCATGTAATCTCTCATACCATGCTCTCGGTGCCTACTTTAGACCATATAGTGCTTTATGTAATTTACACACCATGTCCTTATCATCAGTCAAGGAAAATCCATCTGGTTGTTCAATGTATAATTCTTCTTCTAGAATTCCATTCAGAAAGGTTGATTTGACATCCATTTGATGAACTTTGAATCCCTTATATTTAGCAAATGCCAACAACATCCTTACTCCTAATCTAGCAACCGATGCAAATGTTTCACCATAATCCTCACCTTCTTCTTGAGCATACCCTTTGTAGACTAACCTCACCTTGTTTGTTACAATTTTTCCTTCTTCATCCAATTTATTCCCAAAAACCTATTTTGCTCCAATTACATTCTTATCCTCTGGTCTAGGAACAAGTGACCATGTCTAATTCTTCTCAATTTGATACCTCTCTTCACTAGTACTCGATTTAAGGTGTATACAACAGTACTGATCACTTCTCTCCAAAACAATTTGGATACATCACCCCGTAATAGCATGGTTCTATAATCTTCAACTATTGTTTTGTTCACCCTTTCTACTATGCCATTCTGTTGTGGTGTCCTCGAAGCATACATTTGTCTCTTGATACCATGTTCATCACAATACTTAACAAATTCATCAGATGTGAATTCACCTCCCTAGTTTGATCTTAAACACTTTAGATTCTTACCAGTTTCATTCTCAACCAAAGTTTTAAATGATTTAAATTTACTAAATGCTTTTGATTTCTCCTTTAGAAATGTCACCCACATAATTTTAGAATGGTCATCGGTGAAAATCATGAAATACCTATCACCGTAATAACTCTTTGTTCTCATGGGGCCACAAAGATCAGTATGTACCAAATCTAAAATATTATCAGAAATACAATTCTTTCTCTTGAAAGAAATAGAGGTCATCTTATCGATTTGAAAATATTTTCATATCACATTATCCGGTTTGACAATTTACGGCAATCCTTTTACAACACTTGAATTGCTTATCTTAACCAAATGATCAAAATTAACATGACAACATCTTTTATGCCATAACCAATTGCCTTCCAATTGTCTTCCATTCTTGCAACCAGACAATTATTAATATTACTATTCAAATGGAACAAGTTACCTCTAGTTTGCTTCCCCATAGCAATCAGTTCACCATTACCTCCAAGAATTCTGCAAACTCCACATTTAAACTCAAGCAAATAACCTTTATCATTGAGCTAACTAACACTTAAAATATTATGCTTTAGACCATCAACCCAAAACACATCATCAACATTACTCTTCCCATTTAGAGAAATTGAACCTTTATCTGTCACCATGCAGGGAGAGTTATTTCCAAATCTAACAACACCTCCATCAAATTCATCAAGGGTTATGAACTTACTTTTATCTCCGGTCATGTGGTGTGAGCAACCACTGTCTATAATCCATTCATCACTATTCTCCATATGAGATATCAGTGCCTTTTCATCTGTCAGTTTCTCCTTTATGACTACAAACACAATTTCCTCATTGTCATCTTCATCTTCAAACTCCTCATCGGTCACACCTTCATCTACTGCAAAATAAAAAAATTTCTTGCCCTCTCCTTTGAATCTCCTAAACTTCTCTTTCTTATCAATGTTAGGGCTGTTAGCAACAATATGACTAATTTTACTACAAGAGAAACACTTCAAAGGTAGCTTTCCTTTATACTTACCGGTGCCTCTTGAAAATCTTTTTGCTAACAGTGCCTCAAGTTCCATCACTTGATCTTCATTGTCTTCATTTCCCTGGTTACTTCCATGACTTGACCTACACTCATGATTTTGACATATATCTTTTCCTTTTCTAGCAGATGAACCGGTAATAGAAGCTTTAAAGGCAGATTTAGAAGATTTTCTCACACTATTGTCAAAACTATTTAACTCAAAAGTTGTAAGCTTACCAATCAATGAATCAACAATTACCTTATCCTTTGAAATAGATCTAAGTTATTGGATTGCAGATACTCTTATAGCATACTAAGGTCGAAGAGTTCTAAGCATTTTACTTACTATTGCGTCATCATCCATTTTACCTCTAGCACTCTTTAGGCCGCCAACAACTTCTTTGATTCTCTGACCATACTATGCAATATTTTCTCCTTCAAGCATTCTCATGTCATTGAACTTTCCTCTCAAGCTTTACTCTTTGGCTCTTTGAACATGCTCATCTCCTTCATAGATTAAATCTAAGTTTTACCAAACCTCACCTACAATTTCCAATCCTTGAACATCAATATATTATGAATCAGATAAAGTACTAACAATAGCTTCTAAGTCTTGCATGCTATCTTGCTACTCTTTGAGTTCATCCGGTGTCAAGGGAGTAGTAGTAGGAGCAACATATTTTATTTCAACTTGCTTCCAATGTTGTGCACCAAGACCTTTGAAGTAGATCTTTATTTTGTCCTTCCAGATCTTGTAGTTATCCTTGTTGAACTTAGGATCCTCTTTCTTCATCATCTTGACTTCCTCTGAATCTTTCCCTCAAGTGGGTAGGCTTTCTGCACACAGAGGACCAAAGCTCTGATACCAATTGTTAATCTTATGAGGATCTGGTTAATACTAAGAGGGGGCGAATCAATATTCACACCAATTTACAAGATTAAACCAAAATCAAACTTATATCAAATCTGAAATCATTTATCAAGTATCTCAACTTCTTTTATCAGATCTAACAACCTCTTTATTAGATTTTCTAACACATTAATCAAATCATTTACCGCATCTATCAATTCTTTCACCACTTAAGAAGTCATATAAATTTACTAACTCATTATCCTTGTTGGTGTAAATAAATATTCATTATGGATATTATTACACTTACTTAAGTTAACTTAGGATAATGCATCTCTTCGTCGTTTGGATTTGAGACACTTAGGGAAGTGTACACTTAGGGATAGAGCTTGTAGGAGAAATTCCACCTTTTGTGGTCTTATTTTGCTGTTACACTCCACATTCGGTGGGTCATCCACCTCTTGTGGAATATTATATTATTTCTCCTACCTACCCTTAGTATTTCTTACCTACCCTTGTTTCTCATTGAGCCACATGTCATATTTGTGTGCTCATACATCCATATGGCCTTGCCTATATAAGCAGGCCTCTATTCATTGTATTGGTTAATCTAGTTGATCATTTTGCATATTGATGAGAATACAGTTTGTTCTTATCATTCTATTGTCTCTTTTATGCTTTTCATTGTGCCCTTGATCTTGGCAAAATCCTACATGGTATCAGAGCTATTGGGGCTTCATTGATCAGTTTTTGGAGACATCGTGGAAGGCTTCTACTTTTGGATTTGGGGATCTTCATTTTTTGGGGGCATCATACAGAGCCAGGTTACAATCCTGGGACCTGTGAGGTATTCATTGAGCGGAGTGTTCACTTTGAGGAAAGCTCTCCTAGCTTAGCCTCTCTACCTCCTCCACCTTCCTCCATTGTGGATAGTGATGTTAGTGATTCAGATGATGAGACTCCCTCAACTCCGACTCACAGGATTACACCTTCGCAGGGTCCACTTGCAGTTGAGGAGCCTCGTTCTCCACCTCCACCTAGACCTTGTTGGGCTCAACAGACACTTGAGTCCACGGGTTCTCTTGTTGGGGATCCTTCGGATACACGGAGAACTCGATCACAACATTAGGATCTTCCACATGCATTCATTGCTACCACTTCCGATCCACAGACATTTAGGGAAGCATCAGGGGTTCCTGAGTGGGACCAAGCTATGGAGGAAGAGTATAGTTCCTTGATGAGGAACAACACATGGGATCTAGTCCATCTCCCTAAGGGAAGAAAGATGGTTCGATGTAAGTGGATCTATCAGACAAAGTTTGCAGCGGATGGTAGTGTGGATAAGTATAAGGCTCGGCTTATTGCAAAAGGTTTCTCATAGGTTGCAGGTGTTGACTATACTGAGACCTTTGCACCCATAGCCAATATGAACTCCATTCATTTGACACTTGCTATTGCTGCAGCTCATGGTTGGGCCGTACATCAAATGGATGTGAAGAGTGCATTTCTTCATGGTGATCTTGATGAGGAGATTTATATGGAGCAGCCACAGGGTTTCATCCAGGATACTTCCTTGGTTTGTAGACTAAGGAAATCTCTATATGGCCTTAAGCAGGCCCCCAGGGCTTGGTACGCCAAGATGGATTCCTTTCTTCTCTCCGCAGGTTTCACCAGGTGTCATTCTGATTCGAATGTCTACATTTTGCGACAAGATGACTCTCACTTGATACTTGTGCTCTATGTTGATAACTTGATCATTACAGGGAGTACTTCATCCATCATTAGCAGGGTCAAATCTGCTTTGCATGATAGATTTTCTATGACTGACTTGGGTCTTTTGCACTACTTTCTCAGGATAGAGATTTCACAGTCACCTTCCAAGATTACTCTATCGCAGCCCAAGTATTCTCTTGATCTACTTGCATGCTTTCACATGGCTGATTATAAGCCTGCCCTAACTCCCTTTCTTTCAAGAGTCAAGCTTGAGGCTCAGTGTTCTTCTCCACTAGTTGATGCCACTTTGTATCGTCAGCTTGTGGGTAGTCTCATCTACTTGACTCATACACGCCCTGATATTTCATTTGCAATTGGCATGGTTTCCCGCTTCATGCAGGATCCACATGAGCTTCATTGGAAAGCCGCCAAACGCATCCTTCATTACATCTAGGGTACACATCACTATGGGATTCACTATGTAACAGGCACAGGACTTCGCCTAGTTGGTTACACAGACTCCGATTGGGCTGGCGATCTAGTTGATCATAAGTCTACTTCTGGTTACAGTTTTCACCTTGGTTTGGGCCCCATTTGTTGGCAAAGCAAGAAGCAACATGCTATTGCTCTCTCTTCGACTGAGGCTGAGTATCGAGGCGTTGTTAACGCAGCGATTGAGACCATTTGGCTCCAATAGATTCTCACAGAGTTTGGATTCACCACTCCATGGACGACAGTTCTACATTGTGACAATCAGAGTGCTATTGCCATCTCAAAGAACCCGGTCTAGCACCAGTGGACCAAACACATCGAGATTCATATGCACTATATCCAAGAGCTCATCCAGGAGAAGGTCATTGATTTGTAGTATTGTCCTACAGCAGAGCAGGTTGCTAACATATTCACCAAACCTTTCACCGAGAGTAAGTTCCAACAGTTGCGAGCTCTCTTGGGGGTGCGGGATGTGTCATTAGGGGGGGTCAGCTGACTTCTCCTTCCTCTCTTATGGGGGGGACTTTTTCCTCTTTGAGGTTTTGTCCTTCTTCTTTGAGATTCTTTTGTACATTAATCTCTCTTTTGGGGGGGAGTTTTTTTCCCACTGGGTTTTCTCCCTTTCTTCATTTGTGAGAGATTGCATTGCATAGTTTTGCTTGCATTTGCATATTGTACATGGGTACCTATCATGGCCTAGTAGCCAGGACCCATCTTGCATTGTTGACTTGAGTCTTCATTCCCCTAAGTTGCACTTAAGGGGGGGTGTTGGTGTAAATAAATATTCATTATGGATATTATTACACTTACTTAAGTTAACTTAGGATAATGCATCTCTTCGTAGTTTGGATTTGAGACACTTAGGGATAGAGCTTGTAGGAGAAATTTCACCTTTTGTGGTCTTATTTTGTTGTTACACTCCACATTCGGTGGGTCATCCACCTCTTGTGGAATATTATATTATTTCTCCTACCTACCCTTAGTATTTCTTACCTACCCTTGTTTCTCATTGAGCCACATGTCATATTTGTGTGCTCATACATCCATATGGCCTTGCCTATATAAGCAGGCCTCTATTCATTGTATTGGTTAATCTAGTTGATCATTTTGCATATTGATGAGAATACAGTTTGTTCTTATCATTCTATTATCTCTTTTATGCTTTTCATTGTGCCCTTGATCTTGGCAAAATCCTACAATCCTCATCTACCAGATCAAACACTTTCTCTACCAACTCTTATTAGTACCAGTAACCTTTGATAAACCTATGATAAAACATCATAACTGGTGTACTCATAAATAGTGCATGAAATGTAACATAAACAAGAACATCACATGAAAAGACTTCCGCACATGAACACCATAATTTTTTGATGTGGAAACCCAAATAGGGAAAAACCATGGTGGGAGTTGGTACCGACAAATATTTGTGCTCTTTTGAAGTATGCCTTGTTAGGAGCAGACCCTGTTAGGAGTCACCCGGTTAAGGGATTTGCCTCGCAGGTCGGTTAGGAGCTTGATGATCTATTAGGATCAACCTCACGAGAGGATTTACCATTGTTTTGAGAGCTTCCTTGTTAGGGGACTTAATGTTTAAGGCCTATTAGGACCTACCCAGTAAAGGGATTTAACTTGTTGCAACTGTTAGGGAACAATAGTGAAAAAGTGATCTGTTACTTGCACTTCTCAACTTGCTAGATCAGATCCAGTTATGATTAGCACTCTACAACTCTCAAGAGGATCTCACACTTCTCTTGGATGGCTCAACACATTTTCTTAAGACCACCGATACAATAAACATCAATTGTGCCATCTTAAATAGCCATCTCAACTAGGTCGGCTACTAAACCCTAATTACATCATGAAACAATACAAATCATAAGAGATCATCTTAGATCAATATACAGGTAATTACATCAAATTACAATGCAATATTAATCATTGGTTAATTGAAACCCATCATGAAAATCTGATTTGTACTGAACTCAAAACCTCAAAACACTCCACTAAGCATTTCATTGTTTCCCAAGAAATTCTTCTTTGAATCACACCAAAACAATAATCAAACATTTCAAACGGGTTGTATCATGTTACCACCTTCATGTAGACTCGCCATTGATCACCGCCATAACAAAAAACATTACCGGTTTGATGATTTCTTCACCGGTCTTAAACCCTACTAAAACCCTAGCAAAACTTCATCAAAAATTTGAAACAAGCCTTTCAGTAGTCATCACAAGTTCTAGTTCCGGTTAGATACTCATTTCCATGATACAATCTCACATTCCAAATCGTAAATCACCAATCATCGTCGATCATCCAATTCAATCAAAACATCTTTGCTTTACTGGTTAAAGTCCTATTTCACAAACTTCAGTTCTTTGCTGGTAAACCTTGTCTTTTGGTAAACCAAATCACTTAGATGACAAAACAAAACATCAGGAACATTAGTAATAATCATTTGGCATCAGTTGCCATCAATGACAACACAAATAATTGATCAAGTCATCTAATCACAAAATATCAATCTCTTCATCAAAAACATTCATCTATCCTCTACCGGTGCAATCATCCATCTTCAATTGCATCACCTGCATCATCTCATTCTGCATCAGTTATGCCAAATGCCAACACATGAAGCCTTTTTTTATCACTTAGATTTGATTCCTGTGTTCTTTGGTTTGGTGCATCTTCACATTGGCTTTTTCCTTTTATTCTATAGGTGGCATGTTGGAGGATGAGAGTTATTGCTTGAGATGATGGTTACATTGGATGATATTGCAACTATCTTGATAGAGCATAAGAATAGGCTAAAGATTCATGTAATTTCATGGATGGCTATGGTGATGTACTTAATTGATTGACCTTTATACAATGTATATAAAAAGTGGGAGGATGTTAAGAAAGGGGCATTTTACACATTCAACATAAAATAAATATGCAAAAATATGCAAAATAGATATTTGTTTGTGGCATATCTTTAGTGATGTGTTTAACTATATTAAACTGTTTATTTGGGTCTACTTGTAAAGTTGTATATGTGACATTGGTTATATATTTTATGTGTGTTTTAGATGGGAGATATATTTAATATTGGGAAAAACAGTATTAGAAAGTAACATTGGAGTCAATGGTTTTGTGCACTTATTCTTTGGAGGCACATAGTATTACCTTTACTACTTGGCTTTTTTGGGCGAGCTTGACTCTACAAAGGAAAGCACGTGTTTAGTGATTGTCATTGGCTAGTTGGATCATTGGTTAGTTAGTTGTTTGGCTTGGCTATTATTTGTGTTGAGCTCTCTTGTTGAGTACATATGTGATTCATGGATACATTCTTGGACACATCGGGGATGGATTGGAGGAGGTCAATTTTTTTGAATTATTCTTGGAAAATTTGTAAATGTATTGTAATATTTCATTGATAAATAATACATTGAGTGTGGATGCTTTTGAAGGTTTGTTTTTTCTCTCTTTAGGGTTTTCCCATGGAATATCTTGTCTAATCTTATGGTATGTATTTGTTCTTTTGCATTATGTTTATTTTGTAATTTTGTATGTATGATTTTCTCTTATGGGGTTATTTAGGAAATTGCTTGATCGATTTGATAACTTTCTTAACAAAATGGAGCATAAATATTTGATTGATCAAATGGATGGTGAAGATTTCATTAATTAATTTCATGATAATTGGTATTAGGGGTGTGATTAATTAAATTAATCACACTTAGGTATGTGCAATGAATTATTTTAGTTGATTAATTGGTTTTAATTGGCTAATTAGAGTTGAGGTGAAAAGAGGGAATTAAATAAATGATGTGCATTTATTTAATTATTGTGGGATAGGACTAGGAGGTTGAATTTGATTAAATAATCTAAATTTCTTTAATGAGAAGTAAACAATAGGGTAATGGATGAATTAATTAACAAATGATTTATTTAAATAATGCTTTGGATAGGGTAAAGTTTGATGTGGACAACTTTAGGTGTCCCATTTTTCTTTTCTTTAATATGACATCATAAATAAGAAAAGTCTTTATCAAAGAACAATAAAATGTAATCAATGAGATTTGAAGCTTGTTTAGGGGGAATTGGAGGTCATTTATGATGAGGGATGGGACTTGAAGATTTTTTAGGGGGATTGGAGGCTATTTAGGATGAGGGATGAAATTTGAAGGCCATTTAGTCTAGGAAGAGGGGATAAGATGCTATTAGGGAGATTAGAGGGTCATTAAGATAGAGATAGGGAATTGGGATGTGTTTTAGGGTCATTTAGACTAAGGATAGGAGATTGGGATGATTTTTAGAGAGATTGGAGGATTGTTTAGGATGTGGAGAGGGGATTAAGATGTTGTTGAGGGAGATTGGAGGGTTGAAACTAATGATAAGGAAGAACCATGATCATGGATAAGGATAAAATGATGGGCAATTAGCTTGGATAGGAGATAGGTTGAAGAGTGGATGGAAGATAGGAAATAGGAGGACTTTTGGATGGAAGATAGGAGATGGGTGGATAAATAGAGGGAAATCCAAGAACTATGCCACATAGGATTAACATACCTCACATAAGATAGGTCACAGTGGAGAAGATGGGGAAATTGCAAAGAAAGTAAGGTTTGTATTATCCTAACTATGGCTTTGATATTTTTCCCTTGTCTTTATCAAGATAAAAAGGATGGTGGGTGGATTAGATAGGATGAGATAATGTGGGTAGATAGAATGGATGTAATAGATAAAGAAAAATAATCTCGCCTTCATGTGTAAGGTGATAGTGGATGGGGGGTTTAAGTGTGATACTTGTTTGCCAAGTTTTTCATCATGGTACTTGAAGAAACACCACAAGTGGTTTCACCATTAGAAAAATTATTTCTCTTCTTTTTTCAATTTTTTATTTTAAGTTTTTTGACTTTTAAGTTTTTTTTGATAACATGAAAGATGTTAGATAAGAGTGGAAGATAATGATTTATATAGAGGATATGTGAAATGGAAGATAGTGAGATGAAGAAAGGAGTAAAGTGTCTATTTATATGGATAATATCATTTGTTTAATAACTATTGCAATGGACCATGAATTTTTTTGTGTTGCTCATAGATGTTGGTGAACATTTGCAAGAGATATGAAATGGATGGGAAAAGGACAATGGTTTTATGTGAAAAAATATATTAAATGGGTAGGATGGTAGATATATGTTAGATGGTTAATGAAAGGATCATAACGAGGGTATTTTGTCAGGACCAACATTAGCACACACCATGATAGGTGTTGAAGCTTTGGATAGGAAGGGGATTTAGATGGGGGAGTTGGGATAATAAATTTTGAGATTTAAGGGCCCAAAATGAATTTAAGAGATGATGGAAGATATATGATAGTGAATTTTTGTACATATAAGCCCAAAATGGATACAAGAGATGGCAAATTATTAGATGGGGTGAGCTGATTTAAGAGTGGAGGAAGCTTTAGAAGTAGTAGATTTGGCTATTGATTTGAATTTTTTCTTTTAGATGTATTTATTATTTTTGATTTGGGATCTATATGAATTTTTATTTTACTTTTTTCTTGGTAGGTATTGTTCATGGTGAAAATGGATACAATAATAACAATATTGAAAGGCTAAATGAATTCAACCACCAAACCCTAGCCTAACAATCAACAAAGATCCACCATAACATATGAAGATTACCTAAGACAATGTAAATAAAACAAAATCACAAAGATTATACCATCACATGTCCAATAGGGTTTTGATCTCCATTCTTCCTATCTCCATTGATCTTGCTTGATATATTTGCTCTCAAATTTTATGTGCACAAGAGCTCAACAAAGAACGGAATGTGGTTGCAAGTAGGATCATAGTGTAGCCAAGTCCTTAAGATTAGCCATTAGGGTTTGATAATGAAGAAAGCATCTCCTTAAATAGAAGATACAATATGAAATGGAGGGATAAGATTGAGAGGTGTAAAAAGGGAGGTCGACTCGGATTAGAGGGTAGGTAGAGGAAATAATAAAATAATGAAAGAGGTAGGTAGTGTAGGAATTAAGAGATGAATGACATGTGTCATGTGTAGAAAAAGATAATGAATTAATTAAATAAATAAAGATTTATTTAATTTATAGAAGAAGTGGGATCAATTAAATAAATAAGATATTTATTTAATTTAGGAAAATGATAATTTAAATAAATAAATAAATTTATTTAAATGAGAAATAAGGCTAGAAGAGGATAAATGAATTAATTAAATAAATAAAGATTTATTTAATTAATAGAAGAATTAGGCTTAGATAATTAAATAAATAAAATATTTATTTAATTAGACATGACAATTTTGGGTGTCTACATTTTGCCCCTCTTTGAGACAATGCGGCTTGTCGCGTTGTTTCAAAGAAGATAATATGAACTGATACAGAGTTGCCCCAGTATGGGAATGATATGCCCCCTCGAGAGATTGGATGAAAATGTCTGAAAAGATTACAGAAAATCTCTCGATAAGAAAGACGAGATAGAATGGACTGACCAAATAAAGTGACAAAGTCATGGGATGAAGAAGACTGACTCGGGAAATGAAGGCTAAGGCTAGGGTAGGCTATAAGATAGACCACGGGAAAAAGACATCCTCATTGTCATCTACACCTCACAAGATCAAAGTGCAGAGCGAGAAAAGAGCAGCAGCAGTTAGCAGCGATGGCTTTCGTGCACAGATTCGACCATGTTCGCCAATTTCAGAGACCAGCAGAGGTAGGAGAGCCGGTAAGTACCACCAAACCTCCTTATACTTTGATGCATTTACTTTTGTCATTAATGCATGCTAGTTAGAGCAATAAATGCGCTTAGGAATAGGGTACAAAAAAGTCTAAAACCGTGCAACCGCGTCTGCATCGGTGTCAGGCGCGTCTGTGTCCGCCAGGCGCGTCTGTGTCGGTGCCAGGCACGTCTATGTTTGGAACCACGTCTATGTCAAATGCGGGCGCGTTTATGTCATGCAGGGGCGTTTGTGTCGCCAAGTCATGTTTATGCATATTATAGGCACATTTATGTCATACAGGCGCATCTGTGTTGTTAAGGTGCGCTTGTGCAGTCTATAGGCACGTTTGTGAGTTAAAAGTGCGTTTATGTCTGAAAAATGTAAGGTTTTGTCTTCTAGGTCAAATCGGCAGTTCTGTGATGAACATACGCTATCGATTGGATAAGCTGCTGAGAGGATACACTCAAGCAAGTCCTCTAAGAAGACTAGGATAGATCAAGGCACTTTGTGATGAACAGGGAGCACCAAGATAGAGTACTTTGTGATGAACAGGGAGTACCCAAAATATGAGCATCACTTTGTGATAAACAAGGAGTGCAAATGTGAATAACACTTTGTGATGAACAGTGAGTGTCACACACGTAGTACTTTATGATGAACAAGGAGTACTACTAGGATAGAAGCAACACTTTGTGATGAACAATGAGTGTCACTAGGATAGATAGCCATATGCATTTAGATAGCATTTTGTGATGAACAGTGAATGCCACCATGACTGACATAAGTGATTTATTTGACTGCAGGAGTATTTGCCTATGTTGGAGTCACGGGAGAGATTCCCGTCGACTCAGAGATTGCGACCTGAGCTGACAGCTGAGGAGCGAGCTGCCATCGAGGAGATGGGCTTGAGACATGTATTATATGTGCCTGAGTTTCAATCAAACATGGGTTTGCTGACTGTGCTTGCAGAGAGATGGCACTCTGAGACTTTTACTTTTCATTTGCCGATGGGTGAGATGACTGTCACCCTGGAGGATGTCTACAGGATATTGCAGATACCGATTGATGGAGATTTGATTCCATATGATCGTGATGGAGATAGGAAGGCATTGAGACGGGTGTTTCAGGATCCCGGATTAGAGATGAGGGCAGGACATGTGGCATGGGACACCATGACAGCCACAGGGTTAGCAATGCCAGCTGTGATCGGAGGAGCTATCAGTGGGTTCTTGTGTCTAGACAGGGCGACACGAGGATTGGTTGTGGGCTGGGGAGAAGCACTGGAGACACTGGTGACACAACACACTAGATATGCTTGGGGACTATGTGTGCTGGCCCACTTATATTACGAGCTTCACCAGTTTGTATACCATGGGTTAGTGGGATTGGGCTGCGGGGTGACACTACTGCAGGTTTGGGCCTATGAGCATCTACCAATTACCCGACCGATACACTTCAGGGGTAGAGGTCATGGACGCAACTTTGTTCATCTGTATGACATGATTACATCGCAGCCGCGGATTGGCAGGTTGGAGCATTGGCGGCGAGTGATAGATGACATTGATGTGGTCATCTGGAGACCATATCTAGGATGCGAGGAGTGGGAGGATGACGTAGTGGAGCTTCCCTACACCTTCCAGAGCAGGTACCTGATTGGGCGGATGCCCTATGTTTTGGAGAGACAGCTGGTGGACAGGGTATGCAGGTAGTATGGCAGGATCCAGAGGATGCCACGAGGCTCGGGTATGTATGCCCGTACATTTAGGGATTAGACGCAGTTTGGGCCACTATTGTCATATGATCAGGCACTGACACAGCTGGCAGAGATGGTGCCCCTACCCTGGGATATGTGGCTAGAGATCGAGGATGCCAGGATGGATGCAGAGTATACAACATATTGGGCAGAGCATCCATTCCCCTGATTGACAAATCTGGGAGAGCTACTGGAGGGAGATGGAGGTGGAGATGATGATGATGATGGTGGAGGTGATGGGGGCAGAGGTCGATGGAGATAGAGGGGAGTAGTTGGGGAGAGGAGAGTTGTACCTCGGAGGGAGGGTGGATAGGCTCAGGTGGTGATGGGTCATGGTGGATTGCCCCTACAGGTACCAGTAGCACAGGATCCCAGAGCACAGGGACAGAGACAGGGACAGGTGCCAGTACAAGCACAGGAGCAGGGACAGAGACAGGTATAGGGACCTAGGCATGTACAGAGACAGGTACCCATTCAGGCACCAGTACAGGTACAGGTACAGGGGCAGGCACCCGTAGAGGGAGAGCCACAGGCAGAGGCAGAGGGGGGGGATCTAGAGGAGGATGAGCTGATTGAGCTCAGGGAGATCTGCCAGGGCCAGGCAGATGAGATACAGGATCTAGAGAGGGAGAGAGACCGACTCAGGATGAGGCTCAGGGACACTGAGCAGGAGAAAGATTAGGTGATTCAGTGCTATACAGAGGCTGAGACAGCGCTGAGGGCAGGGAGGCAGGCGGCGGAGGACACAGGGGCAGGCTATGCATATGTCCTGCGAGCAGGAGAGGAGATTGCCTACTGGAGGGACCTCTATTATGGTGCCATGCTAGCAAATCAGCGGGCAAGGAGCTTCCATAGACCATCGCGGACAGCGACAGCTACGGGAGGGAGCCGGAGGAGACAGGCATCGAGTGGTGGGGTTATGGGTCCTCCACCACCACCAGATAGAGGGGACAGGAGGGATGATCCTGGGGCAGGTCCTTCGAGGGCTCAGATTCCATTGAGGCCAGGCGGCTCTGAGGGAGGGAGTTCATCATAGCCTTAGAGGGCTCCCTATGTATCAGTATTGTACCATTTTTGTATTGTAGACACCTGCGAGTGATTTTGTAGCCATATGATTTTTTTTTTGACATCATTGTACCATGACACTTTTGATTATATATATGAGATGATTCATTTTTGTGGCAGCTATGTGCATGTGTACCTATGTGATGAGATGTTTCCTGATGTATGTTTATGATATGGATGCAAATATGTATATGATGCAATGCAATATTTTTGTTCTTTTATGTTTAATATGTGTATGCATGATGCAAATGTGAATGTATGTAATGTAGATGAATATGATAATGCAAATGTAAATTGTGCTAACAGGTGTTGTGTGCAGGATGTGATGTAGTTGTGATATCTATATGTATGAAATGCTTATATGTGGTAATGCAGGTGCAAACTATATGAAATGCAAATGTTTTTGGTGTGTCATTATACTCAGTCAGGTGATAATAGGCTACGCGGACTCAAGAAGGACGATGGAAGTCAATCAAGAAAGGGGAATGAAAGATAGAAGATATGAACGTGAAAGAGCTTCCTATGCGTTATCATCATTGAGCTTTATTATGGCAAGTAGGTTATGACAATCGAGGCATATGTTTGACCCAGAAAGTCATTGTACCCGTTTGCATGGAGATCAGACAGTCACAAACAAGGAATGCCCTAGTTCATACTAGACTCACAGTGTCCTCATATCCTTGGACAAGTCAGAGCATTACTAAGAGACAATCCACAGACAACAAATGCAAATAGGTGACGATACCCCATCCTCGCCTTTCTAGTCAAAGACATCCTGGAGATAGAATCTCTAGTCAGAGACATCCTAGAAAAGCTAAAAGACATGTCACCAAAAGAGAAAATCAAAAGAAAACCAAGACTCGACACCAACATCCACTGTAGTCCTCAAGTTTAGTGTCTCTTGTCACTTGTATAAGTCTTATTTGATTGTGGTCACAATGTTCACTTTCACAAACAGGATAGATAGCATTGCACCATATGTTGTCTGAGTCTGTTGAAAGATTTGATTTGTTGAAGCCCATTGTTGCTGTTGTGTCTCATCTGAAACTGACTGAATCCATGAAGCTGATACTTTATTGCAAAGAAGATGAAACTTTATTGCGGACTGGCGATGCAAATGTTGCTTTATTGTGGATTGTGTGCGAATAGACTGAAGAAAGCTGGAAGAAACTGTACTCCTTGAAACATGTGATGTTCTTAGTTCCACACCCATCACTAGACATAGGATTTGCCTTAGCCACAGATAGTATCTGATTTATTATGGATGGAAAGGGAGGTGAAAAGGGAGGTTTATTATGAATGGCTAACCAATCTTGGGTAGATCAATAACAAGCAATGATGGGAATGGGTAAGTTTATTATGAACGAATAGGTTGTGAGTGTGTGCAAAGTGAAAGGATGAAAATGAATCCTGAAGGAGGGAGGAGCAATGTCTCTACACATGGCGCTAGTGACCCAGTTTTCACCATGGTACTTGCCCAGGGCACCACCAAAGTGGTTTTCACCGTTGGACGAAATTATTTCTCTTTACTTTTTTCAATTTTTCAATGTTTTTTGTGTCACAAGGTGCCTGTTTGCCAGGTTTTCACCAAGTAACGATTTTTTGTTTTTATAATTTTTTTGTATTTTTGAATTTTTTTGATTTTTTTTGTATTTTTGAATTTAGGATATTCCAAAGAGCTATGTGTAGAACCTGCGAAGGTGCATGCTGTTGATAGGATCCTCCAAAGGTTCACCTTCTGTAGTGGAGAGCTGATATGCCTCAGATCCATAGGCTGCTGTAACGATGTAAGCACCAAGCCAGTTTGGTTCGAACTTGCCCTTCTTCTCTCTGTCTTGCTGATTCTTGGGGTTTTCTCTAAGAACCAAGTCACCTACCTCAAATGTGCAAGGCTTGACCTTGTGATTGTAGCTGCGACTCATTCGTTGTTGGTAAGCCTTGAGATGATTAAAAGCAGTTTGTCTCCGTTCGTCCAACAGTTCTAGTTCTTGTAAGCGAGAGACCCTATAGTCTTCATCAGTGATGATGTTTTGCAAAGAGACCCGTAAAGAGGGTAACTCGACCTCGATAGGCAAGATGGCTTCAGCGCCATAGACAAGTGAGTATGGTGTAGCTCCTGTAGGTGTACGAACACTTGTGCGGTAGGCCCAAAGTGCAAGATTGAGTTGGATATGCCAATTATGGCCAGCGTCGTCGACTGTCTTCTTGAGGATTTTAAGGATTGTTTTATTAGACACCTCAGCTTGGCCATTACCTTGGGGGTAATATGGTGTGGAGAAACGATGGGAAATATGGAAGCGGTCATAGAGTTCACGAACATCCTGATTTTTGAAGGGATGCCCGTTATCAGTAATAATGGAATTAGGAATACCATATCAGCAAATGATATAGTTAAGGATGAAGGTAGCAATCTGTCTAGTGACTTGTGTGAGAGGCACGGCTTCAATCCATTTTGTGAAATACTCTGTGGCTGTGATAATGAATTTATGCCCATTAGAAGAAGGAGGGTGAATCTTGCCTATGAGATCAAGTACCCACTGACAAAAGGGCCAAGGAGAGGCAAGTGGTTGTAATTCTTGTGCTGGCGCATGTATGAGGTCTCCATGAATTTGACATTGCTTAAATTTCTTGACAAACTGATATGAGTCTTTTTCCATATTGGGCCAGTAATATCCAGTCCTGATGAGTTTCTTGGCCAAGGTAGGACCACTAGCATGCGGACCACATATCCCTTCATGCACTTCACGTAACGCAATCTAAGCTTCGTCGCTTTCTAAACATCTAAGAAGAGTGCCATCTAGACCTTGCCGGTATAGGATATCAGCTAAAATGACATATCAAGAAGATTGGCGAATGAAGGTGCGACGTTGGTTATTTGATAGATCAGGAGGTAGGATATTGTCGCGAAGGTATGTGAAGATGGAACCATATAACTAGGATTCGGGACCAACCACGCATATCATTTCAGTAGGAGTGATCTCATATGAAGGAACCAACAGGTTGTCCACCAAGAACTCATAGCAGGTTTCATTTTGAGGTAGATCAATCAATGAAGCAATTGTAGCCATGGCATCTGCAGCACGGTTATGCTCTCTTGGTATCTGCTCAAAATCTATCTTTGTGAAATGTTGTTTCAAATCGTCCACCATTTTCTTGTAAGGCATTAATTTTTCATCTTTTGTTTGGTAATCATCAGTTGCTTGATGGATGACAAGTTGGGAATCCCCAAAAACATGAAGTTCCTGAATCTTCCACTGAACTGCAATTCGTAATCCAGTTGTTAATGCCTCATATTCTGCTATATTGTTAGTGCAAGGAAATAATAAGCGGTATGATTTTGGTATAGAATTGCCTTGAGGAGTTATAAAGAGAATACCAGCTCCTGCCCCATGCTGTGTGTATGAGCCATCAAAGTACAGTTGCCATGGCTTTGCATGTGATATTGTTAAAATGGATTCATCTGGAAATTTTGAATTTAGAGGAACATCATCAATCATGGGGGCATCTGCTAATTGATCCGCAATGGCTTGTCCTTTTATTGCTTTTCTGTCCACATACTCGATGTCGAATTCACTAAGGATCATTACCCATTTGGCCAGCCGCCCAGTAAGTGTTGCTTTATTGAGGAGGTATTTCAATGGATCTATCCTTGCAACCAACTTAGTCTTATGAGTGAGCATGTAATGGCATAATTTTTGTGAAGCAAAGACCATGGGGAGACATGGACGCTCGATTGGTGTGTATTTTAGCTCATATCCCACCAATGTGCGACTGATATAGTATACTGCCTTTTCCTTGCCCTCAACAATTTGTTGTGCTAGGAGTGCCCCCAGTGCTGTTGGAGTAGCTGATATGTATAGTAGCAAAGGCTGATCTGGAACTGGTGGCATCAAAACTGACGGATTCAAGAGATAATCTTTGAGCGTCTGAAAAGCTTGTTGACAGTTATCATCCAATTTGAACTTGATATTTTTATGTAGCAGGTGCTTATTTTTATGTAGCAAGTGCTGGAAAGGATTACACTTATCTGCAAGTTGTGCTATGAATCTTCGTATAGACTGGAGTCTCCCTTGTAAGGATCGAAGTTGGCTGATATTTCTGGGTGGTGGCATGTCCAAGATAGCCTTGACTTTTGCTGGATCGGCTTCGATTCTTCTTTTGGACATAATGAATCCTAGGAGCTTCCCAGAGGTTACTCCAAAGACACATTTCTTGGGATTTAATCTTACTTTGTATTTTTCCAACCAATCAAAGATGACTGAAAGTATATCCAAATGTGTATTTCTGTCTACTGATTTACCCAAGAGATCATCAACATAATCTTCCACAGTTATGTGCATAAGATCATGAAAGATAGTGGTCATTGCTCTTTGATATGTAGCACCTGCATTTTTTAGCCCAAAGGGCATGACATTCCAACAGAAAGTTCCCCAAGGACAAGTGAATGATGTTTTGTGTTCATCCTCGGGTGCAATCCTGATTTGATTATAACCAGAAAATCCATCCATTAATGATAACATTTCGTGACTTGTTGTGAGATCAATGATCAAGTCATTATTTGGTAATGGGAAGTCATCTGTTGGACAAGATTTGTTGATGTCTCTGAAATTTGTACATATTCTGATGCTGTGATCCGGTTTACTGACAGGTACTAAATTGGAGATCCATTCGGGATAATCAATTGGGCATATGAATCCGACATCCAATAACTTCTCCAACTCTGCTTTGACTAGTAACGCCACTTGCAGATGCATTTTTCTTAATTTATGTTTCACTGGCTTTGCCCCCGGTTTGACTGTCAAATGATGCATTACCAAATCCGAATCTAGTCTAGGCATATCAGCGTATGACCATGCAAAATTGATTTGTCGTTCTTTGAAGAAGCTTATGAATTTTGACCTTTCGGACTCTGTCAATGATTGAGCCAGGAATATATTGTGTGGAACCTCTTCTGTACCAATGTTTGTTTTGATAGTCTCCTCTACCAACATGGATGACTTTTCCTCATACGAGGCTGGGAGAATGTCGAGCCTTCCATCTTCGGGTGCCTCAGAGAGGTTTTTGCCCTCAGATACGTCCTTTCTTTTTACTTTTTTGGGATCAGATAGCGCCATAGTGTGGTTTTCACAATAAGACCCTTGATTTGTTCTTATTTTTACATTTTTGCGACTGGAAGGTCCGACACCCTCACCAAAATATGCCATGTTGTTGAGTTCTATAGTGTATCCTGCTTTATGGTCCCCAGGGGGAAGATCATCTCGTAGGCCAAGATAGTCAATAATAGCTTCGTCATTTTGGAATGTGTCAAACTGTGCTGGTCCTTCATAATCCCAGTCAATGAGTTGGTGATGAACAAGGGGAAGGCCTTTAATGTTTTCAGAGTTTGCAAGGCTAAGAGTGAAGATGTGGTTATATTCGGGTATATCAAGGCAATCATCGAGGTCATCGATGGCACTCTCCTCATCAGTTTCGATCGTGAGCGAATCCAAATTGTCATCACTAGTAGCACATTCTGGGATAGGTGTCCTCATCCTATGTGATTTCGACCTAGAACCATGAGACAAAGACTATGCAGAATCCTTATGGGTTGTTTCTTGACCAACTCTGAACTTTTTATAAAATTCTTCTTCTTCTGTGGGTTCATCTGGCTCTCTGAATGTCTTGGTGAGCTCATAGTTACTGGAGGATTTGTCTGAACCCCATTCCCATTCGTTGGAATATGTGGAATAGCGATCCTCTTGTTGAACTTTGGCAACTTTGATTGGTGATGCCTTTTCTGTCCTTTTAGTGTGGATCTTGGAAATCAGAAAACCAAGTCCCTTCGAGCGTTCCCTTTTTACAGTCAGTTCAAGTTGTAAGGGCTCCATAACACCTTCTTTGTGTAACCCAAGAGGACTTTTTCCATCATACCTGAATTTTTGTAGAATCTTGAAGCCTTTGCCATATTTTTCACAGGGTATATTGATCTCATCTTGTGTGTCATCTTCAATGTCTTTATAGAGCATTTTGTATAAACCTTCCTCTTCCAGTTCGCCCCATCTTTGAAAGGTAGTAGGATCCCATTTGAATACCATGATGGATATTTGCTTGTTAGGATGTGGCCTTCCATATTCTTTTGGAGAGCTCATGACTTGTCGTAAATACATGGTCTGATTTAAAGTGTATTCTCCCATGCCTTTGTCCTGAAATTTGCCTTTAAGTTCACCTTGTTTTGATGTTGAAGGTTTCAACGACTTAGGGTCAATGTATGCTAAAGAAGGAACAACTTCACGATTACTGGGAATGATGGTCTCAATATGTGATCTCAAGTTATTGCAATATATGAATGGATTAGGATCACCGTTAACTATTACCTCAACTCCGTTGTGAGGAAACTTAATGCATTGATGATATGTCGATGGGACCACCCTCATTCCATGAATCCAAGGATGTCCTAGCAATATATTACAGGTGAGATCCAGATCTAGGACCTGACAAACCACATCCTTTGTGACTGGCCCAATTCTTAGAGGTAAGGTGACTGTGCCCTTGGATGAGCGCTCTTCATCGTCATATGCTTGATGGTGATTTGATTTGTTGAATTCACAGCTTTATCAGAATATCCCAATTGTTTAATAGTGCTCAATGTACAAATGTTTAGACCAGCTCCTCCATCTATCAGGACTCACTTTATTCGATGTTTGTGTATGAAGGCTTCAATATGTAATGGTGCATTATGTGGCTGACTTACGGAGGCGTCATCGGCTTTTGTGAATGTAAGGGAATGTGGAATGGAAAGGTAACCCACCATGGCTTGAAACTAGTCCACGTTCAGATCAGTAGGAACAATGGTGTCTCTCAAGATTTTGTCAAGAATAGCTTTATGAGCGGGGGATATACGTAGGAGCTCAAGAATGGAGATGAGCGTGGGTGTCTTCCCTAACTGTTCTACAAGGTCATACTCAGGCTTGGTTGATGAAGAAGCGGTATTTTTAGTGGAGGCACCTGGCAAAGTGATTTTACCTCGACGAGTTGTGACATGACATTCAGAGGTAGGTTCGGAATAAGATCCCACACCTCTTAGGACAATCTTGGGTCTCTGAGGAAGATTCTCAGGATTTCTGTTCTTGATGGTAATAGTCGAGATATGATTGTCCATCGAGATGTGATTGATAGTTGAATCATAGTTATAAGGTGCTCTAGTATAGTTGGCTTGATCATCTGTGACTTTAGCTTTTCCCTTGTCGTGCTTTGGGAATGGTTCCTTAAACATCTCATGTTCTTGATTAGATGAGTGTCCCTCAATCTCAATATCACCTCTATCAATGAGATCTTGCACAATGTTCTTCAGTCGATGACAATTTCCTGTCTTATGACCCTTGCTCTTATGAAATTCACAATACTCATCATCATTCCACCAATTTGGTTTAACCTTTGGTTCATATGGAGGAAAATCTGGAACTGTGATCACTTTGTTTGCCACAAGCTTTTTGAAGACTGATTCAAGTGGTTCTCCCAATGGGGTGTACTTCCTTCGTGATCTGGAAGTTGTTTGAGTATTCACTTGATTGTTTGTGGAACTCGATCCCGAAAAGATGAATTTGGGTCGCACCGTATTGGCATCAACAACACCATCATTGACTGTGCTTTTGTTTTTATTCCAAAATCTTGGCTTGTCTTTTCCTTTAAAGTCATCTTTGTTTTCCTTGAATATCTTAATGACTCCTTGTTCAATTAGAAGCTTTTCTGTTGCTAAGCCTTTTTCAATGACATCCTTGAAGGTGGACAAACAAGCTTTCCTTAGATCATAGCCAATGTCCTTGTTAACATTTTGGGTGAACATTTCTACCATTTGTTTTTGTGGAATTTCACAAGAGCATCTGCTGGCTAGATTTATCCATCTTTGTAAAAATGATGCAAAAGATTCTCCCTCTTTTTGCTTAGTGTTGCATAAAGTAGTGACTGAGATGTCTGTCTCTATATTGTAGGAGAAATGTTGAATAAATGCCTCTGCTAAGTCACCCCATGACTTAATACTAGGTGGTGGTTGGGAGAACCATTCCATAGCTTGATTGCCTAAGCTTTGTGAAAATAATCTTATCAAATATGTCTCTTCTGAAGCTACTTCAATGCAAGCTGTGAAAAATTGTCTTATGTGTGCCTTAGGATCCCCTTTTCCTCTATACTTATCAAATTTAGGCGTCACAAAGTGTGCAGGAAATGGAGGCATTGGAATGCTCTTGTCAAATGGATAAGGACATATGTCTCTCATTGTGTATGTTGGCTTTGGTGTATTTATGTCCTCCATTTTCTTTTGTAAGTCCCTGATTTGTTGCTCCAAATTGCTCTTAGGTGGAGATCGACTTCTTGAAGCATACCCCATGTTTGAGGCACCAATTGGAGGAGGAGCATATTGCATATATGGATGATATTGATCATACACATGTTCATATGGAGGAGGTCTATATTGATGCGGCATATATGGAGCACTTGGTATAGATTCATGTTGAGGAACCCCATATCTATTTTGCGCATGTATACCATATTCTACAAGCATGTCATGTTCTATTGTGTTGCCCCCAAATTTGACATGGGGTTTCCTTGTGTCCAAATTTTGAGCATGCCTTTGAATATCCAATTGTTTTGGTTGATCTATAGCTTGAGCATATCTATCTGCATAAGGTCTTCGAAGGTAAGTATCATATATTTGAGCATGTGTATGTGGGACTTCTGGTTTTTGAAGCAAAGCTGATGGTGATTCAGGTACCATATGTGGTCCTCTATTTCCTCCACTATTAGGTCTCCTTTGATCCATGTTGGAGTGAGTTTGTTGCAAAGGTCGGTTTTCCATTATTTGAGACATGTCAAAATCATGAGGTATCTTGGCTCCACTTTGTGCCATCATGTGTAAGAAGTATTGTCTATCCCTCCTCATTATTTCCTCAACCAATCGATTGAAATGGGGATTCATAATGGATTCTTCCACATCTGCTGAATGTATTGAAAAGTTGTCCACATTGTCATTGTGTGTAGCATTGTTGTTTGTAGTGTCTGCGTTTTCCACATTTGGAATGTTTCTATAAACATCCATGTCAGGCAATGTAGTGTGCTCAGGATTGAAAAATAAATCATTGTCATGCTCATAAGAACTCATGTTTGCGAACTCTTGAGCCTCTTTAGTTTCTCTCCTAGATTTTTGAAGACGGGTTTCAACCATGAACTAGGTATTGACCAAGATGTGAGAGACTAGATGAAAGTGGAAAAAGTATGGAAGACCAAGAGTTGGATGGAGTGTAAATGAATCTGAGATGTACTTGCAATGTCCAAAGTGTAAGACCGAGTATGTATGTAGTAGAGTAGGCGTGACTTCCAAAGAGAGGATAGTTTCTCTTGATGAGGTAAGCTGACCTTGACTCTAAGTAAGACCAAATGAGACCCAAAGGTAAGAAACCTTGATGAGGGACCACTTAGCAAAGTGTTGTTGTATGTAGTATGTTGACAAAGTATGATGAGGACAAGCAAGTGACCTTTTGACTCAAGTTTAGACAAATATGAATGTAAAATGAGATGTGAAGCAATGATGGACTATGTGAGACCCAAAGACTGGTTGAATGCTAGATGAAACCTGAAGAAACAACCTAAGAAGCTCAAGTATTCCGAAACTGATTTCTTTTGTTTGCTAGACTATGAAATTTTTCAATTCTGGACACAGACGCTTCTGTATACTTCACAGACGTGATTCCCAGACACATACGTGTCTCTGTTCGACACAGACGCTGTTAGACACACAGACGCTATTATGCCCTTGACAGACGCATTTAGATGACTCAAACGCGATTAAAACAGACACAGACGCGTTTCTGTAAACTTTGTGCAATTTTTCCAATCTGTGAAGTCATTTTGTTGTGACCAAATCTGACTATTTGACTGTTTTTCATGACAAGAGGACACAATGTTGATGAGGACTCAATGTTTGCAAGTGTTTAGAATGACAATGACTCCAAGAAAAGTGTGTTGTTTGATGTAAAATGTTTTGCATACACTTGAAGACACAAAAGACACAATGTTTTGTTGTTTGGTCTTGATTGTTTGAATGTTTAACATAAGTCAAGCACAATTCTTATGGCTGACCAAGACAATAGTTGTTGATCCCACATAGGGTTTTACCCCCGAGGCTATGCTATTCAAAGCGGATACTTAGATGCTTGACCTCACTGGCTCCACCCTCGGCACTCACTTCTTGGGTCAGCCAAGCATCAGTCCCCATGAAAACTCCCCATGGTGAACTTTGTATCTCTACTAAGAACCGTATGTGTGTGGGCCGCTACCAGAGGTCCGACCTCCTGCCCCAACAACTAGAAGGATTTGGGCTTCTAAAACAAAAAGGTGCTAGTAAGGGCATCCGCTCGTGTGGCCATACATGCGACACTTTCAGCTCTGTAAATACAGAAGGCTCCCAGCCGGTAGGGGTTACGCCCTACAAATGATCAAATAAATTTGATCAAACGGGTTTATGGGGAGACATAGTGTCGGTATGAACTAATCAGCACACGTTATTCATAGTTTTCACCATGAATACATTTGATTATAGTGGTTCGGAAGAGGTGGGTTTTCCTCGCTACCACTTGGGTCGTCCTCTTCTCACTAGTAGTCCTAATGACCACACGGGAAGACAAGCCCTCTAAAGATTAAACAAAAAGAGCCTATTGCTCAAGACACAAAAAACAATGATTCAATTTTAGTGCACCAATGGAAGTGTTTGCTATTCTATGAAAACAAAGCACAGAACAAAAATTCAAAACCCTAGCCAAGGACCTGCAACAAAAGTTGTTAGTAGTTTGGGTTATTGACATAATCACCCCTTCCTGCAAACACACAAGTTAGGTACATTTTAAAAACCCAAAAGACTTTGTGAAAGAGGGGCCTTCAACAAAACGTTTTGCTTCCAAGACAAGTTCCACCAATTTAGTTAGCTAGATCTGAAAGTGTTAGTCCAAAAATAAACCAGATCTGAAACCCTAAATACAAAATCCAAAAAAAATGAATCAATGAAAACTTCAAAATTTTGAAACAATATATACACAGACGATGTTACCCTTAACATAGACGCGTCTGGATAACACAGACGCGGTTCTGCGATGCACAGACGCGCCTAAAAATCACAGACGCTCTTTTCCGACATAGACGTGGGTAGAAATAACACAGACGCGTTTCTGAAACACAGACGCTCCTTTCTGAAACCTGCAAAATAAAATTTGTCGAAAACACAGACGCGATTCCAGATTCCGCAGACACGCTAGAAAATCAAAAACGCGATCCGAAAGTTCGCAGACATGGAAAAACCTAAAATGCTGTCAAAAAATGTCCGATCTGCAACTTCAAAAATGCAAAATCTGCAACAAGGAGGTTAAATGCAAAGGGACAAGAGTCCCACCAGGTGTGCCAAAATGTTCATGGTGAAAATGGATAACAATAATAACAATATTGAAAGGCTAAATGAATTCAACCACCAAACCCTAGCCTAACAATCAACAAAGATCCACCATAACATATGAAGATTACCTAAGACAATGTAAATAAAACAAAATCACAAAGATTATACCATCACATGTCCAATAGGGTTTTGATCTCCATTCTTCCTATCTCCATTGATCTTGCTTGATATATTTGCTCTCAGATTTTATGTGCACAAGAGCTCAACAAAGAACGGAATGTGGTTGCAAGTAGGATCGTAGTGTAGCCAAGTCCTTAAGATTAGCCATTAGGGTTTGATAATGAAGAAAGCATCTCCTTAAATAGAAGATACAATATGAAATGGAGGGATAAGATTGAGAGGTGTAAAAAGGGAGGTCGGCTAGGATTAGAGGGTAGGTAGAGGAAATAATAAAATAATGAAAGAGGTAGGTAGTGTAGGAATTAAGAGATGAATGACATGTGTCATGTGTAGAAAAGGATAATGAATTAATTAAATAAATAAAGATTTATTTAATTTATAGAAGAAGTGGGATCAATTAAATAAATAAGATATTTATTTAATTTAGGAAAATGATAATTTAAATAAATAAATGTATTTATTTAAATGAGAAATAAGGCTAGAAGAGGATAAATGAATTAATTAAATAAATAAAGATTTATTTAATTAATAGAAGAATTAGGCTTAGATAATTAAATGAATAAAATATTTATTTAATTAGACATGACAATTTTGGGTGTCTACAGGTATTTCTGTCATGTGGGTTTGATTTAGGATCTAAATTTTCTTTAATTTTGCATGTTGATTATTGTGACATAGTGATCCTTATATTTTTGTGAATTCTTCGCTTCAGATGTTTTTTCTTTGGCATCTAGATTGGTGTCATAGGTAATTGTATGGGTGCATGAGGATGAATTGTCCGGATAATGCATGAGACAAGTAGTGGAGGGACCATCTTGGAAGTGGTTCAAGGATGTGTGCTTTTTATGATCTTGATTGAGGATTGTAAATGATGTATTGATATGATTTAGGATGATGGATTTAAGATTTAGGGTCCCAAAATGGATGGGCAAGATGGAGGACTTGATTTTGGGACATAAGGGCCTAAAATGGATATAGTACATGGAGGACATGTGATAATGGATTTTGGAACATAGGGACACACCATAGATTCAAAATATGGGGGATGGGGATTGATAGAAGGAATGTGATAGGATTGAAAAATATATTATCAAAATCTTGAGCATTTAGAAGATGCGGGATAGGGACTTATGGAAGTAATTGTGCACATGGTAGGGAAAAGGATTTTTGATGTTTACAAATATTGGGTTTAATGAATTTGAAAGATTTGAGATATTTTGGATCAATGACCATATGATTAACAACACGTGTGGATGGTATGGGATTAATGGTATTTTGAGATGGAATAAACTTTTTTATGCATGGTGTCTTAGGATCCTTTGCAAATGTTAGTTGGAGGATTTAATCAAAGAATTGGGGTGCAGTGGATTGCTCATTGGATTAGGATGAGGAGGGTTACAAGGATATGGGGATGAGGGTTTGTAAGAAGATGGGGGTAGACTAAGTGAGATGGAAGAGATTGGAAATATGTAGGGGACGGAGGATTGGAAGGAGGGAACCCACAAATGCTGATAGGGGTGGGGAGAGAAGATAGGAAGTGGAGATGATAATTTGGGATATGGTTAGAAATCGGGATAGGCTTTGGATGAAGGATTGGTTTCCCTTGTCAATGGTAGAGGATGGATGAATATGAGAGAATTGAGGAAGGTGAGAGGATGGTGGAAGATTGGATCAAATTACTAGAAGGCACCTAACCATGATGTATATTTGTGTTTCTTGAAGAGGTGTTCAAGTATCGACTTTTCAATGAAATGACCCATGGATAGATATTTAGGAGTGGGAGGGGAGCTTGGTTGAGGGATAATGGATGGGAGACACGGGTTTGTAGTAATATTAAATTATTTTAAGGATTGAGGAGTTTTTCTTGATCCCTAAGGTTCCTATTATTCTCGCGGGACCATATTCTCTCTTGATTGATAAGGTTGACATATTCATTATAGTCAAAGAAATGAGGTACAATTTTGGATATGGATTAGGATAAAATATGAGATTGAAATAGGGTAGACATTAGATTAAAATAAATTATATGAGATGGAATACATGAATAGTCGTAAGATTTTTTATATCAAAAGATCTTAGGATTGATTTGTTAAACTAAAATTTGGATTTATTTAGCTCATAATTTATGATGAGATGGAGGGCTTAGGAAATAATCAATTTGGGGTTTGATTTGGATTGGAGTATTAGATGTATGACGTGGATGAGGGGATTCTCTAGGATAAGATAAGGATTTGGAAATTAGAATATGTATTAGATGATAGTTTTTGTAGGGTGTCTAAATTTTCACCTATCAAAAAATACTATGGCCATACAATCCATACTAGATAGACAATACCATATGACTATGTAGAAAAATATTTGTAGTATATACAATCTCAATTTTTTTATATATTATCTTTTTTGATATTTATTTGTTGACATATATATACTCTAATAATAGTAAATAGATACTATCATTTAATGTATATGCTATTCAAGGTCTTGAAGTTAACATATATTCACTAGTATACTCACCATATGTAGAAGGATACACAAGTGGTGTTAAACATATACACATAGTGTATAACCTTGTGGGTGTATATGTATGCAAATGTAGCTTAGAAGAAACCTGCAAGCATGAAGAAACCATGTGCATTTCATATAAACAAATGGGATATTAAAAAGTTTTTAATGTTGTTTCAAATTCATAGAATTCTATTTGAATTATTTTTTAATCATTGTGTTTTTTATTTTTTAAAATTCTTGTCATATTTTGAAGTAGAAAAGGTCCAAGGATAAGCCCAGACTCGTGACTAGATATTCAATTCAATTTATTTCCAAACAAATTGAAATCTCACTTTTTCCTTATGTCAACCAATTATATATCAAACTCTTTTATTGATGGACTTATTATAATGATTACAATTATTAATTCCCTATTCACTGTATTTGGGATTGTGTTTGTTTGCTAACACCTACACACCGCACAATGGACAATATATGAAAACTCTCTTGCTGGTCATAGCTCTTTTGTTTGTTTGAGATGCTCTTGCATCATATTTAAACATATTTTACTAGCACTTACATCAAAAAAAGGTGCAATGGTTACGCCTATAGTATTATATACTTTGAATAATATTTTGTAGGCTATAAAATTGCAAAATGTATAAATTCTCTTTATTAGTGTAGCAAATCCCTTATAGCCAATGCCCATGTGCAAAACATATTATCGACAAAAAAAGACATCAAAAAAATGTTGTTATCCTACTATTGTTATCCTACTATTGAATTGCATGTCTTCTTTAAGTTTTCTCTTTCAATTACCAAGTCAGGTATTATCTTTAAGGACTTTATGTCAATGTTGTATGGGAACAATAGTGACATTCTTTCATTGTTTTAAATTTTCTCCATAGCTTTGTTTATCTAAATTCAAAATTCTTAGCCTAGAATCTGAATTATTCAGGTTTTTTATGGAAACACATTCTAATTAATTTCTAAGAGTAAAAAGGAATTTATGTAATATGGTTTTTAATTGTATGCTTTTTATGAATAATTTGATAAAATAATTATTAAACATATAATCTGGATAGAAAAAAAGAAAAAAGAAAATAGTCGTATAGTTCTTGCTAATTAGACAACATTATAATGTAGGGCTCCAAGCCATCATAATCATCAACATCATCTGTAAGGGAAGAATGTTTTTTGGAAAGCCTAATAGCATACTCAAATGTTCATACATGTTGGCTCAGTGATGACTCCATTAGGAACTCACCATAAATAGGTATGGAATCAACAACAATAGATTTAGAAACTAAAACCAAAACATGTGCTTGAAAAATCTTTGGAGCTTTAATTAAATCCAATGGATTTGTTGAATGGCTTTAGAAAATTTTAAGGAAATTCAATTGGCAAGTGTGAAGCCAAATTCCACAACCTTTGCAAATATCCTCCATGCTTGTGCCAAAATGGGAGCTTTGAAACATGGTATAGACATTCAACAAAGAATAAAGGATCAAATAATTTTGTCAAATGTTGTAGTTGCAACTCCCTTGGTTGACATGTATGCAAAACATGGAAGCATAGACAAGGCATTTGAATGCTTTGACATAATGCCTCAAAGAAATGTGGTTTCATGGACTGCAATGATTGCAAGATATGCACAAAATGGATTTGTTGAAAAAGCTTTAGAAAATTTCATTAAAATGCAAATGGTAGGTGTAAAGACAAATTCCACAACTTTGTCAACATCTTTCCTGCTTGTGTCAAAATGGGAGCTTTGGAACAAGATATGGATATCCATCAAAGCATAATGATTGGGGGATTTCATTTAGATATTACAGTTGGAAATGCTCTGGTAGACATGTATGTGAAATGTGAAAAAATATATGTAAAATGTTTGACATAATGCCTCAAAGAGATGCTATGTTATGGAATGCAGTGATTGCAAGATATGCTCAAAATGGATATTTCAAGGATGCTCTCAAAATCTTTGAATTAATGAAGCAGTTTGAAATATATCTTGACATTGCAAGATTTTCTTGTGTTTTATGTGCACAACAACCATGCGGGTTTAGTGGATGAAGGTTGTACATCAATCACTTGAGCGACCATTAATGCATTACACCTACAATTTATCATTATTTGTGCATGGTTGACCTTCTTGCTCCTATATCAACAAATGCTATAAATAAATGTAATTAAAAAAGGCACTTAAATAATGTTTAGGGTAAAGTAGAGCTAAATTAGGCGTAATAGTTAAACAATGGTATGCTATGCTTACATAGTGGGCTACATATCCCAAACATTCATATTTTGACCTTATTCTTCTCTTGGACACATACAATCTGACACATTGCAAACTATCAAAATCCTATGTCTCGCCTCATAAAATTTCTTCCTTGTGATGCCTTAATCTTTCCTACTTGTTGTCTTGCATGGAATCAAAATTTATGTTTGTTGCATCATTGAGTAAAATGGCTTGGATGTCTTGGGATGATCTTTGGCTTGAAGCATGTTTATTCAAAAAAGGATTACTTGTTGAAACTTAAAAGACAAGGGATTGCACTAAACACCAACATGATGTTTTGCCACTACCTGATTGGCCATTGTCTTGCACAATATGTTCATTAATGGCAAATAAAATATCTATTAGCTTGCAATTGGAAAATAGGGAGCATAATTTTCTCTCTTGAACCATTGGAGTCTCGTATATTAATGGTGTAGTTCTTCTACACAAATGGTTGATATGTAGAAAACCTAAGATAATCATCACTTGGATCACCGACTATGGATACTCCACTCAAATCCCTTCAAAACGCCTCCAAAAAGCTTATTAATTGTAGGAAACTAATAGTAACAATGTAGTAAATTATTTGCAATATTCAAGCAACACAATAATATGAAAATAATTAAAGTTAAATTATTTGCATTATTCAAGCAACATTGTAGTAAGTAGAACATTCATCTACATAAACTATCGACATGTTTACATGGCATGCAAACACTACAATGGTGTCTTATACCTTCAAAACCCCACTCCACGATGCTAAAGCCTGCCAATTGTGCTTACAAGAGGAATACAAGAGATAGAAACTTTGCACATCTTGTACGAAGGTATATTATATGTTTCCCAAGGCTATAGTGGCGCTATAACATTGCTTCACAACACTTGGAAACTAAAATAAATTGACAAAATCCCTCACATTTTAATGTCTTATCTAGCCTGTGATGAATTCCGTTATAGCAGTTGGGATAAGGTGGAAGGTCAAGCAAGCATATAGGGTCACATGAGTAGATCTAGGAGCAATAAAGAGGTGGTTGATGAGTTGTCTAGGTGATGGAGAAAAATTAGAATCAGTTGAACGACTTTTCCAAGACATTCCCCAACATCTAGAGGCATATTGTTAAGGTGGACAACAAGTTGAGGGGATGTAGGGAGCAATTCTGACCAAGTTCTCAACATTTCCAAGTATCGAGGGCTTCTCCAAAGCTTCTCAAGTATATGGATATGGTCAAGAGGTAGTTTGAAGTATTTAAGACACCATTTGGGGCAGTTTGAAGACCTTTTTGGAAGCAAATTCAGTTGTCTCCAACAACATTTGAAGAATTTTTCAATCATTAAAGGCAAACTCATTACACATAATGTTTCATGTATTTATGTACTCAAGTTTAGCCTTCTTTAGTTAGTTCTTCTTCATTTGTAAGCATTGTTGCTATCTTTTGCACTTTGTAAGCATTGAAACAAGTTGTAACTCAAAAAAATCAATCATCTTCAAGACTGATTTGGCATTGTAATCATTCATTTTCAATCAATAAGGAGCAAATATTTCAGGCTCAATATCTTGTTGCAATCTCTTTGAAGCAATTTGTGTCATTTGATACAGTTTATGTGACTGTCTTGTATGTTGTAATCAGTTTATGTTCATTCTAATTGAGTTCACATATCAAAAACCTTTAAAACATGTTTAGAACAACAACATTTGAGCAATTGATGACTTACTTGCATAGGTCATAGGTTGTGTTTAAATCTTGTATAGGTAGTTGTGAAAACCTCTGGGTTGTCCTTCAAAATAGCAATACAAAACATCCTTCTTGTAGATTGTTGATGTGTGGGTAACTGGAAGTCATAAAATGTATAAATAAAAGACCTTTTTGACTCATTGTAAGGTTAAAGCAGCAAGGTACTGAGCTAAAAAAACATCTTTTGTGAATCACTTAGCTAATTATAGTTCATTTTTCAGCATTGTTAGTTCATTTCAAATAGTTCCCCCCCTTTTTCTCAGCAAAAGTCAGTAGTTTAGGTACGTGGTTAGAGGAACCAACCTACTTTGGAGGTTCTCCTTCACTATAGGTTACCCACAACCTGAAGGGGATCCAATGTATCAACAAGTGGTTGAGTTAATAGCTTAGCCTGGTGCAACTTTAATTGATAACAGGAATCTTGTTTGATCTCATGACAAATGTAGGCAATTACTGATTCGTAGATATTCCAACAAATTTCTTAGGTCCAGTTTGCTAATTACCTCGAGTTTTGTTGGGAAAACTCTGTAGAAGGTGCCAATTTCTGCCATGCTCGCCCTTGCGAAAAGTTATAGACCTCATTTTAAAAACAAATAATTATATTGATTGTTATGACTAACACCCTCTCTAATTAATTATTATGACTATTAATACAATATGGGTTGGTATATGTTAACACGGTAGGAATGTAATTTTTTTGGACAAATAATGAATAATGTTTTTTTGGTATTTTGTGACTTTTACCACAAAATCATGCTATGACTGTGACTTGCCACTTTCATGAATAAAAAAATATAAAATAAAAACAAATATAGTTTAATAATAAAATGTAAATTTTTTGTACAATAATGAATAGTGTTTTTTTAATATTTTGTGACTTTTACCACAAAATCATGCAATGATCGTGACTTACCACTTTCATGAATATAAAAATATAAAATAAATATAATTATAGTTCAATAATAAATATAAATATATAATATGTTAATAAATACCTACAAATTAAATTGACCTTAACTTTCTTTTTCTGTGTGATTGTGCGAACTTGAAAAAAATCCTTGCTATTTTAAGCAATGGGTAATCTTGGTTACGTAAGGGGGCTTCTACATGCACAAAAAGCCTGTAAGTCATTAAAAGTTGAACTATTTTTAGCATTATCCATAAATGAGCTCACCGCCGTCATTACCGGCTGTACTGGACAATAGCTACTAGCCTTGTCATAAGAAATGCAATTGCATGGCAGTTTGTTTTAATTGCGTTATTTCAATTAAAAATAAAAATTGCATGGCAGTTTGAAGGCATTTGCATTCACAAAATCAATCTTTCAATTTAAAATTTTACTGGTAGATAAAGTGGCTGAAAAGCTGGACAAGTAGAATAATCCAAAAAGACTGTGCATGGCTCTTCACTCACCAAAATATCCTGGGCGTAGATTACAATATGTATTTAATGCAATCTTGAAATCATCAATCATTAAGTTGTGAATTATAATGCCCTTTTTAAGGATTCTGCCCAATGCATCTGTCTTGCCTGCAATCATATCCTTAATTTAGAAATTGTTTTCTTAATATTAAATAACGAACAGATCAATCAAGCCTCTGTGTGTCATAAATATCTGACACACCAGCTTCTATTACCTCAGTCTCTCAGAAGGAAGAAGTAGTGCTTCTATAGTTGGCTTTCCATTTAGTTTGTGAGAGGTGAGATGGAGAAAAAAGAAGCAGTACCTGAAATGGTGTATGAGAGGAGACAGTTTGAGACATTGTTAAGGCTGGTGCCTGTTGCTCTCTGTCTTTCTTCCCTAGTTGTGACCCTAAAGACTCATCAGAGCAATCAATATGGAACTCTGGATTATAGCAATGTTGGTGGATTCAGGTACAATAAAAAGATTCCTGTTGCTTTTTTAAATTTAATTCTATAATTTTTTTAATCAATGTTGAATCACACTCTGTGATCTAAAGATCAATAGAAATTTCATGGTCTGGATGGTTGACATAAATTTTGGATGCTAAAGTTTTGTATATACATTTTATTCTGTGGAGCATTTTTATGCAGTATTCTCTATTATACCCAATAACAGAGCTTTGTTTTTGCATTGCTCTTGCTGAAAGATTATTTGTTTGAAGGTATTTGGCTTATGCAAATGGGATATGTGGTGGGGTTTCTCTTATATCTGCATTCTGCTCTGGAATTTGCTGGTCATCCAACTACAACTTGTTAAGCGCATGGATGGTTTTCCTTTTGGATCAGGTAAGAGAACACAATTTTTCTTTGACAATTTTTTAAAAACTTTCATGCTTTTGTTTTGGGCCTGTCTGGTTCCACTTCCTACAGATAATTTGTTTTTAGTAATCGGTTTAAGTAGCTCAAGGTTTTATGAGTAGAGTGTTTCCAGGTCTTATATTTTATTGAAACTTTAAATTGGGTGTTCAGATATTTGATTTATTGGGTTAGAAAATATTATTAATAAAGTGATTTATGTCTCTTTGATTCTTGTGAAGAGGTGTATTATTATTTTTTTGTTTTGTCAAACAATGAAATTAAAATTGACACCCATCTATAATTACTATTACAAACTGCATCTTCCTTTACAAGACATAATGGCGTCTACGGTGTTCAAAAGGGCTGTTTGGTATGTGTCTCATGTGAGAAAAAAAATGATTCCCATACCTGGATTAAAGTTCAACAAAGAATTGACGAGGAAGCCTGGAAGATATATCCTCTACTATAATCACAGTTTGTCACCTGGTTGCCACAGGTCTCTGAAAGGCTTCTCTGACAGAGATGGTGATGGGCCAGTCCCTTTAAAAACTCTTATCTTCCAGTCCGAGATATCTTGTAGTGCCTGTAGATAACTCCCAATTTGCATTGCCTTTTCCGGTGATAAAAAATCTTGGCTATATCTATGACATAATTAGAGCTAGTTCTAAGCATTGGTATTGTTTGCAAGTCATTTGAGTTCAGATTCTTTTCTAGATCGGATTTGAAGTCTGAATTTGTGATTTGGTAATTTAAGTTGATGCTGTGGATCTATTTGTTCGTCACGTTTCTTCTTATAATCCTATGCTTTTGCTTTACCATGTCACAAACAGAGGAGGAGGGCAGTTGGCCCACGCAATGCCCTTCACATCTGTGGACGGGAGATTGTTTATCAATTTTGGGTAGGGTTTTAGGATGGGGTTTGGTGAGAAGAGAAGGGGAATGGTGGGCCAAATAAAATGCTCAGCTGTCCGTGTGAATGACAGATTTTTGCGTCCTTGGGTTAAATGGGAAAAACGTTTCAGGTTTTTTTATTTTTTATATTTTTGGGTCTATTTATATTTACAATGTTAATCATTTTTTCTTATGTATTTGATGATAGATTATAAAATATGATATTAAATTTTGATTAAAAACATTCATCACAGAAGCAGCATGCAGCATATAAGACATTCCGGGGTTTGTTAAAGCAAGGGAGGACTAGCCGGATTTTGGAACATACGATGTTGAAATCATAAATAAAGTAGGGATTCAGCGGTGGAAATGGTTAAGAAGTGGAGTAATGATTGTGATTATATTCAGGGTTTAAGGAACATTGGTTGTAAATGTACAGGTAGTTTGATGGTTTTAGGCTTAAGAGGGTTTTTTATTTTCATTGTGTTGAATTTGAGGGGTTTTGCTCTGCTCCCTGTGAATAACCTCTGCATGATTTGCTGCATATTTTGCCTCCTGCCTCAGCTTTTCTACTTTTTTGGTTAAAACTACAATCTGTTCAATGGTACTACCTTCAGTTCATATACTTTTGATAGCTAGCTGTTAATCTTTACACAAAATGATTCTGTTAAAAAACTTTCAGATCTGCAAATCACAGTGTTTTTTGTCTGATTTTTTATAGTTTTTCAGTCATAAAGATGTAAATCATGAAAAATTTGCTATTAAAAATTTCGCAAAAATCTGTTATGTTTTGTGAATTTTCCTTTCGATATATATGACATCTAAATAACATGAACATAGCACTGTTATATCCTCTTACAGACTGGTGCAACTAGGTTGGATTGAACACAATATAATGTTTGTCCTTTTCAATGCAAAAGGCTCTCTTTTTTATGCATTTTAGAGACTGCATATGTTTCCCAATTGTCAATGCTGCATTTACAGTAGTAAGGCTTACTATAGTCTGTCATAAAGCATGGACATAATAAGAAGGCAAAGGTAATTCACAAATATAGACTTTCCAAATATAAGTATGTTAGAAGCTGTTATTTTTGGTCATATTTTTAGAGAATAAAATAGAGTAATAGATTGATTAGCAAAATGGGTATCAGAATTGAAATTTTGGAGAAAGGAATCATTTGCCTTTAGATTACAGCAATATGTTGGAGAGGATACCAATGGATAATTTTTTTTTTCTTAACGTTTTACATAAAATTTGGAGTGACTCTTTTATATAGTAAATTAATTAATTGAATTGAATATTTAAAAATTTATGATTTTACACCAATAAATGAAGTTGAGTGATCATAATTTTTAAATTTTTATTAATAAATTGAATTGGATGAGTGCAGATTTTAACATACATTATACTGGGAGCTGGAGCAGTGGCAACTGAATTGGTATATTTGGCAAAGAATGGTGATGAGGAGGTGACATGGGAAGAATTTTGCAGCACTTATGAAAAGTTTTGCAATAGAGCTTTGGTATCTGTTATTATAACATTTGTAACTGTCTTAGTTCTCATTGCCATTTCTATCACATCTTCTTATAAGTTGTTTAGTAAATATGATCCGCCATATGTTAGTCAAGGAGATGGAACAACTGTCTTTCCTTGAATTCAAAGGAAATATTCAAAAAAATTCTGCATACATTAAATTTATATATTTTTATATCAATTTTTTCTTTGTTTAAATATATATTTAATTTTTTTCTATTAATTTTGTATTTCCATTAAAATATTTATTCATATATTAAATACCTAGTGGCCTTAAAAGTTCTGTTTAAAAATTCAACTATACCATAACAGGTACTGTGTTTTTCTTTTAAATTGTATGTTCTTTGTGTAAAGATAGTATTAAGAATATTTAACAATTAAGTGTAAAGATTAAGAGTATCTAATTTAGAATTGATCATTGATGATGTGTAGGAACAAGTTGTTATCTTTGAAAAATTAGTGGCTCATAGAAATAGCTATCCCCCCTCTAGGATGCATCAATGATTAAATTTTCCTCATAAGCTATAATTTATGCATTGTCTCATAATTCAAATTAGTACAAAATAACATTGTGGTTCTACCTTAAGTATCTTAAGATTAATCCCATCTATCATTGGTTTGAACTAAGATGCAAGGATCTAAACTAGTAGAAAGCAGATTTTTTAAACTTGTTTTCCTTGATCTTTGAAGTTTGGTAAATTTATAAGGATTTCATAGTATCTAGAACTAGTAGAAAGGGGTAAGAACATTGATTGCTTGAATTTTGGGTTTATTCTTGGATTGAAAAAGATCAGTTGTATATCATTACAAATGAACCTTAAAGATATAATAACAATAATCTTAAAGAAAGAAATTAATATAAGAAAGTAAGTGGAGATAAGGTTGAAATAATGGTGAGTAAATGATGAATGCATAGGATAAGTTTAAATAGGAATATAATGGATATATATAGCAATTTAAATATAACTCAAACCTAGCACAAGATTGTCTCATGTTGACATATTATTTAATTTGAGACATTCCACAAAAGTGAGCATACAATTATATAGAACTATATGAGAAATGGCACGAGCAAATTTTTTTTACCATTGTGTTTTTCACTTTAGTATTCATGTGATTTTAACATGAACATGTATTTCAAAGTATGTTATTATTCTCAATCAACATGGAAAGCATATATTTAGACACCCAAAATAGAATATATAATCCATATAAATTTTTTGTGACATAAAAGAAAATATATTTCTAGTGTTCTTTTGATTTATTTCACCATGGCCAACTTTGTTACTATTCTAAATAGTTTTCTTGTTGGTCCAATATTTTTAACATAAATTCAAACATTTTATTTGATTCTAAGAGCATGTACAATTTTCAAGGAAACAAATGCTTATGTCCTATCTATGGGGTTTAGAGGTTTCCTTCCTTGTTGATTGATAATTTTCAATTCATTTGGATTTTCTTGGTTCTCTAGAATTAATGTACCATGAGTCTTTTTAAGATATGCAGACCTACTTATGGTACTTAAAAGAGACCATGGTACAACAATTATATAGAATCAAGAAAATCCAAATGAATTGAAGATAAATAATCAATAAGAGAGAAGGAAATCTCCAAACCCCATAGATAGGGCATAAGCATTTATTTTCCTCGAGATTGTACATGCTCTAAGTGTCAAAAAATAATATTTTCCCTTATGTTAAAATAATTGGACAAAGAAGAAAACCATTTGAAAAAGTTGTAAGAGTTGGTCATGAAGATTGTCATCCAAGAACTAGAGGCCTAATGGAAAACACAATGAAAAGAATAAACTATATTCGTATCAATGAATGCAAATAAAATGCACATTTGGATTCAATTCAAGATTACAAAGAGAACCTCTTGGTTACATAGGCCAACGCGAGACATAGGATAACATAAGATTAAGACAAATTTCTTAATATTTTGATATGAGACATAAATAGATATGTATCCTTGTTTACCCTAGAAATAAACTTAACTAGATGCATGTGAATATGACCTAAGAGGTAAACTAGTTAGGTAATATCCTTGTTCACACCAAGACCCCATTAAGTGCAACTTAGGGAGAATGAGAAGCTATGCAAATATGGGGTTTGACTAATAGACCATGTTAGGCACCCATCTACTAATGCAGCCTATCACAAATAGAGAAAAATAGAAAACCTAATGGGATAAAAATACTCTCCAAAAGAGAGAAAATAAGAAATTGACAGAAGGAAGGGTTATTATAAACCCTCAAGGACTACTTCTATTACCAATATATAATCAATGATCCCATCATATGAGGAAAAAGGAGAGACTATGTAGTCTCACAATGTATAATCTCATGTAGTGATGGTGGATGCTTGAAGACAAAATATAATCCAATTCCTACTAACAAGATTCCTATGTAGTGATGGTGGATGCTTGAAGACAAAATATAATCCAATTCCTACTAACAAGATTCCTTCCATTGGGAAGAAACACAACCATGCACAAATGTAGGAAAGTTTCCCATTCTTGATAGGATTTAGTAGGAGGAAAGATAAAAATAAATGAAGTCTCTGAATATCTTTTTTTAAGTGTCTTCATGTTGATGCCAAAAGATGCCACTACTAAGTTAGGTGTTCTAGGCCACACCAATGAAGATGAAAATATAGGATCTAGTAGAGATGTATGTAGAATAGGTTCTAAAGATAAAAGTGAGTACACCAATTTTTTCTCAAGTGTCTCTTAGATAGTGCCAATATATTACAAGTGATCATGTGGAGAAAGATAAAGAGTGTCTAAAGGTTTCTCCACAACATCTGAAGAAGATGTTTCAACACCATAAGAGCTATAATTAAAGAGAATGTGAATATCCTCAATAGTGTCTTTTAAATATACACGATAAGACTAAAAAAAAGAAAAATTGCAGTTTTTGTCAAGTACTCATCCCAAGTAGTTGTATATGGAAGATAATGCATGTTTCTATTGCATTAATTCACAAGAAGCCCTAGATATATCAAAACTCTAGAAATAGTAGATAGAGACTTCATTTATTTTTCATTTAAACATTCAAGATATTCACTATATTCGAGATCCTCTTAAGTATCATCATCAAAGGGTATATTATTTGCATCATCAAGGGAATGAGAAAATCTACAACAAGATCATCTAGGAATGGAAATATATGAGGGTCTCCAAAGGTTTCCCATATCTTGGTCCAAAGTGTGCATGGGCACTGAATCTTTAAGATCTCCCAAGGAATGCCAAAGGTAATAGTTGTACCTATAAATCTTATAATATGATTTTTAATATTATCCTAAATTTATTTCTTCCAAGGTGTTTATAGTCAAGTAGAAGTCAATAAAGATAAGACAAAAGTTTAAACCACTTAAGATGTGTCAAGATGCTTTTTTTCCTAGACTTATAATTGTCCCTTTCAAGAATTACCACAAAAGGATGAATAGAAAAACCCATGATACATCCTCAAATGATGGAATTTGATGTCAATACATATGAATCAATAAGTATATTAGCCCACAAATTCACTCAATGAAAGAACTCCCCAAGAGAGTATGCTTTGGCACTCTATAGATAGTGCAATTATAAATCCCACTTGCCAAAATCAATAAAGTGATCTTGATTTTGGTATATGCTTTGGCACTCTATAGATAGTGCAATTATAAATCCCACTTGCCAAAATCAATAAAGTGACCTTGATTTTGGTATATGAAAATGTCAAATTTGGAAATAGAAATGATTTTTTTTTTTTAAATGAGATCAATTTGACCATACCAAATTGAAAAGTACAAAAAAAATGATGAGCTCTTTAAAATAATGGAGCCTCAAAAGTTCTCAAAATGGGAATTGCTTAGCAATACATGTGAAATTCTATAATTTATGAAAAAACTAAATGCGAAAATCAAGAGGACTTTAAAGAGCAAAAAAAATAGCCCTAATAATGTTTTTTTTTGAAAAATGGAGGTTCTGAGGCCAAGTTATGAGTCTTCAAAGTTTAAAATTTCAAATATGAAGGGGGCCAAAAATTCAAATGCATCTATTAACATCAATATGATGTCACCACTAAGTTTAGAAATACCATTAGATTTGAGGGTGCTAATAGATGTGAAACTCTTCAAGCTAAATTTGGGTCTAATTTCCATTAAATTAAGGAATAATCTAGACTTGCTAGGAAATCATAGACCTTCCAAGAGTGGACACATACAATATTCATGGTTCTTGAAGGAGATAAAAAAAAGGAATCCCTTCATTATGCCAAAATATCTAATTGAACCTTAAATATACATTTTAGTTGATCCATTTTCATAAAAAAATCAATATTGAACCTAACTTCATTGAATTTTCCAATAAATGAATTCTCGATATTGGAAGTTTACTAAAAACAATTAAATCAAGGACTCAAAGAAGAAGACCCTTACCATTCCAATAGAGCATGAGACTAAGTAGGAATGGAGATGAATACACCTTTGACAACATTAAGCCAAGATTTCAATGGTAGACCATTAGCTTCAAGATCATGTGTTGACACAAGAAACAAGCCAACCCCTTTAGCCTCCATTGCCTAAGAAACATATTTCATGAAATCTTGAAAAGAAGCTAACTTAAGATAAATTTCACATATTATGAAATTATTAAAATACATATAACAAAAAAGTATTATAAAATTTAATTATTAGATTTAATTATTAATTATGATTTTTTATTATTTTAATATTTTAAAAAATCATAATTTTTTAATACAAATATGATCAAAATATTTATTAAAATAGAGATTAAAGTATTAAAAATATAATGGTTATGTGCACAAAGATGGTGGTAAGAAAAGTGGACGCCACCCAAAAAAAACATGAAAAAACAAGTAGCGCATATGCGGTTCTAAAATTTGAAATCACTGCATACGCACTTAGGTCCATTGTTCCTGAGCCTAAAAAAAAGATACCGCGTACGTGCTGTATTTAGGAAAGTGAGCGCGTACGCGCTGCTTTTAGGAAAGTGAGCGCGTACGCACTCATAAGCCCTAAAAAACCGAGTACACGATTTTAAAAAAAGGAAAGGGTTTTATTTTCTTGTGGTCGTGACGTTTTTTCCTCCTTTTCCTCCACGAGACCGCGAATGGGTTGCCACATTTCTCCACCAAACGCTATGGATCAAGGTTAGTTTTTCTTAATTTTTGTCTTTCTTTCGCGTTTATTTAATTTGTTTTATGTTTTGAATTTAATTTCATTTATTTTGATTAGGTTTTTTTATTTTTTGTTTCAAAAACCAGATTTTGATAACACACAACAACAACAACAAAATGCACCTCTTGAAAACCTCGAACAAAACCCACAAGATACACCTCCAATTCCTCCTTTTGACCGTACACCTAAAACACATGAGCAATTGATTAATCAGTTAGGGCAAAACATGTCTAAAATAAATAGACTGATTAATAAATTAAAAATATTTGAGCTTGAGCATCATAAATCCTTTGCCACTAGCCTAGAAACATTAGCTAGTGGTGCCACAGGCGTTTCCACACAAATTACAAAATGGGGAAACTTTAGGGATATGTGTCGTCAATACTATGCTGGTGGGTTATCATACGAGGGAGTGAAAAGCAAAAATATTAGTAAACAATAAATATGTGCCCTTTTTGTTGATCCTAAAACTAGTCAATCGTTACCTCTTAATGCAAAGAGGTTTCCCATACATTGGTGTACCAATGTGCAGATGATGAATCTTTTTTGGCAGAGGTGGTGGATGGTCTTTGATGATCCAGGTTGTAATAATTATGAGGTGCCATTGTATTTTTTGAGAAACGTATACTGTGAGTTTGTCCTCAATGTGCAGCCAAACTATTTTGACATGAGAGAGTTCCATGGTAGAGGTGGCGGCTCTACCCAAGATAGACCTGGAGCTTGTAGGCGAGTAGCCCCAGAGAGTCGTCGCCCCCTAGCATCCAAACCCAATGTGCATCAGGTTGTCCCAGTAGAGTTGAAAGAGTCGATGGAGCTACAAACTCTTCAAGTGGCCACAACATTGACTAGTGCCATCATCCAACATGGGACACAGTTAGCACACCCTCTTGTACTAGATGATGAGCCATTATTTGCTCTAGGTGGCAACACAGAGCCCATTCAGCATGTGTGTGTTAGTTTCTCGAGGATATGCTCAGGCATAGATGATGCAGCCACTATAGATGGGTCCACATCTCATTCATGCATGATTTGCGGAGTAGATGTTAGACCCGCATGGCTGAGGATGTGGCGTTGACAGAGGAGTTGATGGAGATGTTGTTTCCCCATCAATCGCAGACACAGGTGTGTTGATTTGAACTCATAGCATTTTATTTATCAGTCACTTTAAATTTGTAATTACATAAATGAATTTTTATTTATACATCAATTTAAATTGATACAAATAATATGCATTTCAGGATGCAGCAGCAGTATCCCATACTCCTCCCGTAGTTACTACAGCTGCAACTTCGATGCCTGAGGTATAAATTTTGTAACATGTTAAAATAGAATAGTACACTTTGAATTCAAAAACACTGCAAAATATACTAACTATCTTTAATTCTTGGTCTAATTTTTTGTTTGTAGGTGTTGACAGGGGACCAAATGTCCCAGATTGATGACATCAGGCTCTCAACAATCGATTTTGGCCTACAAGGCTATATGGTATCATATTTTGTACACCCTTTTTTTATGTTTGATGGAATGTGCAAGTCATTTCATTTTAGATTTTTAAAATTATGTTTAATATATTATCTGTACTAATATCTCATGTTAATTTTTTTTTTTTGGGTACCTCTTTGCGTCTAGGCCTCGTCCTAAGTAAAAGAATCCTTGAAGATGCCAAAATGTGGGAAGAAGGTAATTGAACACATTTTTAGTTGTAAAATTGTTTGAAAATGTTGAAATTGTCTTAGTTGGGATTTGTAGATTGATTAGTGTTTTTTGTCTATTTTACATATACAATGACCATTGAGCTATGTGGATTTGTTGAATGCACCTGATTCGCCCATGGATTGAGAGAGGTCAGAGGTATGTATCTCTACTTTATTTTCTTGTTTTCATGATTATATGCACGTGGACATGTGAACTTGTGATAAATTATAATCTTATTATTTTTTCATACAGGAAATATCCATAGTTGCTTCTTTAATGGCTAGCCCTCCTCCGTGCACTAGAGAAGCATCTCAGGATTCGGTACACTTTTGTTTGATATATTACATTAATTTTTTTAACCTACAATACTTATCATTATATTAATTATATTTAATTTTTGATCATTTTTTGTATAGGTAATAGTGACAGTTTCTCCATTGATGGTGAGTCATCCTTAGTCCATTGGAGAAGCATCTCAGGCATTGGTATACATTGTTCTCTATATTATAGCTTTTAAGTGTTTTTGATGTATTTATGTTAGTACATTGTATTAATTGTACATTTAATCTACAATAGCCCCCTTCGTGGTTTAGCCATAATGTGGATCCCTTTAAGTTTGTCTTCAAGAAAACTCCTAAGAGTGACAAGGAGAGGAGAGCGAAGACATTAGCTCCGAGATCAGCTGATGAGGTAATCTACATTCCAATTGAAAATTAATTATAGTTAAATGCATAGTTATGTTGTTAATTGTGACTTATTTTCTACAAAAGAATTCTAACTTGGCTTTTGAATTGTGCTTTTGTAGCCATCTACAGAGCCACGTACTGCATCGAAGAGGCTCGATTTTGATGATCCACCACAAGTTTAAGATCATATAGTGTTAGTTGTGGTCATAGAATGATCAATACATGTGGATATATTCTATATTTTTATTGTATATCGATTTGGACATGGCATATGCCACATTTTTGTAATACTTGTATTGACTTGGCAAACATGCCTTTATATATATATATATATATATATATATATATATATATATATATATAATGTTGATATTTGATCCAATAAATGTGTATTGAGTTCATTATTGTGTATTCATTGTATTTCGTGGATGTCCTTTTATAAAGTTAATTGATCATTTGCCTATGTAATCAACAATATGAATATAAACAACAAAAATCTATGATATAAAACATTGCAATCTTGGAATATGATTTGATAAAATTTCTAAAATGTTGAATTAACCCTACAAAACTCCTTGTATTCAGCTCATTATTGTGTATTCATTGTATTTGGTGGCTGCCCTCTTATGAATTTAAATGAATATTTGCCTATGTAATCGACAATATGAATATAAACAACAAAAATTGACAATATGAATATAAACAACAATATGTGTGTGGAGTGAGAGCACCCTCATGCTCGCAATGGTCAAATTTTGGTTCTTGTGTTTGGGGTCATTTGGATCAAAGATGTAAAAGTTGCTCAATTGTTGTCAAAGTTGCTCAATTGTCGTCAAAATTGTCAAAGTTGTCAAAGTTTGGTTTCATTTGGATAAAAGATGTAAAAGTTGCTCAGTTGTTGTCAAAGTTGCTTAGTTGTTGTCAAAGTTGCAAGATAGGCTAGAATTGATTTGGTTCATCGTGTGAACAAACCGACATCACGAGCATGTCCGGGTGGGCAAGTTTATGCTAGGAATGCTCCTCTCGTGCATCCCAAAGTGTTGGAACGTCGAGGGTCATACCCTATCGATGCGATCTCTCAAGTGCTCTGAGTCCAAAAAATTGTCAAAATTTGATAGACTATTTCTTCCAATCTAGGACACATACGATCAATTCATTTGAACCTATGGGGTCACGTGAGGCTCCTCTATAATGGCCTATCTTGATTTTTGACGAATCTGAACCATTTTCAATTGGTAGCATTTTTTCACCTGCTGCAAAAACCGTCAGTTGCATGCAATGCAAAGTTGCAAGATAGGTTAGAATTGATTCGGTTCGTCCTGTCCACAAACCAACATCACGAGCGCATCCGAGTGGGAAGGTTTATGCTAGGCATGCTCCTCTCATGCATCCCAAAGCGTCGAAACGCCGAAAGTCATGCCCTACCGACACGATGTACAAGTTGCTTGACAACTTTTTTGACAATTTTTTGGACAATAATGACATTTTTTGCTCAAATTGTATCTAGACTCAATCTATGACTCCTATGACCTGATAATGACTCAAATAATTATCCATGATTATACAAGAATCAAGAATTCTCATGATTGACCTTATCAATAATGGTCATGATTGACCTTATCACATCACATAAACTCAAAACATAGTCACACAACATAGACACAAAAAATAGTCACATATTATTCAAAAATTTGCCTCTAAATATGGTCAAATCAGCTCTTGGCTATTTGAATATAAAAAAAATGTCTTACAAATCATCTCATGGGCTTTTATACAAAATTTGGCATTACAATATGTGCGATTCAGCTCATCGCCATTTTAATATACAAAATTTGGCATCTAAATATGTACAAATCAGCTCATCTCCATTTATATACAGAGATTACTTTAGTGGCGAATATTCACCAATGGCAAATTTTTCATGTTGACGATCTAAGAAATGGCGAATATTTTGTATCGATTGGGGGTGGTCATGTCACCAGAACATTATCAATTTCCATCAAATACACGACACGATCACCATATGTTGTATGTAATTAAATGTTTCTATGCGAGGATTTCACCAATACAATATACGATGGACACACGGTAAATTTAATTTGTTTGCCTACACTCTCTGAGGTTGCCTTAATAGACAACCATAATTTGCCTATATGCACATGAGATTTGTTCGCCAAGAGGACCCAATTCGCCCGACATTTTGCCGATGCGTGTCTCCATTCACCCCAACTTTTGCCAGCTATATTATATTTGCCAATTATTTGGATGATCCATAATCACCTCGAAAATTACATAAGTCATGTTATAGTTACGTAGGACTCACCAAATATTTGTATACCATATAAAATTCTCATCGAATTTGCCATATAAGGATTGGTATAAATACATTCAAAGATCAGATCTATCTCTACACAATCTGGTGGGTTCTAGGCTCTGAATTCTTATCAATAGCGAAGTTTCACACCAAGGAAAATCATTGTTGTTGACTGTATTAGCGACTGCTAGTGACCTAAAGGTGAGCGATCATATTTTTGATGTGTTATAATATTATTCTGAATTTATATATATTTGTTTGCACTATTGAGTTCATTCTTATTCAGTGGGGACCCGTCAATGCCAAGTGGTCAGTCAGGAGATTCAGACATCAGACATCTAGATTTTAGGTCATAGGGCCAATGAAACATATCTTATACTTTATAGTCTATTATTGCTTCTTCAACAAATTGATATTTTTTTGGCAGCCTTTATTTCGTTGGAGATGTCGAACAAGAAGAAGGGTAGGAAACTTGAATGTGGGAAAGGCCATGAGAGGCCAACAAAAAAAAAACGTTGTCTTCGTACTTTGGCTTTGGAAAAGATTGTGGTTAAAATTAGGAAGGTACATCAGGGTATGTGCACCAAGTTGTGGTACCAAAAGGGGGTCTTAAGATGCCACTTTTTTTTGAAATCAACAAAGTTTGAACTTCAATGACAAATTGAAGATAGTTAGACTCCAGATTTGAAGATGCAACAAGAACAAGAGTTAGAGTGCTTCGATTCTACTTTCAAAACTACTATTTTTTTTTTTAAATGGTGGAGATTAAGGGCTTCAAAAAGAGGGGCCACAAAAAGTGGTCCTGTTTTTATGCAAAAAACATAACATAGCGTCTATTGTGGCCCCCCTAAAATGTTAATTTTTTTTTTGAATTTTCAAAATCATTTTGGTGAGAAATTAGCTAACACCTTGTAGTTTATGCCAAAATTTTCAGCTAATTTTTTATTGAGTATATGATTTTTTACTAATTTTTAAAGTGGACACATCCTGAAAAATAGAAATTTGAGCATGCTCCCCCCTAAAATTATTGATAACTAATCAAAAATATAAAAAAAAAAATTAAATTGTGTAGAATGGAGTCTAGTTTCTAAAAATGTAAGTTTCTTCAAAATCCGATGAACGTGTAAAAAACTATACCCAAAATAGTGCATGTTGGTTTTTGACCAAAAACGAACACACTAACAAAAGAAATTATAGATGAAAGCCTTAATGAAACCAAAATGTGAAAAGAATTACATGCTTGGATAGCTAAGAGAGAGATCGAGGTCTCTATGGTATTTTTTTTAGTTTTATTGAAACACGTGCAAACTTGATGGAAAGCACGGCCAAAAATATGTGAAAATTTTCTAATCCTCTGTTAAAAACACGTCTCAGGCCTGAAATGGTCATCCAACCCTTTGGGTTGGATGCCCAAGTACAATCCAACCCAAAGGGTTGGTAGTTCCCAATGCAGACCATTTGGCGAGTGCCAAATATGGAGCTCGCCAAATGAAAAAAATTGACTTTTCCCATTTGGCGTGCGCCAAATGAGAAAAGTCAACCTTTTTTCATTTGGCGAGCACCAAATTTGGTGTGTGCCAAATGTCCAACATTATCCAATTTGAAGGTTTCGTGATGCAAATTTTTCAACTTGGGCACAAGCTATACCCATCATGAGAGGAGAATATATACATGAAATATAATATTTAAGTATAAGTCACTTTAAGTTGTATTTCATGTATATATTGGTAGGATGTTTGAGAGTGGTTTCAACTCTATAGGAGTTATAATGTAGATTCTAGTTTTTAGAGGATCATATTGACTTTCATACTTAGTCAAATTTCAGTAATCAACATTCTCCTATTAGCATTCTTTAGATCCATATCTCACTATCTTTATCTTCCCTAAACTCTACACCTATCTCTCTCCCTCTCTTGTCTCTCTCACTTCTCTCTCCCCTCTCTACCTTTCATCCCTTCCTTGTACCCTAATTTATATCCTTGACTCCCTTCCTCTCTCTTCTCTCTCACTCTCTTATTATTTCTCTCCCCTCCCACTCATTTCTCTTGTTCACTACCGATCCCTTCTATCCTCTCTCTCCCTATATGTAGGGCTCTCCTTCCCTCCCTATTCACCTCGCCACCTCTCCCTCCCTATATTATTACCCACCTCTCTCTCCCCCTCTAGGTTTCTCACTTATCTAATTGTCCACCCTCTAGTTATCTCCCTCCCTCTCCACCTTTCTCTCCCTTTCCCTTGCCCCTATCTATTTATGAACACTCTCCCTCTCTTCTATCTCTCCAAACCTAGATCCATCTCCTCATTCTCTAGGTCTCTAGCTCACTTCATTTCTACCTCTCCATCCACCCCCTCTTACTCATCTCTTTGTTCTTCTATCTCTTCTCTTCTCTCTCCCTTCCCTCTCTATATCTCTCCCTTCCTTTCTTCCCCTCTTCATTTATATATCCTTCCCCCACTTTCTCATTATCTCTCTTCCTCTCTTATTCTCTCTCTTCATTGTCTAGTTCATTAACTCTCCAACCCACCCAGTCTCCCCTCTCTAGGTTTCTCCCTCCCTTCGTCTCCACCTATCTACCTTTGCATATGGGTCTCGTTACCCACCTCTCTTTATCCCCCTCTATCTATCTCACTCCTCTCTCAAAATCTAGGTCTCTTTCCTATCTATATGTCGCCTCTATATTTCTCTCTCTCCCTCTCTATCTCTCTGCCCCTCCTCCTTAACATACAACCCACAACAATACCAAGTGGTGTCCTAAGGTGCCACAAGACACCATATGACCCCTTAGGACATAATATGACCCCTAACAACACCTAAGGAGTCATATGGTCCCCTAAGGGCACACCATATGACACCTTAGGACACAATACAACCCATAACAACACCATATGATGTCCATAGGGGTCATATGGTGTCCTAAATGGTCATAGGACACCATATGACCGCTTAGGATACAATATAACACCTAAATGGTCATATGGTGTCCTAAGGGGTCATATGACACCATATGACCTTTTAGGACATAATATAACCCTTAACGACATCTAAGGGGTCATATAGTGTCCTAAGGGGTCATAGGACACCAAAAAGACCTCTTAGGACACCATACAACCCATAACGATATCATATGGTGTCTTGAGGTGTCATAGGACACCAGATGACCCCTTAGGACACCATACACCAGATGACCCCTAAGGACACCATATGACCCATATTGACACTATATGGTGTGCTAAGGGGTCATATGGTGTCCTAAGGGGTCATAGGACACCATATGACCCTTTCGAACACAATATGACCCCTAACGACACCTAAGGGGTCATATGGTGTCCTAAGGGGTCATAGGACACCATATGACCCCTTAGGACACAATATGAACCCTAACGACATGTAAGGGGTTATATGGTGTCCTAAGGAGTCATATAACACTATATGACCCCTTAGGACACCATATAACCCAAAATGACACTATATGGTGTCCTAAGGGGTCACATGGTGTCCTAAGAGATCATAGGACACCATACAACCCATAATGACACCATATGGTGTCTTAAGAGGTCATAGGATACCATATGACCCATTATTACATAATATGATCCCTAATGACACCTAAGGGGTCATGTGGTGTCCTATGGGGTCATAGGGAGCCATATGACCCTTTAGGACACAATACGATGCATAACAACACCATATTGTGTCGTAAGGGGTCATATAGTGTTCTAAGGGGTCATAGGACATAATATGACTCCTTAGGACACAATATGACCCCTAACAACCCCTTAGGGGGTTATATGACACCATATGACCCCTTAGCACACTATATGACCTATAATGACACCATATGGTGTCCTAAGGGGTCATATGGTGTCCTAATGGGTCATATAACACCATATGACCCCTTAGCACACCATAAGACCCATAATGACACCATATGGTGTCCTAAGGGGTAATAGGACACCATTTGACCCTTTAGAACACCATACGACCCATAACAACACCATATGAGGGATCATATGGTGTCCTAGACCATATGGCCCCTATGGACAACATATGATCCATAACAACACCATATTGTATCCTAAGGGGTCATATGGTGCCCTAAGGGGTATCAGACACCATATGACCCCTCGGGACACCATATGACTCATAACGACACCATAATGTATCCTAAGGGGTCATACGGTGTCCTAAAGGGTCATAGGACACAATATGACCTCTAACGACCCCTTAGGGGGTCATGGGACACCATATGACCCCTTAAAACACCATATAGCCCATAACAACACAATATGGTGTCCTAAGGGGTCATACAACACCATATGACCCCTTAACACACCACACGACCCATAAAGGACACCATATGGTATCCTTCATCTGACACCATATGACTCCTTAGGACACCATATGACCTATAAAGACACCATATGGTGTACAATGGGATCATATGGTGTCCTAAGGGGTCATAGGACATCCTATGACCCCTTAGGACACAATTTGATCCCTAACAACACCTAAGGGGTCATATGGTGTCCTAAGGGTTCATAGGATACCATATAACCCCTTAGGACACAATATGACCCCTAACGACACCTAAGGGGTCATATAGTGTCCTAAGGGGTCATAAGACACCTAATGACTACTTAGGACACCATACGACCCATAATGACACCATATGGTGTCCTAAGGAGTCATATCATGTCCTAAGGGGTCATATGACACCATATGACCCCTTAAGGATAGAGAGAGAGATGGTGACCTTGAGAATGGAGAGAGACAATAAGAGAGTAAGGAATATATATGAGAGAGTCATATGGTGTTTTATGACCCTTTAGAACACCATATGACCCCTAACAACACCATATGGTGTCCAAAGGGGTCATATGGTTTCCTAAGGGGTCATATGATGTCCTAAGGGGTCATATGGTGTTCTATGACCCCTTAGGACATCACATGACCCCACATGACACCATCTGACCCCTAATGACACCATATGGTGTCCTAAGGGGTCATATGGTGTCGTTAGAGGTTATATAGTGTCACATGGGGTCATATGGTGTTCTATAACCCCTTAGGACACCATATGACCCCTAACAACACCAAATGGTGTCCTAAGGGGTCAGATGGTGTCCTATAGGGTCATATGGTGTTCTATGACCCCTTAAGACACCATATAACCCCTAACATCACTATATGGTGTCCTAAGGGGTCATATAGTTTCCTAAGGGGTCATATGGTATTCTATGACCCCTTAGGACACCATATGACCCCATACAACACCATATAATCCCTAACAACAACATATGGTGTTCTAAGGGGTCATATAATGTTCTATGACCCCTTAGGAAACCATATGACCCCTAATGAGAACATATGGTGTCCTAAGGGGTCATATGGTGTTCTATGACCCCTTGGGACACTATATGAGCCCTTGAGATGCCATATGACCCCTAAAAACACCATATGGTATCCTAAGGGGTCATATGGTGTTCTATGTCCCCTTAGGACACCATATGACCCCATGCAAAACCATATGACCCTTCACGACACCATATAATGTCCTAAGGGGTCATAGAACCCCATATGACCCCTAACACCATTAGATGACCCTTTAGGACACCATATGGTGTTGTTAGGGGTCATATGGTGTCCTAAGGGGTCATATGGTGTCCTAAGGGGTCATATGGACAATACCATATGACCCCTTAAGACACCATATGACCCCTAATGATACCATATGGTGTCGTTAGGGGTCATATGGTGTCATAAGGGATCATATGGTGTCCTAATGGGCAATAGAATATCATATGACCCCTTAGGACACCATATGATTCCTAACGATACCATATGACCCCTTAGGACACCATATTGTTGGCATTATGTGAACTGGTATGAGGACATAATGACATTGTATGTTGTCATTGATGTCAATGTGTTGCAGAGGTGTGAACTGACATATGTGAGAACCGGTATAACACTATGAACTAGCATTTGTGCCAAAGTGAAGCGGTGTGCTTGTTCAAAGGTGAACCGGCATATGGTTATGGGAACCGACAAATGGAAGTGTTGAATGACTACCGGTTCGTAGTCTCAACTTTAGGGTTTCCAGTTGAAGTGCTTCAAGCCTATGTGGCCCAACCGGCGACTTTGTGCGATGAGTTAGCATGATAACAATGAACAAGATTGTGTTGCCACGTAAGCCTTGTGTACATGAAGGATTGTGCATGAAGAAGATCTTGCCTATCTACCTCGGGAATATGAGAAGACTATAAAATGACAATAACGTGTGATGGGTTATCAATCGCCATGGAAACGATGGAAAATGAACGATGGAGATTAATGCAGTATGCTCAACGGTCAGGATTGAACCATTTGAATTCCTTAACCTATTAGTTTTAGGGTTTAGGGTTTATGCTTCCGACCTAACTGTTTTCTATAAGGTCGATGTTGTGACTCTTTCTAGGGTTGTTGGCAAAAGTTGTGTGTGAGTATCCAAGAGAAAGGATACATGTTTCTTGCCAGAACAAAAGGAGAGAAGTGAGAGAGTGTAAGTGCAGAAGGAGAACAGGAGCTTAAGCAGATCTGCATTGGCATTGAGTGTTGTTACCAAATCATAGTAATACCTGTTGATCTCTAACCACTTCAACAGTTGGAAAATCCCTTAACAGGGTAGCCTTAACTAGCTTGCCATAAATCCTTTAACAGGGTAACTCTAAGCTATTGAGTTTGAAGTCCTTTAGCTATTGAGTTCTTGAAATCCTCTAACAAGGTAACCTTTAACAGGGTTCAACCCTTAATCAGGTATTGTAGCCATCCCTTAACTAGGTGATCCCTAACAGGATCGGTTCCTAGCAGAACCTATTGTAATGTCTTTAACCAGACAAGGCTCCTAATAGAGCAGACTTCCAAAGAGTTCAAAAATAGCTTGTGGGTATTCATCCCCACCATATTTTTTCCTAGTTGGGTTTCCACATGAAAAATATGTGTGTCATGTTTGATATTTTTATCTAGTGATGCTTTGCTATTGTTTGTCAAGCATATGATGGTTTTGTGTTTTACGCCTGTCAATAAAACATGTTGAACTAGTTGCTATTATGATCTGATGATAGATTACCAGTTTATGCATAAGAGTGAACTGGTAGTGTAGTCTCAAGTTGAGTGAAAGGCTAAGTGAGTAACTGGTTAATGCTTGCCTCAGACATTCTTAGCTTTACCGGTTGCACTCTGTTTCAAACTGGTGTCACTGTCTGCTAGTCTTCTGAAGTGTTTGTTGTCAAACCTGTTTAAGAGAAATTGTTTTGTATGTACTGATTCACCCCCCCTCTCAGTACCGTTTTAGTACTATTTGCTCATCATTGAGTTATCAATTGGTATCAGATCATCCTCCGGGTCCTTTGTGTTATAAGCTTAACCGCTTGAGGTAAAGATCCCAGTCAAATGATGAAGAGGGAAGGTCCAAAGTTTAATAGGGAAAATTTTGGTATATGGAAATATAGGATGAAGATATTCATCAGAAGCATGGGTGCTCAACACTGGAGCTATGTTGAGAATGTCTTTGTTGCCCCTACCGGTACTCTCATCGATGACCAAAAGAGAGAGAGATACAAGAAAATGGGCAAGTCATGGAAGCCCTTATTAGTAGTCTATCTGACATTGAGTTTATTGATGTTCAGGACAAGGTAAATCCCAAAGAGGTATGTGATGCTCTTGAAAATATCTATGGTGGTGATGAACATGTAAAACAAGATAAGGAAGAAATCCTGTGAGGGAAGTTTAAAGATATGTGGATGGTTGAAGGTGAGACCAGTCAGCAGTATGGAATAAGAATCAAAACAGTTGTTGGAGATATCAAGAGTGCAGGTGGTAAAATAGAAGATTCCACTGTGGTAAGCAAAGTCCTAAGATCTCTATTGCCGATCCATGCAATATGTGTTGCTGCTATTCAGAAGCTGAGATCAATAGACAAGACTAAGGTATCCTTGGACTCCATCATAGCCAAGTTGGCAGGCTATGAGCTAAATAGTTTTGATGGCAGTATTCAAAAGACTGAATCAGCTTTTAAAGCCTCTGCTGTACCATCCAGAAAAGGAAAAGAAGCTAGCACTAGTGGTGAACCTAGACAGAGTAGAGAAATGGATGATGAGGAGATTCTGATGGCATTTGAAGCACTCCTTGCCAGGAAGCTTCCTAAAGGAACTGGTAAATACAAAGTTAAGCTACCTTTGAAATGCTTTTCTTGTAACCAGATAGGACATATTGCTATAAACTGTCCTGATGGCGATAACAAGGACAAACCAAAAAGGTTTAGGAAATTCAAAGGAGGAAATCGGAGAAACTGTTTTGTGGCAGTTGATGAAGGTGTCACAGATGAAGAATCAAAGGATGAAGGAAATGAAGATATTGTGTTTGTTGCTATCAAAGAAGATGTGTCAGACAAGAAGGCTCTTGTCTCCCAGTTTGATAATTCCAATGAGTGGATCGTTGACAGTGGTTGTTCTCACCATATGACTGGTGACCAGAGCAAGTTTATATCCTTGGAGGAGTATGATGGTGGTGTGGTTCGCTTTGACAATGATGCACCATGCATGGTCAAAGGCAGAGGGTCCATCTCTCTGAATGGAAAGAGTAGTGCTGACAATGTGTAATGGGTTGATGGTCTCAGACACAACCTTCTAAGTGTTGCCTAGCTGAATGATAGTGGCCTCACTCTGGAATTCAAGAATGGAGTTTGCAGAATCAAAGGAAAAGATGGTGAATTGATAACATTGTAAAGGCCAGTAAGATCAAGGTAGTTAGAGGGTTGTCGGTGCTAAGAAAACTGGATAATACCCTGTACAGAGAATGTCAGTTGGGGAAAATGTCTTCCTCAACCTTTAAAGGTAAATCTTTCACTATTGACAACTTGCTTGATCTTGTGCATACTGATTTGTGTGGTCCTATGAAAACTAGGAGTGTGCAAGGTGATAGGTACTTCATGATTCTCACTGATGACTACTCAAGAATGATGTGGGTCACATTCTTGACAGACAAGTCTGAAGCCTTTGTAAAGTTTAAAGCTTTCAGAGCATTAGTGGAGAAGGAAAGCGATAAAAGGATCAAGTGCCTGAGAACTGATCAAGGAGGGGAATTCACTTCCGGTGAATTCAACAAGTACTGTGAAGAAAATGGCATCAAGAGGAAATTATCTCCCCCCCGGACTCCACAGCAGAATGGCCTAGCAGAGAGAAATAATTGGACTGTGGTTGAAGCAACTAGAACCATGTTGATTCAAGGAAAGGTAGCTCACACCTTTTGGAGAGAAGCGGTGAGCACTGCAGTCTACACAATGAACCAGGTACTCATCAAGAAAGGTAAAGATAAAACTCCTTATGAGTATTGGACCGGTAAGACACCTGTGGTTAGCTACTTTAGAATGTTTGGTAGCAAATGTTACATCAAGAGAAGTGAACACCAGAGCAAATTTGATGCAAAATGTGAAGAGGGAATATTCCTAGGATATTCCACCAAGAGCAAAGCTCTCAAGTGTTTCAACAACAGGACTCAGAGAATTGTGGAAAACATCAAAGTAAGAGTTGATGAAACCTTTGAGAAAACTGAGGAAACCGGTAGTGTGCAAGTGGTAAGTGAACCGGTTGCAACCTTCTAGGAACCGATTGTTAGTCAACTGAGTCCCAGAAACAGTGTTCCTACACCGGCAGATGTAGATACTGATATTGATGGAGATGAGGATGAAGAAGAAAAGCAAGAGGAATCTATCAAGACCATTCCTCAGTATGTCAAGCTGAATCATGATCCTAGGCAGATCATAGGAGATAAGGATGCAGGAATCCTTACAAGAAGAAAAGTTAGAGAAAAATCATGTATGATCTCTGAATTCGAGCCTAAAACATTCAAAGAGGCACATAAGGATGAAGACTGGATCAAGGCAATGGAAGAGGAACTTGACCAGATAGAGAAAATGGTACATGGTCCTTGGTACCCAGACTAGAGCACAAAAATGTCATTGGTACCAAATGGGTCTTCAGAAATAAGCTGAATGAGGATGGCACAGTGATTAGAAATAAAGCCAGACTGGTGTGCAAAGGATATGCCCAAGAAGGAGAAGACTATGGAGAAACCTTTGCTCCTGTAGCCAGATTGGAAGGAGTTTTTATGCTTCTTGCATATGCAGCTTTTAAAGGCTTCAAAGTATATCAAATGGATGTAAAATCTGCATTCCTAAATGGTGTACTTGAAGAGGAGGTGTATATTGAGCAACCGGATGGGTTTTCCCTATCTGAAGACAGTGACATGGTATGTAGGCTACATAAAGTCTTATATGGTCTAAAGCAAGCACCTAGGGCATGGTATGAGCACCTACATTCCCATCTTGTGAAGATTGGATTTGAGAGAACAAGTGAAGATAGCAATATCTACTTGAAGTCTGAAGGAGATCAGATCTTGATCTGTGAGGTATTTGTTGATGACATTATCTTTGGTGGAGATGACAAGATGAGTCATGAGTTTGCAGATGAGATGAAGAAAGAGTTTGAGATGTCACTCATAGGGGAGATTAAGTTCTTCATTGGACTGCAGATCCAATAGATGAAGGATGGAATCTTTATCACTCAGTCCAAGTATGTCAAAGAGGTGTTGAAGACCTTTGGCATGGAAGATAGCAAACCAGTTGGTACACCAATGGTGATCGGTTGTAAACTATCCAAAGAGGATGACTCAACATTGGTTGATGAGAAGGAATACTGATCAATGATTGGTAAATTGCATTATGTAGTGCATAGAAGACCGGATATTGCACATGCAGTTGGCATTACTGCGAGGTTCCAGAAAAGTCCAAGAGATTCCCACTTGGTTGCAGTCAAGTGGATTCTTAGGTATCTGAAGGGAACTATTGACTATGGATTGTGGTATCCATATAGCAAGGAATTCAACTTGAAAGTGTTCACAGATGTTGATTGGGCTGGTAATGTAGATGACCGGAAGAGCACAACCAGTGGTGCATTCTTCCTTGGTGGTAGATTGGTCTCATGGATGAGTAAAAAGCAGAGTTTTATCTCTCAGTCTACAGCAGAAGCAGAGTATGTTGCAGCTTTCATGAACTGCACTCAGACAATTTGGATGAAGCATGTATTGAAAGGCTTCAAAGTTCCTGTATCGGAACCAGTAAGTATATTTTGTGACAATACTAGTGCAATTAATATCTCCAAGAATCCGGTTTTACATTCTAGAGCCAAGCACTTTGACTTAACTATCATTTCTTGAGGGAAAAGGTTCAGAACAAAGAGATTGCACTGGAGCATGTGTCCAGTAAGGAGTAGTTAGTAGACATATTCACCAAGCCTCTCCCAAAGACTACATTTACACACTTAAGAGGTGAATTAGGGGTACTGCCTCTTCAGGAGATGAACTAAAAGCATATGCTCCACATCAGTTCGGTATTGCATAGTCAAATTTATTTTGGATTGATGTGTTGAAGGATGCTACTCCACAGAGGGAGTGGCATAATGGAATAGGGAAGCTTGTGCCTTCACTTTGGCATTGTTGTCAAAGGGGGAGAAGATGTGAAGCAAATAATATATCTACGGAAATTTGGGGAGAAGAAGTGAAGCGGAGAGATACCTTTGTATATTGCCATCAATGCCAAAGGGGGAGATTGTTGGCATTATGTGAACCAGTATGAGGACATAATGACATTGTGTGTTGTCATTGATGTCAATATGTTGCAGAGGTGTGAAATGGCATATGTGAGAACTGATATAACACTGTGAACTGGTATTTGTGCCAAAGTGAAGTGGTGTGCTTGTTCAAAGGTGAACCGACATATGGTATGGGAACTGGCACATGGAAGCGTTGAATGACTACCGGTTTGTAGTCTCAACTTTAGGGTTTCCGGTTGAAGTGCTTCAAGCCTGTGTGGCTCAATCGGTGACTTTGTGCGATGAGTTAGAATGATAACGATGAACAAGATTGTGTTTCCATGTAAGCCTTGTGTACATGAAGGATCGTGCATGAAGAAGATCTTGCCTACCTACCTCGAGAATATGAGAAGACTGTAAAACGGCGATAACGTGTGATGGGTTATTAGTCACCATGGAAACGGCAGAAAATGAATGATGGAGATTAATGCAGTATGCTCAACGGTCAGAATTGAACTGTTTGAATTCCTTAACCTATTAGGTTTAGGGTTTAGGGTTTATGCTTTCGACCTAACTATTTTCTATAATGTCGATGTTGTGACTCTTTCTAGGGTTGTTGGAAAAAGTTGTGTGTGAGTATCCAAGAGAAAGGATACGTGTTTCTTGCCAGACCAAAAAGAGAGAAGTGATACCTGCAGAGTGTAAGTGCAGAAGGAGAAGAGGAGCTTAAGTGGATCTGCATTGGCATTGAGTGTTGTTACTAGATCATAGTAATACCTGTTGATCTCTAACCACCTCAACAGTTGGAAAATCCCTTAACAGGGTAGCCTTAACCGGCTTGCTGTAAATCCTTTAATAGGGTAACTCTAAGCTACTGAGTTTGAAGTCCTTTAGCTATTGAGTTCTTGAAATCCTCTAACAAGGTAACCTTTAATAGGGTTTAACCCTTAATCGGGTATTGTAGCCATCCCTTAACCGAGTGATCCCTAACAGGATTGGTTCCTAGCAGAACCTATTGTAATGTCTTTAACCGGACAAGGCTCCTAACAGAGCGGACTTCCAAAGAGTTCAAAAACAACTTGTGGGTATTCATCCCCACCGTGGTTTTTCCCAGTTGGGTTTCCACGTGAAAAATATATGTGTCATGTGTGATGTTTTTATCTTGTGATGCTTGGCTATTGTTTGTCAAGCATATGATGGTTTTGTGTTTTATGCCTATCAATAAAACATGTTGAACTAGCTGCTATTATGATCTGATGATAGATTACTTGTTTATGCATAAGAGTGAACTAGTAGTGTAGTCTCAAGTTGACTGAAAGGCTAAGTGAGTAACCAGTTAATGCTTGCCTCAAACATTCTTAGCTTTACCGGTTGCACTCTGTTTCAAACCGGTGTCATTGTCTGCTAGTCTTCTGAAGTGTTTGTTGTCAAACCGGTTTAAGAGAAATTGTTTTGTATGTATTGATTCACCCCCCCCTCTCAGTACCAGTTTAGTACTATTTGCTCATCATTGAGTTATCACATATGACCCCTAACAACACCATATTGTGTCTTGAGGGGTCATATGGTGTCAAAAGTGGTCATGTCATGTACTAGTATGCTAAAATGGACCATATAGTGTCCTAGGGTGTGATAGAACACCATATGACCCCTCAGGAGACGATATGACCCTTTAGGACACCATATGGTGTCGTTAGGGGTCATATGGTGTCCTAAGGGGTCATATGGTGTCATTAGGGGTCATATGGTGTCCTAAGTGCTCATATGGTATTCTATAACCCATTAGGATGTCATATGACCCCTTAGGACACCATATGATATGGTGTCGTTAGGGGTCATATGGTGTCTTAAGGGGTCATATGGTGTCATAAGGGGTCATATGGTGTTCTATGACCCCTTAGGACACCATATGTCTCCTAAGACCACCACATGGTGTCGTTAGGGGTCATATGGTGTCGTTAGGGGTCATATTGTGTCCTAAGGGGTCATATGGTGTTCAATGACACCTTAGGACACCATATGACCCCTAACGACACCATATGGTGTCCTAAGGGGTCATATGGTGTCCTTAGGGGTCATATGGTGTTCTATGACCCCTTAAGACACCATATGACTCCTTAGCGCATTTCATATGGTGTTGTTAGGGGCATATGGTGTCCTAAGGAGTCATATGGTATTCTATGACCCATTAGGACACCATATGACCCCTAACAACACCATATGGTGTCGTTAAGGGTAAAATAGTGTCCTAAGGGATCATAAGGTGTCCTAAGGGGTTATATGATGTTCTATGACCCCTTAGGACACTATCTGACCCCTTAGGACACCATATGACTTCTAAGAACACTATATAGTGTCCTAAGGGGTCATATGGTGTTGTTAGGGGTCATATGATGTCTTAAGGGGTCATATGGTGTTCTATGACCCCTTAGGACACCACATGACCCCTAACAACACCATATGGTGTCTTAGGGGTCATCTGACATCGTTAGGGGTCATATGGTGTCCTAAGGAGTCATATGGTGTTCTATAACCCGTTAGGACACAATATGGTGTTATGAGGGGTCATATGGTGTCATATGGGGTCATATGGTGTTCTGAGGGCTCATATGGCATCCCAAGGGGTCATAAAATACCATATGACCCCTTAGGACACCATATATTGTCATTAGGGATCATATGGTGTCCCAAGGGGTCATAAAATACTATATGACCTCTTAGGACACTATATGGTGGCATTAGAAATTATATAGTGTATGGGGTCATATGGTGTCCTAAGGGGTCATAAAATACCATATGACCCCTTAGGACACCATATGAACCCTTAGGAATTCATATGACCCCTTAGGACACCATATGACATATCCTAAGGGTTAATATGGTGTCTCAAGGGGTCATAGAACACCATATGACCCCTAAGGACACCATATGACCCCTTAGGACACCATATGGTGTTTTTAGGGGTCATAGAACATCATATGACCCCTTAGGACACAATATGACACCATATGACCCCTAACGACACCATATGACCCCTCAGGACACTATATGGTGGTATTAGGGGTCATATGGTTTCCTAAGGGGTCATAGAACACCATATGATCCCTTATGACACCATATGACCCCTTAGGACACCAGATGACCCCTAACGACACCATATGGTGTCATGTGGTGTCATAAGGGGTCATATGGCATCCTAATGGGTCATATAATACCATATGACCCCTTAGGACACCATATGATCCCTAATGACACGATATGGTGTCTTAAGAGGTCATATGGTGTCTTGAGGGGTCATATGGTGTTCTATGATCCCCTAGGACACCATATGACCCCTTTTAACATCCTATTACATGACATGACCACTTGTTACACCATATGACCCCTCAAGACACAATATGGTGTCATTAGGGGTAATATGGTGTCATTAGGGATCATATGGTGTCTTAAGGGGTCATATAGTATTCTATGACCCATCTGGGCACCATATGACCCCTTAGCACATCATATGACCCCTAACGACACCATGTGACCCCTTAGGCACCATATGAACCCTAATGACACCATATGGTGTCGTTAAGGGGCATATGGTATCATAAGGGGTCATAGAATACCATATGACCCCTTAGGACACTATATGGTGTTGTTAGGGGTCATATGGTGTCATTAGGGGTCATATGGTGTCCTAACAGGTCATATGATGTCCTTAGGGGTCAAAAACACTAAATGACCCCTTAGGACACCATATGGTGTTGTTAGGGCTCATATGGTGTTCTAAGAGATCATATGGTATCCTAAGGGGTCATAGAACACCATATGACCCATAGTGACACCATATGACCCCTTAGGACACTGTATGACTTGTAACGACACCATATGTTGTCCTAAGAGGTCATATGGTTTCCTAAGATAGATAGTAATGGTTTCCTAAGGGGTTATATGGCCCACCATGCTCCTGCACATACTCAGATGGGTTATATAGAGATATAAGATACCTAGAGGGGGAGAGAGGCGTGAGAGACCTAGATAGGGTGAGAGAGAGAGAGAGGGTTGAGATAGATGGAGGGGGATAGAGAGAGGTTTGTAATGAGATATGGATGGAGATGTAGAGAGGTGGAGAGGGAATGAAGGAGAAACCTAGAGAGGGTTAGAGAGGGTGTGATGGAAAGCTGATGATGTAGACGGTAAAGAGAGAATAAGAATTAGTAGGGAAGGGAGAGAGAGATGGGGATAAGGAAGGGGAGGGAGATAGAGAGGGAGAGGGGAAGAAAATAATGGAGATGCCTATAAATGGGAGAGAGGTATAAGAGGAGAGATGAAAGAATAAAGAGAGAGAAGAGTATGAGGGGATTGAGGAAGAGGTAGACATGGAGGGACTACAAGACCTAGGGAAGGAGATGATGCAGAGGTGGGGGGAAAGCGAGAAGAGGAGGAGAGAGTTAAAAAATAAATATGGGCAAAGGGGGATGGAGATATGGGGGAAGAGAGAGGGAGAGAACTAGAGAGGGGACAAATAGATAGGTGAGAGAACTATATTGGGAAAGAGAGATGAGAGACCTAGATGACAAGAGAGAGGAATGAGATAGATAGAGGGGGGAGAGAGAGGTGAGTAATGAGACATGATGCAGAGGTAGATAGGTGGAGAAGAAGGAAGTGGTAAACCTAGAGAGGTGAGAGAGAGTTGATGAACTAGAATGTAGAGAGAGAGAATAAAAGAGGAAGAGAGAATAAAATAGTGGGGGAGTGAGATATATATGGGGGTATGTATGGATGAGGAGGTAGAGAGGGAGAGGGGAAGAAATGAAGGGAGAGACATAGAGAAGGGAGGGAGGGAGAAGAGAAGATATAGAAGAACAAAGAGAGGAGTAAGAGGGGATCGATGGAGAGGTAGACATGGAGGGAGTGAGAAACCTATGGAAGGAGGAGATAAAGAGGCTAGGGGAGGAAGAGAAAAGGAGGGAGTTCATAAAGGGATAGGGTTAAGGAGGAGGGAGAGAGAGGTAGAGAGGGACATAGAGAACTATAAAGGGGGCATATAGATAGGTGAGAGACCTAGATGGAAAGAGAGGAGTGAGATAGACAGAGGGGGATAAAGAGAGGTGGGTAACGAGACCTATATGCAGAGGTAGATAGGTGTAGAGGAAGGGAGGGAGAAACATAGAGAGGGTAGATAGGGTGGGATGGAGAGGTAATGACCTAGACAATGAAGTTAGAGAATAAGAGAGGAAGAGAGAAGATGAGAGAGTGGGAGAGGGAGATAGAGAGGGAGAGAGGAAGAAAGGAAGGTAGAGACCCGGAGAGGGGAGGGAGGGAGAATAGAAGAGATAGAAGAACAAAGAGATGAGTAAGAGGAGATGGATAGAGAGGTAGACATGGAGGGATTGTGAGACCTAGAGAATAAGGATATAGAAAGGTTTGGAGAGAGAGAGAGAGAAGAGAGAGGGAGAGAGTTCATAAATAGATATAGGTAAGAAGGGAGAGAATGTTGGAGAGGGAGGGAGAGAACTAGAGGGTGGACAATTAGATAAGTGAGAAACCTAGAGGGCGAGAGAAAAGTGGGTAATAATATAGGGAGGGAGAGACAGTGAGGTGAATAATGAGGGAGGGACAACCCCAGATATGGAGAGAGAGAGAGGATAAAAGGGATAGGTAGTGGCTAAGAGAAAGGAGTGGGAGGGGAGAGAAACAATAAGGGAGTGAGAGAGAAGAGAGAGGGAGAGAGTCAAGGATAAAGAAGCGAGAGAGACAAGAGAGAGAGAGAGAGAGATAGGTCTAGAGTTTGGGAAGATAAAGAGAGTGAGATACATAGCTAAAGAATGCTAATGGGATCATCTTGATTACTGAAATTTGACATGTCGATTATTGAAATTTGACTAAGTCTGAAATTTTATATGATCCTCTAAAAACTAGAATCTACATTATAAGTCCTATAGAGCTATACTTAAATTTTATATTTCATGTATATATTCTCCTTTGGGGGTCAATTTTAACTTGTGCCAAGATTGAAAAATCTACACACTCACAAAACCTTAACATTGGACAATGTTGAACATTTGGCGTGCACCAAATTTGACACTCACCAAATGCAAAAAAATGACTTTTCACATTTGGCGAGCCCAAATTTGGCGTGTGCCAAATGTGAAAATTCAAAATTTGCATTTGGCAAGCGCCAAATGTGAAAATTCAAAATTTGCATTTGGCAAGCGCCAAATGTGAAAATTCAAAATTTGCATTTGGCAAGCGCCAAATGTGAAAATTCAAAATTTTGCATTTGGCGAGCGCCATATTTGGCACTCGCCAAATGGTTTGCTTGTGAAAATACCAACCCTTTGGATTGGATTTGCCTTGGGAATCGAACCCATAGGTTTGGATGACCTTTTCATGCCAATGACACATTTTTATGAAAAAGTAAGAAGTGGAACCTTTTTGGTACCACAACTTGGCGCACTTACCCATCATCACAAGTACAAGTACAAAATTTGCAACCTACATTGCATGTTGAAGACGATGGCGAACCTGATATCTTAGATCAGGATGATCTTGAAGAAGATTATCTGGTAGATTCCCTAGTTAGCCAAAATGATATAATCGACTTGGGTAATAATGCCATTGATGATAATGCAAGGAAGGGGAAAAGAAAAGACAGATCAAAAAAGGATCAACCACAATAAAAAAAGGATCGGGAGTGGGATATGTTAGTGAGGAATTTTCAAATTAATTAGGCATCAAAGTATCCATTCATTGAACCAATGGAGAATCCAATTGAAGGCGAGCCTCCAATAGAATGCAGGTGTAAGATTTGCACTTGGAAACATAACAAGGAAATTAGGTTGCAGCTAAAATTTGACACCATAGAAAAGCATATGGGTAAAGTTTATGAAAAACAAATGATAGACAGAGTTGAAAAATCAGTGATAAGATGGAAAACAAAGGAGAAATGTAAGCATGTGAGGAATACTGAAGATTATTATTTTCATGAGAAAATCCAGACGAAGCTTGCTAAAGTTAAAGGTTCTATTGAAGCTAGTTTTGGAAAAGCAATGCAAATAGAACAACTGGGAAAAGTTGTTCAGTTAAGCGTTGTTTTTTATATTTTGAGCAGAGGGCGTGTTATGATAGATTTCCTATCAATTAGTGGTTTATTGCACTTTTTGAAAGTTCCTAACTATCCTAATAGACACTGGTTAGTAAACAATGGATGGGAATGGGCAAGTTGTCTTGCTAAGGTTGAAAAAGAAGATGTAAAGGAAAAAATAAGAGAGTCAAACTTTATTACATTTTCTTTAGATGAAGTTACGGTAGTAGACAATACTTCATGGGTATGCATGCATGTTTATACTGTACAGAATCATGCCCGCTAACCTCATCTACTATCTATTGCTAAAATGGAGAATGGGATAACGAAAAATTTATTTCAACAAAGTAAAGATAAGTTTAATTGAATATGGAGGTATGGATGACATGACAGTTGCCAAAAAATTGATGTGTGTTGGAGCAGATGGAGCTTCCCTAATGCAAGGTCACAGGAACGGTCTTTGTACAAAGATTGAAACTTCATTTGCACCGTACATTACTACAATTCACTTCATGGCTCACAGAATGAATCTAGCTTTTGGAATTGTGAGCAAGTATGCTTCGGTAAAAAAAATTAAAATTTTAATCAGAGAGCTCTACTCACACTTTTGTTGAAGTCCCAAGCAATTTATGGAATTTCAACACTTTGCTGATGGAATAACTGATGGGAACAAGCTTCTCAAGGATAATGATACCAGATGGATCTCTTTGGATGGTGCAACACATCAATTTTTTTCGAGATATCCATCCTTGATTGGACTATTTCACACAAATCATGACGAATCAGATCAATCAAAATTTCCTGACCTTCTTCGGAGGTTAAGTAATCTAGAGACACTCTTAACTTTAGCAAGTCTTCTGCCCATGCTAGAGGAAATAAGGAATATTATGAAGGCTTCCCAAAAAAGAGCTCTCTATATTTCAAAATATGCTATGCTGCATAAGATGACATGCATGACCCTCGACAATCTCTATCGAAATCAACCAGCACTATCTAATGAAAAATGTGTTAAGTGGCGGACACACAAATTTGAACAATCCAGATAACTTTTTACGAATCGGTGCAAACGGGGAGGTATGTGCCAATGTATGAGTAGTTGAGATACCAATGCACTTATATGCCACAGTCGACCCCAAGGAACCAGGAAAGCGCCCCAGGAAGAAACTAGCAAGAGTTACAAGGAAAAATTTCAACAAGATTGTTGAGTTTGTAACTACTTCTCTGATGAAAATTGCCTATGATCTTTCCTCACAAATTAGAAGTAGATTCCCTCCTGACAACCTACTCGAAGCCATGTCTATTGTGTTTCCTCAATATTGGAGCCTCAACAGTGTAGTTGATTTTTGAAGTAAGCTACTAACTTTGATAAAACAATTTTGCATATCCAGAGAATTGAATGGAGTAAATATAAATGGAATATTAGATGAAACTCATCTTAGAGATAAATCATCTCATTTTGCATACACTATGAGGGAACAATATGACACAATGGAGAACCCCCACGAAGAGGGATCAGTAACAAGGCTTTGGAAATATATAGCTGAGAATGCAACATTGCGTGATTCAATGCTAGAACATTTTAAGCTTACTGATTTATGTCTTACCATGATATTGGGTTCGGTGGAAGATGAGAGAGTTTTTAGTTCTTTGGGGTTCCTAAAATCAAAGCTAAGAAACAAACTAAACAAAATTTTGGAAAATTGCTTGAGGCTATATACATCTAGGTATGATGTCCACACTTTTCCTTAGGATAGGGAACTGCAAATCTGGAGGTCCAAATGTGAAAGAAGAGGTTTGGGAAACACTTAAAACTAAAGTGCCAGTGGGACTATTGATTCATATACTGGACCTACTGGTAGCATTGAGATGCAGTTCAACGAAGGTATGCAGACTTAGAGTGAAGAAAACACATACAAGAATCAAGAAAGCTCTGAATTTGATGAGAATGAATGGCAACTGTAAGAGATTGGTATTTATTAATATTTTTACAACATCTCATCATTCATATTACAAAATAATATTATTATGGTTGATAACTTGATGATATTTTATGAGTCTCGACTTTTTACAATTATAATTTAATATTGATTTGTAATTGTATTTTTCAACTTTCTATTTCCAGATTTAAAAAAGCATAATAAAAGACCATAATGTGTTTATTGATACAGAGATGTTTATTTAGACATGTTTGAGAACTTATATTTTCATTAATTCTTTCAAAATATAGTCATATGATGCAATTCATTCAATACACCACTCTGTGTGATTCTCCATGCAAAAGTCAATACAAAGTTTTAGAACCCTTTGCAACTGACCTTGAATTCCCTTTTATAGAAAGAAGGGAGCAACAACAGCTTTAGGTCGATTTGCAACATGTGAAGACTCAACATCAAAATCACAAACTCAGGCTTCAACACAAATTTAGTTTTACATGGCCATCATAGGCCGAATTAGCAATTTAACAACTGCTACATGTTTGATGTCTCATGTTCAAAAAACAAAGTTCAAAATTAAATATTAATTCAAGTCATGACAAATTAAATATAGATAATAGCAGTGCCCAAAACCTAGTAATTAGAAATGGAGAAATGCAGAAATGTTAAAACCTAGGAGAACTTGAGAATACAAATTTACAAACTGGAGGTTTGCACTGTGCATCATAGATTCATAGGCTGGATTAGCAATAGCAAGTGCTAGTTTTTTCTTGTTTATAAAACATAGTTATTTCAAGCGATGCCAAATTCCAAACAAGAAAAACATAAAACCCTAAAATTAAGAGTAAAAGCAGAAAACTGTGCAATACATACTATGATTCTTAATATTTTTGTGCCAGCTTTTGTAAGGTGCTCCACTCTTCGTCTGATGGAAGGTCAATATTCTTTAAACTATGGAAAGTCAACTGCAACTTCGTCAACAATCCATATTTAGAAGAGTGACTTGACATCACTGTTTCACCCAATACCGCATTCAAAGTTGTAAATGGTTTGATGAATTCTAGAAAGCTTTGGGGAGTTATGTTCTTAGGAAGCAAGTCTAAATCAGACTTCATTTTTATCTCCATGTTTTTTTTGTAAGCTTCTTTTCCAATGAATTTATTTGATGGGTCAATGGTCTTAGGCAAACCAAGTTTAATCAAAGTAGTTGTCTTTTCTTGCACCTTCAATATCTTTTTGCCACATTTATCCATAACTTCTGATGTTTCCCTTAGTTTCTAGGATTTTTGAAGGATAGATGATGTCTTAACTGTGGCATCAATGCAGCTCTTAATTCCCTTGGATGCCAAATAGTTGTCACTAGACTACTTGCAAAATCTGTTTTGCCATATACTCTTTTGAACAAACATGTATGCTCTTCTCAATGTGCCCTTTGATTTTCATATAAATTATTCTTAGATTTTCATTCATTTCAAACCATTCACACAACTTGTCACTCCTCTACATTATTTGGCCCCAAATGTTTTCTTGTATATACTTCATTGTATTTTTCATATTATCTTCCAATCTATCTTCCGAAGTTTTAATTTTATCATTTGCATTGTGCAAGTCTTCTTTCATTTGTGCACATTTTTTCCTTTCTTCCTCTACTTCCTCTTCCAAATGTTTTGCTTTTTCCTTATCATGATCTAATAGGTCCTGTATTTTTCTTATTTCAGCAACAACAGACTCATAACTTTTGTATAATTTTTGAAAACTGTCTCTTTCCTCATCAAAATTTTTACTGCTTTTAGCCAGTTTTTTTCTTTGGTCCTTCAATTTTGCATCCATCTTTTCCTGTTCTGCAATTTCTACTACAGAACCCGAATTTTTTATCCTTTTCTGTAAATCATTGCACTTGTTATCTACTGCTTTCCTCTTTGATTTTTCGTTTGCCAGGTCTGCCTGTAACTTTTCTATTTGTTTCTCCAGTTTATTTTTTTCTCTCTCGTAGTGAAGTGTATATCACTTCGTTATTCCTTTTTGACACACTAATTTTGTCCACATTATGTACTTTGGAAAAATCCATTTGGCGGGTTCTAACTTGGAACTCAGAGAGATCTATCTGACTGTGTGGTGGATTTTTATCTTTAGTTGATGGCATAACAACCATGAACTCCATCATATCTTTGTGTGGGTCATATGTTAGAAATACCCTGTTCCTTGCAGGTTGTTCGTCTCAAACTTCAGTCAGGGCAACCCTATGAAATGCTCTCTTTTTTTCTTTATTTGTATTTGTTGTGTGTTCAAATTTATCATAGTAATCACGAAATTGAAAATATGGGCTTTTTGAAGCAATTGAATGTTTGAAAGTTGAAATAGGAATAATAGAGGCTCCAGTTCCACCTATGTATGTGGTTTTAACTAATGCATTACTAGGATTACCAACAACTATTCTTGATCATGTCCCACTGTCACTTTCATGTGTAGTTTTTATAATCTTTTGAGGGGTCTGATCTGAAGCTGCAAATGATAGATTTGTAGTGTCAGTGGCACTTGATATAGGATTCTGAATAGTATGAGTATCTACCACTAGTGGCCTCTTTCGAGAGATATTTTGTTGTTGCCCTTGTCCAACACCAAGACAACTAGTATCAGTAGTAGTACCCATGCCAACCCCACCAATCGCAGTGGCACTTGACTGAACACTAATAGGAATACTATCCCTAGATCCCCCACCAGTGGCAGTGGCACTTGATTCACCACCAATGTGAATACCATGATGTGGTGGTGGTTGTGGATTTGAACCTGAAACAAATGCAGGTGGACCCTGAGGGTAATGAGTAGTACCTTTATGTGATGAATCTGAAGAATCAAGTCCAATGAATGTTTAACAGGAGCTTTTAATTTTGAATTTGATGGAAGTTGTACCTCAAGTGGATACCAAATGCCTTCTCCTCTGGGACCTAGACCACCACCTTCAAAACCCATTTTTTCCACAATGTTTGCCTGTTTGCTATATTTTCTTTCATGGACTCATTGAATCCACCTAATATTTTGGGAGCTGTAGTAGTTGTTGGAGTGGGCTCAACCTCATACTCATTATCATCTTCACTCCTGTCATATGTTGTTGTGAGATGCTCCATATTCCACAATTTGCTAAACTCTTCATCCTCGTCGATGGACTCAAATTCTGCACTGGTCTTTGGTGTACCAAGATTCTTCCTCATAGTCCAAAAATCATTTATTTTGGTTTGAGTCCAATCATTTTCTTTACATTCTTGCATAATTGTTTTGGGAATAGATTTGTTAGATGGATTAGCAGATTTTTGGTAGAAATTGTAGGACCTCCTATTTTGGATGCCCTAACCCTCCTCTGTTGTCCTTTGTGTGTGCAATGCCATAGTTTGTGATGATATTTCTTCTATTGAAATGTAATTGCCAGTGGAAATTTTCTCCATCTCTTTTTTTACCTCATCCCAGGAGTCCATGTTTCTAATCTTTTTTAGCAATGGTTTACTTTCATGTTGACATAACACTAAAGAGTTCCCATTTTTTTACGTCTTGCTTGAACTACACCAATTGGATCATACTACCAGAGACCCTCATCACCAAAGCTAAAAAATGTCAAAAAATCATGTGCCACATTGAATGCTTTTCTCTCAAATGTGAACCCTCCACATGAGAAAGGAAAGGAAATATGCTCTTCTTTTGCTGACCATGGAAGTGCCTATCTATGCTCTGTAAGGAAGTTAAGTAGCGGAAACAACTTCCTACACTAACCTTGAGAGGAGGGTAATGCAAAACTTTTTTTTCAGATCGTTACAACAGTTATAGAAAATAGAAATAGATATAATAGCATTCATACCACAACACAATGATTTACGTGGGGAAAACCCTTTCGGGAGAAAAACCCCACCCTCCAAAAGCAGCTCAATATTTTATTCAGCAATCAAAAACAGATTACAAAATACTTGCAGAGCAAGCTCTTCACAGGAGTACCATTAATCAGAGATTTAGAGGCAACTCAATAGCCATGAGACTCTTACACACAACCTCTATCTCACACACCTCATAAATAGGAGATACAATACAAGAAACCGTCAAACGGTATTACAAAACCATGGGCTAAAACCACCCAATAAGGTGTAGCCGACCTTATCTCCCTTCTAGATGCCCTATGACATGTTAAAGAACACATCAACACGTGTCGCTCCCTTTTACAGCTCATTTATGTATTCGATACAAATTATTTTTCCTATTTCAGGAGTACAAACTTCCGGAGGCCATAACTTGAGAACCGGGTGTCCGATTGACGAACCGTTTGAAGCGCCGGAAAGCTCGCGAAGTGCTCTATCACCTCGTAACCCGCTTCACCGGTTACGGCAACTTTTCAGGGTGTTTCGGAGCCTCTAAAGTCCCCAAAATTAAGTTTAAACATTTTATTGCACCCCTCCAAGACGAAAACTTTAATATCTTCAAAACTAGCTGTGACCTTGCGACGCAACTTTACCGGAATGCTTATCTAGCCAACCAGAAGCTTCAGGGAGAGTTTCGCACCATTTCATGCTGAAATAAAAACTTACTATAAATAGTAACCTCACATAAATGCAAGGTTGAGACACCATTTTTCCCAACAAATCTCCCACTTGTCGAACACCTTGCATGAGCGGAAGGGAATGTCAACACAATGAATCAATTGCTAGGGGCCATAAGGCCCATAGACTCTGAACACCATCTGAACTTCTTTGTGCTCACAGCCTTAGTTAAAGCATCTGCAACATTCATCAAAGTGTCCACCTTAACCAGCTTCACCCTACCATCTTCGACCATATCTCTAACAAAATGATACTGAACATCAATATGTTTGGTCCGGGCATGAAATGTCAGGTTCTTAGCTAGGCTAATTGCACTCTGACTGTCACAGTAAACTGTCACTGTACCTTGTTTTATTCCAATATCCGAACACAGTCTCTTAAGCCAAATGGCCTCTTTACAAGCATGAGTAGCTGCCATATACTCTGCTTCAGTAGTGGATAAAGCAACCACAGCCTGTCGCTTACTCATCCAACTAATTGCACCACCAAACAAAGTAAACACATAAGCACTGGTGGATCTTCTGCTATCAATATCACCTGCCCAATCTGAATCCACATAACCATGGATATCAAGGGAAGTCATGTCTCCAACTGAATTACCATGATAACACAAAGAATACTCTGAAGTACCCTTCAAATATCTAAAGACTCTTTTGACTGTATCCCAATGAACTCTACCAGGATTAGACATATATCTAGAAAGTACTCCCACTGCTTGGGCAATGTCTGGTCTAGTACAGACCATAGCATACATCAAGCTTCCAACCGCACTCTGGTAAGGCACTCTGCTCATGTCTTCCATCTCCAATGGGGATGTAGGACAATCTGAAATAGATAGTTTCATTCCAACTGTAAAAGGAACACTCAATGGTCTACAATTCTGCATGTTGAACCTCTGTAACACTGAATTCACATACTTACTCTGGCCTAGCCATAGCTTTCTGTTTACCCTATCTCTTCTAATTTCCATCCCAAGAATGTGCTTTGCTGCACCAAGATCTTTCATTTCAAATTTAGCAGCGAGCTGAGACTTCAGTTCTGAAATCATACCTTTCCCTTTACCAATGAATAACATATCATCAACATACAATGCAATGAATAAGAAATGATCACCATAAGATTTATAATAAACACAGTGATCTGATTTAGAACGTTCAAATCCCAAACTCAACACATATGTATCAAATTTCTGGTACCACATCCTAGGACTTTGTTTGAGGCCATACAAAGATTTCTTCAATTTACAGACCAAATTACTTTTGCCTTTCACCACATAGTGCTCCGGCTGTGTCATATAAATATCTTCCTCCAAATCACCATGAAGGAAAGCAGTTTTCACATCCATTTGCTCAACCTCTAAATCATAAGCAGTAGCAATAGAAAGCAAAAATCTAATGGACGTCATTTTTGCAACAGGAGAAAATATCTCACCGTAATCAACACCCTCAACCTGAGAGTAGCCTTTTGCAACCAACCTTGCTTTATACTTCTCAATGCTTCCATCTGAACCAATCTTTTTCTTGAACACCCATTTACAACCAACAGGTTTTCGTCCTTCAGGCAATGGTACAAGATCCCATGTATCATTCTTTTTCAAAGCTGCCATTTCTTCCTCCATAGCAATCTTCCAGGATTCTGCATCATTCATACCTAATGCCTCTTCTACAGATTTCGGTTCATCCACACTAGTATTCAGAGCAAAAATACATCTCCAATCATCAGGTGAATACCTTTCAGGTGGTTGTCTATGTCTTGTAGACCTTCGAACAAGCTGAGTTGGAGGTTCTTCCTCCTCTTCTGAAGATTCAGAGCTAGACGAGCTCTCCTCAAATTCTTGCCTATCTAGGGGTCTTGATTCAACTCTTTCAGGTGTAGAAGGAAGTTGAATCACATCTTCTTTTTTACTCTGTTCTGGCTGCAATGTAACAGAAGGAGACTTAATTTCTCTAAAAATAACACTTCTACTGTGAATTACCTTTTGTGCAACAGGGTCCCAAAGCTTGTATCCTTTCACACCATAACTGTACCCGATGAAGATACATTTCACAGCCTTGTTCTCCAACTTTGTTCGCTTCTCCTTTGGCACATGTGCATATGCCTCACAACCAAAAACTCTAAGATGTCTCAATGAAGGCTTGTGACCTGACCATGCTTCCATAGGTGTTTTATCAACAAGAGCTGATGTAGGAGACCTGTTAATCAGGTAGCAAGCAGTGGCAACAGCTTCAGCCCAAAACTTTTGTTCAAGACCAGCACCACTCAACATACTCCTAGCCTTTTCCATCAGTGTCCTGTTCATTCTTTCTGCAACTCCATTCTGCTGTGGAGAATACGGAGTTGTCTTCTGCCTGTTAATTCCACAGTCTTTACAGAATCTATCAAAATCATTAGAGCAAAACTCACCGCCATTATCAGTTCTCAAACATTTTATTTTCTTTCCAGTCTGCAACTCAACCATTGCTTTAAATTCTTTAAAACGACTAAAAACTTCAGATTTACTCTTTAGAAAATAAACCCATGTCCTTCTACTAAAATCATCAATAAATGAAACATAATATGTGGATTTTCCAATCGAAGAGACATCTACTGGACCAAACACATCAGAATGGATAAGATCCAAAACACCACAAGTTTTATGAGAACTCGAGTAAAACTGAACGCGGTTTTGTTTTCCATAAATGCAATGCTCACAGAAATCAAAGTCAAGGTTACAGTCATTCAAACCTTCAACAAGGTTTTTATTTTTCAAGGTCCTTAGACCCTTTTCTCCAATGTGGCCAAGTCTCTGGTGCCATAACATAGTCTTCTCTGTAGGTAACTTTGCTTCAGACGAAAGAGCACCCTTAGGTACCCAAAAACCATTTCCATCTGCTGAAGGTGAAACCTTCAAATCTTCCAGTGAAGTATCCGCAGATTTGCTTTTTACAGAAGTGCTATTACACTCAACAGTGTATGCTTCAAGCTTATACAAAGTGCCAAACCTGACACCTCTAGCAACTACCATAGCACCCTTAATCATCTTACATCCTGTTTCAGAAAAGACTACCTGCACACCCGCATCTATCAGTTTGCTCACAGATAACAGGTTTCGTTTTAATCCAGGGATATGCAGCACACCATTAATCCCTTTTATTCTACCATCAGAAAACCTGATTCTAACCTTACCTCGACCAACAATGTCTAGAGGTGAATCATCACCCAAGTACACCTTACCTCCATTAAATCCTTCATATTCAGAAAACCAATCTTTATTGGAAGTCATATGAAAAGATGCACCTGAGTCAATTAGCCAGGCATCATTACCTGCATGAGTCGCCAAAGCCGCAATAAATGCATCGCCATCTTCCTTGTCGGACTCAGAATCAGAATCAAACTTTTTCTTTTTCTTCTTCTTTTCTTCTTTGCAGTCCTTACGGATGTGACCCGATTTACCGCAATTCCAGCAAATGACTTTGGACTTTCCAGGAGATTTCGATCTCCCTTTGGATTTGGACTTGCCGCGCTTCTCATTCTTCTTGCCTTTCTCCTTAGGTCTTCCACGAACGGTTAGGGCTTCCTTTGAACTGATGGATACCTTTCTTCGCATCTCTTCACCGAGTAGGGCACCCACCACATCTTCAGATTTCAAAACAACAGAAGTACTACCGATAGCCATAACAAGAGAATCCCACGAATCAGGCAAAGAACAAAGCAAGATCTGACATTTCTCCTCCTCGTCCATCTTAACACCGACGGATACTAATTGAGCCACAATCATATTGAATGCTTCTAGGTGGTCTGCAATTCGTCCACCCTCTTCCATCTTCAAGGAATACAATTTCTTTCTTAAGAAAATTTGATTTAATAAAGATTTCACTTGATACATCTCACCAAGCTTAGTCCATAGCTTCTTTGCAGAGTTCTCTTCATGGACATTGATTAGAACAGAGTCTGCCAAGCACAGTCTGATTAGACCCTTGGCTTTTCGGTCCATAACATCATACTGAGCTGCCGCAGTAGGATCTGAGGGCCTTTGGACATTCGCATCAACAGCATCCCAAAGATCTCGATCTATTAGCAGATCTTCCATCTTCAGCTTCCACATCTCAAAATTACTTCCATTAAATTTCTCCACCTCTATTCTCCCTGACGAACTCGCCATCTGAATATTCCTGCAATAGGATCAAAAAGTGTCTTCTGCACAAGCTCCCACTCAAATCTGGATTAGTTCAAAAAACCCAACTGCCCACAATTGAAACCAAAGGTGATCAGACTCTGATACCACTTGTAAGGAAGTTAAGTAGCGGAAACAACTTCCTACACTAACCTTGAGAGGAGGGTAATGCAAAACTTTTTTTTCAGATCGTTACAACAGTTATAGAAAATAGAAATAGATATAATAGCATTCATACCACAACACAATGATTTACGTGGGGAAAACCCTTTCGGGAGAAAAACCCCACCCTCCAAAAACAGCTCAATATTTTATTCAGCAATCAAAAACAGATTACAAAATACTTGCAGAGCAAGCTCTTCACAGGAGTACCATTAATCAGAGATTCAGAGGCAACTCAATAGCCATGAGACTCTTACACACAACCTCTATCTCACACACCTCATAAATAGGAGATACAATACAAGAAACCGTCAAACGGTATTACAAAACCATGGGCTAAAACCACCCAATAAGGTGTAGCCGACCTTATCTCCCTTCTAGATGCCCTATGACATGTTAAAGCACACATCAACACGTGTCGCTCCCTTTTACAGCTCATTTATGTATTCGATACAAATTATTTTTCCTATTTCAGGAGTACAAACTTCCGGAGGCCATAACTTGAGAACCGGGTGTCCGATTGACGAACCGTTTGAAGCGCCGGAAAGCTCGCGAAGTGCTCTATCACCTCATAACCCGCTTCGCCGGTTACGGCAACTTTTCAGGGTGTTTCGGAGCCTCTAAAGTCCCCAAAATTAAGTTTAAACATTTTATTGCACCCCTCCAAGACGAAAACTTTAATATCTTCAAAACTAGCTGTGACCTTGCGACGCAACTTTACCGGAATGCTTATCTAGCCAACCAGAAGCTTCAGGGAGAGTTTCGCACCATTTTGTGCTCAAATAAAAACTTACTATAAATAGTAACCTCGCATAAATGCAAGGTTGAGACACCATTTTTCCCAACATGCTCTCCAACTGCCGTACATATTCCAATGCAAGTACCCTATCTGTCACATGCATTGGAAGTCTGTATGGTTTTATTGTTGATCCGTAAAACCTTAATGCAGTGTATTCTTCCATGAAGAACTAGTCAACCAATTGTATTTGACTTCTGAGTTGAATGCAATCTCTACAAGACACAGGCAATCTAGACATTGGAGTGCTGGTAATTTCATTATACATTGGTGCTAAAAAGAAGTCTACAAAATGGTTGTAGTTCTTTCTGTTTTCATGCATCCTTATCTTTGGTGTCCATTCATATATTGGATACTTTGTTATTCCGAGTCTTCTCTCAATCTTATAGTTCACAATTTGAAGATTGTTGGTCTCTAATATTGCACGATACTTGGATAGAAGGAGATAGCATAGGTAGGATGATAACCTAAATGTCTTACAGGAACCTTTTTTATCATTAGTAATTATTTTTGCATGGATTGTACAATGTGCTCAACAAAATTATATCTTATTGGTTGAGTTACACAATGAATATTAAAAATCATTTCAAGAAGGCTAGCACCCACTTCCCTATCATATTCCAATCCCAAGCAAAATGTCAGCAAGGAAATAGTATCCCGAACCCATGGAACAAAAATGTTAGAATCATAAGGAGGCTTATGATTATGATCCAATGGAGTACCACACATTATTAGAGCTTTCATAAATGAATCTTTGCAACTTGGATCGAGACTCTCATAATTCTTTAGCAGCTTTCCTAGGTCAATGTGGACGTTTGAGTTTTGTGCTTCAAACCCTAGGTTCAAGAAATGAGCAAATTCTCCCACGTTTATGGATATAATTTCTTCTTTTGTATTTTTATTGACAATTGCTTTTTTATCTTCATCATAATTTTTGGCACAAACCATGACAAAATCAGGGCAAGGGAATACTTCAGGTAACACCATGCTTCCCAATCCAGCATTCCACGATATGATTTTATTTGTTCTTTGTTTTAACATTGTGTTGAAAATATTAAATTTTGCCTGGTTGGATCTGCCACCTTACTAGACAATGCATATCAAATATCTATGATACGCTTTTCACCATGGATAGAAGGCTCATAAATATCATGGCATTCATCAGTGAAACCTGGTGTTTTAACCAGTCTGGTTAGGTACATTTTTTTTTCACTTGGCTTCATGTTGAACTACTGCTTCTCATTTTCCCCATCGTTGTTTATTGTTAATAATTCAAAATAATGCTAGATACAAGCCTGAAAATGCTAACCCTCAAATTGAACCACGAGATTAAAAAAAAGTAAAAAAGGCGGGATGTAGGTGCTCTAGGTTTTACCCGAAATTTCTATTTCACTAGATTGGCGCAAACAGTCTCTGTTGCAACTTGCATTCCTCAATCTAGTAGCCATTTCTGAATCTCCCTCGATTTACTGGTTTTTCCATGAAATGAAATACAATTATGATTTATGAGTCACTTATTTTGAAAACACTAAAAAGAACAAAAGTAATACCTAAAGGGCAAAATATCTAGAAGCTTGTTGTAATTTTATTAATTACTATTAATATCTATTCGTCGCCGAAGGACAAAACATTCATTGCTTCAGTATAAATTCTGAGGACATTGAATGTAAAATGTTCAATTGCGGGCGAAGTTCTCACAAATGTGTTCACTTCCCACATTCAGGCCGAAATCCACCCTAAGTCATTGATCTGTGCTCATCCAACAAACAATGGTATCTATTGTCAGTTGTCGTGGGTCCTATGATTTTTGCCATTTTTCGGGCACGTCACCACACTTGAGTCACTTTTTTGAACTATTTTTAAGTCTTTTTAATCCTTCAACTTCCACCAGAAATAGAGCTTTATCGACTTAATTATATTTAATTAAATGTAAAACGTTCAATTCTGGGCGAAGTTCTCACAAATGTGTTCACTTCCCACATTCGGGCCAGAATCCACCCTAAGTCATTGATGTGTGCTCATCCAATGGATGATGGTATATATTATCAATTGTCGTGGGTCCCATGACTTTTTCCATTTTTTGGGCACGTCACCACACTTGAGTCACTTTTCCAGACTATTTTTTAAGTATTTTTAATCATTTTCTACTTCTACCTGAAATATAGCTTTATAGATAATTATATTTAATTAAATGTAAAATGTTCAATTCTGGGGGAAGTTCTCACAAATGAGTTTACTTCCCGCATTCAGGCCGAAATCCACCCTAAGTTGTTGATTTGTGCTCATCCAACAAACGATGGTATCTATTGTCAGTTGTCGTGGGTCCCATGAATTTTACCATTTTTCGGGCACGTCACCACACTCAAGTCACTTTTCTAGACTTTTTTTTAATTTTGTTTAATCATTTTCAACTTCCACCCGAAATAGAGCTTTATAGACTTAATTATATTTAATTAAATGTAAAACGTTCAATTTTGGGTGAAGTTCTCACAAATGTGTTTACTTCCCACATTCGGGCCGAAATCCACCCTAAGTTGTTGATCTGTGCTCATCCAGCGGACGTGGTATTTGTTGTCAGTTGTCGTGGGTCCCATGACTTTTGCCATTTTTCGGGCACGTCATCACACTCGAGTCACTTTTTCAGACTGTTTTTAAGTCTGTTTAATCATTTTCAACTTCTGCTCGAAATAGAGCTTTATAGACTTAATTATATTTAATTAAATGTAAAACGTTCAATTCCTAAAATTTCATCATTTTGAATATAGAAAAAAAAGAAAAAGAATTGTAATTGGTGGAAAAAACAAGCCCACCAAAGGGACTAAAAAAGAGGGTAAGCTATCGATTATCATATCAAAGTTGATTATCATATCAAAAGTATATTAAATAGTAATTTTTTTATTACAAAGATAGATTATAAGATCAAATGACTGATAGGACCAAATAAGCAGGCATGCCTTTCTTCGTAAAATACCTAATTCATTGGGTGTTTTGTAAAGTAATTAATTACTTTAATTTGTTTGATACAAAACAAATGGGACCAATTACCACATTGTATATTGATACATATAAATGATAAAATATATCCACTTTTCAATTCTATTTTATGAAATTGTTCTAATAATATATTCACATCCTTGGTTCTCTTACATGAAAGCAATCCCATCTACCGTTCATAAATGTCTCAAATTTCTTCATAATGACAAAATCTTAACTATAAATCATAGCATGTACCAACCCATGCATGCACTAGTTCAAAACTTCAACAAGTAAGTTGGAATTTTAATTCACTTGTTTTTCGCGAGATAAACATCTTTTTTTATATATATTTATAAAATTATAATCAACCATAATCAATGTACAAATAATTAATGGAATGAACTGGATTTTATATATATATATTAAATATAGAGGAAAAAGCATTACATAAAAAAGATCACAATATTAAATTTATTTCTATTGTTTAATAAAATATTGAAATACTGTAGCTCATAGACAAAAAGCATTTGCAAAACTATCATTAATAAAATGAAATAGAAATCATTTTTATATCCAGAAGAGGCCAACTAAAATAAATTGGAATTTGCAAAATTATCATAAATATTTATGTTTCAGAAATTTAAAATTTTAACATGTCTGAGACTTGAGTCCCTCAAAAACTTTAAAGCCAAAATGAGTGAGCCATTGAGCCTATGAGGTTTGGGTTATGAGGACATAGCAACAAAAAAAAAACTACTAGGGGGTCAGGGTTAGGGCACAGGTAGTGGATGGTCTACCCTAAGAATCCAACCCTCCCTCCATGTAGAATTCTTTAGACAACATAAGCTGAGAGAATTCTTCAAGCCAACTATAGTTTGGAAAATCTTCCAGAAGCAACCATTTCCGGAGAAAACCCCAACCAATCTGTGCCCATTTCCTATGACTTGTCAACTGCTCCGCATTCAGGTTCAAAAGAAACAGTTGCCTGGCCACTGCCATTATTTGGTTGAGGAGAAGTTTGGTTAATTCACTCACCCAAGGGATCCCCACCCCTACTTCTGCAAGGATGACAACAATAACATCGTCTCCAAGGAAGTCTTCCTTAAACACATTCCTTATCAACATCAACATATCCACCTTGTCTCCTTTGAGATCCAGAAGAGACGCCAAGAACCGGGATGTAATGTCTGTGTTAACACGGTATCTATTTTCGTTACACAGAAAGTCTCTGCCCAACACTATCCTCACAGCCTCATTGGTGAACATCTTTAACACAAATTGATTGGAGGGTTGGATCTTTAACGGAGCCCAAAAAGGCCCTCTGGTCCTCACAAAAAAACTTCTCAAGTGGATAGGAGTGTCCATCTTGACAAATCATATTACCAAATTAAACAACTTGGGCTTATAGACCTAAACCAGAGGCAGAATTTAAATACCGTGAGCTCCGACGATTTATCTACCAAATGGCAAAGGTTAATTGAAGATGAAAAAAGAAGAGATCGTATATAAATAGTTGAAGCTCTTGATTGTAATAATTCCTTCTCTAATTGTATTAATTGCTTTAAATTTTTTTAAATATTTCGTATATCTTTGCAAATTTTTTCCTTAAATGCACTATTGTGCGAAATTGGAAACAACTATAAACCAGTACCAAGTTGGCAAGTACCATATTGGAATTTGTGGGGACAAAGTGGATTACAGTTAGTGACTAAACATATATAAAATAACCAACATTATTGATCGTGACATTTGATATGTGTCTATTGAATCCAATTCCATTCCGAGCACTTTCTGGTGAACTATGTTCTTTTCAAAAAATTGGGCAGAAATAAAACTTCAGCCATTGATCTACGATCATCTAATGGTTTAAAATCATTGATGGATTTTAGGTACGTGTCACCCTTCACATGTCAAAGAGGTCGCGCTTTTTGATACATCGTGCAGAGTCCGGACTCAATGTGATGTATTGATGTGATGTGATATGCCTTGTCTATTAATGGCAATGAATTCATGAAATTGCCAATAAAATTTATATTTTTCCATAAATAACAAAATATTAGCCAAACAAATTAAATAATTTTCAAGTGGTGGATAAAAATCCCCAATATCTTTAAATAATTTTTCCTTCAAACTAAAAAATTTCACCCATACAATTATATATTTGTTCCTTTAAAAAAAATATTAGCCTCCTACAATATATATTTCCCCCACAGAACAAGGTATTATTCGCTAGAATTTTATGGAATTTTCGTACCCTAGAAAAAAATCGGCAATACAAAATAATTTTTTTCCCTATTTTGAATTTTTTTTTTGCCATCAATATGAAAATTTCCTCCCAAAAATAATATCTGATTCACCAGGATTTTACACTTTTGCCTGAGGGTGGTTTCTTATAATTATCCTTCTTTATATATACAAAATTATGCCCCTAAACATGTACAAATTAGCTCACGAGCATTTATATACACAAAAAATGAATATAGAATAATTCGTCCACGATATATACAGAATTCTCAAAATCATTCTACTCTAAACCATAGAATCAATTAATTGAGTCTTCAGGATTGACTTTAACCTGTATTATGTCAAGTATTGCCTCGTGGTTAGATTCAAGAACTTTCCATAAAATCTTTTTATGAGGTCTACCACGATACTTCATCAAATGAATATTTGTTGCAACAGCAAGATTAGAGAAATGAAGAATATGTCTGTGTGTTTCAAAGTCCGCGAACAACCAAACATAAGAATTCTTGATAGGGTATCTCTTAAGCCATGTTCCTATCACAACAAAAAACCCTATTGGGTACTCAATACCCCCTTCGTCAATGATTGTGGTTGTCAATTTTCTTTTAGGCTCAACACAATGACACAAATAGTAATCCATTTCTTTTTCATTGTTCTCTTCTGCAACAATTGCATACACATAACCTGCATTTTATAAAGTGATAATTAATACCAAAAAAAAATGTGATGTACAACAAAATGAACCAAAAAGAATACTTGCAAAAAAATTAACTCAAAAAAATCACCTGAATCCACTAGGTCGAATACATGGTCAAAATCCACTGATGTCTCCATTTGGCTCAATTGTAGTGCTTTGGGAATTTGATATGTATCAATGGGAACCAATGGTCTACAAGACCATTTGTCAACCCACTCTTGTGATTCACATTTTTCCCATAAACAATACATGCATGAAGAGAAAAAACATACCATCTGTCTCGTATAAATTACTAGTGAACTTACATTTGAACTCACAAATGAGTGCATGCCACTCGATCCTGCAGCTATACAACAATCTAGATAGTTTTCAATGTTAGATTCAGTAATCAACCAAAATTATCTAAGAACTATTGGCATACCTGGATTACCTGGACCCATCGTAGAGTTACACCATCGCACAATTGTTTTTGCATCTATCAACTCAACACCACCTTCATACTTTAATTCTTCTCCAGCTAGGGCTCTTTTTACACATGCTCCTGCACCATCGTGCTCTCCCTTACCATGTCCAGCCTCAATGAAATTCCAAAAATGTTGTACACCGCTTGTCATATGCATCCTTGTCAACCAATAAAACATCCTTGCATTCTTGAATTGTGCGTTGCAATTATCTGACCATATTAAGTGTCTGTTGTATTGTATGTTTCTTTCCTTTAAATTATCATAGAAAACTTTAAAGCATCCTTTGACAAACTCTGATGAATGAGTACGATCATCATTTATGTAGAAGTGATACTCTCTTATAACTTTTTTATCTTCCTCTGTGCTATCATTTGCATGCATGAATGTTATGTGTACAAAAATAGAAACTTGTGTAGAATGATAATACATAAATTGCACTTCATTTTGAGGTTGTAGTGTATAATTTTTAATAAAATCAATGATAGAGACAATGGTGCCAAGAGGAAATGTGTCCTTACATAACTTGAATTGCTCATCTAACCATCGAGCTCTATGTGTATGCATTATGTACTCTTAAACTAGTTTCTCTTGAAACATTTTAATAAATTCAGCTGCACATATATCATTTTTCACTAGCTCACATCTCTTCAAATCTTTTCCATCTTTAACTTCATATGTGACTGTCTTGTATTTTCTAAAAGAAACTATTTTCCTACCAATTTCACGTGTGCTCTCTAAATGTACACATCTTGGTAAATGTTGCAAACTGCCACATATAGCACAAGAACCTTCCAAACAAGACATCTTATAATAAATAAAACTATCATGTATATTACATAGCACACTTGAAATAAATTCTCTTACTGACTTAGGAGGTGCTTGTATATTGTAATCCTGTAAAACATCGTTAGTGTGGAAAGTAGAACAAATATAACAAAAAATATCATAGTGCATGGAAAATTCAATATGCATCCTACAACAACACGTGGTGAGTACATGATTAATCTTAATATAAAAAGGTTTTGCCATTTCAAAAAATATTTGAAAAATTCTTGTTTTGCTTATCAAACGATCTTTTTTTATTTTCTTGCTCATTATGGTTGATGTAATGACATGTCGAGTAGCATTAAAATCTTTAGTACGTGATTTTGAACCAATAGCTTGATATGCATCAAATAGATTTCTCACAATAGTTCTTCCGCTGTTACTTTCAGATGATCTTAGGCCTAGAATTTTCATTGTCTCTCTAAAATTCAATTTTTTTATCATTTGAACAATTAATTGACATCTTGCGGTTTGATTTAACTTTTCAAAATAGTTTTGCCATATTCTTTTAACCATTCTCCTACAAGTTCGTTCATTCATTTTATTGAGCATTGGCTTCAACATATTTTCATCAATGTCAATTAGATACTTTGGTTTCCTAGGAATGATTCTAGGAGGTGTTAACATCAGTGCATTGTGTACATTCAATTCATCAAATAGAGTAGGTGTATGTTCATGATTTAATTGATTATTCAATGTAGTATCTTCTTCAATAGCATTAGGTTCATACGGTAAATCAAATGTCTCTTCTTCAATTGCATTAGGTGCATTATATTCGTTTGGTAAATTGAATTGAGATGTTGAGCATGACATACCTTCTTCTCCCATTGTTCTCATGTCGTGTAATTTCTTCATACATTGTCTTTGTCTTTCCTTTTCAGCTTCTCGTTGTTTCATCGTTCCTCACTTGATCTTTCCCATGGTTGATATCGGTTGTCCTAAATAGAATCATATTACATATATATGTAAACAAAAAATCATAAACAAACAAATAGCCATAAATATGCATCTTATCATTATTTTTTAAAATCAAAACTATTAAACAATCACAATAATATTGACAAAACTAATAATTCAGGGGACTGCCATGTTCAAAATTTGGAGAAACTAAAGCTAATTAGTAGGGAAGTCAAAGGTTGGAATAGGACCACCTTTGGAGACATCTTCAGAAAAAAGAAGGACTTGGGGTCCAGATTGAAACAACTTGAGAATATTATGGCTACCAATAACCCCCGGACCCCATTTTGAAGGAGGAGGAAGACTGCCATAAGAGCAGGAAAGATACCCTCGCCAAGGAAGAAGTGTACTGGAAGCAAAGATCCAGGATCTAGTGGTTGAAAGAAGGGGACACAAATTCTTCTTTCTTCCACAGATCGGCTTGTATCCATAGGAGGAGGAACTATATCAAAAGTATTAAGGATGAAACTAGTCAAGAGATCTTTGAAGACTCTCTGCTTGGATAGAATGCGGTGGACCTTTTCACTAGAATGTATACGGATATTGGTGGAAGTGATTCTCCACTCCAAGACTGCCTTGTTAGTAAGTTGTCGATGGCCATCAATGAGGATGACAACCGACAACTCATGGCCCCCATCTCTACTGATGAAGTTCACCAGGTTGTCTTTGCTATGGGGGCCTACAAGACACCAGGCCCGGATGGTTTCCCCCCGGTGTTCTTCTAGAATTTTTGGGACATTGTTGGCTACGATGTCACCAAAGTTGCTTAAGATTTCTTCAAGACGGGGAGATTGTTGAAAAAGATCAACAACACTTTCATTGTCCTCATCCCCAAGACCATGACTCCCAACTTCTTGAAGGAGTATCGGCCCATAAGCCTCTGCAATACCATTTATAAGATACTCTCCAAGGTCCTTGTGAATAGGATTAAAGCCTTCCTGAAAAAAATTATCAGCTTGTCCCAGAAAGGCTTCGTCCCAGGACGCCAAATTTTGGATGCTGGCATTGCCACTCATGAGATAATCCACTCCATGGATAGGAGCAAATTACCAGGTATGGCTTTTAAACTTGATATATCTAAAGCTTATGATAAGGTTAATTGGGAGTTTCTTTTCAAAGTGCTTCTAAAACTGGAATTTAACCAAAAAATGGTGAGTATGATTTGGGAGTGTGTTACTATGGTCCAATTCTCAATGTTGATTTATGGGACTCCTAGGGGATGTTTCAAAGCTGAAAAAGGTATCCGACAGGGTGACCCTTTGTCCCCTTATCTGTTTATCATGATAGCTGAAGTCTTAAATAGAAATGTGACCCATTTGGTCACCAATGGTAGGCTCCAAGGGTTCAAAGCGGCTTCCACGCTCCCCCCTCTAATATTCAATAGTTCGTGGATGACACCTTCTTATTTGGTAGGTCTTCTACCATGGAGGCTAAAGGGTGGAAAATCTTACTTGCAGACTACGCCAAGGCGTCGAGACAATGCATCAACTATGAGATGAGTAATCTCTACTTCTTCAACACTCCAAATGACCTCCAACTTAGAATTCTCTCCATCCTTAGATGCAAAGTGGCAACTCTTCCAGGGACCTACCTGGGCCTCCCCCTCATGGTCAAGGAAGTCACCCCCACCTTCTGGAACTCGATCTTGGAAAGAATGCAGAAAATACTTGTGGGATGGAAAGGGAAATTCCTCAGTATTGCGGGGAAGCTCCAACTTCCCACAGCCTCCCTACAGGGAATTCCGGTGTACTTCCTTTCCATGTTTAAAATATCAGGGACCATGGGGGAAAAACTTGAGAAAATCCAAAAAACCTTCTTATGGATTGGCTTGGAAGAGAAAAAATGCCTTGCTCTGGTCAATTGGGATACCGTGTGTTTACCCAAATCTCTGGGAGGCTTGGGCATAAGAAAGGTTAATGCCCTCAATAAGGCGCTAATTGCCAAGATTGGATGGACTCTGGCTAAAGGTGAGGCGGACTGGTGCAACATTATCAAAGCTAAGTACCTAGACCAGGAGCATTTCTACTATAATTTGAATACAACCGACCTCCCCCAAGGTTCCAAGTTATGGAACAACATCCTAAAGAGTAAAGTGATGGTTAGAGAAGGTCTGAAGTGGCAACTGGGAGACGATAGAAAGGTGAGATTCTGGGAAGACTTTTGGACGGAGGACAGGCCTTTGGTCAACACTCGCTTCCATCAAATCATGAACCACCTTAAAGGTATCCTCGAGGTTTATGTTGCAGATTATTTGGATCCAGGAAGTGGTTGCTGGAAGGACATTGTGCTCATCTGCAGCAATAGACCTAACCTAGTCCCCCTTGCTTAGGACCTGCAACTCATTTTGTCGAAAACCAGAACCCCCCTAGCCCCGAATGAAGACAACTTCATCTGGAAAGAGACCCAATCGAGCTATTTCTTGGTCGAATCTGCTTACAATCAACTCCTTAAGCACCATGTGGACGCTAAATGTTGTAAGAAAGTCTGGAACCCTCAGCTAATCCCTAAAATCAATTTATTATGGTGGTCCCTCATGCATGGTAAAACCCTAACGCTTGATAACTTGAAAAAGAGGGGATTCCATCTCCCCAATAGATGCAGTCTGTGTAAAGCTGATGAGGAATCTATTGACCACCTTTTTGTCCTCTATCCCTTTGCAGCTCATATTTGGTCTATTACTCTTCAGAAATGCGGTCTCTGTTGGGTCTTCCAGATGAATATTAAAAATGTTGCTTTTGATTGGACCCCCCCCCTCCAGTCATCCCCTCATCATCCAACTTTGGAAACAAATACCGCCACACATCTACTGGGCCTTGTGGAAAGAAAGAAACAATAGAATTTTTAGAGACACCGAGACCCCCCTAAACGTTGTGGCTCACATTTGCTTTAAGATGATCTCAGAAAATTTAAAAGTTACAAAATGGAAAATCCCCCCTTATCCTCCCAATGAGGCTGACAATAGGATCGTTGTTTGTTGGAAGCTCCCCCCTGGCTTTGATCGCTTCAACAATAGTACCAAGAACAAGAGATGCGTGACTAGATGGTCAACCCCCAGGCTTCACTAGTTTAAACTGAATTTTGATGGTACTGCTCAAAGCAATTGTCAGGCAGGAGGTGGAGTCATCCAGGACCATCTGGGGAACACGGTTGCAGCCTACGTTGGCAACCTAAGGAATAATATGGTCAATCAAGTTGAAGGAATGGCCCTCCTTTGGGGTCTAAAAATGGCTAACTCCATAGGAATTAAACACCTAAAAATTGAAGGAGACTCTCAAATCATTATTGACTCTATCAAAGGGAACGCTTCAGCGAGGTGGAGAGTGGAACCCATTCTGAGAGATATCAGGTGCCTTCTGGTCAAGATGGAGGACTTCACTATCCGCCACATCTTTAGAGAAGGAAACAAAGATGCCGACTCCATGGCGGCTGATGGAAGGCTGCAAAATGGCTTACGATGCTGGAGGGACCACAGTCTGCTGCCGGTCACCAGTAAGGAAATCTTGGAAAAGGAAAAATCCTTTACCCAGGAAGGGACCGTCCCATCTGCTCAATGATGAAGGTAACCTTTTTTCAATTTTTTAAATTGGCACGGGGATCCTGCCAATTTCTACCCTAGACAGCCACGTATCAAAGGCAGACTGAGTCACCACTACCATATGGGATGGATTTATTATGAAAGTACAAACATCGAGAATGATTACTCCCTAATTATTACCTGGACGGAGCCAATTGGCGATGATAAAGGCGGTGTTGGGATTTGTCAACTCACATTGGCCCGAGTGAAGGCTTGCATGTTCCGAGTAGATCTTCGGCTTTCGATATCTACTGAATCTTAAGGGATAATAATCACTCTGATTATTACGACTGTTTATTTCAAGTTCGGCACAATTATCTTAACTATTCTGCCTTAAGTTTTCTTCGGCTCTGCATTGTGGTTGTTAGTCATTCTCAATCTGTTAAACTAGAGGATTCAAGAATGGGGGGGGAGACAGACTCAAACTGGAACCCAATAAAGTGGATGAGTTCAAAGCTAAACCAACGGCCTAGTTTGTATGCACTGAAGGCGGTATTGACAAATTCATGGAAAGTATGAAGGGTAATGACGAAAGACTTTCCAAACAATTCGTGACTTCCTAAGAGGATAGAAGGGTGACCATGGGGGGAATCTCTTTCGAAATCAATGAAGAGGTTATAGCTCAGGCGACGGGCCTTTCAATGGAGGGCAGAAAATGGAAAAAGCAAAGCCGCATTGCAGATTCTACTAGCCTTAACCAGTTCTTCCGCCAAGGTGAGAACCCTATCAAGAGGGCTGGAGGATTCAATAGGGAGGAGCTCCCTCACTCATGGGATGAGGTCTGCTACATCGTGATGAAGTATTTTATGCTGGAGGGAAGGTATGGCATTTTTTACTACTACCATCTCCCATTCCTGAACCATTTGAGGAACAAAGACCTCATTTCCATTCCGTTCTTTTTACTGCATTCAATGGATGCTAATATTAAAGATATAGCCGAAGCCAAGAAGAAAGGGAAAGACTTTTCCATCCTACATCAGGGCCTTATTCTCTACATGTATAACTTTCACCTTGCCCTCTGCCCGCCCCGCTCCATTTCTGTGCAGAACGTCATCCCCTCAACCCAACCTTCGGCCATGAATGATTCAAGCCCTCAGCACCCGAAATTTGGCTCCTCCAGCAAGAAAACCAAGAACCACTCCCCTGAGGAAGTCAGAACCCCCAAAAGAGTCAAAATCGAAGATATTGACTCTAATTTGGATATTAATGAAGAAGCCAACACCCCCCATTGCTCTAGTAGACTGGCCTCTAAACCCTCGAATAAATCCCCGAGAGACCCTTCCTCCTCGCACGACACAGGCAACTCCATTCCGACTGTTAAAATGCCCCTGGCCCAACACAATCTAACCCCTCATTCTGTGAGCTCCACCCAGATTTTTGAAAGCCTCGCTTCCTCCAAGAGTCCAGAGCCAGCCAATTTCCCCTCCCCGACCTTCAGGATGAAAAAAATGTTGGTCGTTGAAGAGGCCAGCAGTGTGAAGGAAGAGGATTCCATCCTGGCAGAGCTTGAGAAAAAAATAGAGGCCCTCTCTGACAATGTGCAGGTGATCACCAGCAGACTGGAGGCGGCGGAGTCCAAGATGCACGATGTGTCCAAATTTGCTCTGAACGTTATGAGATGCTTGGCTACTACGATGTGCCTATTGCAGGAAAGCACGACCAAAGGGAAAGGCAAGGAGGACGACGACTACAAAGGCCTGTTCAAGTTCCTCACTAAGGAATGGGCTAGAAAACTGCTCCCTAAGAAGAGCCAAGCGAAAAAGAAATAACTTTCTGCATGTGGAGGAGTTTTTTGTCGATGCTGTGTAGTTACTGGTTGGATAAGCCTAGTTTAGACTGTTGCTTATATTTTGTTGTTTATGGCTCTACGTGACATATGAATTATACTCTGACTAGTAGTATTTTATCGTTGTTAAACTCTCGTAGTATGGTTTTTGTTTTTGATAGAGGTAAAAGGCTGCTTCTTTGTTGATTTTATGTAGACAATGGTTCTGCCACTGTTCTCTTAATTGTACCTATGGGTCAGCCCCCTCGTTTTTGGCTGCTTTTATTATCAAAAACAATTCAATCATTTGAAATCATGCAAAAACAAAAAAATCATTTACTTTTATGTATAAAACAGTGATAGAAGTGCAGACACAGTTGTAGTGGGGCCTTCAACGACCTCAAAAACTTCTTTTGAGGTCGTTGAGGCTCTTGGGCAAATAAAACTATGTCTAAGTAGCGCATATATGTTGTTAGTCCCTAAAATGTTGGCTATCCCAATGGTATTTTTTTTTACCCTGTACACGCTTAGAGCTCATAATTAGAGCGTACACGCACCTATGCCTTAAAAATGTTATGACAATGCAGCAAACTAATAGGTTCAGTATCACGTACGTTTTATTTGTAGTAAAGAAAATGTGAAGGAAAAGGGAGGGAGGGAGGGAGAGGGAGAGGGAGAGAGAGAGAGAGAGAGAGAGAGAGAGAGAGAGAGAGAGAGAGAGGGAGAAGAAGAGAGAGGGATGGGTTATGGAGGAAGGGAGAAGGGGAGAGAGGGAGAGAGAGGTAGAGGGAGGGAGAGAGGGGGGGAGAGGGAGAGGGAGAGAGAGAGGGGGAGAGGGAGAGAGAGAGAGAGAAGGGGGGAGAGAGGGAGAGGGAGAGGGAAAGAAAGGGAGAGAGAGAGAGAGAGGGAGCAAGAGGGAGAGGGAGAGGGAGAGGGAGAGAGAAAGAGAGAGGGGGAGCAAGAGGGAGAGAGAGGGGGAGCAAGAGGGAGAGAGAGAGGGGGAGAGAAGAAGAGAGAGGGATGGGATATGGGGGGTATGGAGAGATAGAGAGAGAGAGAGGGGGGGGGAGGGAGAGAAGAAGAGAGAGATGGATGGGGTATAGAGAGAGGGAGAGAGAGAGAGACAATGTACACGCTTGAGAGGGGAAGAGGAGACAATACACACATATGTGTGTATATATATACTTAATATATTATATATTATATAAAATATATTATATATTATGATATATATATATATATACAATATCATATTATACACACTCCCAAATTTTAAACAAAAGTAGCGCGTATGCGCTCTTTATAGTAAAAACAACGCGTACGCGCTGTTTATAGTAAAGATAGCGTGTACGCGCTTCTTATACCATAGGTACCCCGTATGTTCTTTTGACTGTTTAGGCTTGGAAATAAGCCTGGATGAAAAAGCTACTGTTTGGAAGTTTGATTTCCCTCCATTTCCTTCCTTTTTGACATGTTTTATTTTATCAACTTAGTTTCTTGACTTTGTCATCATCAGATTTACACTTCATCAAGTGGGTATTTCTAAAATTGCCACCATATTTTCACCCATCTTCTAAGTTTTCTAACCATTTTTTTTTTTAAATTTGAACAACAATAACATATTATTATTGAATTTCTTTTACCGGTGTCTCCATAGTTATCACAGACATATGTGTACCATTTTTTTAATAACTTTTGATCTACTTATCCAAATTTAAAAAACTTTATATATTATTGTAGTGCATTTGATTCTTTACAATTTTTAAAAAAAAATTATATTTTCGATTTTTTTACTGCAACTTATGCTTTGCACACGAACAGGTACCTAATTTTCAGGATGTGCTCGATTGGAAAAATCATTAAAAAAAAAATACTCAACAAAAATTTACAAAAAAATACACATCTTCTAGTGCTCACTCTTAACTATCTTTTTGCCAAAGGATTTGTCAAAATATTTAATCTAACTATGCATTTTTTGATGTGCACGTTAGATACTGTTATATTTTTTCAGAAAAAAAATCAGGGTCTTTTTTTCGTGCGTGAAGAATTTGACCCCCTTGATCTTATCAAATTTTGAAAAATTTTAGTAGTTTAGAAACTAGATTCAGAGTACTACAATATTTGTTCTTTGATTATCTTCATATCTTGAGTGGATGACTTTCAAATTTTGCCTCCAAGTTCAGGTTCACCCGATTTCTGAAAAAAAAGTGTCCACTTATACCCCTTTTTTGATATCATCTTTGTGCACTTACCCTAATGGGTTCCTTCCAGATGTCTAAGTAAAATTTTAGTAATTCAAGTACTCTTCTCTTTATGTACATTTTTAGTTTTGGTAGTCACGATTGATGAGTTATTGGGTGCAAATAACATGAATCAAATAGTCATGGATCTATGTTTTATTTAGCCTCTTGTATGTGACCAAACTTATTCACAAGCCACTCTTAAACCACTCTACTTAAATATCACACTCTTTAGTGTTCAAATAGTCAATAGTAATTTTACACCCCATCCTTACCAAAAAGTGGTATATAATTGTCTTATTTTTATTGCTCAAAATTCATCTAACCATTAAATTGGGTGATGTTTAAGAGTATCCATTTGAATTAGGCGATGTTTAAGAATATACCTCTTGAACATGTTCTACTAGACCTCTCAAGATAATACAATAATTTAAGTGAATGGTCTACAATCCTACCATATTAATTCATAAACGAAATGTTCTTCAGTCATTCACTCTTGTGACATACATGGTGGTAGTATTATAGATTTGGAGTGAGTCATACCCATTGTGTCTTCTTCTATGTATCCTTGTGTTCTTTGTTTATTTATTGTTTTTTATTTCGAAGGACTGGGTTTAGTTTGTTGTTAATGTTGTTATAGTGATGTTGTTGCAATGTGATTCCATTGATAGTTTTGATATGTTAAGGGTCAGTGCCCTGGTTTTCACTGCTTTTTAATAAAAAACAATACCCATCCCAAACAGCATTGACACGACCATCACAATGTGTTTGTATAGTAGCACCATAGAAGATATCTTGGATAACAACTACTGTAATGAGGCGTTCTCATAGGGCAGGACGGAGAAATCCGCCTCAATTGCAGGAAGATTAATAACTAGTTTTACTCATCATTCACCCCAACTGTGTGTGTATTCTTGCTAACAATTACAACAAATTTTCACATACCATGTTAGGAGAGAAGACGAGTTGTTTAGGAATCCATGTTTACTTTCACTTTTGAAAAATGCACTCTCATCTTTTTTAAAGTTTTGTGAGTTTAAGTATTTAAATTTAACAGGTGTCACATTACTGTGTTTTATTTATTTTGTTTGTATATTTTTTTAATATTGAATTAAGAAAAGACGCTACTACAATTTATTTAAATAATACATTATGTTCTTAGGGATTTTGAACGTTTGCAAAGTGTTTGTGACTTTATATTATGATTAGATTATCAAACGTGGATAGAATTGATGGGATATATAATTTAAACATGTTATTGTTTTGGTGTGGCAAAAGATTTTGCTAAATGGTAGCTTAAATATTTTTAATAATTATAATAATTGTGGAATCGGTTTCAAGTTTAAGGATGATAAAATATTTTGTCCTCATTAATTTGTAATTTAAAGGAGTTTAATTTTAAAAGTATTGTTATTAGTATTTGTTGAGACTATAATATTGCTTTTATTAAATTCAATTTTATTACTTTTGTTCTTACAATAAAATTGATTTATTTATGATTATAATGCATGTGTAAAATGATCTAATTATGTTTATAGAACCTTTCATACTTAAAGATAAAGTTGAAAATGCAAAAATGACTTAGTTGATATAATATATTTGTAAAATGAGCAAAGATTTAGAAGGATAATGCATGGTGATGTTTTATATCATGAATGAAATAAATGAAAAAACTTGGAGTTATATAATAATTATAAGTTTGTGACTAAACTCATCAATGGTGGTGCACTTTGCAAAATTGTTGCAAGCAATAGCTTATGAAAATGGGAGCATGCACCTAATTCACCAATCTTCATTGTTTTGAAGTTTTAGTGTTACATTGGACTTGCATGCCCCTAATCCCACCCCCTTCTTCATTGTTTGGAGTTTTAATGTTACATTGAATTTGCATGCCCCTAATCTACCATGCTTGCAACAATGATAAAGTTGTTATACTTAAAAAATAACAATTGTTATATCATAAATATATATAAATTAATGATGATGAAAATTTTATTTATAATTTTTTAAATACTTTGTAAAAATACTTAAATTTCTATTACGTTTTAAAAATATTAATAAATAAGTAAAAGGAAAATAATATTGATTTTTAATTAAAAATAAATATTAATTAATTATTTTAAGAAAAAAAATATTAATTAATTTAAATAGAATTAATACAAAAATTAGATTTTGATTCAAGTTTGAAAATATAATTATCAATTTCTTTTAAAATAGTGAAACTAACTCAAACAACCTAAAACCCACAAAGTTGTCTTTTCCTTTGATTCATTATCCTTGCATAATGGATTTTTGTTTTTGTTTTTACCATTATTTATAATTTTTTAAATTTTTATTATATATTAGAAATAAGTAGAAGAAAGCATTTCACATTTTTAAGTGAGAAAATAATTTTATGTTAATATTTTGTAATAAAATAACTCAAATTTTTAAATTTTTATTATATATTACACTTTTAAAATATGAAAAAGTAATATTAGAAAGAATAGAAATAGTTTACATATACAACACCTTCGAGCAGTTGATAACAAAGATGCACACAGATTGAACACAACTGTGACATAACAAAGATGCACAAAGATTGTACTCAGCTGTGACATAACAAGGATGCACAAAGATTGACACACAGCTGTGAGATAACTCAGAAATTCCAAAAATATTAACCCATCCAATTACATACCGTCCAATTACATACTACACAAAATTCAAACCAAAACCAATGGATAAAGGTACAAAACCATCAACTACAAAATAATATCTCTGACATTAATTTTCAATCTACCAAACCAGGTTTTTCTAAATTCAGCACCTTCAAGCAGCTGATAACAAAGATTCAACTCAGCTGCGACAAAACTCAGAATTCACAAATATTAACTCATCCATATCAACCCTTAAAAACCTAGGTACCAGGACCCAACACCATATAAGCAAAATGATCAAAACAAAACAGGGAACAACCTGAGAGGGCAGACCAGTACATATAACAACAGTTAATACCATATAAAAGCACCTGAAATCAACTGTCATCACATTTCTTATCTAACTTGTCAATGTAGGACTTAATATCTTTTTCCAATGAGTTTAAGTCTATAATCAATACATTCCATAATCCTCTTATTAGAACAGCCAACAAAGGGGAAATATCCAGATCCTCTTATTTTCAATCTGCCAAAACGGATTTTCTTAAATTGATGCCTTTCATAGAATGCTACTTTAAAAAAAAAAATTAGAATTCACAAATATTAACTCATCCATATCAACCCTTCAAAACCTAGGTACCAGGAATATAACCAGCTAAGCAAAATGATCAAAACAAGGAACAACCTAAAAGAGCAGACCAGTACATATAACAACAATTAATACCATATAAAAGCACCTGAGATCAATTGTCATCATCCTCTTATTAGAACAACCAACAAAGGGGAAATATCCAGATCCTCTTATTTTCAATCTGCCAAAATGAGTTTTTCTAAATTGATGCCTTTCATAGAATGCTACTTTAAAAAAAAATAATTAGTTTACAAATACAACACATTCAAGCTGTGGCAAAACTCAGAATTCACAAATATTAACTCATCCATATCAATCCTTCAAAACCTAGGTACCAGGACTCATCACCATATCACCAGCTAAGCAAAATATTAACTCATCCATATCAATTACATACCGTCCAATTACATACTAGATCCATATCAATTAATACCGTCCAATTACATACTACACAAAATTCAAACCAAAACCAATGGATAAAGGTACAAAACCATCAACTACAAAATAATATATCTGACATTAATTTTCAATATGCCAAACCCGGTTTTTCTAAATTGATGCCTTTCATAGAATGCTACTTTAAAAATAAAATAAAAATAGTTTACAAATTCAAGCAGTTGATAACAAAGATTCAACTCAGCTATGACAAAACTCAGAATTCACAAATTAACTCATCCATAATCCTCTTATTAGAACAACCAACAGGGGAAATATCCAGATCCTCTTATTTTCAATCTGCCAAACCGGGTTTTTAAAAATCAATATTATTTTCCTTTTATTTATTTATTATTATATTATTTTTTCACATTTTAAAAATGTAATATAAATTTCATTATATATATTTATTATATTATCATTGATTAAAAAAAATAAAATTAATATTAAAATATCAAATCATTAAAATAGATTATTAATAAAATCAATGGCTAAAAAAAGACTCTTCCACCCTCTACCTACACTTGATTAAAAAAATTATCAATTGAAATGATTTTTATCTATACCTCTTTTTCTTACCTTTCTCTGAGCAAACAATTTATATTATATTTATATTCTTATTATATTATATGAACTACAAAATAATATCTCTGACATTAATTTTCAATCCACCAAACGGGGTTTTTCTAAATTGATGCCTTTCATAGAATGCTACTTTAAAAAAAAAAATAGTTTACAAATACAGCACATTCAAGCAACTGATAATAAAGATTCAACTCAGCTGTGACAAGACTCAGAATTCACAAATATTAACTCATCCATATTACTTAGGACCCAGAACCATATAACCAGTACATATAATAACAGTTAATACCATATAAAAGCACCTAAGATCAACGGTCATCACATTTCTTATCCAACTTGTCAATGTAGGACTTCATATCTTTTTCCAATGAGTTAAGTCTATAATCAACACATTCCATAATCCTCTTATTAGAACAACCAACAGAGGGGAAATATCCAGATCCAGGTCACCATCAGAAGAAAGCCCAAGATCAATATGCACACCACACTGCAACAATACCTTTCCCCTCCTCCTGAGAGACAAATACATCTAGAGCACAATAGGAGTGACCTCCACCAGGCTAAACATCTCCACTAGGACAAACTCAAACACCAACATTGGAATAGACACCTTTGTCATCGACACTAGGATAGCTAGCACTATCTTCAGAAACAAGAAGAAAGGAATCCACCTTAAGCGAATCAGAATCACTAGACTATTGAAAAAAGCCATTGACCACCAGAATTTAAATTGGCCACTCATCATGATCATTAAATCATCTGACACCATGCCCCATGCCCCATTGGACAGTATGAGGATTAGATCTCGAAGAATTTTCTAGCTCAGTAGGGGACCCCATAAGACCGTGCAATTAATTAACGTTTTATATTTTCAAAAATGTTGCCAACTAGTTCAATAACAAAATGATCTAATCCTGCCAGGTTTTAACAATTTAATCTAGACTTTGCAGGCTAAAAAACATCTTATAAAGAAATTCTATCATACTCTAAATTCTATAATTACATTGAAATTCTATAGTAGTATTGCTATTTAATATCAATCTGAATAATCAATAAGCTCATTTCCCTTCAGAACCTTTCCAAGTCCATCCCACTTATGAAGGGTTATTCCTAGATGCAGGGCAATAACTAACATGACTGCTTAAAGTCTAGAGTTGGGCCACAGCCTTGAGGCCCCTATAAAATAGTTTTTTTACTCTCAATCAATGAGGTATTATTTCCTAATCCTGCGAGGTTTCAACAATTTAATCTTGACTTTGTAGGCTAAATAACATCTTATAAAGAAATTCTATCATACTATAAATTCTATAATAACATTGAAATTCTATAATAGTATTGCTTCCAAATTTAATATCAATCTGACTAATCAATAAGCTCATTTCCCTTCAGAACCTTTCCAAGTCCATCCCACTTGAGAAGGGTTGTTTCCTAGATGCAGGGCAATAACTAACATATGCCAGCCATAGTTGACTGCTTAAAGTTTAGAGTTGGGCCACAGCCTTGAGGCCCTATAAAATAGTTATTTTACTTTCAACCAATGAGGTACTATTTCCTAGATGCAGGGCAATAACCACAACATATGCCAGCCACGGTAGACTTAAAAGCCCAACCCACAACTTATCAGGCCCCTTGGGGCTAAAAATAAAATCTTGCTAATAAAAGGATTGTAATGACATAAGAATTGGCCTATCTAACAAGAGACAAAATACAATTCTGCCCAAACAAAATTTTCTTATCTACAATGTCAATTTCCTCAAATCCTTCAATAACAATTCAAAGCAAATGAGACTCAAAACTCAAAATAGCAGAATTTAGATCTCAGAACAACAAAACCCAAGTCAGAAACAGAGAAATTATAATTGGAAGGACCAACTTGTTCACCCAAAGCATTACAGAGTCACCTATATTACACAATACAGTAAATAAAGATGCAGTCAGAGAAAAATAAAAACTCATAGAATCTAACAGCCACTAATATGAACAACTTCATAATAATTTATTATTGTCCTGAAAGAAAGAACAACTTCGTTAATTTATTTTAAGAACAATTAGCAGAGTTTACTGGTAAATAAAATTTATGACCCATCACAACCTCAATTAACTAGGTTACCATAGCAGTATAGCATATGTTTTTCACGTACTACTATAAAAAGAGAATTTGTCCAGCCAGAGAATTAAAATAGTGCTCAACATACTTCAACAGAGCAGACACAAAATTTCCAAACCAAGAAAACAAAGCGCTGAGGAGAAGAAAACAATGCAAACAAAAAGGTTGTTGGAAGTAATATCTTCACAATTAATATTTCTAGCTGTACAATTAATCGTCTATTTTCTAACTTAGTTGCATATTAACATTCTTTCCTGTACATAGGTTGTACTTTCACAGAGTTCGTGCAGCAACAAAAATACGGGTGAAGGTAAGGTGTTTTGCAGACAAAGCCACTTTATACCCTAGAGAAGAACATCTCAGCCACAATATTCATGAGGGTATCATCACGTGAGAAAACAAACCACAAAACCAGAGGGTGCACGGAAAATTGTAAAAAAATGGTAAGAAAATGAGTGATATCACCAAATAAAGAAAATGTTAAATTACCATTATAACATCTGAACAAACAATTACAGCAATTTCAATCACACATTCATGGAAAAAGGAAATACAAACATAGATAAATGTGTCTTACATCTCCATTCTGCTTGTGCTTAGACCATGCCAAATGAAGGTCACCATCTATGAAAGTAGATAACGCATAGAGTACATAGTCAAATCAGCCATGGAGATTATCTGAAATCAAATTAAAAAAAGGGTGACAAACGCTATGAAATAAAATAAAGTAGAAAGGAGCACAGAAGTGATAGAACAAATTTATTCTCTAAAGAAAATTAAACGCTATGAAATAGACAGGATGCTACATGTTTTTTACTTACAATAAAAAAAGAATTTGTCCATGCGAAAAAAAAATAGTACTCGTTTTAGACAAAATTTACAAAAGACTAATAGAATCCATACCATTAAAACAAGTGAACAAAAAACTAGGGTAATTTCAAATCCTTCAGTAACAATTCAAGCAAATGAGACTCAAGCTCAAAACACTTAGATCCCGGAACAGAAAAACCTAAGTCAGAAATAGAGTAATAATATGTTTCTTTCATAAAATCTAACAACCACCAACACGAGCAGCTTCATAGTAATTATCTGAAATGAAATTTAAAAAAAAGGCTAATTACAAAATATAACAGAATAGAGGGAAGGACATTAATAAAATAAAACAGAAAGAAGTACAGCGTGGATAGAATAAATTTATTTTCTAAAGAAAATCAAACGCTATAAAATAGCCAGGATGCTACAAAATCAAACGCTATAAAAAGAAAACATTATTATACAGGAAAATCATAAATGAAGTTGCGCAATAAAATCTGAACCCTACGGGACAGAATGGGATTTCCGAGCTGGGGATCATCCTCAGGCATTAGATGGCCTTGTCGACCAAAACTTACAGGACCTCCTAGAATTGGGCAAACATGAGCTTCCCCGTGGCCACCAGGACGATTGTGGTGTTGTCCATGGAAACCCCAATCGCAGTGCCATGGAAACCACAATTGTCCTTCGAGAAAACCTAAAGAAGCAGCCAGGAGGCCAGAGCTACCCCACGCCGACCCAAAACTTCAGCATAAGCGCCGCATTTGACCTGCAAAACAAAGAAAAATATTTCAAGCTGTGCTACCCCACAGTTTTCAGATATTGAACTGTGTAGAAATGATCTAAGGTTGCCTCTATATATATACAGAAATCAACTGCCTTCATCAACGGTCCTTTCATCAACGACATTTTTCTGTAAAAAGAAAAAGAATACAGACAGGCCCTTTCATCAACGGCTTTTTTTTATAAATAGCAAAAAAACACAGGCCTTTTCATCAACGGCATTATTCTATAAATAGCAAAAAAACACAGGCCCTTTCATCAACGGCATTTTTCTGTAAAAGCAAAAAAAATCAGATAGGCCCTTTCATCAACGGCACTATTCTATAAAAAAGGGCAAAAAAAAACAAAACAGACCGTTGCAATGGTTATCCAGCCCCTCGGCGCTGAGTACAGATAGGCTACACTCAGCAACATAAGCAAAGGTTAAATGTCTGGAAATATAACAGACAAACAGATATTGGCAAAAACTATATTTTTAAAGTTTATATTACCAATTTTTTAAAAGTGATTTTTATTTTTACTTTTTGTTTTTAAATTACTAATTTAATAATTTAATATTATCATTACTTTGATTTCATAATGTAAAGGTTTTATCTTTCTAAAATTATTTTTTCATATTTTCTAAAATCAATTTCATAAAAAAATATAGATTTTTAATTATAATTTAATATTTTAAAAAATAATTTAATAATCTATTTTTCATTTAATTATTTTTAATAATTATCATTATTATCATGTTTCATAATATAAGTGATCAATCATTAAAAAAACTAGTCTTAAAAGAGGTAGAACCATCAAATAAAATGGAATAGACAAACATTGAAAATAAAAATTTGGTCAATAGTTCCTTAATGAATTAATAGAATTGAAATATAACATGGATGCACAAACAACTAAAAGAGTATGAAGAGTAAATTAAGATAAGAGAGAAATCAAGCAAGAGTAGTTAGTTAGAGATTTAATGTATGAGTTTTTAGTCAATTAATGATTTTTTAATTAGGGAATTAATTACAAATCTAAAGATCACAATTTTAGACGTGTTTGAAGGATTGGTAATCACAAACTCTCTCGAATTTCAATGTAGATCTAAGAGTACTAAAATTAGTAGGGACAATGGTTCACAAAGAGAAGAGTTAATAAGAACTTTGAATTTTTAGGAGGACAATATTGAAAAATAAAATGAAAAGTTGGATAATTTTTTTAGAAATTTAGAATATGCCACGAAAAATTTGAAATCATTTTAAAAAAATATCAATAGAAAAGATGAATATAATACATCAAATTTTAGTAATAAAAGTATATCAACTAATAGTGAATCACAAAATGACACATTCGTAAAGCTCAAAAAGCACCACAAGGAGATGAGCCCCCTGGACCAATTATCATCCCCAAATTGAATAAGAACCAAATATTTAAATATTATACATTAGAATAGAGGAACAAGACAAACAAATGTAGAGTGGAACGTGCAAAAAAACATAGCTAAATCAAAAGAAGCTAACTTTCAATAACAATATGATATGTAATCAAACTTTCTATCTTTGGGAAATACTAAAGATGTTGGAGAAAATCTATATATTTTAGAATCTACATATAGAAGTTTGTGCATCTAAGACTTGTATAAAACTAAGTTGTCTTACTTTGTCAAAACTTCAAGGAAAATAGAGAATGCTCTTGTCTATTATCGTGTGCTATGTTATTTATTTTTTAGTTCATCTCAAATAAGAAAAAATGGGTTATATTTTATAGTAGAATGTAGCTTTCAATAAATTTAAATGTGGAGATGGATTAATTATGTTATAAGAGATGTTAGTAATAATATATTTGTCTGTAAAATAATATATGTAAAAGATGTTAAGAGATATTTTATTGAGCAATCTATTTTATTTGTATATAATTTTTCTTTTTGAACAGTAAGTTGGATGTTTTTGAAGTGTCTATTCAAGATAGATATGTAAGTTATATACTCTATTACAATGTGTAATGATTGATTATTTTCTATTTGTATTAGATATAAAGTATATAAAACTTCAATAATTATTTTTAATCACTCTCTTTGAAAGTAGCACTAATAAATGTTAAATGAATTACATTCAAACCAAGATGAACTATAAGATAATTTCCTAACCACTCCCAAATAAAATAAAATAAAGAAAAAATTCAAGATAATTAAAAATCAGCGCATGAGTGTGAAAAAATAAATGTCACAACAAATAATCCATAATTTTCAAATAAATATATTATCTAACAATCACACCTTGGTGTGCAATGAGCACACATAAGAGCTATGCCAAGTCAATTAAAAAAATGTGGTCAACATTATACAAAGGTCTCAATGGAGAAGTGAGCTTCAAATCATCTATGCATCCACTTACATGGATCCAAACATGATTGAAATAGAACCTCTAAATCAGATTGTTAATTAGGATCCATTACCAACATGCTCATTTTATGTTTGTAATAGGCAGAGATAGGGAAAGATATAAGGGGGGAGAGTGAGATAGAGAGAGAGGGGGGAGGGGGTTAAAGAGATATAGATAAGTGATACAGATAGAGAGGAAGATAGAGAGGAAGATGTAGGAGAGGGATATGGAGAGAAGGAGAGGGAAAGATAAAAAGAGATGGAAGAAAGGGATACATAGAGATGGAAGAGATAAACATAAAGAGAGGGAGAGAACGAGAACATGAGAAATAGAAAGATAAAGATATAGACAGAGAGTGATGTATTGAGAGAGGTAGAGAGAGACGAAGAGATAATAAGATAGAGATAGAGAGAGATGAAAGAATAATTTTTGAGAGATACAGATAAAGAGGCAAACACATATAGATATAAAAGTCTAGGAAGAGGGAAAGAGATAGAGAGACATGTCTAGAGAGACAAAGGGAAAGAGGAAGATGGAAAGAAATAGATAGAGTATAGGGAGATACAGATAGAGAGACATAGGGAGGTAGAGAGGGAGAGGGAAAGGGAGAGGAAGAGAGGTGTGTGTGTGTGTGTGTGTGTGTGTATATATATATATATATATATATATATATAGAGAGAGAGAGAGAGAGAGATGGAATGAATAAGAGAGAGAGGGAGAGGGAAATATGGGAAGGTAGAGATAGATGGGGGAAAGAGAGTTAAAGGAGGTGATAGAGATAAGTAATAGAGAGAAAGAGCCCAAAAAGATAGAGAGACAAAAATAGAGATAAAGATAGGGAGGGAGAAATGGGGAGTGTATGAGAGAGACATATAGAGATGGAGGTAGGGAGGGAGAAATAGGTAGTGTATGTGTGTGAGAGTGAGAGAGAGATATAGAGATGGATATAGAAATGCATATATTTAGAGAGATGATAGAGGAGAAGTAGAGCGATATGAAAATAAGAATAAAAAGAGGGAGAGATAAAGAGATATATATAGTGGTAAAGAGAAAGAGAGAGAGAGAGAGAGAGAGAGAGAGAGAGAGAGAGAGAGAGAGAGAGAGAGAGAGAGAGAGAGAGAGAGATGCAAGGAGAGGTAAGGATATCTATGTTAGTCCCAACTGGTACTGAGAGGGGAGGGGTGAATTAGTACATTACTAGTTTTAACCAATTGAAACTTTATTTTAAGTTTGAACTAATTAACCATTCACCAATGCAAACATTTACTGCAAAAGATTAAGCATACATGAAAAGATACACAAAGACACTGAATTATCTCGTGGAAACCCAATAGGGAGAAAACCACGGTGTGAGTAGGAACTCACAAAATTTTTACTCTTTTGAAGTACACCTGGTTAAGAGCCATCCATGTTAGGAGATTACAAAGACACTGTTAGGTGCCACTCGGTTAAAGGATTTTGAACAAGGTCGGTTAGTGCCTTTACCTTGTTAAAGGTAGCCTGGTTAAACAACTTAGAACATCAACCAAGATGTCACCCGATTAAGGGATTTTTACAATGGGACATGTTAAAGTCCACCCAGTTAAGGGATTTAAGTTGCAGTTGTTAGAAAGCAACAGATGGATGATCTTCTAAAACTACTACTCATTAGCTTGGTCAGAACACACTGAAGCATCACCCTAGATCTGCATCAGTTGTGTCTGTTCTACACAACTCTGATCTCCTGAATGCACTATCAACTCTTCTTTCTATTGATTCGTTGATCCTTGAATATCACATTGTCGGTCCTCTATCACTTGAGTTACCACTCAGTGAAACTCCACTCTACCAGTCTTCTGTCATTTAGCTCTGTAATCTCTTAAAATTCCCCCTGTGTCCACTTTCACATTATCTTAACTCACCTTGACAACAACCATCTCAAGAATGAGATAAGTGTATTTATAGACCCTTTTAGTCTATCGCCAACTTTCCCTCAAAAACATACCTTTCAAAATTCTGTTGTTAGGCCTTAAATTATGCCTTTGAAATCATGCAAGAATCTCTGTCAATATAGTCGAACAAGTTGATTTAGCTAGTTGTAACTGAACGTTACAAGTCTGTCTGTTACCAACTCTTCCGATGTACCAATCAAAACCTGTCTAGCCGATTTCCTCTTGTATACCGGTCTATTCTTTGCTTAGTCGGTGAACCTCTTTTGTGTCGATCTACTCACCGCTACTCGATCTTCTTACTATTTGCCAGTCCACTCACTGCTTGTCGGTCTACTCACTGCTTGTCGGTCTACTTACTGCTAATGGACTGTGAAGACTAAGGAGATGATGTTGCCAAAAATGACAACCATACCATTTATCAGTCATACAAAACAGTGTCAAAATACCAACGAACTCCCCCTTTGGCATTGGTGGCAAATACTACAAACTGCTACAAAATTATGCCAGCTCTGGCCCTTGTTCCTGACAAGATTCCAAAATTCCCCCTTTTGCCATCGATATTAAAGACTATCCAAAAGAAAATTTGTCAAAATAAAGCAAAAAAACTCTTTAAAGTTTTCTTGAACCACTTTCAAGGAAGATTCCCATGAAGATTGAATTTGTTTCATGGTGGTGAAGTGGGCATGTAAGAATGCAATGAAGACCTCCATATCATCAACTGTCTTACAGTCAGGTGCGTGTATTAGGCAGTCTGCTTCATTAATGTTCAGTTGCATGAAATCAATAATTGGTTCTAAATAGCACTGGAGCTCTAACAAACTAAGACTTCTTTTGTCTTCTTCATCTTTCAACCTTCTGATTTTATGATTGAGCATTTTGACTTTTCCAATAAAGGTTGATGTTGAACTGCTAAGGGGATCAAACGAGCTTACCATATCTTGAATCTCCTTTTGAATCTGATTTTTTTTATCTTCCAAGTCTTTGATTAAAGCAAGAAATTTTGAAGATTTCATCAGTAGTTGACCAACTTGCTACAGTATGGTTTTAACTTCTTCTGTTCTAGTGGAAAGAGCAACTTTTCCAATTGTTATCTACTCCATTAGGTTATCTCCTCACTTTGTTTCATATTGCCTAACTGCAACCTTCTCTAGATCGGTTGCCTCTAAACTGACTTCTTTAACCAGAGTATCCAATCGATCAATAATGGGCGTAGTATCATCAATTGCAATGTCCGAGATGAGATCAAAGAGAATTGTTTTGGCAGAAGTGAGGATTCTTGCCTTCTTTTTCTTTTCTCTCATTTTTACCTTTTTAGCTTGGATTCTCAATTTTTCTGAGACTTTCATCAACTGTTTGGGGGTCATTTTATTTATATCAATGACCAAGTCACCTTCTTCTTCCTCCTCTATTCCTTCTTCTGTTTCTAAAGTCTCAACTTCTAAGCTAGTTGTTGTGATGATTCTTACCTTTTTCTTTTCACTTTTATTATCTAAGTCTAACTTCCTCTTTGCCAGAGGGGTATCCATCAATACTGCGTTATCCTTTATTTTCGTCTCTTCCTCTTTTCCTTCCTATGTTTTCTTCTCTTCCTTTTTTCCTTCCTCTCTTTTCTTCTCTTCCTCTTTTCATTCCTCTATTCTCTTATCTTCCTCTATCTTATTTTCTTCCTCTTTTCCTTCTTGAGAGAGATTAGGAGTTGGTGTCAATAAGGTTCTATGAGGTGTATCCTCATAAGGAATGTCTTCAACTAACACTTCATCTTGATCGGAAAGCTTAGTTTTGTTAGCTTCCTTCACCGATTGTTCGATACCCTTTGTCTGATTGAGGATGTCTGAGACAACATTTCCTTTTATTTCCTCAACTGTGAAAGTATCAAATTCTTCACTGGAGTCTTTTTCCTTAGCTTTTCCTTTGATAAGGACAACTGCACCTTTGTCCTGTTTTGTTTCTTTTTCAATTTCTTCTTCAGTTTTCTTTTGTTGGTTCATAATTTCCTTTCACAAGGCAACACCTTTAGCATGTACTCCTCCCACTTCTCCTAATGCCACTCTCCCAGTTCTATTCCTGATTTTGAAATGTTGAATGCATGCTTCAGCCACTAGTGAAGCTTGTTTAAGGTCTAATTCATGTTGCACTTTCATGAGTACTTTTATTTTGAGTTCCTTTTCAATAGCTAGAGTTGTCTTCCATCTTCCTTCAATGTGATCTAGCAGGTCTGATGGGATAATCCCATATAATTCATTAGGAGTCCTACAAAAATTATGCAAGTTCAAAATCAAGGCATTGTCAAGTTTCCTTTTGTCTTCTTCATTACTGATGGAATATCTCCTTCCAACACCACCCAAACCTCCAAACTCTTTGATCCCATGCACCAACTCATCAATTGTTGGAGCCTTGTTCCTCCCACTTCTTCTAACCTCCTTTATTTCCACATTTGATAAGGTGTCAGTGATATCACCTTCTTTCTCATCCTTTTTAGGCTTTGGATCACTATTTTTCTTTCTGGTGTAAGTCACTCCTACTGGTCTATCTTTACTTGGTGAAGATATTGGAGTACTTAGATCCTTTTCCTTTGAGTATGTTGCAGGCTTGGTTGCTGCAACCCCCTTAGATTTTGTCTTTGTCACTTTCTTCTTTCCACCTGTTGATTCTTCATCTTTATCAAGTGTGACCCCTGTTTGCACACTCACACTGGTGGAGGTAGTGGCACCAGATGCTTCACCTCCATATTTCTTATCGAGGGTATCAATCATTTTCCTTACTTTTGTTTTTATGATAGGCACCTAAAGTTCCTGTTTAATTTTAGAGCTTGCCTCCTCATATGTTCCAAACCTATTTGCCTTAGAGTCTACCGATTTAGATAGAAGCATATTGATATGAATTTTAACAAGATCTGCTGCAACCTCATAGCCCATAGGTGGAAACCAAAAAGTTCTGGGTTGAACTACTTGAATAATACAACAATCTGTGTCTACAAGAAAATAGATGTTGTCTTTGTATTTCTACACTATTCCGGTTGGAATTATTTCTCTCTCGTGCATCCTAATTTGAAATTCCTTAAAATATCCCCACATTGCTTTCCCAAATTTATTTCCCAGATCCCTAATCGTTTCACCCATCTGAACCATGATAGGATTCTCATGTGACCATACTACACTACCCTTACCGGGAAAATATTTTTGCACATAGAAAAATATACATACCAGTAGAGAGCCATATTTGAAAGACTGCTTCTTATCCTTCTTTATTCTTTCCATGTTCACCATGAGTTGACTTTGAATCATCTCGCATATATTATATGTTGCATCTTCTTTTATAATTCGGTATCCAGCATGGATGGCACTGCTCGACACACTATTCATCTAGCTTGATTGATAAACCCTGTATCCCGATACTGTGGAGGCAAATCTTACCTCGGCATCCTTGATATGGGTGATTGTCATTGCTCTACTGTCACACTGGGATTTGCTTAACCGGGTAGTTTCAGTTGATGAATTAGTTCTTAGGGTTAATGCTTTACCGGTTGCACCAAACTCTGTCACTCTTTGAATCACCTCCTTTGTGATCTTGATCGGTGCATTACCTTCTAACCACATAAATTGATCATGAACCCTACTCAGTACATATCTAACCCAGTCACCATGAAACTGATCAGGAAAGTCAACAACATTAGCCAAAACCTTTGTCTTTAGAGGTACAAATTTTGCTTTCAATTTATTATTGTCACATAACCCATCAGACTCATTTTGAATGAACTTATCTCCAAGTTCTTTGAGCTTGCAATGAATGAAGGAGGGAATATCTTATACCAATAATACACCGGAGGGCACAGATGATAAAGCACTGGTCTTGTCGATTTCACCAACTTTCATCGGGTGCAACTTGAACTCGGGTTGGGGTTCCTTGATAGCTTCAACCAACACAAGAGTTGATAGCGGTGCCCATGATGACCTTCAAACAATCTTTTCTTAGACGCGGTTGAAAACCCTTCCCTAGGGAATACCAAAAACCACTATCGCTCTACTTGAATTTTCCGCACAAACAAAGCTTGGCAAATTTTCAATCACCTTTGATCACACAGGAGCTCAAGAAAGTTCACAAGAAGTTAGTGTAAATGAAAATGTGCTAACATTTCCTTATTTATCCATGGAGATTTACTGGCGTTGGTATCCAACGGTCAGATTTGAAACTCACAACTTAAAGTACATCGATTTGACTTTACCGGTTATTTGTTGCCGATACCAGTACACAAATAAATAACTCACAGGATAAAACTTCAATTAAGAAATTTTAGACCAGCTTTTATGTATCACAACTATGCAAATAAACACATCCTTATATTTGTTGAGGGGATTCAAGAATAATCTTATCATATGTGCTCCCCCTGGGCATTGGTATGCCTAGTTAGAAGAGGAATAGTCATCACCGATGGATGATGACTTGGTTTTAGAATGTCCTTGTCCTTCTTTTCCTTCATCCTTGTTGATCCATGTCTTTTTCATCTCATTTCTTATTTCTTCAGTTGTCTTCTTTCCTTTCAGGTCATTTTGCTCTTTCTTCTTGCTAAACCGATTCTTGTCTACAGACCGGTTGTAGGATCGGCTCCTGCATTATCTAGCTAAGTGGCTGATCTTATGGCAATTAAAGTATGCCATACCATATGTCCTCCATGGTCCTGAATTGTTTCTCTGACCCATTTTCATTTTGCAGTTTCCCGCAACATGACCAAGATTACCACACGAGAAACAAGTGGCATTCAATTGATTAATCCTTTTGTTAGGACTGACCGGTTTGAATGATGATCTTGATACATTTGTCTTGAATCTGCATTCTTCATATCTGTGTCCAAACTTATTGCATGCGAAGCAATGTCCAGTAAATCTTCTTCCATTTGACATACTGCTAGATTGAGATCTATACTCATAAGCACTGTGGCCATACTTATGACAATTATGGCAATAACCATCAAAGGTGAAAGTCTTCTTTTGACTAACTGATTTGTTTCTATAGTCATTGGTCTTATTACCCAACTTACCACAATGATTACAAGAGAATTTGGAAGACTTCATACATTTTGCTTCTAGAAGGTTTCTTTTACCATCCTTCATCTTTTTGGATTTAGATGATTCTCCAGCTTCCATAGGACCTGAACCGGGGTAACCAGGGCCGGTTGTATCCTTTGTTCTTCTTTGAGCTTTCATTGAACTTTCTCAGCTTCTCATTTCTCTCATTCTTAGTTTTCAACTCACTCTTGAGTTGTTCAATCTCTTTCATTAACTTCTCCTTTTCTTCTACATTGTCATTCAGATGTTTGTGTATATATTCATTCTCCTGAGTTAGAACTCATATTTCTTCATCTTTCTCAATCATGATTGCATCATTTTCTCTTAGAGCATCTTCAGCAAGCCTCCTGGCTCTTTCAGCTTTTGACAATTCTTCTTTTGCCTCCCTTTTTCTTTCATCAACACTTCTGCTGGCTTCCAATATCTCAGTCATTCTCAGGGCCTGACCTTCTTGTTCTCTTTTGAGATGAGTATTTCTTCGGTTAGCTTCTTGTTCTTTTCCATGAGTTCTGAGACTGCTTCTTCAGCTTCTTCGGATCCACTTTGTTCAGAGAGTTGATCTATGATATCGTGACTCTCATTTAGTTGTTAAGCTAATTCCTTCCTTTTTGCAAGAGATTTTCTCAGTCTCTCTTTCAGCTGAGAAATGATTTCATTGGCTTCATCAATCTACTTCTAATACCGATACTCTTCCATGATCTTTATCCTCAAGTTGTCAAGCTTCACTTCAGAGGAGCTGGGCTCTGATACTAATTGTTAGTCCCAACCGGTACTATGAGGGGAGGGGTGAATCGATACATTACCGGTTTTAACAAATTGAAACTTTACTTTAAGTTTTAACTAATTAACCATTCACCAATGTAAACATTTACTACAAAATATTAAGCATACATGAAAAGATACACAAAGACACACATATTTATCTCGTGGAAACCCAATAGGGAGAAAACCATGGTGTGAGTAGGAACTCATAAAATTTGTACTCTTCTGAAGTATGCCCGGTTAAGAGCCATCTCTATTAGGATATTACAAAGACACTGTTAGGTGCCACCCAATTAAGGGATTTTGAACAAGGCCGGTTAGTGCCTTTATCATGTTAAAGATAGCCTGGTTAAAGGACTTAGAACATCAATCAAGATGTCACCCAGTTAAGGGATTTTTATAATAGGACCTATTAAACTCCACCCAATTAAGGGATTTAAGTTGCAATTGTTAGAAAGCAACAGATGCATGATCTTCTAAAAATGCTACTCATTATCCTGGTTAGATCACATTGAAGCATCACCCTAGATTTGCATCGGTTGTATCTATTCTACACAACTCTGATCTCCTGAATGCACTATCAACTCTTCCTTCTGCCCATTCCCTTATCCTTGAATATCACACTTTCGATCCTTCATCACTTGAGTTACCACTATGTGAAAATCCACTCTATCGGTCTTTTGTCATTCCGCTCTATAGTCTCTTAAAACTTCCCCTGTGTCCACTTTCACATTATCTTAATTCACCTTGATAACAACCATCTCAAGAATGAGATAAGTGTATTTATAGACCCTTTTAGTCTATCACCAACTTTCCCTCCAAAACATACCCTTCAAAATTCTGTTGTCAGGCCTTAAATTACACCTCTAAAATCATGCAGGAATCTCTGTCAATATAGTTGAACATGTCGATTTAGCTAGTTGTAACTGAATGTTACCAATATGTCGGTTACCGACTCTTCCAGTGTACCGAAACCTGTCTAGTTGATTTCCTCTTGTATACCAGTCTATTATTTTCTTAACCTATGAACCTCTTCTATGCCAATCTACTCATCACTACCTGATCGTCTTACTGTTTGCTGGTATACTCACTGCTTGTCGTTGTACTCACTACTTGCTGGTGTACTCACTGTTGATGGACTGTGCCGATCTACTCATCATTACCCGATCTTCTTACAGTTTTCCAGTCTACTCACTGCTTGCAGGTCTACTCACTACTTGTCGGTCTACTTACTACCGATAGACTGTGAAGACTAAGGAGTTGATGTTGCCAACAATGACAACCATACCATTTACCGGTCATACAAAATAGTATCAGAATGCCAACAATTTAAATAGAGAGGAAGATAGAAATAGTGTTGGAGATGAGTGTGAGAGAGAAGGAAGATAGGTGGAAGGAAAAGAGGGAGAGGGGGAGGGGATAAATAGAGATAGAAAGAGGTAGATGACAAGAGAGAGGGATATGGAGAGATAGAAAGATAAATATATTAGAAATGATCCATAGACAGAGGTATAGAAAGAGAGATGGATGGATACATGTGAAAGGAAGCTGAGTATAGAATAACATTTCCAACAAAAATCAAACAAGATAGTGAATGCAAAAAAATCTTACAAACCTTTAAATAGTTACAAATTATATGCACATTTAAATTTCAGATTCAAAAGATAAAACCATACCACTGGATTGATGTGGGAAAACCCTTTTGGGAAAAAACGCACAATGAAAAACATAGAGCTCAATTGTATTATAGAAACAAAGGGTTATAATACAAAGTACAAACCCAATACTCTTCAGGATTAGTTACAACAACAAATAATTCTAGATTGATTCTTACAATGTATCGATGTCTTAAAAATAATCAACATGTCTTGCAAAATCAACAAAGGCACTGACATATTTATAGAGATCACCTATGAAAGGTAGGGATACATGGTTTCCAAAACCAACTCCCATGAATAGGTAGCCTAGTAATGTCAAAAACAATAAGTTGTCATATCCCTAACATGTTGCAAATAGAAATTCCTAAACCACTCTCACCTATCTCTTCCATAAAAGACATATTTCCTTATGCACTACACCCACTACATATAAACTACCAAAGTCATAATTAGGTGTATTCCATGCACATAAATACTTGCTAAAAATAACTCAATAATAAATACTAGTTGTACAACATTAACTCCCCATGACTCTTTAGTCCTAGAACATAGAAATATATCAAACTTGCCAATGTTAACTGAACCATACTGTGACACATGTCATCAAAGCACACATCCTAAAAAAATTTCAATTTACTTTCCCAAGATGAGCACCTAGGTGACAAGTGACACAATTTCATGCTCCTCACCACACATGTACAAAAACAAATCATAAATAGGTCCCACAAAGTGGTGTAGAACCACAGTAAGTTAACACTTAGGAAATGGATAATAATTTATAATCATGAATTTATCCATGTTGAGACTCTAAGGTTGAGTCACCTTAATCCTAATATTCTCCCACCTATTGAAGACCAATCAAGATTCAATCTCCATCAAATTCTTAGGTCCTCAAGGACCATATAAAAGACACACCATTTGACTTCTTTGTATTCAATAGCTTTATTAGTGCATCTAAAACATTCATCACAGTATCACACTTTTCCATATTCACCTTTTCATCTTCTACCATATCAATAATAAAATGAAACCTTACATCAATATACTTTGTTCTAGCATGGAAGGTTGGATTCTTTGCTCAAGAAATGACACTTTGTCTACACAACAAATAGTAATCTATCCTACCTCAAAACTAATGTGTGTCCAGGCAAATGTTTAAGCCAAATGGTTTCTTTACAAGCATGATTAGCCACCATGTACTCTACCTTGATAATTGATAGAAATGCTACAACTTGTCACTTACTCATCTAACTAATAGCATTTCTAAAGATTGTGAAAATACATACCTTGGTGGATATTCTACTGTCTATGTTAGCTGCCCAATTTAAATCCACAAATGCAAAATGTTAATGCTAAGGTCTAGTAAGATAACCATGAAAAAATAATGAATACTAAGTTGTACCCTATAAATATCTAAACACTATCTTAATTGTGTCCCAATGCACCCATCGAAGATTAGCAATAAACTAACTAAGGACTCCCATTGCTTGGGCAATATCTGGCCTAGTGCAGACCATAATATACATTAAACCGCCTCCAACACTCACATAAGGAACTCTGGTCATGTCCTCCATTTCAGCAGGATATTGTGGGCAATCCTCCATAGAAAATTTCATTCCCTATAACACTAGAATACCTAAATATTGGCAATTATCATCTTGAATCTCTTCACCATAGAGTTCACATACTTACTTTGGCTCAACCAAAGATTTTTGCTAGCTCTATCTTTGATGATATCAATCCCAGGAATATACCTTGTTGCACCTAGATCCTTCATTTGAAGCTATGCTACTAATTGAAACTTCAAATTTGAAATCATACTTGTACCATTCCTAGTAAAAAAGATTTTTTTTGAAGAAAAACTTTAAAATTGTACATATCTTGGAAATGATTGAAAAATTTGAAAGAGAGAAAATAGATATTAGTTATAATCAATTGGACATAATTTTGTTTAGAGTCGTTTCTTCACTGCCATAGTCGCACTTCATTCATAAAAAGGAGCTTTTCATCTCTGTCTTTTTTTTTTAAACAATCATTAAAAATCACCTTTTTGTATATAATATATATATATATATATGTATATATATATATATATATGTATATATGTATGTATGTATATATGTATGTATGTATGTATGTATGTATGTATATGCACATGTATGTCTATATGTATATATGTGTATATACATGTATGTGTGTGTGTGTGTGTGTGTGTGTGTGTGTGTGTGTGTGTGTGTGTGTGTGTGTGTGTGTGTGTGTGTGTGTGTGTGTGTGTGTGTGTGTGTGTGTACATGTATGTATATATCTATATATGTGTATATACATGTATGTGTATATGTGTGTGTGTGTGTGTGTGTGTACACACACACACACACATAGAGTTATTTTTATGTGCAACTTTACAAAATGGATATCTATTTTGTAGAGCTTCATTTTTTAAAACTCTTATATATAATACATATATTAAATAAAATTACACACACACACACACACACACACACACACACATATGTGATTAACTTAATAAGATAATATAGTATAGTATATTATATATTATACAATAATTTTTATTATAATATATAATACACACACACACATAGTTAATTTTGTGTGCAACTTTACAAAATGGATATCTATTTTATAGAGCTTCATTTTAAAAAACTTATATAATACATATATTAACTAAAATTATATATATAATTGAGATTGTTGTTTGTGAACACATCAATGCTAACGTTGTGGACAAAAATACCCACACATTTAAATCTTGGGATGATTGAGTATCAAAAGAATGGTCACACTCAATTCCCCCAAGGGGAGACACAATAATGAATTAGAATGACCAAAGGGATGCTAGGTGGTGTCTTCCCCCAAGTGGTCATCTAAAGATAAAATTTGACAGTGATACACGAGGCAATCCAAGCCTTTCCAGAGAAAGCTTCATAATAAGGAATGATAGGGGGATATGTTAAAGTTGTAAAATACAAACTCACAAAACCCAATGAACACCTGCATGCAAATAACCTGTCACAACAATGGAAGATTCATACAAAACACAAAAGTTGCTTTGAAACCCTAGAGAAAGAATATGCAACAATAATAATCGAATCATTTTGTAAGGATTACACAGTGATCAATCCTTATAAAAGGAGATCAAAACCTAAAAACATAAACCCTAAAAATAATTATTAATCAATAATAAATTAATTATTAATGTTCCCAAATTTATCTTCCTAAATTTCGCTTAAGTGAAAATAAAGTAAAAGGTTCAACTTAATTAATAAATCAACATGATTTAATTAATTAAGTAAAGAACCTTAGTACTCCAACAACCCCCCTTAAGATGAAGTTAGGGAGAAACTAAAAAAACTAAGGACTGGATGCATGAAAACAAAAATGGGTCCCGACAACAAAGCTTGATGAGGTACCCAAGTACAAAGAAATCTTTGTAAAGTAAAGAAAAGGAGAAAACCCTGTGGGAACAAAACTCCTCTCCAAGAAGAGAAACACAAGTGAAGGACTAAGAAGCCTCCAAACAAGAATGTTCTGAAAGATAGGAACAAAAGACAAGCATGAAGAATCATTGAAGCAAGAAGAAGATGCAAACATTGTCGTAGTATGACTGCTATGATGCTGAAATAAGAACCTCCTCTGAAACAAAAGATGAACAGGATCAAGAAGACATGAATCTATATGAGTGCCCTCAATGACACTACTTGAATATGAATCAAATGAAAAAATAGGCAAAACATCTGAAATCCGAAGAAAAAAATGACACAAATGCCAATAGTCTAAAGAACTAATCAAGTGAAAAATGGAAGGTTGCCTCCAAAAATAGGAATGCAAGAGTGTACATATGGTAAGTGCTCCATCTCAGCGAAATGCATGGGTAACTAGTCGCTGCATCCACCCAGTACATAGGAACAAATACTGAATACATAGCTCACTCCAACATGAAACCAAGGAAGTATTAGAACCAACAGTAGAAACCCCCCATAATGTTGGCAAGGGAGAGGTATTATAGGTACACTAAATCTGAAAGCCATAATGTAGTGCATGAAGAAGAACCAAGAACATCTGACTGTGCAAACATGAAAGTACAAGCAAGTACAAAGGGTGTGCAAGCCAAGGGACACACATGAGAAAGGTATGAAGGCAAAACAAAGGAAAACATCAAACCCCCATGGCATTTTATATCATAGTGCGAGTACAGTAAGGCACAAAAAATGATGTACAAGAGCTCATAATACATGTGCAATACAGAGGCACTTTATCTCAGTGTGTTTGCGAAATCATAAGTGCTTACAATGAAAGCTCATAATGTCAAAAAAAAGACACAAGACTAGAAATACATGAAGAACAACAAAAAATAAGTCATCCCATGCAAACAAGAAGTTTCCACAAGCTCATATGTCCAAGTAATTCACCAGAGTGTGAAAAACACAAAAAACTGAATAAAATGTACTTGGAGTAAAATCTGGAAAAAGTGCATGGATGACTGTGAAGATCTCTTAAATACCACCCCAACCCAGAACCCAGTGAACACTTGTATGCAAATAACCTGTCACAAAAATGGAAGATTTATACAAAACACAAAAGTTGCTTTGAAACCCTAGATCAAGAATATGCAATAATAATAATCGGATCATTTCATAAGGATTACAAAGGGATCAATCCTTATAAAAGGAGATCAAAACCTAAAAACATAAACCCTAAAAGAAATTAATAATTAATAATGTTCCTAAGTTTAGCTTCCTAAATTTAGCTTAAGTGAAAATAAAGTAAAAGGTGACTTAACTAAAATAAATCAATATGATTTAATTAATTAAGTAAATAACCTTATTAAACTCTGACAGGATAATGGTCTAGGGATGGTCTATCAAACTAGAAGATGACACCAACAATGACACTAAGTAGGCCACCCTGATGAATGGTCTTAAACTATGCAAAGGGAAATGACTAAAGGACATAGACATCGAGGGCGGTTCCCTAAACGTAATATGTGCTATTACCATTGGTAAAGCATTGAGCTAGAAATCAAGGATGTGGATTGATGGTATACGTGAGATACTAAATGATTGGGGAGGGTACACTATAAGACACATATACAAAGAGGTCAATATTAAAGAAGATATCCTCTCCAAATATACTATTGACTAGGAGGAGTCAATCATATCTAGTGATTTGAAGGTTTGGATAGGACTGAATGGTGCAAATAGATAGATTGAATAGATAGCTAAGCAAATACTCTCTATTACCTTCGATCATGAGGAATGAATTGAAGATTGTGGCAATCCTCATCATCTTTGTGTCTGAATTGAAATGAATCATCGACGGTAATATGTTTAGTCCCTTGGCTATAAAATGCCACCCACAATGGAGGAAGACACACAACCTTGTTTGCTCGCAGAAATAAACATGACAAGTTCTTCTTCATATAGTATGGATGAGAAGGAGACAATCATAATCCCCAAGTGCCTCTAAATTGGTCTCAAACTAGACATCATTGAGTCTCTCCTCATTGCCCTTGTCTTAGGAGACATCTCGTTCATCAAGATAGATATGATAGTTATATACTCTATTACAATGTGTAATGATTGATTATTTTCTATTTGTATTAGATATAAAGTATATAAAACTTCAATAATTATTTTTAACCACTCTCTTTGAAAGTAGCACTAATAAATGTTAAATGAATTACATTCAAACCAAGATGAACTCTAAGATAATTTTCTAACCACACACAAATAAAATAAAATAAAGAAAAAATTCAAGATAATTAAAAATCAGAGCATGAGTGTGAAAAAATAAATGTCACATCAAATACTCCATAATTTTCAAAAAATATATTAACTAACAATCACACCTTGGTGTGCAATGAGCACACATAAGAGCTACGACAAGTCAATTAAAAAAATGTGGTCTACATTATACAAAGGTCTCAATGGAGAAGTGACCTTCAAATCAACTATGCATCCACTTACATGGATCAAAACGTGATTGGAATAGAACCTCTAAATCAGATTGTTAATTAGGATCCATCACCAATATGCTCATTTTATGTTTGTAATAGGGAGAGATAGGGAAAGATAGAGGGGGAGACAGTGAGAGAGAGAGAGAGGGGTGGGGAGGGGGTTAAAGAGATATAGATAAGGGGTAGAGATAGAGAGGAAAATAGAGAGGAAGATGTAGGAGAGGGATATGAAGAAAAGGAGAGGGAAAGATAAAAAGAGATAGAAGAAAGGGATACATAGAGATAAAAGAGATAAATATATAGAGAGGGAGAGAACGAGAACATGAGAAATAGAAAGATAAAGATGGAGATAGAGAGTGATGTATTGAGAGAGGTAGAGAGACAAAGAGATAATAAGATAGAGATAGAGAGAGATGAAAGAAGAAATTTTGAGAGATATAGATAAAGAGGCAAACAAATATAGATATAGAAGTCTAGGAAGAGGGAACGAGATAGGGAGACATGTCTAGAGAGAGAGAGGGAAAGAGGAAGAGAGAAAGAAATAGATAGAATATAGGGAGATAAAGATAGAGAGAGATAGGGAGGTAGAGAGAGAGAGATGGTGATTATGTAAAAGAAAAAATAAGTTAAAACTAAATGTTGTCAATTTTATCTAATTAAATATTTTTATATCAAATAACACACGTAATATAAATATTAAAATTCTATTTATATTAATAAATTAAAATTAAGAAAAAAATATTAAATTGATTAAAAAATACCTGTTAAAAGTCATCAACAAAAATACGTCCAAATGACCTTCAAATTAACCCCGATAACCTGATTGATTTTCTAAATAAGACAAAAAAAACATGAAAAATGTCTTTTTGTCCCTTGGTCAGGTGGAGGACCAATAATGGTGTGAAGCAGTCCGACCGAGCTTAGTTCGGCCGGACTCGCCAATATGTCACATGATGTGGCACCAAAATGCCACAAAACTCTGCATTTGGACAAATTTGAACTTCTACCTATTTTTACGTTAGAAGGACTTTTGTTTTCAAAAATAAAAAAATACCCTTTTGCAGAGCTCCAAGTCTCGAATCTGGGCATATAATTTTTTTAGTATTTTGATTATTTTTTAATATTTTTTATTAATAAAATATTGTGAGTAACTTTTTCGAGTTAAAAAAGCGGTTGAATAGAAATTAAAAAAAAATATTAAAAAATATTTCTCATTAGATGAGAGAATCTTCTCAAAAAGGGTTTTTTTTTTAGGTTAATGATAAATTTAGTAGTCAAAAGGTGACGCCGAATAAAAACTATCAAATTTAGCTATGGTAGACTTCAAAATGTTATAATGAGAAAAATATACATCAAAATTAGATTATTTTTTTAACACTGTATATATATGTTCTCTATTTGGAAAATAATAATAATAATAAAAAGTCTATTTTCATTTTTTTTGGTGACGCCGACTAGAACCCCTGATTTTCAACATTTTCAACAATGAAAAATCTGTCGTTGAATTTATTAAAAAAAATCAATTTTTTTCCAAATTTTTTTTAAAATAACAGACAAAAATTTCATTAATATTTCTACATTTGACCAATTTACATTATTTCAAAATTCAATTTAGAAATGTCACTTTTATGTGGTCGAAGTTAAATAGTTTTAGTTGTGTTGGTCGGTTCCTTTATAAAAGTGTTATATATATGTGTGTGTGTGTGGGTGTGGGTGTGTGTGTGTGTGTATTATATATATATATATATATATATATATATATATATATATATATATATATATATATATATATATATATATATATATATATATATATATATATATATATATATATATATATATATATATATATGGATAGATAGATAGAGAGAGAGAGAGAGAGAGAGAGAGAGAGAGAGAGAGAGAGAGAGAGAGAGAGAGAGAGAGAGAGAGAGGGAGAGTTGGGGGTGAATAAGAGGTAGAAATTATGAGATATAGATAGAGAGGAGGGATAGAAAGGTAGAGATAGAGGGGGAAAGAATGAGAGATAAAGAAGGTGATGGAGATAAGTAATAAAGAGAGAGGGAGAGAGATGGAGAGGGAGAAACAGAGATAGATATAACTTTAAAATGTGTGTGTGTGTGTGTGTGTGTGTGAGAGAGAGAGAGAGAGAGAGAGAGAGAGAGAGAGAGAGAGAGAGAGAGAGAGAGAGAGAGAGAGAGAGAGAGAGAGAGAGAGAGAGAGAGAGAGAGCACTAGTACAAAAAAAATAAAAAACTACCAAAAATTGTAGATAAATGACTAAATTTGATCACATGACCACTAGTAGTTTATTGCCGGTCATAAATCATTTTGGTCACATGACCATTGCTTGTTTTGATTGATCGATTTGGTCATCAATTTTGGTCACTGATTTAGTCATTGGTTTAGTCATTAATTTAGTCATTAATTGTTGTTATCTGGTCATTTATTTAGTCATAATAGTCACTAATTTAGTCATATATTTAGTCACTAATTTAGTCATTTATTTAATCACTAAGTTAGTCATTGATTGTTGTTATTTGGTCATTTATTTAGTCATGGTAGACACTAATTTAGTCATTGATTGTTATTATCTGGTCATTTATTTAGTCATTCTAATAATTAATGGTCACCAATTGGTAGTATATTTAGTCATTTTTATTAACCCATTTCCATCCATTGGTAGTAAATTGTCATTTTTATTTACTGATTTCCATTAATTGTTAGTATAGTCATGGCATGAATAATTTATTAAATACCATAAATTATATAATGCAAAAATGACATAATATTAAACTTGGCACTACTACATAAAGGGGGGTTTTAAGACAACATTTGAGACAAATTTTGAGTGAATTGTCTTGACTTGAGACAAAATAAAACTTGTGTATTGTCTTTAAGCGCTCGTGTCTTAAATTATTGTCTTAAAAAATGCCTTTATGAAGACAATAAAAAACAGTAGTATTTTATTGTCTCTTGAGAGACAATTGTATTTTTGTCTCTATAGAGACTATACCTATAATAAAAAACATATTGTCTCTATAGAGATAGATATGTCTTTAATCCCACTTATTGTCTTTCTTAAGACAATAAAAATATTACCATTAGAGAGAATTCTAATTTTGTCTCTCTAGAGATGATATAAAACAATGAATTTAAAAAAAATCTCACTATTCAAATAAATCAATATTGTTTAATATAAACTACAATATCATTGATTAATTCATGTTAGGGCACAACGGAATTGAACCACCATCCTCCTGCTTGTAAAGCAGGTGCTCTTCCATTGAGCTAGTACCCTTTAAAGAATAATTTTACCCTTTACAATCATCATAATGATTTTTGTTTCTGTGTACATGGGAATGAGGAAATACAAAAAGACTAGTCAGAGATTTAATTTGTTGTATGTTTCTGCATTTAGTTTGCATTCATAAGGTCACTAGTAATCGTACAAAAAATGATAGTTTATAGTTGAAGCTTGAAGAATAGTCACTAATATGTACACAACCCAAATTAAAATATAACTTTGAATGCAAATTTTTTTGGTTAAGAAATTCTGCTTTAAGTCAATTTATTTTCATGTGATTGGTTTTCTATAACTCTTCCTTGCAATCTTTAAAGTTTTTTAAACAAGCTACAAAACTTTCGCTTCACTAAATTTAGGTCCTCTATTAACTAATTTCTAGCTTCACATTATTGTCCAACCACACCATATGTTCACTATCATTGTATCAGTTCTAAAGCACTATAGAACATATCATGGATCCTATCCACAAATATATTTTATTATATAAATTGGAAATAGATTTAGTAAAAATCCTCAAGCCATATGTTAAGTTGCAATGGACACTGATCTATATATAAATTATTTAGTTAAATCATAGTACCTTCACATCATATAGATCAATGTTCACAAAGTGTATCAATCGATCAATCAAAATTTGTTATACCTTAAAAAAAACATATATAAGTCAGTCCTACATATAGAAAATATGTTGTGTGATTTTGTTAAAAGTAAACAAAATATTTAGAACATGAAGAATATTATTTGTCCAAGTAAAAATAAAAAGATTTTAGCCTTTCTCCTTATTTTTCAGTGCAAGTACACTAGTACTCATTCTTGTACAATAAAAGTTGCATTAAGTACCTGGGAGTGAAGAATTTCTTTATATGTTCCTATTTCGCACAAAGAAATGGTGTATTTAGTCATCACAGGCTCTGTGATGCGCAGAATTGAAAAACCATGAAGAAAAATAGTTTGAAATGTCATGATGTATGCTAAAGAAGCATCTAATTTCAATTACTTTCACATACAAATTAATACATTAAGGTTGAGATTTTTATTAAGATCATGTTGGTGGGTTTTCTCCTCAATCATATGCACATCAATGGCATAATCTAAAACAATTGTAAGAATAAAAAAATATCTACACACGCAACTGCCAATAATCTAAGCCCATGAATTACATATGATAAAGAAACAACATTCTAATACAATTTTGAGTATGAAAACATTAACATGCACACCACAACTACCCACCATGGCTTGGTGATCATATCCCACCATGGCTTGGTGATCAGTGTACATATCCATATCGAAGTAGTATCAACAACAAGGAGCAAAATCTTGACCTCGCTAGGGGCATTTCGCCTTGAGGGTTTTAGACATCATACCAAACACGTAGCAAGACAACAAGGATTAGAACAACCAACAAACAACAACGACAATGCAAGAAGACTAGATATCATGAAATTGAACTGATTGGAATTGAGCAAAAGATCTATTTGCAAGATGTTTTACTTGACAAGAATACATTTCCAATAGCATGCATGCTTACTTATGTTGTTAATTTTTTGCTTATCATATCTCCTAAGTGACTCAAGGATGTCTCAATGACTAGAGAAGAAAGGAAGGAATGTGATGTTTTCTTTGTCTATTGTTTGGGAGTGAAGCCTTCTTTTATGAAAATTTGTCTTATGACGTGATCGAGCAACATATCACTAAAGACATTTCGGATTTGTATAGGACAAAGGTTAACTCTAGTCTGTTTTACGCAAGCAACACTCAGGTCATCTTGGTTCAATTATACCTTGACGCTTGTGTCATCTTGCAATATCAAAATCCATGTAAGTTATACTCAGGTCATTAAGGTTCAATTATACCATGATACTTGTATCAACTTTCAACAAAGCAAGGCTCGATGATGAAAACAAAGATAGCACTGGCACTTTGATCAAAACATATGGCAACATTGAGAACGAGAATGTATATTAAACTTTGCATTAGCTACATTATCATTATCATCTTAATCTGCATTTAGTTGCATTATCATATCATGGCATTTAGCGGCATATCATCATCATCATCATCATCATCATCATCATCATCATCATCATCTAGTCACATTCATCATTGCATCCATCACATGCATATCTATCGCATCATCATGGAATCTTTCTTCACTTTCATATCTTCATCATTCTTCCAACTATCATCTATCATGTCTTATATAGGATGAATCTTTCCTGAAACCAGACGTTTTGGTCAAGTCTTATATAGGATATATCGTTCCTGAAACCAAACGTTGTAATCATCTTTGTCTTACAAAGGAGGTGTCATTACTAAAACCAGACTTGATCTCAATCTTATCAATTCTATCAATCTTTTTCATTTGATTCATTCTATCATGTCTTATATAGGAAGTACCTTTCCTGAAACTAGACGTTTTGATCATGTCTTATACATGATATATCATTCCTGAAACCAGACGCTTTGATCATCTTTGTCTTATATAGGAGATGTCATTCCTGAAACTAGACTTGATCTCAATCTTATCAATTCTATCAATCTTTTTCATCTGATCCATTCTATCATGTCTTATGCATGATGTATCTTTCTTGAAGCCAGACGTTTCGATCAAGTCTTATATAGGATATATCATTCCTGAAACCATACATTTTGATTATCTTTATCTTATACATGAGGTGTCATTCCTGAAACCGGACTTAATCTCAATCTGATCAATCTTATCAAACCCATGCATGTCATCAACTATCCACTCTTCTATCTTTCAAATAACATTCATTTTCTTTCGAGAGATCATTCTTGCCTTTAGTGCACAAATGATCTCCCGAAGGGGCATTATCATATCGAATCTCCATATCAATTTCATATCAGTCTCATATCGACACCAACTTCATATCAAATCAATTCTTCATATCTAGGGCATCATATCGAATCTCGACATCAATTTCATATCAGTCTCATATCAACACCAGTTTCATATCAACATCTCATATAAAAAATCAATCCAGAGAATCATATCGACAACTTTGGCAACAACATTATATCAAGAAATTTTGACGATAAATTGAGGATTTTTCTTTGAATCAACATGTGGTCACATGTCGACTCAAAGAGGGTCAAAATGTAGACACCTAAAAGTTGCACAATAAATTAAGTGAATTTTATTCATTCCCTATTTCTTCCAATTAATTAAATTAAGATTTAATTAATATCCCTGTTCTTCTAAATTAGCCTATTAATCAAATTAAAGATTTGATTAATATTTCCCTTTTTCTATCCTAGCCATTTAATTAAAATCCCCCCTATAGCCATTTAATTAAATTTACATTTAATTAAAATTCTCCCTCTAACCATTTAATTAAAAATCTCCATTTATCCCATTTCCCCTTTTAATTAAATCTACATTTAATTAAAATCCCTTTTACATTTAAATAAATCTAAATTTATTTAAAAATTGCCCCCACTTGCAAAATCCTACAAATGCAAGTTGCAACCAAAATTAAAATTAATTAGTTTTATCTTAATTGAATTCTTTTTTCCCTCACCTACTTGCAAAATCCTACATCTCCCACTTGCCTCCTAAACCTCTTCTAGAGCCTTCTAGATTCTTCTAAACCATCTTAATTGGTCTAATCAACTCCTAATCATGTCCTTTCCCTAAATTTAAGGAGGTCACTTCTCAAATTTGGAAGAAAGTCTTCTAAATGTATTTAAGACTTTATTTCCTTCAACAAGCTAACTTGTTGAGCTCCCCAAATTTGGAAGGACTCTTACAAATTTATCCCCAAAGTCTTCCTAACCATTAATGGTTAACTCAACCTTCCCACATGGTTAGAGACTTTCTCTCTAACTTAACCCTCATCTAACCCAAGGGTCTCATTAAGCACTCATGGCTTTGACCCTAGTTATCCTATTGACGCATGCACAAGAGTTTACCCCTTGGGTAAAAGCTTTATTCAATGGATAACTCTAACCTAACATTAGCCCTTACCTCCTAAGGTAACTTTCATGTCTTCTCAAGCATTTAATGCTTCTTGCATCTCCTCTCAAGCCCTCTCAAGGTGACATTTGTCAACTTGAGATTGGACTAAATCCCTCACATGGGTTGATAACTTTCAATCCCAACCTTTGTTGATATTATTCAATCTCAACCCTCCATTGCCCTATTTTCCCTATAAATAGTGCTCTCATTCTTCATTCTCAATATCAAGTCTTTTGTGCACCAAACTTATAGTCATTTTGTAGGTTAATGAGCTCTCTTTGTTATCTTCAAGCATCAAGCATTCATCTCATAGCATTTTAGTTTCATTTAGCTTAAATACATATCCTTTTCTAGCTTAATTAACTCATCTAGTAGCATTTAATCTTCAATTTGGAATTAACCTAATTTCATATCTTCATCATCTTGAGCATTTAGTCTTGCATCTTGCATTTCATCTTAATCCATCATCTTAGCTTTCACTAGGATCTTAGTTGCATCCATTTTGATCCTAGAATCATTTAAATCTCGTTCTCTAGGTTGTCATCCAAGAAATCAAGTGCTCTTCCAAGTGAGGGCCACATTGAATCTTGAGGATCTTTAGAGATAGAGGATCATGGAATGTGCTTAGAGTTTGGTTTTTTCAAAGCTAGCTTCTTGGTTTTGGATTTTGATTTCTAACCTCAACATAATGTTTCATGTGTGTGTTTGAGATGTTTTCCTCTATTGCAGGTTGGTCCCACATTTCCGGCATACAATAACTAGTTTTAGTCATTATTCACCCCCACTGTGTGTGTATTCTTGCTAACAATTACAATAGATTTTCACATACCATGTTAGGAGAGAAGACGAGTGGTTTAGGAATCCATGTTTACTTATCACTTCCGAAAAATGCAATCTCAACTTTTTAAAAGTTTTGTGAGTTTAAGTATTTAAATTTAACAGGTGTCACATTACTTTGTTTTATTTATTTTGTTTGTTTATTTTTTTAATATTGAATTAAGAAAAGAAGTTGCTACAATTTATTTAAATAATACATTATGTTCTTATGTTCTTAGGGATTTTGAACGTTTGCAAAGAGTTTGTGACTTTATATTATGATTAGATTATCAAACGTGGATAGAATTGATGGGATATATAATTTAAACATGTTAAAATTGAGCTCAATAAAAGAGTATTGTTTTGGCATGGCAAAAGATTTTGCTAAATGGTAATAATAATTGTGGAATCGGTTTCACATTTTTTAATTTTTTTTCATAATTATATATTTAAGGATGCTAAAATATATTGTCCTCAATAATTTGTAATTTAAATGAGTTTAATTTTAAAAGTATTTAATTATTAGTATTTGTTTGGACTATAATATTGCATTTATTAAATTCAATTTTATTACTTTTGTTCTTACAATAAAATTGATTTATTTATGATTATAATGCATGTGTAAAATGCTCTAATTATGTTTATAGAATCTTTTATACTTAAAGATAAAGTTGAAAATGCAAAATGATTTAGTTGATATAATATATTTTAATGTAAAATGAGCAAATAATGCATAGTGATTTTTTATATCATGAATGAAATAAATGAAAAAACTTGTAGTTATATAATAATTATAAATTCATGTTTATTGTTTGCAACTAAACTCATCGATGGTGGTGCACTTTGCATGAAAATGTGAGCATGCACCTATAATTCACCAATCTTCATTGTTAGTGTTACATTGGACTTGCATGCCACCTATAATTCACCAAACTTCATTGTTAGTGTTACATTGGACTTGCATGCCCCTAATCCACCCCCTTCTTCCTTGTTTGGAGTTTTAATGTTACATTGAATTTGCATGCCCCTAATCTACCTGCTTCTTTTTTTTTAAGAGAAAGTTGTTATACTTAGTTTTTTCCTTTGGTCAAAATAAACTATAGCCATTTTGTTTTAACCATAGTTATCCATTTGTTGGTAGTTATCTTTCACTCACAATTATCAATTTAATATTAAATGAATATAATATATCAATATTCATATAATATAATAAGAATATAAATATAATATAAACGGTTTTGGACAAGTCTTTTTTAGCCATTGATTATTTATAAATATTTCCGGTTCTATTTTAATGATTTGATATTTTAATATTAAAATTATTTTTTTAATCAATGATAATATAATAAATATATATTTAATGATGATGAAAAATTTTATTTTGTTAATATTTTTCAAATAATAATATTGATATTATTAAAAACAAATATTAATTAATTATAAATCAAGTTAAAAGTAAAAACTAGATTTTAATTTTTTTTATATATATATATTGACCCACAGTGAGAACCTAGTGTTTTAAACAATTAAGCTCAACCCTTTGGACATTTAAAATAAAAAATTAATTTAATTATAAATAGAATTAAATCAAAAATTAGATTTTGATTCAAATTTGAAAATATTATTATCAATTTCTTTTAAAATAGAGAAACTAACTCAAACAACTTAAAACCCACAAAGTTTCTACCATTATTTATAGTTTTTTAAATATTATATAAAATAACTTAATTTTTTTAAGTTTTATTATATATTACACTTTTAAAATATGAAAAAGTAATATATCATTAGAAATAAGTAGAAGCAAACATTTCACATTTTTAAGTGAGAAAATAATTTCATGTTAATATTTTTCAAATAATAATAATATTGATATTATCAAAAACAAATATTAATTAGTTATAAATCAAGTTAAAGATAAAAACTAGATTTTAATCACCTTCCTTGAAGGAGAATGGAAACTATAATTCTACAAGAGGGAAATTTCTTACTTACATTCACTAGAATAGAAATAGTTTATATATACACCTCCAATTACATACCGTTGAGTTACACATACTATCACAAAATTCAAACCAAAACCAATGTATAAAGGTACAAAACCATCAAAATAATATTTCAGACATTAATTTTCAATCTGCCAAACCGGGCTTTTCTAAATTGATGCCTTTCATAGAATGGTACTTTAAAAAAATATATATAGTTTACAAATACAACACATTCAAGCAGCTGATAACAAAGATTCAACTCAGCTATGACAAAACTCAGAATTCACAAAATAACCAGCACCATGTAACCAGCTAAGCAAAATGATCAAAATAGGGGAACAACCTGAGAGCAGACCAGTACATACCATTGTCATCACATTTCTTATCTAACTTGTCAATGTAGGACTTAATATCTTTTTCCAATGAGTTAAGTCTATAATCAACACATTCCGTAATCCTCTTATTAGAACAACCAACGAAGGGGAAATATCCAGATCTTCTTATTTTCCATCTGCCAAACTGGGTATTTCTAAGTTGATGCCTTTAAATACAACACATTCAAGCAGCTATAACAAAGATTCAACTCTACTGTGACAAAACTCAGAATTCACATATATTAAATCATTCATATCAACCCTTCAAAACCTAGGTACCAGGGAACAACCTGAAAGAGGAGGCCAGTACATATAACAACAGTTAATACCATATAAAAGCACCTGGTCATCACATTTCTTATCTAACTTGTCAATGTAGGACTTGATATCTTTTTCCAAATGAGTTAAAAGTCCTACATTCCATAATCCTCTTATTAGAATAACCAACAAAGGGGAAATATCCAGATCCAGATCCAGATCCAGGTCACTGTCAGAAGAAAGCCCAAGATCAATATGCACACCACACTCCAGCAATACCTTTCCCCTCCTCCTGAAAGACAAATACATCTAGAGCACAATAGGAGTTACCTCCACTAGGATAAACATCTCCACTGGACAAACTCAAACACCAACATTGGAATAGACACCTCTATCATCGACACTAAGATAGCTAGCACTATCTTCAGAAACAAGAAGAAAGGAATCCACCTTAAGCGAATCAGAATCACTAGACTATTGAGAAAAGCCATTGACCACCAGAATTTAAATTGGCCACTCATCATGATCATTAAATCATCTAGCACCATGCCCCATTGGACCATATGAGGATCAGAGTTTTGCCTTTAACAATAAATTTTCTTTATTTTCTCTTCAAGAATTTTCTAGCTCAGTAGGGGACCCCATAAGACCGTGCAATTAATTAACGTCTTATATTTCCAAAAATGTTGCCAACTAGTTCAATAACAAAATGATCTAAGCCTGCCGGGTTTAAACAATTTAATCTAGACTTTGCAGGCTAAATAACATCTTATAAAGAAATTCTATCATACTCTAAATTCTATAATAATATAGAAATTCTATAATAGTATTACTTCCAAATTTAATATCAATCTGACTAATCAATAAGGGCATTTCCCTTCAGAACCTTTCCAAGCCCATCCCACTTGTGAAGGGTTATTTCCTAGATGCAGGGCAATAACTACAACATATGCCAGCCACAGTAGACCGCTTAGAGTTTAGAGTTGGTCCACAGCCTTGAGGCCCTATAAAATAGCTTTTTTACTAGAGTACTTAAAAGTCCAACCCCACAACTTATCAGGCTCCTAGGGCTGAAAACAAAATCCTTCAGTAAGGGTACACCATCACACCAGTCACCAGATTCCACCTGCTAACAAAAGGATTGTTATGACATAAGAATTGGCCTATCTAACAAGAGACTAAATACAGTTGTGTCCAAACTAAATTTTCTCATCTCCAATGTCAATTTTCTCAAATCCTTCAATAACAATTCAAAGCAAATGAGACTCAAAACTCAAAACAGCAGAATTCAAATCCCAGAACAACAAAACCCAAGTCAGAAACAGAGTAATTATAATTGTAAGGACGAACCTTGTTCACCAAAGCATTACAGAGTCACCTATATTACACAATACAGTAAATAAAGATGCTGTCAGAGAAAAATAAAAACTCATAAAATCTAACAGCCACTAATATGAACAACTTCATAGTAATTTATTATTGTCCTGAAGGAAAGACAACTTCATTAATTTATTTGAAGAACAATTAGCAGAGTTTACTGGTAAATAAGCTCAATGCCAAAAGTAGACCATAACCGACCCATCAGAACCTCAATTAGCTAGTTTACCATAGCAGTATAGCATATGTTTTTCACGTACTACTATAAAAAGAGAACTAAATAGTGCTCAACATACTTCAACAGAGCAGACACGAAATTACCAAACCAAGAAAACAAAGCGCTGAGGAGAAGAAAACAGTGCAAACTAAAAGGTTGTTGGACGTACAATTAATATTTCTATCTGTACAACTAATCGTCTATTTTCTAACTTAGTTGCATATTAACATTCTTTCCTGTACGTAGGTTATACTTTCACAGAGTTCGTGCAACAACAAAAATACGGGTGAGAGAAAGATAAACCAGCAGCTTCATAGTAATTATCTGAAATAAAATTTAAAAAAAAAGGCTAATTACTAAATATAACAGAATAGAGGGAAGGACATTAATAAAATAAAACAGAAAGAAGTACAGAGTGGATAGAATAAATTTATTTTCTAAAGAAAATCAAACGCTATAAAATAGCCAGGATGCTACAAAATCAAACGCTATAAAAAGAAAACATTATTATACAGGAAAATCATAAATGAAGTTGCGCAATAAAATCTGAACCCTACGGAACAGAATGGGATTTCCGAGCTGGGGATCATCCTCAGGCATTAGATGGCCTTGTCGACCAAAACTTACAGGACCTCCTAGAATTGGGCAAACATGAGCTTCCCCGTGGCCACCAGGACGATTGTGGTGTTGTCCATGGAAACCCCAATCGCAGTGCCATGGAAACCACAATTGTCCTTCGAGAAAACCTAAAGAAGCAGCCAGGAGGCCAGAGCTACCCCACGCCGACCCAAAACTTCAGCATAAGCGCCGCATTTGACCTGCAAAACAAAGAAAAACATTTCAAGCTGTGCTACCCCACAGTTTTCAGATATTGAACTGTGTAGAAATGATCTAAGGTTGCCTCTATATATATACAGAAATCAACTGCCTTCATCAACGGTCCTTTCATCAACGACATTTTTCTGTAAAAAGCAAAAGAAAACAGACAGGCCCTTTCATCAACGGTTTTTTTTTATAAATAGCAAAAAAACACAGGCCTTTTCATCAACGGCATTTTTCTATAAATAGCAAAAAAACACAGGCCCTTTCATCAACGGCATTTTTCTGTAAAACGCAAAAAAAATCAGATAGGCCGTTTCATCAACGACACTATTCTATAAAAAAAGGGCAAAACAAAACAAAACAGACCGTTGCAATGGTTATCCAGCCCCTCGGCGCTGAGTACAGATAGGCTACACTCAGCAACATAAGCAAAGGATAAATGTCTGGAAATATAACAGACAGAGAGATATTGGCGAAAACTATATTTTTAAAGTTTATATTACCAATATTTTAAAAGTGATTTTTAGTTTTACTTTTTATTTTTAAATTAATAATTCAATAATTTAATAATGACTAAGTCAATAAATTAATAATGACTAATTTAATAATTTAATATTATCATTACTTTGATTTCATAATGTAAAGGTTTTATCTTTCTAAAATTAATTTTTCATATTTTCTAAAATCAATTTCATAAAAAATATAGATTTTTAATTATAATTTAATATTTTAAAAAATAATTTAATAATTTATTTTTCATTTAATTGTTTTTAATAATTATCATTATTATCATGTTTCATAATATAATTGATCAATCATAAAAAAACTGGTCTTAGAAGTGGTTGAACCATCAAATAAAATGGAATAGACAAGCATTGAAAATAAAAATTTGGTCAATAGTTCCTTAATGAATTAATAGAATTGAAATATAATATGGATGCACAAACAACTAAAAGTGCATGGAGAGTAAATTAAGATAGGAGAGAAATCAAGCAAGAGTAGTTAGTTAGGGATTTAATGTAAGATTTTTTAGTCAATTAATGATTTTTAATTAGGGAATTAATTACAAATCTAAAGATCACAATTTTAGAAGGGTTTGAAGGATTGGTAATCACAAACTCTCTTGAACTTCAATGTAGATCTATGAGTACTAAAATTAGTAGGGACAATGGTTCAAAAGAGTAGAGTTAATAAGAACTTTGAATTTTTAGGAGGACAATATTGAAAAATAAAATGAAAAGTTGGATAATTTTTTGAGAAACCTAGAATATGCCACCAAAAATTTAAAATCATTTTAAGAAAATACCAATAGAAAAGATGAATATAATACAACAAATTTTAGTAATAAAAGTATATCAACTAATAGTGAATCACAACATGACACATTAGTAAAGCTCAAAAAGTACCACAAGGAGATGAGCCCCCTAGATCGATTATCATCCCCAAGTTGAATAAGAAAAGAAGATTTTTGTTGAACATAGATATATATCATAAACATAGAAAGTGAGAGAATAGAGATTCTAGTTAAAAAAAAAGTCCTTGATATTGAGATAACTATAGATAATGGTAGAGGGAGATTAATTTTTATATAGTGTGAAGCTATGTAAAATAATAAAGATTTAAATATTTAGGAACCAAATATTCTACATTAGAATAGAGGAACAAGATAAACAAAGGTAGAGTGGAACATGCAAAAAAAAAAAATAGCTAAATCAAAAGAAGTTGGAGAAAAACTATATATTTTAGAATCTACATAGAGAAGTTTGGGCATCTAATAATCTACTTGTATAAAAGTAAGTTGTCTTACTTTGTCAAAACTTTAAGGAAAAAAACTTCAAATAGTACATGAAAGAGTGTATTTTAAATTACCAAGCCGACTATGTTGAAAACTAAATTTACAAATAATATTTTTTAAAATAGAAAAGTGATTAGAGAGAGAGAGAGAGGGGGGTGGGGGCGGGGTTTAAATGAAAAATAAAGAATTGTGACTAAATATTTAAAACTAGAATGAGAAAGTTAGAAGAATCTCCAAGATTAATCAATATCAAGGGTTGTGTTCAAAAACCAATGGATTTTGGGAAGAAGCAAGCATCGATCAGTGGTGTTGATCAAATGTTGTTGTTGATGATGTTTTGCCTCTTATAGAGCATGCTCTTGTCTATTATCTTGTGCCATGTTATTTATTTTTAAGTTCATCTCAAATAAGAAAATATGGGTTATATTTGATGGTAGACTGTAGCTTTCAATAAATTTATATGTGAAGATGGATTAATTATTTTATAAGAGATGTTAGTAATAATATATTTATCTGTAAAATAATATATGTAAAAGATGTTAAGAGATATTTTATTGAGCAATCTATTTTATTTGTATATAATTTTTCTTTTTGAATAGTAAGTTGGATGTTTTTGAAGTGCCTATTTAAGATAGATATACATTATACTCTATTACAATGTGTAACGATTGATTATTTTCTATTTGTATTAGATATAAAGTATATAAAACTTCAATAATTATTTTTAATCACTCTCTTTGAAAGTAGCACTAATAAATGTTAAATGAATTACATTCAAACCAAGATGAACTATAAGATAATTTTCTAACCACTCCCAAATAAAATAAAATAAAGAAAAAATTCAAGATAATTAAAAATCAGAGCATGAGTGTGAAAAAATAAATGCCACATCAAGTACTCCATAATTTTCAAAAAATATATTAACTAACAATCACACCTTGGTGATTGCCAACATTTCAAGTTAGAACATGTCGTTTGTTGGCATCCCACATGTGGCTTTCACTAAGTGTTGCCCTAATATCTCTGTTGTCATCCCGCCTGTGGCTCCCACTCGTTCCCCTGGTGTCTCTCTCCCTAACATCACCTCGTCCTAGACTACAGACGTGGCTTGTCCTTTCTGGGCGACAGTTACTGCGGAGATCCCCCACATTGGCTCTGTTCAGACGCAGTCTACTTTCTTTCATAGTGGGGGGGAAGGGGATTTATCCCCATCTCATGTGCGACCTCTATTAATGTGAAAAAGGATTTAGATCAGGAAATAGAGAATAATGTGAATATTTTACAGAGCATGGTCTTATGTGTAGATTCAAGGGTATTTGGCCCAACCTCTCGGAGCTGCACAAATGGATCTCTCATCACTTGGATCCACTCATTTCTGGTATTGTCCACATATACCCTATGGCTAAAGGTTTTTTTGTAGCTAAATTTGAGAATGCAAAGGATAGGAAAAAAAAATTGTATGAAAGTTTTTTTCTATGAGAAAGATAAAATTTCGATTTTGGCCAAACCCTGACACTCTGATTTTAACCCCTTTCTGAAAAGTTCAACAAAATCTCGGTTTGGGTTCGACTCCCTTATCTTCCTATCCATTTGTGGACTAAGTCTCTCTTTGAGGAAATTGGTGATGCTATAGGGAGTTTCATTATGGTGGATAATGAATCCTATGAGCTTTATCACACTACTTTTGCTCACATTTTGGTGGAGCTAGATGTGTCTAAGGGACTACCAGCTGAGATTGTCATTAACTTATCTTTTCGATATTGGGTCCAAACTTTGGATTATGAAGGTATTTCGTTCAAGTGTCGAAAATGTTTTAAAACCGGCCATGCGACTGGGAATTGTGGGCTTGAGAAGAAAAATCTTGCAGCTTCATGGTGGTTGGGGGCCTCTTACCTACATTATACAGTTAATAAATCTCTGGATTCTTCTAAAGATTCGTTGGATGTTGGGATTTCGATGGTTGGTGCAGACTCCTTATTGGCAAAGAATGTTACTTTGGATGCCACTGAGGATGGCTTGATGATAAAAAATGTTGGATTACAGGATGATGTTGTCTCTTCTATTGAAAAAGTTTTGTTGTCTCTTACCCCACCGACAGCTTCACAAGGTGTTGTTACTTCTCTTTCCTCATCTGCTGATGGTGGCCATGTACCTGTGATGGTCGTAGCTCCTCCTCCTTTTGCTCCTTCTTCCAATCTGGATAGATCGGTGTTGGGCTCTTTGGATTGGTCTGTGGCAGCTGCTAGAGTTGAAGAGGGTTGGATTAATGCAAAGGGGAAATATTCAAAGACGTCCAAGCCTTCTTTCGATATGACTCTTCGTTCCCACAAAGCTAGTTGTAAATATTGAGGGCCCTCGTAGTGGGCTATTTGGGCTGGTTTTTCTAACCCTGTCTTAGGATCGGTTACCTGCTGTCTTTTGGGGCAATCTCTATTTTTTGGTTGTGGCTCTCTCCTCTTTGTTGAGAAGTAAAGTTCTATCCCTAGTATGATTTGTATGGGTTACCTCCTGTCTTTTGGAGTAGTCCCTATTTTTTGGGGTGTTCTATCTTTGTTGGGCTTTCAATGCTATATCTATTTTATATTCTGATGTAAAAGATTGATGTAAAGGGTTTCAGGGGCCCTTCAAAACATATTTTCCCTTAATAAAAAACAATCACACCTTGGTGTGCAATGAGCACACAGAAGAGCTATGAAAATTCAATTAAAAAAATGTGGTTAACATTACACAAAGGTCTCAATGGAGAAGTGAGCTTCAAATAAACTACGCATCCACTTACATGGATCCAAACGTGATTGAAATAGAACCTCTAAATCGGATTGTTAATTAGGATATATTACCAATATGCTCATTTTATGTTTTTAATAGGGAGAGATAGGTAAATATAGATGGGGGGAGAGTGAGATAGAGAGAGAGGGGGGAGGGGGTTAAAGAGATATAGATAAGGGATAGAGATAGAGAGGAAGATGTAGGAGAGGGAAAGCTAAAAAGAGATGGAAGAAAGGGATACATAGAGATGGAAGAGATAAATATAAAGAGAGGAAGAGAACGAGAACATGAGAAATAGAAAGATAAAGATAGAGAAAAAGAGTGATGTATTGAGAAAGGTAGAGAGAGAGAGAGAGAGAGAGAGAGAGAGAGAGAGAGAGAGAGAGAGAGAGAGAGAGAGAGAGAGAGAGAGAGAGAGAGAGAGAGAGATGAAATTTTGAGAGATACAGATAAAGAGGCAAACAAAATATAGATATAGAAGTCTAGGAAGAGGGAAATAGATAGGAAGACATGTCTAGAGAGAGAGTGGGAAAGAGGAAGAGGGAAAGAAATAGATAGAGTATAGAGAGATAAAGATAGAGAGAGATAGGGAGGTAGAGAAGAAGAGGGATAGGAAGAGATGGTGATATACATATACATACATACACACAGAGAGAGAGAGAGAGAGAGAGAGAGAGAGAGAGAGAGAGAGAGAGAGAGAGAGGTAAAAAGAGGGATATGTAGAGAGAGTAGAAGAGATGGAGTGTAAAAGAGAGAGAGGGAGAGGGAAATATGGGAAGGTAGAGATAGATGGGGGAAAGAGAGTTAAAGGAGGTAATAGAGAGAAAGAGCCCAGAAAGATAGAGAGACAAAAATACAGATAAAGATAGGGAGGGAGAAATCGGGAGTGCGTGTGAGAGAGACATATAGAGATA